>NC_081355.1:100124399-100809042 GCF_030684315.1 Stegostoma tigrinum | reverse complement strand
ACAATAATCTACAATCCTTGTAGAGGAAACTGGAACACCTATTTTGGACATTATTGATCCACATTACTCTATCATCATCCAATAAGTCATTTTCTTGCTTATTTACATATATACATTCATGGGAGCTGGTCATCACTGGAAGGTCCAGTATATTGCCCATCCCTAGATTCTGTGAGAAGGTGGTCGGTCATAAGATTCGTAAACTGCTGCAGCCTGTGAGGTGTAGATATGCCCGCAATACCCTTATGATGGGAATTCCAAGGTTTTGATCCAATGACAGTGACAGAATGGTGACATATTTCCAAGTCAAATGTTGTGTGGTTTGGAGGGAAACTTGCAGGTTGTGGTGTTCCCATGTGTCTTCTGCCTTGTCCTTCTGGATGGTTAGTGGCTGTGGTTCTGGAAGGTGATGCCAGAGGACCTTTGGTGAGTTTCTGCTGCACCCTGTAGGCAGTACACATTGCTAGTGATTGTAAGTAGTGGAGGGTGCGAATGTTTGTGGATGCAGTGCCAATCAAGTAGGTCGTTTTGTCCTGGTCGATGTGCAGCTCCTAAGTGTTGTTGGAGCTGCACTCAACTGAGAAGTGATAAATGGTGCTGAGTATCATGCAATAGTCTGTGAACCTCCCCACTTCTGACATTATGATGGAAGGAAGATGAGTAGTCAAAGATGATTGTGCCTATGCACGATACTACATCGAGGAATTCCTGCAGAAAGGATTGAACAGAATCCTTTCTCATACCTAGAGCACATTCTATCACCCTCAGTGCTTCTTCCAAGTGTTTTCAAATGAAGGAAAATTGATTTACCAGCTGAAGTGGGGGACGGTACGTAGTAATCAGCAGGAGAATTCCTTGTCTCTGGAGTCTACATTTAGGATTCCCATGGCAACATCTTCCCAACTGTATTCAACAATGCCACCTTGGACGGATCTGTCCTGCAAATGGCAGAACACCATCAGTGCCGAGTCCACTTCTACTTGTCATTCAGAGAAATGGTTTTGATGAAAATATAAAAAAATCATGGTTAGTAAGTTTGCAGATGACACCAAGGTTGGTGAAGAAGGTTGTCTAAGATTAGAAAGAGACCCTGATCAATTGGGTCAGTGGGCTGAAGAGTGACAGGTGAAGTTTAATTTGGATAAGTGCAAAGTATTGCATTTTGGTAAAACAGGCAAAGGCAAGATTTATACAATCAAAAATAGGACGTTAGGTAGTGTTGTGGAACAGAGTGACTTCGGAGTTCAAGTACATAATTCTTTGAAGTTCACATCACATATAGATAGGGTGGTTAAGAGGGCGTTTGGTACGCTTGCGTTCATTGCTCAGAGTATAGGAGTATAGGAGCTGGAACGGCACATTGAGGTTGTACAGGACATTGGTGAGGCTGCTTCTGAAAGGATATTATTAAGCCAGAGAGGATTTGTTTATCAGAATGTTGCTGGGAGTCGAGAGTTTGAGTTACAAGGAGAAGCTGGGACACGTTTCACTGGAGTGTGGGAGGTTGAGAAGTGGCCTTATAGAGATTTATAACTTCATGAGGGGTACAGATAAGGTGGATGGAAGGTTTCTTTCCCCTAAGTTGGGGAATTTCAAGGCTAAGGGACATATTTTTAAAGTAAGCAGAGAAAAATGTAAAAAGATATGAGGGGCAATTATTTTACACAGAGCATGGTTCATGTGTGGAACGTACTTCTATAGGAAATGGTGGGTGTGGGTACAGTTACACCTTGTAAAAGACATTTGGGGAAGTACTTAAATAAGAAATGTTTAGAGGAATATGGGCCAATAGCAGGCAGGTGGGACTGGTTTAGTTTGAAATTTAGGTCGGCAGGGATTGCTTGGATGCGATATGACTTGACAACTCTATAACACGCCTAGGAATAGTGATGCTTGTATCTATGGCCTTGTCTTTCAAGTATGATTCCATGGTTTGAGAGGGCTATGTTTGCCACCACCATTTCTGGCACCTAGTTCAATGCCTGGTGGTCTGTCCAGTTTAATTCCCATTTTGAGACTTTTAAACAATTTAATCTTATTTTAACATCAAACATGCCTTCTGTTGTTCACCTTTATGTTTTTGCACCAGTGCTGGACACCATTGAATGCCACTTCCCTTGTCCAGAAAAAAGGTTTTACAGTTTATTGCTGAATGTTGTACGTGTGTTAAACTCTTTTGTGTTAAGCCTCACCATCACTATAACGATAGAGCTTTGGAAGGTATGCTCATGATATCAACACTGTATCATTGCACATGACCGAAGGGTATAAAGGTCTCACCGTGACACAGAACAAAATGTGCTGACAGATTAATATGCAGTAGGTCTTTTTATTAAGCAATATATTCCGGGGAGATAGTGGTGTAAGGGGTAATATCACCAAGCTTTAGGAGCACAGACTTATTGAAAATATCATGGCAGCTAGTGAAATTTAAAGCCAATTTATAAATCTGGAGCATAAATCTCACCTCACCAGGAAGCTACCATCAATTGTCATACATTATTCACTGATGTCCTTTAGGGAAGGAAACCTGATGTTTTTACCTACTCTGGCCTATGCGTGAATCCAGACTAATAGTAGTTTGACTGACTATGAACTGCCCTCTCAAATGCCCCAGGAAGCTCATCAGTTCAAGGCTAATTAGAAAGGGGCAGCAAATGCCTGTTTTTTGATGTCCATATCTTCTGAAAATTTCTCTGAAAAATTACATCTCAACAAATGAACTGTCAACAGCTATTATAAACAATGCTGACAGTTCATGTTTAAATTAATAATAAACTCAAATTTGTTTTATGCTTCCTGCCTGTGGCACTGTGTGGGCAATGCCCACTTCATGCCTGTTTTGAGAGAAAGTTCTTTTCTCCCCCTCCAACCACAAAAACTTAGAACCAATCTTTTCAAATTTTATTCACTTTGAACAAACAAAGTATTTCCTTAGGTTGGTTACTTTATACTCCTGAAGGATTTGCCCTTAATGAACCCATTGAGAAGTTTCAAATTTAAAAAGTCTGGCAAGATTACAAACATTCCAAAGACATATAAATGAATGTGTTGAATGAATGAGCTGTGCAAAATTCTATTACATTCCTGTTCACCATGATTCAACAAGATGGTATTCCCTAAGTTATGTTAAAGATCGTGTTTTCATACACACATACATAATATACAACACATTTAAAATAAATCATTGAATAATTGGGCTGAGAGACTGGCAATTGTGTATAATAAGCAACTGGGAGTAATCAGAGCTGGAGACAAGATGCTGCAAGGTTGTGCCTCAGTGCTCTCAGCCACCATACTAATGGCATAAAAATTATAGCTTTTGTCTAGAGGCGAGCCTCCAGTGAGACCTTAATTACAGAGTGAAATGTAAGTAATGGATGGAAAAGGGGATTTTGTTTTTCCGAGGAAAACTTTATCAAAAATCTATTATGCAGCTTGATGAGAATTTTCCTTCAAGTTTATTTTTATACTGAGTTAATCTAATAGTAAGAGAGCCTATCATAGATATATACAGTCATTAGCGTAAGTAGTAGAAAACTGCAAAGTTGCCTTTTAATATTCCTTATTACCTTTGTGAATATGTAATTGAATTGTATATAAATGTATGTGCATCTTACATATGATAAAATCCAAGTTTAATAAATGTATACGCTGAATGGATAAATTTGGAGTGGTTCCAAAATAGAAGAATCATCAGGGCATTCTAATAGTTTTACTGTTTGAAGTTCAATTTGATGTTCAGAGAGTGAGTTCTGCAAACAATTCTGAACCAGACTGGTCTCAAAATAAAATTCTGTGTTTCTCTCACCACAGATGCTGCCAGATGGGCTGAGATTCTCTAGCATTTTCTGAGTTTGTTGCAGATTTTCAGCATCTGCACTATATTGCTTTTATACATTTTAAATAAGTTGAAGGTTTACATTTCAAGTACCAAACAAAGCAATGCTTCCAAGACACTCACCACCTTCCCAGGTTTCCTCATGTACCCTTTAATCTATGTTCATTTCTTGTCTGGTCCAGTCAAAAAAAAAATCAAAGTAGAAAATCGCATCATTTTAACCCATTTCCAAGTAAGTAGTACTCACAAGGTGGTTCCTTGCATATTTCTTCAGTCATTGTTACTTCCATCTTTTCAACCATTCTCTACATGTGGGATCGTCCAGATAATAACTTAGTAGGAATACAAAAGCCATTGCAAAACAGTGAGAAAAATAAGCTTTGCAGAACACCTCCGCTCGGTTCGCAACAAACAACTGCACCTCCCAGTCGCAAACCATTTCCACTCCCCCTCCCATTCTCTAGATGACATGTCCATCATGGGCCTCCTGCAGTGCCACAATGATGCCACCTGAAGGTTGCAGGAACAGCAACTCATATTCCGCTTGGGAACCCTGCAGCCTAATGGTATCAATGTGGACTTCACCAGTTTCAAAATCTCCCCTTCCCCTACTGCATCCCTAAACCAGCCCAGTTCATCTCCTCCCCCCACTGCACCACACAACCAGCCCAGCTCTTCCCCCCCACCCCACCCACTGCATCCCAAAACCAGTCCAACCTGTCTCTGCCTCCCTAACCGGTTCTTCCTCTCACCCATCCCTTCCTCCCACCCCAAGCCGTACCCCCATCTACCTACTAACCTCATCCCACCTCCTTGACCTGTCCGTCTTCCCTGGACTGACCTATCCCCTCCCTACCTCCCCACCTATACTCTCTCCACCTATCTTCTTTTCTCTCCATCTTCGGTCCGCCTCCCCCTCTCTCCCTATTTATTCCAGTTCCCTCTCCCCATCCCCCTCTCTGATGAAGGGTCTAGGCCCGAAACGTCTGCTTTTGTGCTCCTGAGATGCTGCTTGGCCTGCTGTGTTCATCTAGCCTCACATTTTATTATCTTGGAATTCTCCAGCATCTGTAGTTCCCATTATCTCAGAGAAATAAGGCTTCCTGCCACAGACTTAGTTGAGGCAAAGTGGGAAAATCGTGGACATTTCACTTACCAGCCTATTAAATACAACAACCACTAAACATGCCCTGGGTAAGGTACAATATTCTGTTTGTATCTGGAGGTTTCAACCTTACAAGAGTTTTCTCTACTAATTGTACAATATGTATGCATTTATGAATTATGGAGAACTGGAAAATGGACATTTAAACATTACTGAGTTACAAAGGATTTATCAAGGATTCCTTGAAATTTGTTAAAGAGTTAAAGAAACAATGAATTATTTGTTGTTTTCAAAAATAATGGATTGAGAAATGTCCAGCAAAGCTTTTCAGAGAGAGTGAACGATTATTGCCATCACCTAGCAACAGCCTCTGGACAGAGGAAATGGGTGATTCTTTAATACACACCTAAAGCTATGGCAGTTGCTTGAGAAGTTTGCAGGGACAAGAAGCACTATCTTTCTTTCTCTCTCTCTCTCTCTCTCTCCCTCTCTCTCTGTCAGTAAGAGCCATAGCTTAGAGCTGAAAACAACACTTCCCTAGATTGCTCTAAGAGAAGTAGTTCGATAAAACCTGAGAAAGTTTCAAATAATAGGGCTCTTCACTGTTTCTCAGCTAAATCTGAAATCCAGTCTGAAGATTTTCTATTATTTGTGACTGAGAGCGATTGGATCGCAATGTCAGAAATTTATAAGAACTGTGAAAACAGTTGCGTCTACTTGCTCTGAGGAGGAGGCAATGGCCTAGTAGTGTTGTTGATGGACTAGTTATCCAGAGACCCAGGCAACATTCTGGGAATAGAGTTCAAATCCAACCACAGTAGATGGTGGAATTTGATTTCAGTTTGAAAAATATATAATTAGAAGTCAAATGATGGACCCTGAAACCATTGTTGATTGTCTTAAAAAAGCATCAGATTCACTAGTGTCCTTCAGGAAGGGAAACTACTATCCTTACTTGGCCTAGACTACACAAGAATCAGACGCAGAGCAATGTGCTTAACTCTTAACTAGCCCACTGAAATGACCAAGCCAGTCACTCAGTTTTATTACCCGTTAGAAAGCCTCCAAATCTGGAAGCCAGGTCCAAAACTGGGAGAGCTATCTCCCACACTAGTCAACCAACTGCCTGACATAGGCATACTCACAGAGTCATACTCACAACTTCCCAGACATGACCATCCACTGGCAGGACAGACCCAGCAGAGGAGTCACCACAGTCATATATAGTTGGGAGGCAGCTGCCCTGGAACCCCTCAACATTGATTCTGGACCTCACGAAATTTGTACACAGCACACTGTCACCCATGCTACCAATGTGCCCTCGAAAGGTTTTTCTTTTATTTCTGTCCTTCCCACTACCTCTCAGTGTTGTCACAGACTCTACAGCTGGAATGAAGGGAGCCTGCTCAGCCAGCTGGAGGTTTAATCGGGTGACCCTGGGGGTACGTGCTTCTGGGCAGCTCTAACATATTGAGGGTCGCCTCACCAGAGGACAGTAAACACTTCTTGGCTTGAACTTCCAAGGGTCAGAAAGAGACAAATGGGCAATTAGGGATGGGAAATAAATGTTGACTTTGTCAGTGACATGCACACCCTGTGAATGAATTTAAAATAAAGGTAGGTAGAAGAACAAAAACAAAGTTGCTGGTAAAGCTCAGCAGGTCTGGGAGCATCTGTGGAGGAGAAAAAAGCTTTAATGTTTTGGGTCCGGTGACCCTTCCTCAGCACTGGTAGGGCAGAGGTGTTGGGCCCTCTCATAACTGGAGTGTCCTTAGAGGATATGCCTGAGGGATCAATGTATGATTCATCATTCAGCTGAAAGTCTGCCGGCACTGCCCTGTTCTCCTTGTGAGGAAGGGGCACCTGGAGTGTGTGCCAGGTTCCTTGTTCCTTTTGGTTCCATAGCTATAGTCCTGAAGTCCAGTGGCTGGAGTGATGGAGTACAGGTCTGTATATGTATCCAACAGATACTGAGGATGCTGGGCTTGTACTCCCCAGGGCAGCTGCCAATGTGCCCATGCAGATAATAGCATGATTGAGGCAGATGGGTGCTTGCAGTGTAGCTGTTCTTCTGCAGCCTCTGGGTAATGAGGTCATTGCCGCACATATCCCTGATTGCTCCTCCTGTTTCTTCCTGGGCATGTGGACTTAGTTGTGATGGCCAACACTGCAGGGTCCTCTCCTGCCTGGAGCTGAGCAGGTGTCGGTCTCCAGTAGTCCTCATGTGCCAACGGCCTGGGGTGCTTCTTCATGTGTGGTGGGCTGGGTTGGGGTTTTGGGATGCAGCCTTACCAAGGCCTCAGAGGCAGATAAAGTCACTTCTGGGCGATCAGTCTATTTCACTTCAGGGGCATTACAATCCACTGGTACCCACAGCTCATGAGGGACAGAAGATGTTTACGGCCAAAGGTTAGAAGTGGCTGTGCAACAAACAGCATAGATAGATGGTTCATGTGAGAGGTGCAGTGGAATGCCGGTCATTTGGCAGGGCATGGAAATCTCAGCATCACTATCATTCTCCCCCTGTGATGGAAAGGAGTCTGTTCTGGTCGTGGGTGAAGCAGCTAATCTCAGGCACTACACCACTTGTCCAAGCTCTTCCCGCCCCATTATGGACTACTTTCTCCTGGAATGAGAGAAAGGAATGGATTGTGTGATATGTAACTGAGTTGCACTGCTGGTGTAGGTAGTCAAAATTTGGTGGGGCGACCCAGGCAAATGAGTAGGCAGCACAGAGGCCAAGCTAGTAGTGTGTAGGAAGTTGGGGGAAAAAGAGTGAGTGAAGGATGTGGCAGGCAGTAGTGAAGAGTGACAGCCTTGCTGGGAGGTGGGTGCAGTAACAAAGATACAGTGAATGTGAGGCAGCAGAGAGAAGACTGTGGCACTTGGCAGAGCAAAGAAGTTCATTGACCTTCTTGTGGCACAGCCGACCCCTCAGTAAGCAACACAACTTCTCCTCACCATTCCATATACTGTAACCTCCATGCCCCGGTTGGAATATCATAGCACTACTTTCTCCATCCCTGACACCTTCAGGAAGACGTCCATCACAAAGCAAGGTAGATTCAGGATGCTGGTGCACAATACCTGGGAATGGAGGATGCCGGTCTTTTGCCAATATTCAATGAGTGACAAGTTCCTGTGGGAGTGGCAAGTGGTTGGATTGAGCTAGATTTGTGTGAGAAGGATGCATTCAGAGCAGTGTTGGTGAGTTTGATAAGATATAGAGACAGATCTCAGAGAGTTTCATGGTGAGAAACTCGTTCTGAAACTCGACAAAACTAGAATTTAGCCAAAAAAGTATAAGGCTCAGCCTACAGTAACAATAAATTGTCATGCTGACTGTGTTTTGAGGAAAGATTTCAGTGGCGTTTTACCAGGCACAAGCTTGAATAAAATCAGTAATATCTGCACCTGAGTCTCAAAAGTGGCTGTTTAAAATTAATATGACAACAGCAATATCATCCACATAGACAAGAAGCTTTTGAAAGACACCAGCAGAATTTTCTTTTCATTCTATCATGAGACATAAACATCCCTGGCAGATTAGCATTTATTGTCCTGGCCCTAGCTACGCTTGAACGGAATGGCATGCTAGGCAATTTCAGAGGGCAATTGACAGTCAACCACACTGCTGCAGGTCTGGAGTCACGTGTAGGCCAGACCAGGTGAGGATGGCAGATTTCCTTCTCTGAAGGACACTAATGAGTTAGGTAGCTTTTCTCGACAATCAAAAATGATTTTACGGCCATCAGTAAATTCCCGAAGGTTGCAGGAACAGCAACTCATATTCCGCTTGGGAACCCTGCAGCCTAATGGTATCAATGTGGACTTCACCAGCTTCAAAATCTCCCCTTCCCCCACCGCATCCCAAAACCAGCCCAGTTCGTCCCCTCCCCCCACTGCACCACACAACCAGCCCAGCTCTTCCCCTCCACCCACTGCATCCCAAAACCAGTCCAACCTGTCTCTGCCTCCCTAACCTGTTCTTCCTCTCACCCATCCCTTCCTCCCACCCCAAGCCACACCTCCATCTCCTACCTACTAACCTCATCCCACCTCCTTGACCTGTCTGTCTTCCCTGGACTGACCTATCCCCTCCCTACCTCCCCACCTATACTCTCCTCTCCACCTATCTTCTTTTCTCTCCATCTTCGGTCCGCCTCCCCCTCTCTCCCTATTTATTCCAGAACCCTCACCCCATCCCCCTCTCTGATGAAGGGTCTAGGCCCGAAACGTCAGCTTTTGTGCTCCTGGGATGCTGCTGGGCCTGCTGTGTTCATCCAGCCTCACATTTTATTATCTTGGATTCTCCAACATCTGCAGTTCCCATTATCACTGAGTAAATTCTTACTTCTACTTTTCTTTTATTGAATTCAAATTCTGCATTTTGCTGTGGCGGGATTTGAACCCAGGTGCCCAGAATATTGGCTGAATCTCTAAATTATAAATTGAACAATAATATCATTGCCTTCCCATAAAGACTCTAAAGACAATGATGAAAGCCTTTTTTCATGAATATAAGTCAGACTAAGGTTTGTATTTACTGTCATTTGCCACCAGTAATTTTCAACGTAAATCTACTGGGGATTCGATCATTCAATTTAGTACATGGTTACAAGGTAAGAGGTGCAGTAAGATTGATTTGGGAAAACTTGTTAAGGCAGAAAGATGAATCCTCTTTGTTGGATTGTGTTTCTAGAGAGACACACATGAGCATTTTAAAATTTCATAAACAAAGATGAAGAGATAGGCAGACAAACATGCTTAAACCAGAACATTTTAAATGGAGCATGAAGCATTAGTATTATTACTTTATCAGGAGAAACCTCTGGAAGCAAGTTTCAGTGGTCCTTACAAGGTCATTGAGAGGGTTAATAAAGTGAATTATTTGACAGAGATGCCAGAATTACAGGGAAAAGAATCACATAAACATGTTAAAACAATATTGATATAAAGAGGAAGATAAGAAAGTACAAGCACACCAGATGTTAAGAAAAGTGGGGGATTTCAGAGTCAGTAAGAACAGGGTAGAAGGAGATGCAGACAATGTACAAATTGAACCTCCTACCATCTGGTCAGCTAATGGTGAGAAACTGAGACAGGTAGAGATCAAATTACTATACCCAGAAGAAGGACATTCAAAAGGATCTCTCAAAGTTACTAATGGAATTCAAGGGCACCAGTAGAGATATTCTCAGCTGTGCATCTATAGACAGACATGACATGGATGTAGCGGATTTACTACCAATCTAATATCATCCTTATTATGCCAGCCCAGAAAAATTAATGCAGGTCAAAACTTAGACTCAATACATGAGTCATTGAGTCACACAGCACAGAAACAGATCCTTGCACTTCATGCCAAACATAATCCCAAATTAACTAGTCCCACCTGCCTGCTCCTGACTCATATCCCTCAAACCTTTCCTATTCATGTACTTGTCTAGTTGCCTGCATTTATCAACTCCTTAGGAAGTTCATTCCACATGTAACCCACTCTCTGTGTAAAGAAATTACCCCTCATGTCTCTTTTACATTTCTCTCCTCTCACCTTAAAAATATGTCCCCAGTCTTGAAATACCCATTTTAGGGAACAGACACCTACCATTAACACTATCTATACCCTTCATGATTTTAAAAACCTTGAAAAGATCATCTCTCAACCTACTATGCTCCAGTGAAGGAAGTCCTAGCCTATCCAGCCTTTATAACTCAAACCTTCCATACCTGGTAACATTCTGGTAAATCTCTTCTGAATCTTAGATAACAAAGTGTGGGGCTGGATGAACACAGCAGGCCAAGCAGCATCTTAGGAGCACAAAACCTGACGTTTCGGGCCTAGGCCCTTCATCAGAACACTCCTGCTGTGTTCATCCAGCCCCACACTTTGTTATCTTGGATTCTCCAGCATCTGCAGTTCCCATTACCTCTCTTCTGAACCTTCTCAGCTTAATAATATCCTTCCTATAACTAGGCGACCAGAACTGAACACAGTATTCGAGGAGAGGTCTCACAAATGTCCTGTACAACCTCAACATGACTTCCCAACTCCGATACTCAAAGGACTAAGCAATGAAGGCACTTGATGCCTTTTTAACCACCCTGAATGTGAAAGAAATCAATTAATTGAGCCTAGTCAAAGTAGTTGGAGTTCTCCAGCGGTATTAGCCTGGTGGGTCAGCTCAATAATGCATAGATTACAGAAAAGCAAATGCAGAAACAAACAAAGATTCATACCTATCTCTTTAGTTGTAAGATTATATTGATGGGTTTGACATCTTCCTTTCTAAAATTGGCTTACTGAAGGGACATTGCCAGCTACATTGATTGTAAGATTTAAAGAGATAGCTGCTTTTTTTAGAGCAAATAGGCTATATCAATGTCAAGACATGTCATTCCGATTTAAAAATTTTCAAACTGCCTTCTAAAGATTCAGCTATTGTTATACATTAACACTGGGGAAGAGCTTGTAACGCATTTGGAAACCTTACTTTCATTGTTACAATTAGTTAACCTCATAACACGTCTTGCAAGAGTAGGTTTGCAAAAGCGAGGTTTACTCACCAAGCACATAATGCCGAGCAAGGGAAGGTGTTGCTGAGAGCAGCAGAAGTATAGGCTTTGCTAGATTCTCTACTCCTAAAGCTAATCGGGAAATCATGAGATTCTCGAGAATGTGTGCTATGTATTGAAAATCTATCAGCAGAATAGCTACATTTCTAATGAATTTATGAAGAAAACAGACATACATAATATGATCAAAATGGTGCCAAACTGCTTCTGATAAGCTGAAAGCAATCCTAATGAATGAAATAGTATTAGGCTTGGTACAGTCTTGTTACAATGACTTGAGCATAAGGAAGTCAGACGAGTCCTTTCTAAGAAACTGAAACATTTCAAATGAAATACTCGTGGTGAAAAAGTAAAGATTGGGATTGCCACTGACTCCTAATCATTTCAAGGTTCGTGACCATGAAAAATCACTATAATATGCTGACTATTATTCTTTGACCTTTGTGGGGAGATTTAATAGTGAAAATGCTAGACTATTTCAATGGAAATTCTTAATTCAAATAATGTTATTTGAGCTGTTAACCTTCAGGGGAAATGTTAGAATCTATGATAACGAACATGTTAGATGGAGGGTTGAGTTAGAATGATCTGATTGGGCATAATAAGCAAGGATTTGCAAATGGGAAATTATGTTTAATAGAGACCTTTATCAGATGAGCCAATGGGCTGAGGAGTGGCAGATGGAGTTTAATTTAGATAAATGTGTGGTGTTGCATTTCAGTAGGACAAATCAGGGCAGGACTTAGATAACAAGGTGTAGAGCTGGATAAACGCAGCAGGTCAAGCAGCATCACAGGAGCAGGAAGGCTGACGTTTCGGAAGGGTCTAGGCCCGAAATGTCAGCCTTCCTGCTGCTCTGATGCCGCTTGGCCTGCTGTGTTCATCCAGCTCTACACCTTGTTACCTCAGATTCTCCAGCATCTGCAGTTCCTACTATCTCGGGGCAAGCCTTAACTAGTTAATCATAGGGCTCTGGGGAGTGTTGCCCAACAAAAAAACTTCAGCATGCAGGTACATAGTTCCTTAAACGTGGAATTGCAGGTAGACAAGACAGTGAAGAAGGTATTTGGCACGCATTGAGTACAGGAGTTGGGATATTGTGTTGCTGCTATGTAGGACATTGGTGAGGCCACTTTTAGAACACTATATTCAATTCTAGTCTCCCTGCTATACAAGAGATGTTGTTAAACTTGAAAGGGTTCAAGGATGTTGCCAGGATTGGAGCGTTTGAGCTATAGGGAGAGGCTGAATAGGCTGGGGCTATTTTCCCTGGAATGTCAGAAGCTGAGAGGTGGCATTATTCAGGTTTGTAAAATCATAAGGGGCATGGGTAGGGTGAATAACCAAATCTTTTTCCCAGCGCAGGAAAGGCCAAAACTAGAGGGTGGAAGATTTAAAAGGGACCTGATGGCTAACTTTTACTTGCAGACGTTGGTGAGTGTATAGAGTGAGCTGCCGGACGAAATGGTGGAGACAGGTACAATTACAACATTTAAAAGGCTTCTGGATGGGTATTTGAATAGGAAGGGTTTAGAGACATATGGGGAAAATGCTGGCAAATGAGACTAGATCAGTTTAGGAGATCCGGTCAGTGCAAATGGGTTGGACCAAAGGGTCAGTTTCCGTGCCATACAACTCTATGACTCTATAAGTAGGGAGGCATTTTTGAAGATATTACCAGCAAAATTAAAATATAGGAGTTGATGGCTGTTGTATATGTATATTTTCAAAAACATTTTGATGGGTTGCTCCATTGGAGGTTGCCTAAAAATAAATTGTATATTGGATATGAGGTAGTGTGCATAGACTAAGGATTGGCAAACAGACAGAAATTAGAGAGTATGAATAAATTTAGGAAACCTAGTGCGGGATTCTATTACCAGGTAGGAAAGCAAATTCAATACTAGCATTCATTTCAAGAGGACTAGATCACAAGAACATAGATGTACTGCTGAGGCTGTACCAGGCTCTTCTCAGACTTCATTTGGAATATTGTGAGCAATTTTGGACCCCACATCTAAGAAAGGATGTGCTAGCCTTGTAATGGGCCCAGAGGAGGTTTGCAAGAACGATTCTGGGAATGAAGGGCTTGTCATATGTGGAGTGGTTAAGGACTTCGGATCTGTGTTCAATGGAATTTCAAAGGATGATTGAAACTTACAGAGTATTGAGAGGTTTGGACAGTGTGGGCATGGTGAAAGCACTTCCATTCATAAGAAAGGACCTAAAGCCACAGCCTCACAGTGAAGGGATGACCCTTTAGAATTGGGATGTGGAGGAATTTCTTCAGCCAGAGGGTGGCGAATGTTTGAAACTCATTGCTGCAGAAGGCTGCTGAGACCAAATGATGAGTGTATTTGAAAAAGAGACAGATAGGTTCGGGATTAGCAAGAGGATCAAGGGCTATGGGGAGAAGGCAGAAGAAAGAGGCACAGAAACATATATGTGTAGTGGAAGTCTCTTTTATTCTGGTTAATTGCCAGCGTGGTTCTCCCATCAGAGTCATAACACGATGTACTTAGAGCCATAAAGATGTATAGCATGGAAACAGACCCATCAGTCCAACTCGTCCATGCTGATCAGATATCCTAAATTAATGTAGTCTCATTTGCCAGCATTTGGCCAATTTCTCTCTGAACCCTTCCTGTTCATGTACCTATTCAGATGCCTTTTAAATGTTCTAATTGTACCAGCCTCCACCACTTCCTCTGGCAGCTCATTCCACTCACGCAATTCATTAAACACTCACTGCATGAAAAAGCTGCCCCTTAGAATATCTTTCCCCTGTCACCTTAAACTTATGGACTACCATAACCTGGGAAAAAGACCTTGGCTATTCATCCTATCCATGTCCCTCATGATTTTATAAACTTCTATAAGTCAACTTTCAGCCTCCAAAGCTCCAGGGAAAGTAGTGCCAGCCTATTCAGCTTCTTCCCTTTGCTTAAACTCTCCAATTTGTTTGATATATTTTGTTCACTAATTGTAGCCCTAAAGGAGATTTCATATAATGTTACTTATCATGTTAATAAGGGCAAATATGGCCTCATGCAGTTATTCCTGCCCCAGTATTCTTTCACAGTGGGTATGAACAAAAGTAACTCTGAAAAAAGAGGCAGTACTGTAACAACACAAGTCATTTTGTTTCTTTATTAATTAGAAAACAATCATTGTTCATATAAAGGTTGATCTCGCTTATATAACTACAAATGGCAAAGATTACCAACATAGCAATTATATTCCAGCAACTGAAGAAATTAGCTTCACTGCATCCATATCATCATGCAAAATTCTTTCCCTAAAGAGATGCATCGTCCTAATTTCCACAGTTCAACACCCCTTCCCTTACAGCAGCTGAACTTCTGATCCATCATGAGCAATTCCACCAGCAACTGACTAAGTCTATAATTAAAATGGTACATCTAGCGTTCATTTTCCATGCTGTTATACAGTTCAATCACAATTTAACTGTCACCCTGCAAATTTCCATGTTACACTTATAACAGTATAATGGGACAAAGGCAGTCATTTGGAATGCGCAGCATCACCCAGCAATTATAAACGTTCATATAGAAACTGAATGTTAGGAAAGCATAATTAATCCCAACGATCAGCCATTTTTTTTTTCAAAATAAGAGCCCTGTTCTGACTGGCTGACTAAAGAGCAATTTAATTTTTAAAACAGCCAGTTAATATTTAACAGGAGTTCAGCCTTTTCCTTAAACAGATACAGATTCACTAGGGAAATAGAAAAGAACATTGCTTATTACATTGTCAACTGCTTCCGTCCTTTTTAAGCAATGCATACTCTGACTTGGAATCTCTATTTTATGAGTGACTTATTGATCTCATTGGAGTTAGATCAGATGTTATAGCCTGCACTTATGCCAGCAGCCATGGCTGGTCAATTGGGCAGGAGCTATGTAACATGGCTTCAGGCAGGCAAGTACCTGGGGGAAATCAAAAAGCGCTAGTATCATGTGGAACTGTGGCTTGGTATAGCACAGAAGGTAACCATTGAGTCATTAGGTTCTTTCAAAGTGCAATCCAGTTAGCCTAATTTCCACAGCTCACACAATGGCAGAAATAGTTCTCTGACTTCTTTTAATATTTTATGATTCCTTCGAAATTTTAGACTGCAGCACTAAATTAGCTTCCACCTGTGTTCTGACATTTGTGACTCATGCACTTATCCTCAGGCTTGTCATTACTCTGTCTCTGTAACAGCTTGCTATCTGTGGAGCTCCCTTTCTGAATTTCATTGTTCCCTGTTACTAAGGCTTGCCTGGATGACTTCTGTGAAACCTCATTCTCACAGCCGTGCTGACTGAGCACTGTGTGTATTAAACGTTTTAACCAACTGCTGTTCACTGTCTCAACAGATGATCAAGGGCCTGGTTAAGAAAGATCTCTGTGGCAGTCATTTCACTTCCACATCATTAGTGACTAACTCAATTCTGATTATGTGTCTTCTCTCAAACATATCTCACAAATTAAAACTCTCCATTGGTAGCTGTGTCTTTCATATAAAAACAGGTCTTGCAAAACAATGCTGGGAAAATGTTTTAATTGCCATAGGTGAAATTTGTTTCCCTTAATTTGAATCTTTCAACTTACATGAACAACTAAATTTGCAGTTGCTTTTTTTTGTAGTCTTCACAAATGTATCTCAGAATTGGTATAAAATGCCAGAGTGTCAATCCATAGTTACCCCAGCAATCGGTTGAGCTTTTACAACATTGGAAGAAGATGGGTTTTTGACATCATTAGATGGATTATACAATACAAGAGCTAAGTAACAAACAGCAGTTTCCTTAAGCTACTCTTAGAATCACAGAATCATAGAAACCCTACAGTGTGGAAGCAGACCATTTGGCCCATTGAGTTCACAATGACCCTCTGGAGAGCATCCCACCCAGACACACACCCCTGCCTTATGCACGTAATCCTGCAGTTCCCATGGATCATCCAGCTAATCTACACATCCCTGGATATTATGGGGCAATTTTAGCACGGCCAATCCAACTATTCTGAAAATTACACTGCTTCTAAAACTGTTCAAGTTGATAAATTGTCACTATTGTTATTGTCATTACAAAAATATCTAATTATCATTGCTAGAAATGGGAGGCACGGTGGCACAGCACTGCTGCCCCAGAGCACCTGGATTTGATTCCAGCCTTGGGCGACCATGCAGAGTTTGCACATTCTCCACCAGGTGCTCGGTTTCCTCCCACAGTCCAAAGATGTCCAGGTTAAATGGATTGGCCTCGCTAAATTGCCTTGTGGTGTCTGGGGATGTGTAGGCTAGATGGGTTAACTATTGTAAATGCAGAGTTACGGGAATGGGTAGGGGTTGGGTCTTGGTAGGATGTTCTTTGGAGGGTCGGTACAGACTTAAAGGGCCAATTGGCCTCTTTCTGCACTATAGGGATCTTTTGAGGTGACAACATAGATTTAGACCTGTGAATGCCTATAGCACAATTTCTCTTCCCACTTTACATCTCTAGGAATGCATTGCAGACTCTTGGATGTATTTGATTATATTTCAACAAATATCAGACTAAAACATACACAATTTCTCCAAAATAATAGCTGAAATTATAAATGGCTCTCTGTTCAAGTGTTGTTCCTTCTCAGCTGCAAACCTACCAACATCATCCCCTCCTCAAAAGAAAAAAAAGTTTGACTCTGTCTTTGCAAAGTACCATCTAACCTCTAACCTCATCATTCCCAAACTTCCATTTGTGAATCGAGGGAGGGGATAGGCCTTGCTGTCTATCAGTAGATTATTAATGCACAGACCCAGACAATGTTCCACCAAATTCCACCTCACATTCCACCATGGCAGACAAAAATCTGGAATTAAGAGTCTAACAATGACCATGACTGAAGGTGGATAATGCCTGAAATATCGACTGCCCCTTTTCTCCAGATGCTGGCTGGCCTGTTGTGTTCTTCTGACCTCCTGCTTGGATTCCAGCATCTCCAGTTTTTTTTGTTTCTAACCATGAAACTATTGTTGATTATCAGAAAAATCTACCAAAGTTCACTAATGTCCTTTAGAGAAGGTAACTGCTATCTTTACCTTTTCTGGTTTACATGTGACTCAAGACCCACAGCAAAGTGATTGACTCCTGAATGCTTTCTTGAGATGTTATGGGGATTACATCCAATTGATTTCTATATTTCTATAAATCAATATCCTTTATCTGCATACACAGAGATATGCAGACACTGCCTTAAAACTTCCTGCCCAACTAGAATTAGGTGTAAAACTTTGTAACTCCTTATCTTCCTACACATAGGTATGCAGACATTGCCTTAAGCCTCCTGCCTCAATAGAATTAGAGTTAAACTGTGCAAATCTTTATCTTCCTGCATGGGGGTATGTGGAAACTGTCTCAAATAAGGCTAAGTGAGGAGCATTTGTAAAGGTGTGAGACTTCTGAAGTATGTAACTTTTGTTTCTGACAAAGGGGCCAGGGCACAGACTTTGTTCAAACCAGACACCTTGGTGGCTTGAAATTACATTCTGCCACTTCGGCAACTTAAAATCGCCTCCGGCCATTAGCAGTCACTTTGCGAACGATCGATACTATATCCTGCTCTCTTTATGTTTTCGATGTAGTAATTGTTTCATGTATCAGGCCATTGTAAATGTAAAATTGCTTTATGTGTTATGCACTTGGTAAAGTATAAAAAGTGGGAACTGTCCGCTGCTCGGGGAGAATTACTTGCGAGACTCTGCACTCTGTACCAGGTTGAGTACAGTGATCCTCCACAGCTTGTACTTGCTTTGTAATTAAGGATTTGTGTTTTTCTAAACAGGTCAGTGTCTTGTTATTGCAGCAAGTCCGTGAGGGTCTCTGAAAACGAACCTAACATTCTGAGGTCTGGCCAGTTATGCCCATATCCCATGAATGAATACAAACAATTAAAAAACCCTCCCATTAGGATTTTGCCCTGGACGCACCAGTAAAACAGATCTCATAAAAGTCACGATTGACATCTAATACGACTGTTACAGAGTTACGCATTTCTTCCTACTTTTCCTTGACTGGCATTGTCACTCCTCCATAATTAACTTGGGTACTCATGAAATTCCAAATTAATGTCCAAATATCTTGTGGTACTCTGGAGAGAAAGATAAAAATTGAGAAATTAAAAAATAACTGTATTTTCTGTGTCATTCCTTTTGAATATTTCTCTTTGTCAGGTATACAAATGTTCAAATAAGAAGGAAAGGTTTATGAACGCTGGAGATATAAAATAAAAACAGACAGTGCTACAGAATCTCAGCAGGACTGGCAACATGGCTTTTTGTATTTTATCATAAAAATACTGAAAAGGAGTAATTCACTACCTTTTGTCTGGTAATCCAACATCATGCAATTGAATAAAAACCAAAAAAACTGCAGATACTGTAAATCAGGCACAAGAACAGAAATTGCTGGAAAAGCGCAGCAGGCCTCACAGCATCTGTGGAAAGAAATTGGAGTTAACATTTCGAGTAACCCTTCCTGAGAACCCTGAGGTGTTCTGACGAAGGGTCATCGGACCCATAACGTTAACTCTAATTGCTCTCCACAGATGCTGCCTGGTCTACTGAGCTTTTCCAACAATTTCTGTTTTTGTTCATGCGATTGGGTAATAAGTTCTTTTTGCTTTCCAAGTGGCATGGTAAGGTAATGCGTCACAAGTTTAGAGGTGCTAGCTAATAGCTGACGGCTGGGGTCAAGTCATGTTAAGAAACTTCAAGGAATACACTTAATAACAGTTAGTAACCCAATTTTCAACTTGTCTGTAACTTTCGACACAGTGACCATGCAATCCTTATGTTGCACATTAGATTCAAAATAATAATTTCTAAATTTGCTGATGAGACAAGTTAATTTCACAGGATACTAATAAACTTGCAGTATGGGCAAATAATTGACAACAAGTTTTATCACAGATAAATGTGAGGTAGTTCGTTTTGGTAGGAAGAATAAGGAAGTCACATAACATTTGATAACTGTGATTTCAAGTGTAATGGAGAGAATGAAAAAAAAGGCTCTTGGAGTACAAAACCATGTATCAGAAGTTAGTAGGGCCATTGAGTAAAACAAATCAACACACCAATGTTTCTAAAGGAATAAAATTGAGAAGTAGGGATGTTAAGCAAAACCATATTGAACCTTGGCTGACAACACTCAGGTGTACAGATCAGGTGTGGAGAATTGGGATAATTTCCAGCTCCACAAAAATGACCCAAGAAAACATGACACAAGCATGATTGATTTTTCATGGACTGCTTTCTTATTAGAGAGAGACAACTGGTGGTAGGTTAACCTGAGGATCATCACATCTCAGACCAAGGGTACATGGTAACCTCAGCCAGTCCAGGAATTGTACCCATGAATTTCCTGATTTGTTTTAAGTAACTGAATTCAAATTCTAATAGCTACCATGACGAGATTTGAACTTGTCTTTCCAGATCAGTAGCCCGAGTAAACCAGCCATTCTGTAAGTGAGGCTCATGAGATCTAAGAGTGGAGACATTTGGTTTTGCGAGTCACATTCCATAAACTGGCACTACTTTTGAAAAGGTCGAACAGATGTTTCATTCATTACAGGGAGTCTGAAAATTGAACAGTTCTGAAATGACTGGAACACAGGCAGGGCCACTGAGAAAAGTCAGAATCCACCTTTAGAAATAACATATTCAATTGCATAGCGGTACAAACTCTGGACAGCAGCTTGCACATTGGAATTAGAGGGATGAGCAGTAGCATTGTAAATACAAAATTTACAATTCACAGCAGCAAAATGCTTTTTGAGGAGGCAGTGCTTTATACATATATTGACTTCATTTCCTGCAATAAGTTGATGCTAATAAATGAAAAAGATGCCCATTTCTAACTCTGATGTGTTTTCTTGATTAAGCTAAACACTTCATTTATTGCGTGTTTGTCCAAAGTAGGTGCTAGGCACTTGCAAGCTGTTCATTCAAAATCTCTACTGTTTAAATCTAAATTGACATACTTAGACAATAAGACCATAAGACATAGGAGCAGAATTAGGACATTTGGCCCATCCAGACTGCTCCACTTTTGAATACTGGCTGATACATCTCTTAACTCCATTCTCCTGTCTTCTCCCCATAACCCTTGATTCCCTTACTATACAAGAACCTATCCATCTTTGTCCAAAATACACTCATTGACTTGGACTTCACAGCCCTCTGCTGTAATGAGTTCCACAGATTATCCATCCTATGGATGAAGAAATTCCTCCTTCTCTCAGTTCTGAAGGGTCGTCTCTGCACTCTAAGGCTGTGCTCGTGGGTCCTAGTCTCTTCTACTAGTGGAAACAACTTCTCCATATCCGCACTATCCAGGCTATTCAGTATTCTGTAAGTTTCAATCAGAAGTACCCCTCATCCTTCTGAACTGTATCGAATATAGATTCAGAGTCCTCAACCACTCTCTAATTGACAGGCCCTTCATCCATAAGACCATAAGACACAGGAGCAGAAATCAGACCATTTGGCCCATCGAGCCAGATCCACCATTCAAACATGGCTGATTAGTTTCTCAACCCCATTCTCCCGCTTTCTCCTTGTAACCCTTGATCCCTTGATAATCAAGAATCTATCTATTTCAGTCATAAATATATTCAATGACCTGGACTCCGCAGCCTTCTGTGGTAGTGAATTCCATAGATTCACCACTCTCTGGCTGAAGAGGTTTCTCCTTATCTCCGTTCTAAAAGGTCTTCCCTTAACTCTAAGGCTGTGCCCTCGGGTCCTAGTCTCTCCTACTAATGGGAGCATCTTCCCAACATCCACTCTGTCCAGGCCATTCAGTATTCTGTAAGTTTCAATTAGATCCCACCTCATCTGTCTCAACTCCAATGACTTCAGTCTCAGAGTCCTCAAACGGTCCTCATGTGCTAAGCTTTTCATTCCTGGGACCAATCTCCTGAACCTGCTCTGAATCTGCTCTAGGGCCAGTATATCCTTCATGAGATATGGGGCCCAGACTGCACACAATAACTCAGTTGTGGCCTGATCAACACCTTATAAAGCCTCAGTAGGACATCCCTGCTTTTGTATTCAAGCCCTGTCAAAATAAATGCCAACATTGCATTTGTCTTCCTGACTATTAACTCAACCTGTAAGTTTACCTTGAGAGAATCCTTGACTAGAACTCCCAAGTCTCTTTGCACTTCAGACTTCTGAATTTTCTTTCCATTTAGAAAATAGTCCATGCTTTTGTTTTTCTTACCAAAGTGCATGGCCTCACACTTTTCCATGTTGTACTCCATCTGCCACTTCTTTGCTCACTCTCCTAACCTGTCCAAATCCTTCTGTAGCCTCCTTACCTGCTCAATACCACCTGCCCCTCTACCTATCTTTGTATCGTCTGCAAACTTAGCCAGAGCCTGCAGTTCCTTATTCGAGATCATTAAATGAATAAAGTGATAAGTTGTGGTCCCAACACTGGCCTTTGCAGAACACTACTTGTCACTGGCTGCCATCCTTAGAATGACTTTTTAGTCCCCACTCTCTGTTTTCTGCCAGACAGCTAATCTTGTATCCATGCTAGCACCTTGCCTCTAACACCTTGGGCCCTTATCTTTCTCAGCAGACTCCTGTGCGACACTTTGTCAAAGGCCTCCTTGAAGTCCAGATAGATAACATCCATTGGCTCTCCTTGGTCTACCTGCTCATTACTTCCCCAAAGAATTCCAGCAGATTTGTCAGGCATGACCTTCCTTTGATGGAACCATGCCACTTTGCCCTATTTTACCTTATACTTCCAAATATTCAGAAATCTCATCCTTCACAATGGGCTCCAAAATCTTACCCACGACCGAGGTTAGGCTAATTGGCCTGTAATTTTACATCTTTTGCTTTACTTGCATTTTAAACAGGGCGTCATGTTAGCAATTTTCCAGTCCTCTGGAACCCTCCCTGACTCTGGTAATTCCTGAAAGGTTACCACAAACGCTTTCACTATCTCTTCAGCTATCTGCTTTAATTCTCTGGGGTGTAGTCCATCTGGTCCAGGTGATTTATCCACTTTCAGGCCTGTCAGTTTTACTAGCACCCTTTCCTTCGTGATGGCCACCATACTCAGCTCTGCCCCGACTCTCCAGAATGTTTGGGATATTACTCGTGTCTTCCAGCGTGAAGACTGACATGAAGTAATTATTCAGTTCCTCAGCCATTTCTTTGTTCACCACTACTATCTCTCCAGTATCATTTTCCAGTGGTCCAATGTCCATTTTTGCCTCTCTTTTGCCATTTATATATCTAAAGAAACTCTTACAGTCTTCATTTATATTTCCAGCTAGCTTACCCTCATATTTAATCTTCTCCTTCCTTATTTTTTTTTGTTGCTCTCTGTTGGTCTTTGTAAGCTTTCCAATCCTCTGGTTTCCTGCTGCCCTTCACCACATTATATGCTTTCTCTTTTGCTTTTATGCTTTCCCTGACTTCCTTAGTCAGCCATGGTTGCCTCATTCTCCCTGTACCATGCTTCTTTTTCCTGAGGATGAATTTTTGCTGAGTCTCCTGAATTAATTCCAGAAGTTCCTGCCATTGTTGTTCCACTGTCTTTCCTGCTTGTGTCCTCTTCCAGTCAATTCTGCCCTGCTTCTCCCTCATACTTCTGTAGTCACCCTTATTCAGCTGTAATACCGTTACCTCTGATTCTATCTTCTCCGTCTCAGATTGCAGAGTAAATTCTATCATCTTATGATCACTGCCTCCTTAGGGTTCCTTCACCTTGAGCTCCCTTATCAAGTCTGCCTCATTGCACAACACCAAATCCAGTATCAGTGATAATGGGAACTGCAGATGCTGGAGAATCCAAGATAATAAAATGTGAGGCTGGATGAACACAGCAGGCCAAGCAGCATCTCAGGAGCACAAAAGCTGATGTTTCAGGCCTAGAACCTTTATCAGAGAGGGGGATGGGGTGAGGGTTCTGGAATAAATAGGGAGAGAGGGGGAGGCGGACCGAAGATGGAGAGAAAAGAGGATAGGTGGAGAGGAGAGTATAGGTGGGGAGGTAGGGAGGGGATAGGTCAGTCCAGGAAGTCCAAGTCCGTCTTCCCTGGACTGACCTATCCCTCCCTACCTCCCCACCTATACTCTCCTCTCCACCTATCTTCTTTTTTCTCCATCTTCGGTCCACCTCCCCCTCTCTCCCTATTTATTCCAGAACCCTCACCCCATTCCCCTCACTGATGAAGGGTCTAGGTCTGAAACATCAGCTTTTGTGCTCCTGAGATGCTGCTGGGCCTGCTGTGTTCATCCAGCCTCACATTTTATGACCAAATCCAGTATTGCCTGTTTCCTTCTGGGTCTACTACATGCTGCTCCAAAAAGCCATCTCGTAGTCATTGCACAAACTCCTTTTCTTGCAATCCGCTATCAAAATGATTTTCCCAGTCCACCTGCATATTGAAATCTCCTATGATCACTGTGACTTTGCTGTTCTTATACACCTTTTCTATCTCCTGGTGTATCTTGTGCCCCAGCTCCTGATGACCATTTGGAGGCCTGCACACAACTCCAACTATGGTTTTTTTTAACCTTTGCGGTTCCTCAATTCTAACCACTCAAATTCTACACCAACTGATACTACTTCGTTTCTTCCTATTGATTTAATTTCATTTCTTCCTAATAAGGCAACTCTAATCCCTCGGCCCACACGCCTACCTTCCCTGCCATCCCTGGGACAATTCTAGTAAAACTCTTCTGATCACCCTCTAACACCAGGACATTCTTTTTAGATTTCTTTTTTCCACATGACTATTTCTGCAGCCTCATTTTCCAGTGGTTTAATGTCCACTCTTGTTACTCTCTTATTTGTAGATATGTAAAAATGCTCTTGCAATCTACTCTTATATTACTGACTGGCTTGTCCACTTATCTGCTGTGCCTGAAATTAGATTATTGACCCTTTGCATGTGGTTTGTCCTGTTACTTGTTCTGGAAACTTTAATAACATCTGCTGATCCCAGCCCTTCTTTAACATTTACCATAATTTTCCATGCAACTGAACTTCCCTCCACATTATTTCATTTCAGGCCCTACTTTTAAGCATTGGTTTTGTTTTCATACATTGAAAGGCTATCCCCTGGTACCCAGTTGGAAGTGATTCACAAATGGTTAAGCATGTCAGAATGGCTCTGTTGAAGCCAAGCCTTATCGTGGTAGGTAATTCACTAACATCTAGAAGTTTGCCAGGCACAACATTGTTGACATCACTCAGCATCAAACTCTGGGATTCCCTTCTTTTACTAGCCTTCTACCAACTTTCCTTCTTTAAGGCACTTTTTAAAATCTTTCTCTTTGATCAAGCTTTGGTTACTTTCCTCTGACGGTTAAGTGAAGACATTATGGAATGCAACAAATGTTCCACAGGTTCATAAAAATGAAAAGAGTAAGCAAAGTGTTGTTAGCTCACTGTAGAGCCAGAATGGAGAAGTAACATAGAAAATAAAGAAATGTCAGATGAAATGAACAAATATTTTTCCTTGCAAACAATTCCAATAGTAGCTGTAACTCAGGAGGTGTAAGGGAAAGAGGAGCTTGATGAAATTATTCTCACTTATGTAGTGACACTGGGAAAATTGAATGAACTTCAAGCTGGCAAAGTTTGCAGGTTTTGCTGTGACTTTAAAAATAGGAACAGGTAGGTACATGTATAAACAGCACTGTATTAAATGACACCCAAACTACATTGCCCATATTGAACAAGACAACGGTGATGGGGTTTTATTTGGTTTCTATGTCAATACTTTAATTAGAGCTCTACTTGTACTTTAGTATTGCTTGTCACAGAATTCAAAGTTCACCAGAATATCACACCAGTCCACCTTCAAGCAATCAACATAGTTGACTTGCTGTTGGTTGCTGTCACTCAACCTCACCACACTTTCATTATTGTCACTCTCCTTGTACATAATATTGGCGCGCATACATTGGTCTGAGCTGACTCCTTGTTCCTTTGCAATGTAGCACAATGTTTAGTAATGACTTGTATGATCTGGGCTGGTTGCATTTTGTAAAACCTTTGTTGCTTTGTTGCTACGCAAGTATTTGTATCTCTATTTCTAACTTCACCAGTGACAGATCTTGTTGGTTCAGTGTACTTTGCTGGCAGTAGCAATATTGTTAGTAGCAATATTTTTGTTGGCTCTGCATAAAGCATATAATTGCCTGTCAGTGTGCCTTTTAGTTTTGTGCTTGTCTTCTATCAATACATTACTGCTATATCGCTTTTCATTGCCCAGAAATTCCTTCCTGAAGGATTTACTTGGTAAGAGATGATTACTAATTCAATGAGACTCTCTGAGAGTTCTTTGTAGAAGTCATACTTATGCATTAATTTTGCAAAACCCTCCTTGGCGATCTTAGGCAAGATTTTCAGGATCATTTGTTACTTGATCTATTAGCTGCATAGGTTTAATTAAGTAGCTATAAATCAGTAAAGGTATCATAGGCTGCTCAGTCTACCATTAAATATTTGCCTTCTGTTACATATTGAAGGCCTTTTCTCTTGTTACTGTTTTGCTTTTTTCTCTATTTATTTTTCCCTACTTTGTATCTGCTTCCCTTCTTTTTTCTACTATTGTTATCTTTTATGGGGAGTGTTGTCGAACAGAGAGGCCTAGGGATGCAGGTGCGTAGTACCTGGAAAAGGGGACACAGGTAGACAGAAAGGCATCATCCTCCGACACTTCCGCCATCTACAATCCGACCCCACCACCCAAGACATTTTTCCAACCCCACCCCTGTCTGCCTTCCGGAGAGACCACTCTCTCCGCGACTCCCTCGGCCGCATCACACTCCCCCTCCAACCCCACCACACCCGGCACTTTCCCCTGCAACCACAGGAAGTGCTACACTTGCCCCCACACCTCCTCCCTCACCCCTATCCCAGGCCCCAAGATGACTTTCCACATTAAGCAAAGGTTCACCTGCACATCCGCCAATCAGACAGCTCAGGAAATTTGGCATGTCCATAAGATCCCACACCAACTTCTACAGCTACACCATTGAAAGCATACTGTCTGGTATGTTGCCTGATATGGCAACTGCTCTGCCCAGGACTGTGAGAAACTACAGAAGGTGGTGTGCACAGCCCAGACCATCACAGAAGCCAAACCTTCCACCCATGGACTCCATTTATACAGCTCATTGTTGTGGAAAGGCTGCCAACACCATCAAAGACCCATTGCACCCTGGTAATGATCACCAACAGATGCAAAAGCCTGAACATACGCATCAGCAGGTTCAGGAACAGCTTCTTCCCAGCTGTTATAAGACTGACGAATGGACTGTCCAGCCTCAAATAATGCTGATTTTGCGAATGTTAATCTCGCCTAGGGCATGTGCTGTGCAATATAACCTGTAAGCCTCTGTCTAAGTCTTTTTGATCTGCATATCCTTTGCTTACTATGATCTGCTGTACTGCTTGTAAACAAAGCTTTTCACTGTATTTTGCATACAGAACCATAAATCAATCAATCAGATTATTTACACGGCCAATAATGAAATCAAATGTAGCTTAGATGGAACAGTAAACATATTTGTAAAATATAGCAAAAGCAGTACATCCTAAATATTGGAGATAATCGGAACTGCAGATGCTGGAGAATCCAAGATAATAAAATGCGAGGCTGGATGAACACAGCAGGCCCAGCAGCATCTCAGGAGCACAAAAGCTGACGTTTTGGGCCTGGACCCTTCATCAGAGAGGGGGATGGGGTGAGGGTTCTGGAATAAATAGGGAGAGAGGGGGAGGCAGACCGAAGATGGAGAGAAAAGAAGATAGGTGGAGAGAGTACAGGTGGGGAGGTAGGGAGGGGATAGGTCAGTCCAGGGAAGACGGACAGGTCAAGGAGGTGGGATGAGGTTAGTAGGTAAATGGGGGTGCAGCTTGGGGTGGGAGGAAGGGATGGGTGAGAGGAAGAACCGGTTAGGGAGGCAGAGACAGGTTGGACTGGTTTTGCGATGCAGTGGGTGGAGGGGAAGAGCTGGGCTGGTTGTGTGGTGCAGTGGGGGGAGGGGATGAACTGGGCTGGTTTAGGGATGCAGTTGGGGAAGGGGAGATTTTGAAACTGGTGAAGTCCACATTGATACCATTAGGCTGCAGGGTTCCTAAATATTTGTGCCTATGTCTGCATGCCATTATCTTTGTGCAAGTACATATGCACAGGAGTATTTGCCAACTTCAACTGTTTACAAACCATATTGCAGATATTTTTGCTAAGTCTCAGTGGCTAATTGCTCCTGTCTTTGATAGGAGAGCTTTCAAGCATATCAAGCTGCGAACAAAATAGCTAGATGAGAATAATGTTCTATTCTACTGGCTTCCTTAGAAGGTCTCTGTCTTTTTTTAATTGAAATTTTGCATCAGTTTCAATGATTATAATCCCCAATCATATAATCATGGAAGCTCAGACAGCATTACTCTGCATACTTATCTGAAGGATAATTTAATGGATGATATTAATGTTATAGGTACTGGTGAATTCCAAGAAAAACAAATTCTGAACAATCTAAATTGTTAAACTGAACAAAAATCAAGCTGTTGCTTCAGTTGTTATTGTTAAGTACTTAAACCTACTGTAGGAAAAATGATCCAAAAGAATATTCTGTATTCTTAGTCCATGTCTTGCAAACATGGTGACAATGATCTTCCAGTCAGAGACAAAGCAAAAAAGTGAAATTGCTTTCAGAATGATGGTCTTACTATTTTTATGCTAAATCTTCAGTGCATCTTTTCCTGACCCCTGCACGGATCCATCTGCAATGTGAGTCAAGAGGTCTTGTGGTGAAGCACAATTCCTGACAGCCCACCCCTCCCCTCTTCATGTCAGAAATTGAAGAAGGTTTATAAAATCATGAGGGGCATAGGTGAATAGACAAGGTCTTTTCCCTGAGGTGGGTAAGTCCAAAACCAGAGGGCATAGGTTTAAGGAAGAGGGAAAGATTTAAAAGGGACCTAAGGGGCAACATTTTCACACAGAGGGTGGTGTGTGAATGGAATGAGCAGCCAGAGGAAATGGTACAGTCTGATACAATTACAACATTTAAAAGGAATGTCGAAGGGCATATGAGTAAGAGGGGTTTAGAGGGATATAGGCCAAATGTGGCTAGATTTACTTAGCATATCTGGTTAGCATGGACAAGTTGGATTGAAGGGTCTGCTTCTGTGCTGTACATCTCTATGACTCCGTGGGCTACCACCAGTTCAGAAAATTTCACTGACTTTATATATACACCTGCTCATTATTTTAACCTTATGGCTCAGGCATGTTTTGGCACAACTCTGGAGCAGATGGGTCTTGAACACAGACTTTCTAGTCTAAAGGTAAGGACATTCTGCCACAAGAAACTGGCTTTCCATCCTGAATCTAAAGGCCTATTTGATTAAGAATGACAGATGAGAAGCTACAATAAGTCTTAAAACAGGAGGCCCTTGTCTTAACAAGGTTTTTTTGCATGATAACAATGGGCTTAAGTGACATTGGCTAGTTCCACATAATTACCAAGACTAACAAGAGATACTAAAGACTCATATCTTCATTGGGATTTTGAACTGGACTCATTTTCTTGCCCCATCCATCATAAATCATCAAATTGGTTAGGGTTTAACGCAGTCTCCAACATGAACCCTCGTTACCTTATATAACATGCACAACTCCCTCACAACATAGTTCACAAAGAACCTGCACTCTGACACTGGTCACACCTCCCAATCTTCCTCCTGACATTGCTAATTCTCCCTCAACACTTCTCACCCACTTCCTCAACCCTTATGCAGTGATTGGAATGAGGTTAGCCAGGTGGAGTTCCCTGACCGGGGCTGTGAACCTGGTCCAATTAGACGGACCTGGCTGACAGATATCAACAGGAGTGGCAGGAGTTTTGTTTGCTCCATGAGCTGGCTCTAAGCAAGTGGGGTAAGTGTCAAATGCTATGTGCAAGGAAATGAAGGGTGACTTGGTAATGGGATGCTGGCTTTTGTTGAGTTACCTCACCAAACACTGCTCACTTAGTCCCAATATAGCTTTTCCACTTCTGACACCTTCAGGAATGCTCACACCACAAATGATATTACTCACTCTCCCCACCAACACTTTTCAAGTCTTTTTTCCCAACAGTGCTTACCACCTCCTGCAGTATGTTGA
Source organism: Stegostoma tigrinum (assembly GCF_030684315.1). NCBI lineage: Eukaryota > Metazoa > Chordata > Chondrichthyes > Orectolobiformes > Stegostomatidae > Stegostoma > Stegostoma tigrinum. The sequence goes on along the minus strand of NC_081355.1, from coordinate 100,779,319 downwards.
GTGATTGAGCAGTGTTAGGGATGTGGCAGTGGGGTAAACAGTGCCAGGGGAGGGAGGGAGGTTGAAGAATGAGCAGTGTGACAGTTGCCAGGGTTTACCCCCTCCACCACCATGACTGCATAACTGTCCAACTGGAAATGACATGACATGAAGTAACAGTCAGAAACAATGTTTTTCCTTATTCAGAAATAGTGTAGTCTTGGATATTGCATATGACCTGAAATGGTTAACTAATGTCACGAAACATAGTCTAACCATTAGGACATCAAGGACTGTTCATTTGAAGAGCTAACTAGGTATCTTTTCAAAGTTCAGTACCAGATCAGTCTCATGATTAATGCTAAGTTCTAAGTAACTAAACAGTAATGTGTACTTAATTTTATACTTAACCTAAGGTCTCATAAGAGAATCAGAAATAAAGTTTAACTAACTACTGAGAGCATGCTCTGTTTAACAAGGCCAAGCTAAATTATCCTGCTAAAAGTTTAGTGTTGGCATCTTCCCTTTTTGATACTTGTAATTTAGGCTGGTTGCAGTAAGTATGATTGGTGGGAGTGAATCTACTCGACACAGTTCAGATGGTACAGTACTGGTGGGTGCTAACACGGCATATGCAATGAATGATGGAATATTTTTGAGCAGCTGAATGGCATGCTCTTGTTTCTAAGTTTCTTGAGAGAGTGGAATTTAGAATGTGTGCCTTTTCTAAATGGAACATTAAAGGCAAGTAGAACTGACAGCTGGTAGAAATTTTACCCACCCCCCAAGAGGTAAATATTTGTTCATAAGGCCGAAATGCATCCATCTCAGAATGTCTACTAGGATTGCACTTGATTTCTGTAAGACCATAGACCATGAGACGTAACAGCAGAATTAGGTGATTCAGCCCATCCAGTTTTTTTGTCATTCAATGAAATAATGGTTGATCCAATGATGGTTAATTCCACTTGCTGGCCTTTTCTGTATGACCCTTGAATGCGTTACTGATTAAAAATCTGAAACAAAGAGAAAGACAAAGGAAAACGTCAAGGAACTGTGAATGCTGGAAATCAGAGGCAAAAAACAGAAATTGCTGGGAAAACCTGGCAGATCTGGCAATATCTGTGGAAAGAAAGCGGAGTTAACACCAGTTCTTAAATATTAACTCTACTTTCTCTCCACTGATGCTGCCAGACCTGCTGAGTTTTCCCAGCAATTTCTGTTTTTGTTTCTCATGATAAAGCTGACCAAGTCATCCTTGAATATACTTAATGACACAGCCTCAACAATCTTGTACAGTAAAGAAATCCATAAATTCACAACCCATTGAGAAGAAATTCCTCCAGATCTCATTAAAAACTCCTTAAGAACATAAAAACTAGGAGCAGGAGTAGGCCGTTTGGCCCTTCGAGCCTGCTCTGCCATTCAATAAGATCATGGCTGATCTTTTTGTGGACTCAGATCCACTTATCTGCATTCTCACTGTATCCCTTCATTCATTTATTGTTCAAAAAAATCTACCTTAGCTTTAAAAACGTTTACTGAAGTAACATCAACTACTTCACTGGGTAAGGAATTCCATAGATTAACAACCCTCTGAGTGAAGAAGTTCCTTCCCAATTCAGTCCTAAATCTGCTCCGTCTAACCTTGAGGCTACGCCCTCTTGTCCTAGCTTCACCTGCCAGTGGGAACATCCTCTCTACTTCTAGCTTATCTATTCCCTTTGTAATTTTATATGTTTCTATAAGATACCCCCTCAATCTTCTAAATGCCAATGAATATAATCCCAATCTACTCAGTGTCTCCTCATGAGCCCTGAGATGATGCTCTCTGGCTCTAAACTCTCCTACAAAGAGAAAAAACCCTTCATATCTATCCTGACGAGTCATCTAAAAATCTGATACGTTTCAGTAGGGTCGCCTCTCATTTATCAACGTTCCAACAAGTACAGGTTCAAATTACATGACCTCTCCTTATAAATTGATAAAGAATGGTATGACTTTGTCAATATAGAAAATGGCGAGATCAGTATTCATATATATTTAACACCAAAATATAAGTGCATCTTATGTGGGCGCAAAAGGAATTTTGATGTTTTGCATACTTGGTTGAAGCTTTTGCTGGAAATAAGACTTCAATAATGTGATTTTTTTTTTAAATTCATTGCCAGCTTGCACAGCAATCCAATGCAGTAACAATGGTACCCATATCAGAAATAAATAGGTATTTAATGTGAATGTGACATGTGGAAATGCTCAAACAGAAGGAAATTAAATTTGAATTGCTGTTGGACTGCCACGTAAGCTTATTACCAAATTATATTCCGATCCACAAATGATATCTGTGATCTTAACTACTATCAATGATAAAACAGAACTTGATCCTTGACAGATAATTTTCTAATTAAAAGTGGTATGTCCTACAACTGGAGACAGCAAGTACTGCAAATGCTGGAGTCAGGAACAATACAGTATGGACCTAGAAGAGCACAGCAGGTCAGCAGCATCAGACGAGTAGGAAAGTGGACATTTTGGGTTGGGATTCTTCCTCAGAACTTCTGAAAAAGGGTTTTCACCTGAAACATCTACTTTCCTACTCCTCTGATGCTGCCTGATCTGCTGTGTTTGTCCAGTTCTACATTGTGATGTCCTAAGTTGCATTATTCAGCTAATACTAATTCTTAGAGTTTTGAAAGTGATATTGTTGAATCTGATTGCAGAACACTACCGAATTTTGAAATATTGGTGTAACTTGTCCTTGCAATCTTCCTTGCTGGAGAAATGCTTGAACAGAATATTATTTGTGACATCACTTATATTAGTGCCACAGGAGCCTCATATGCATTTAGTCCTCAGACTTAATTATTCCTTTAAGCATCACCACCCAAGCAGATAATTAGAAATTGAAGGACAATTAGAATCTAAGAAGCAAATTTACTATTTTGCATAATTCCTAAATATCAAACATAGATCCTATTCAGAATCATTTATGCAGGCATTTAATTGCACTATTAAGATAAATTTTTAGACAGAAATTTATCATAAATACATACAATTATTAGCTAATATTGAAAATTAACAGTCAAGATAAGGCCAACCCATTTGCAGCAATCTTCAGCCAGAAGTGCCAGGTGGATAACTCATCTGAATCTTCTCCAGAGGTACTCAGTATCACAGATGTCAGTCTTCTGCAAATTTGCTTTGCACTTTGTATATATCTAGGAAATGGCGAAAGGCATGGGTTACTGCAAAGGCTATAGGTCCTGAAACAATCTGACAAAAAGTACTGATGACTTATGCTCCAGAACCTTTTGCACTTTTGCCAAGCTGTTCTATTATACCTGGAACAACACTGGCAATCACCTGATAATGTGCAAAGATGTCCAGATATGTCCCTTATACAAAATAGACAAGTCCAATCCAGTCCATTATCATCCAGTCTGTCTACTATTCATCATCTCTAAAATGGGAAGAGGTCATCCACAGAGCTATCAAGCAACAGTTCCTCAGCAACAACTTGCTCACTAATGCTCACTTTGGGTTCTGCCAGGACCACTCAGTTTCTGACCTCATTACAGCCTTGGTTCAAACGTGGATAAGAGCTGAACTTCAGAGATGAAGTAAGAGTGATAGCCCTTAATATCAAGGACGCATTTGATAGAGGGTGGCATCAAGGAACTCTAGCAAACTGGAATCAGGGGAAAATTCTCTGCTGGATGGAGTCATACTTGGCAAAAGGAAGATTAATATGCTTATTGGAGGTCAGCCATCTCAGTCCCACAATATGTCTGTGGTGATTCCTCAAGGTAGTGTGTAAGGGCCATCCATTTTCAGCTGCTTCATCAATGAACTTCCCTGCTTCATATGCTCTGGAGTGGGAATGTTCACTGATGATTGCACAATGCACAGTACCATCATGATTCCTCAGATACTGAAGCATCCCATTGCCAAAATCCAGCAAGATCTGGACAAAATCTATCTTGGGTGACAAGTGGGAGGTGACATTTATATCAGACAAGTGCTGAGCAATGGCCATCTCTAATAAGGGAGAAACTAACCATTGCCTCTTGATGTTCAATGCTGTTATCATCACTGAATCCTGCACTGTCAACATTTGGGAATCACCACTGACCAAAAACTGAACTGGGCTATTAAATATAGAGGATGCAAGAGCAGATCAATGGCTAGGAATCCTTGAGCAAGTAACTCATCTCTAGTATTCTCAAAGCCTGCCCACCATCCACAAGGCACAAATCAGAAGTGTGATGGAATACTCCCCATTTACCTGGATGACTGTAGCTCCAATAATATTCAGAAGCTGGAAACCATCCAGGACTAAGCAGCCTGCTTGATTGGCATCGCATGCACAACCATCCACTCCATCCGACACGAACACTCAGCAGCAACAATGTGTACTGTCTACAAGAAGCACTGCAGAAATTCACCAAATATCCTTAGGTAGCACATTCCAAACCCATATCCACCACCCTCTAGAAGGACAAAGGAAACAGAAACATGAGAACATTGGTATCTGCAAAATACCCTCCAAGCCACACGTTGTTTTGACTTGGATATATACTGTCATTGTTTCAGTCTGGGTTAAGATCCTGAAACAACCTTTCTAACAGTATCATGGGGACACCTACAACAAAAGCACTTTAGTAGTTCAAGAAGTCATTTGACTGCCACTCCTTATAGACAACTAAATTAGGCTATAAACACTGGCCCAAGCAACATGGCTTCATCTTCTAACTTAATTTTTTTTTAAAATCACTTTTTAAATCATCTCAATTACCAAGGCTGTAAGACCTGGGAATCTACGCTTTACAGAAGCAAAGGCTTGGGAATGATTTGTTTGAGGTTTATAGAATGAAGCAAATGGAATAATTTTGTATAGGGAATTTGTTTTAAATAAATGGGTTACAGAGGACCAACAATCCCAAATTCAAATATTTAAATCCAGATGAAGTTAAATGTTAGGAGTTGGATTGTTTCCCAGAAAATAATGGATGAATTGTATAGTGAACAGTCCTTCATTGAAATGATTCACATGAGGGCTGGATATAACCACAAAAGAGGGACAGATAGTTGGGTACACAACCCTTTTATCAGCCCATTGCCTGGACCTGTTAATGACATCTTTGGCCAAGTCCAGGACCAGTCTCACAAGGCTTTCAAATAATCCTTCTGATCTGCTCTCCCACCACCCCCCTCCCCACCCTTTATAGAATGCCCATAGATTAATGGCACAGGGCTGAAATGCAACCAAACTTTTAAAAGCAGCCTGTTTAAGAAATGAAGCAGAGGTTGCAAATGAATACATCCAATATAAATTTGAAACACAATTTCCTCCAGGCCATAAAGACTACACGTAGACTGACACCCAGTGAAATGACATAACATTTTATTGCTTGGGACTGTGCAATCCCCAATCTCCTTTCCTAGGTATTTCTAATCAACCTCTAGAAAAGTTTAGATTTTAACATGGGTTTTCTGGCTTAGAGGTAGAGACACAACAGACTTAAAGGTTGTAATTTCTTTTTTGTCAATCAACCCATTCAGAATTGCTCTGAGGGTCGGTGTGGACTTGTTGGGCCAAAGGACCTGTTTCCACACTGTAGGGATTCTATGATCTATGAAGTGTTCAAAAGTAGGTAGGACTTGAACCCAGGTTTTCTAGCTCACAGTTAGGGACTCTACCACTGCAGCAGAAGAGCTCATATTATTTTATAAATGTTTTTACTGAGTAAATTTGCTCATTTATTTCACAAAGGGAATAATCATTATTGAACCTTTATGAGAATGAGGCACTTGTCTTAATTACAAGATGTAGTTTATTGCATGGTAAAGTTACGTTGACTAATTAAGCACTTTGCAAAGACTATCAGGAGCAAGGGAATGACATATTTGTCTCCAACAAAACCTTGCACTAGACTCCTCGATTCTCCGCCCGAGAGTATGTGACATCATCAGATTAGGTAAAATGTGTTGCAGCATCAATATTAATTCTTTCAGAATTACCTTGTAATTCAAATATTTAAATCCAGATGGAGTTAAATGTTAGGAGTTGGATAGTTTCCCAGAAAATAATGAATGAATTGTATGGTGAACACTCCTTCATTGAAATGATTCACATGAGGACTGGATGTAGCCACAAAAGACCACCCCCCCATTACCTTGTCCAACAATTAAGTGAGCCAGTGAGACACTTCTGTCATTGTTGTATTCTTGAATGTGAGATTATTACTGACAAGGCTAGTTGTGTATTGAGATGTGTCTCAATGCCATTGGTTCATAAATCCAAGCAAGATATTGTGGTAAACAAATGCCTACACGTCTAAAATAAAAATAATACATACTGGAAATATTTCAGTGTTTCTGAGGGCTGGAGAGACAGGTGCACAAATCTATCCACCATTATTGATGATCATTCTTTCTGACTGTCATCTTGCACACACAAAGGCAATCTGTTATTATCGGAAACATGGAAACAAAGGCAGGGAATGAGCAATTTAGCCCCTCAAGCCTCTTCCACCATTCAGTGAAGTCATTTCAAATTTGAGCTTTGGCTCCATATACCTGCTTTTGCCTTAGATACCTTTGGTTAAGAAAATTCTTTAATTCTGAACGTAGTATTAATTCAGAGATAGTAGGAACTGCCGATACTGGAGAATCTGAGACAACAAGGTGTAGAGCTGGATGAACACACAGGCCAAGCAGCATCAGAGGAGCAGGAAAGCTCACGTTTTGGGCCTACGCCCTTCTTCAGACCCTTTTTCTGAAGCAGGGTCTAGGCCCAAAACGTCAGCTTTCCTGCTCCTCTGATGTAGTATTAATTTAGATCTTCAAAAGAATTCCAAAATTTTGCCACCTCACGTAAAAATGTTTCTGAATTTCAGCAGTGAAAGATCTTAGTTGAATTTTTAGGCAATGGTCCCTAGTCCTAAACCACCCAAAAAAACCCCAGAAATTATTTCTCTCATCTAATCCAACTATTTCTCTTAACATCTTGGAAACCTCAATTAAATGATTCCTTTGCCTTAACTTCAGTGAACACAATACAGTTTTACTGATTTTTCACATGCCATCAGCTGGCCTTGTCCTTCTAGGTGATAGTGGTCCCATATCTCGAAAGTGCTATTGAAAACTCTTGGTGAGTTGTGGCCGAGCATCTTGTAAATGATACTGTGCATCAGTGGTGAAGGGATTGAATGTTGAAGGTAGTAGATGTGGTGCCGGTCAAGTGGGCTGCTTTGTCCTTGTGTCAAGCTTCTTGAAGTGATGTTGGAACAGCACTCATCCAGACATGAGGGGAGTATTCCATCACACTCCTTACTTGTGTTTTGTTGATGATGCGCAGGCACTGGGGAGTCAGGAGCTGAGTTACTAACTGCAGAATTCCTCGCCTGTGATCAGCTCTTGTAGCCACAGTATTTACATAACTAGGCCAATTCAGTTTCTGGTCAATGGTAACTCATAGGATATTACTTAGCACCTCATTTCCAAGTATTTGCACTCATTTCTAAGAGCTTTTCTCCCATCAATGTATAAACTTTCCTCGGATACATAAATTTTCCAGGTACAGATGAAAAATCAGACAGAGCAGTTCCACTAATTTCACCCCGTCTATTTCTAAATCATACATGAGAATCCAATCAAAATCCAATTTTCCATTAGTCTCCACAATTAGAACAACACATTTGTCATGTTTGTAACTTGATCCAATGTTTGATATGGCATATTTGCTATCATTTGTTTCTTAGCAAAGTTGACGTTAGGAAATAATTCCCAAGATTGATATTCATAGTTTTACAGTCATACAGCATGGAAACAGACCCTTCAGTCCAACTGGTCCATGCCAACCATGGGAAGTTGAGGACAAGTTGTTGGCTATGGTCACTCCAAGGAACTTGATGCTCTTCACTCTCTCAACCTCAGTTCTGTTGATGTAGATGGGGGCGTGTTCTCTTTCTTTCTTTCTGAAGTCGATGACCGGTTCTTTAGTTTCACTGATGTTGAGAGACAGATTGCTTTCATTGCACCATGTCACCAAGCCCTCTACCTCCCTTTTGTATTTTGACTCATCGTTGTTAGATATGCATCCCACTACGGTGGTGCTATCAACAAACTAGTAGGTGGCGTTTATTCAGAATTTGGCAACACAGTCGTAGGTGTACAGGGAGTACAAGGAGCTGAGGACACATCCTTGGGGAGCTCCAGTGTTGAAGGTTATTGCGGAGGAGGTGCCGTTACCCCTCCTCACTGATTACAGCCTGTGGGTCAGAAAGTTGAGGATCCAGCTGTAGAGGGAAGAGCCAAGACAAAAGTCACAGAGTTTTGAGATCAGTCTGGAGAGGATAATGGTGTTGAAGGTGGAGCTGTAGTCAATGAGCAGGTGTCCAAATGTTCCAGGCATGAGTGCAGGGCTAGGGATATGGCATCCTCTGTGGATCTGTAATGTCAGTAAGCAAACTGTTAGGGGTTGAGCCAGGTTGGGAAACTGGACTTGATGTGGCCCATGACGAGCCTCTTGAAGCACTTTATGATTATTGAAGTAAGAGTTATTGTGTGTTAGTCATTAACGCACAATGTATGTGTTTTCTTGGGTAGCGTGATAATAGTTGGTCCTCTTGAAGCAGGTGGGCACTTCAGTTTGTAGGAGGGAGAGGTTGAAGACATCACTGAATACCTCTGCCAGTTAGTCCACACAGGATCTGAGCTCTCGGCTTGGAACACTATCCAGGCCTGTCGTTTTCATTTGGGTTGACTTCCAGGAAGACCAATCCAACTTCTGAAGCAGTGTCAGAGGGAACAGGTGTGTTTGGGGCTCTCAGGGCAGGTGTTGCCACACCAATGGTATTCTGCTCAAACTGAGTGTAGAAAGCATTGAGCATGTCAGGGAGGGATGTGTCATTGTCCACAATCTTACATTGTTTCATTTTGTATCCCATAATGTTGTTTAGGCCTTGCTATGGGCAGCGGGAGTCTGTTTGGTAGGTCTGGGCCTCTAACATGTCCAGTGTTGCCTCTTGGCCTCCCTGATCGCTTTGTGGAGGTCATATCCAGATTTTCTGTATTAGTCCAGGTCACCCGACTTGAATGCTGCAGATCTGGTCTTCAGTAGGGAGTGGATTTCACTGTTTATCGAATATTTACAGTTGGGGTACACTTGGCCTGACTATTTTGGTACATAGTCTTGCACACATTTCCTAACAAAGTCTGTGATGGTGTTAGCGTACTCGTCTAGGTTTTCCACTAGGTAGTCCAATCAGTCCTGGAGACAGTCTTCCACTGCCTCAGACAAGCACTGTGCTTCTTTTCATGAAAGATTCTTCTGTTTTAGCTTCTGCTCATAAACTGGGAGGAGGAACACAGCACTGTGATTGGATTTTCCAAAGTGTGGGCGGGGGATGAAGCAGTAGGCGCTTTTGATGGTTGTGTAGCAGTGGTCCAGAATGTTCGGTCCTCTGATGGGGCAGGAGATATGTTGGTCGTATTTTGGTATCGCCTGCTTGAGGAAGAGTCACTGGACCCAAAAGGTTAACTCTGTTTTTTCCTTCACAGATGCTGCCAGGCCTGCTGAGCTTTTCCAGCAACTTTGTTTTTGTTGCTACTTAATCCAAATTTGGCAGAGCAGCCAAGCTGACACTGACGTGCAGGACGGCTAAACCCGATGTGCCACATACAATCAAATCAGCACGTTGTGCTGCTGCAAAATTGGTGCCATCCAAGTTGGAACATTCAAATTGAGAGCTCATAAGCATTTTACCAGTGATAAAGATATCAAGAGTGAATGAGCAAGCAATTACACTGAAACCAAAATGGAAAAGAATGCCAAATACCTTAAGTAAGGATGTGGCAATTTGCATCTTCTACAAGCTTCTTGTCTGCCTTTTTTTTGGGACATAGAAGCTACCTAAAATCTAAGAGATGGTAGGAGCTGCAGATGCTGGAGAATCTGAGACAACAAGGTGTAGAGCTGGATGAACACAGCAGGCTAAGCAGCAGCAGAGGGGCAGGAAAGCTGACGTTTCGGGCTAGACCCTCCTTCAAAAATGGAAGAGAATTTTGAAGAAATTTCTTCAGAAGTCTCTTTCATTTCTGAAGAAGGGTCTAGGCCTGAAACATCAGCTTTCCTGCTCCTCTGATGCTCCTTGGCCTGCCATGTTCATCCAGCTCTACACCTTGTTATCTCTAACTTTGTTTTTGTTCTTGATTTACAGCATTTGCAGTTCTTTCAATTTTTATTGTTTACTTGGACTTTAGTAAAGCCTTTTACTAGGCTCTGTGTGGTAGATTATTTCGTAAATTTAATTCACGTGGGACTCGGGTGACCTTGCCTGTTGAATACATAATTGGCCTCATATCAGTAGACAGAGAATAATGGTGGAGGGTTGCTTTTCAGACTGAAGGCCTGTGACCAGTGGTGTTCCACAGGGATCAGTTCTGGTTCCTCTTTTATTTGTCATTTATACAAACGATTTGGATGAGCATATAGAAGGCATGGTCATTAAATTTGCGAACGACGTCAAAATTGGTGGCAGAGTGAAAAAGATTTTCTAAGATTACAAAGGGATCTTAATGAAATTGGTCAATGAGCTGAAAAATTGCAGATGGAGTTCAATCTGGATAAGTGCGATGTGGTGCATTTTGGTGCAACAAACAAGGGTCAGGCTTATACAATTAATGGTCGGGCCTTGGGTAGTGTTGTAGAACAGAGAGACCTAGGGGTTCATGAACATAATTCTTTAACACTTATGTCACACATCACCAGGGTGATTAAAAGGTGTTTGGCATGCTTGCTGTCCTTTGAGTATAGGAGTTGGGAAGTCATGTTGAGGTTGTATAGGACATTAGTGAGGCCTCTTCTTGAATATTCTGTCCAGTTCCAGTCGCCCAGTTATAGGAAGTATATTATAGAACTGGAGAGGATTCAGAAGAGATTTATCAGCATGATGCCAGGTATGGAAGGTTTGAGTTTTAAAGAAAGGCTGGATAGGCTGGGTCTTTTGTCTACTGGAGCATAGGAGAATGAGAGGCAACCTGATAGAAGTTATAAAATAATGAGGAGAATAGATAGAGTTAGTAGTAGTTGACTTCTTTCTAGGATGGGGGATTTCATGACTAGGGGTCACATTTTTAGTTAGAGAAGCGAAATTTAAAAAAGACACAAGGGGTTTTACACAGAGGGTGGTTCATGTCGGGAATAAACTTCCGGAGAAAGTGGTGGATCTGGACGTTTGGATAAGTACAAGAATAGGAAAGATTTGGAGGGATATGGGTCAGGAGCAGGCAGGTGGGACTAGTTTTTGGAATTATATTCAGCATGGACTGATTGGATCGAGGAGTCTGTTTCCATGCTGCATAACTCTATGTGGGTCGAAACTTGTACACGTTACTATTCACAGTGATGGTACTAGGGCAGTAGTGCAGCACAGTACAGTGAATGTAGGTGCATGGTTGCTAAGAGATGAAGATCTTGGCATCCCACAAGTGGTGACAGATCTCTTCTATGGACGCAAGCATTTTCTTTTCACATACCAGCTCTTCTGTCACTAATATTGACTCCTTTTGTGGGCTGTTTTCTCCTGAAATGTGACAGAGGGAGGTTTGACTGAAATGAAAGTGGCTGGCACAGTTATTAGTGATGGTGCAGGTCTAGAAAAGCTGGAGCGGTGTCCTCATTGGGAGTTTAGGAAGTACAAAGTACAAGAAGACTTAGTGGTTTCAGGGGGTGGGGCTGGGTGAGAGCTACTGAGCTGCATGCAATAGTGAAAGTGGCAGGCTGAGAACCATGGCATTTAGATGGGTGCAGAAATAGAATCAGGGTGTGCGTAAGGTACCAGAGAGAGGATGGTGACACTTAATCTCACTGAGCACTATAGGTCATTAAGCTTTACGTGGCCGTGCTGTGCATTTCTCCAAACCACAGACACTGCACTGAACCAATACAGCATGTGGCATCACGGTCTCCTTTGTCAGTCCTGGGGAAAGAGGCCAGCACTTCTCTCCAACCAGAACCTGCCTGTGGATTTGGCTGCTCATTGACAGGCAGACCACACACTTGCTTTATTGCTGGAGAGAGAGAGATAGATAAACAGACAAAGATCATCTTGCTCTTAGTACTCATTCACAGTCTCATTCACTTTGGAAAAAGAGTGTCATTTTGACCCAAAGAGTTAGGTTTCTAGTCTGTGACCTCTGTTCACCGTTTAGTTACCAGATATGGTCACCTCAAGCTGGGAAACACTCATCCCAGGTCTCTTCTTTGTGTGTGAATTGCTTACTGTCATGAGGTGTCTGAATGATCTATGGTAGAGACTGCATCTGCTGGACCCCATTTTCTAAAAGATGAGTTTAACTGATTGTTCTGCACAACCTGAATAAACTACCGATACCTGAATGTCAGTGAGGAGCTTGGGAAATGGGCCGTTCACACTTTTAAAAGTTAATTGTTTGGGTTATCCAAATTAACAAGGTGAAGTCAGGTAAATACGAAGACAAAACCAATTAAAAATAATGTTGACAGTGTTTTTAAAATCTATCTTCTGGGCTTCAGTGATTCACTAAATAAATGATTTTTGACAGTTTTGTAACAGAATGATTACCTATGGTGTAAAGAAAAATGTTTCATTTGATGTACTGCTGATTAACGTTGTAGTACATTCTGTAATCTTTGTTTATGAAATCTCACTCATAGGTATTTATTAAAATTCAGAAAAATTGCATATTTCATAAGAGAGTTGAGGTCAAGGATTTGCATAATTAAAATCTGATAAGGTAGGGCTTATCTAACACTATAAAAATGTTAGTGCTATCTGTTTAGAGATGTTTTAAAATCAATTGATTTTGTTGTGAAATAATATTCCATAAGAATGCATCAAGATCCAATTAAAATCCTGTAACACTGCCATCCCTAAGACTGGTAGCCAGAGCTGTGATACATATTCATATGAAACAGCTAGCATTTTATTGATGAGACACTGGCAGTGCAGCTATTTATATTTGCACACATCTGACACTTGTATCTATTTTACAGACTTCAGGTGATTATTTCATCAGTTTTCTAACTGGTATGAAGGTCAAAAGAATCCAAATTTATTCTTCAAAGAGCTACTGATTGCAAACTTCACAAATTGATTTATCAACAATGTTCCAGAAGGATCTTGAACAGTAGCAGACTGCAGGGTTCACTGGGAGCAAAACCTACTTACCATTTCATGAGTAGTTCTATTTAAAGATCAGAGAAAAAGGACTTCAAATCAATTTCTGTTACAGCAATACCCTACATGTGTTGCTGCATCCATTTCGCGGACTAAATAGTAATGTGGTTTCTGATTGAAATAAAGCTGTTCATGCTTGGGTTAAATGAAACCTTCAACATGACCCTGTTCTTCAATTCCCAAATCACTCTGTACTTAGGGCATTTTGGTTGAGAGAAATTAGCCAAAAAGACCTAACTTGAAAAAAAAAGTGATGTAAGTGAAAATTAAACACTTTTGACTGAATTTGTTGTGCTATCCAGAGAAGTTCTCGTTATCAGTTCACAGCCAGGATTTGATGTTGTAATAACATGAAAGTGAGAATAAAAGGACCAGCAAGGATTTATTAAGGAAGATTCTGTAGCTATGAGAATGCTTCTGAACAATATCAAATCAAAGCCAAAGTAAAATATTTAATATTAGTAATAGTTTGGAAGAATAGAACTTGAGTCTTGCTGAACATTGAATATTGTGGAAATTGAATTCTCAAAGACTACGTCTCTACTAAAAAGAGTCTATTTGCCCACCAAGTCAGAAATCACACGACACCACCTTACAGTCCAACTGATTTATTTGAAACCACTGAAGCTTTCAGAATGCAGCACTCTTAAAATGCTATCCTCCTTCCCACTGGTATTGTTTGCAAATGAATGCAAGAAAAAAAAATTGACATAATGTATCTTTTTCTGGCAATACTCAAGATTTAAAATCACTTTAAGAAAAATAAACTGATCTACTTCTCAGAAAAATATTGGAAGATAAGAAAGGCAGTAAGATGGAGATATCAAAACTAAAATAAAGACCAGGAAGCATACTTTATAACTGAAATGGATATGGAAATGTAATAAGACAGTGACTCAAAAAGTCGTACAATAACCAAAATATTTATCAGAAAAATAGAATTAAAAAGTGGATTTTGTACAATAGCACATCAAATGATATGTGTTTTGTTGAAAGCTGTTGGTGGTAAACATTACATTAACAAGGCGCCTTGACCGCGGCTCCCGTATTTCCCGCAACACATCCCTCACACCCCGCCCCCGCCACAACCGCCCTAAGAGGATGCCCCTCGTTCTCACACACCACCCCACCAACCTCAGGATACAACACATCATCCTCCGACACTTCCGCCATCTACAATCCAACCCCACCACCCAAGACATTTTTCCATCCCCACCCCTGTCTGCTTTCTGTCTGCTCTCTCCGTGACTCCCTTGTTCGCTCCACACTGCCCTCCAACCCCACCACACCCGGCACCTTCCCCTGCAACCGCAGGAAATGCTACACTTGCCCCCACACCTCCTCCCTCACTCCTATCCCAGGCCCCAAGATGACATTCCACATTAAGCAGAGGTTCACCTGCTCATCTGCCAATGTGGTATACTGCATCCACTGTACCCGGTGTGGCTTCTTCTACATTGGGGAAACCAAGCGGAGGCTTGGAGACCGCTTTGCAGAACACCTCTGCTCAGTTCGCAAAAAACAACTGCACCTCCCAGTCGCAAACCATTTCCACTCCCCCTCCCAATCTTTAGATGACATGTCCATCATGGGCCTCCTGCAGTGCCACAATGATGCCACCCGAAGGTTGCAGGAACAGCAACTCATATTCCGCCTGGGAACCCTGCAGCCTAATGGTATCAATGTGGACTTCACCAGTTTCAAAATCTCCCTTTCCCCCACCACATCCCTAAACCAGCCCAGTTTGTCCCCTCCCCCCACTGCACCACACAACCAGCCCAGCTCTTCCCCTCCACCCAATGCATCCCAAAACCAGTCCAACCTGTCTCTGCCTCCCTACCTGTTCTTCCTCTCACCCATCCCTTCCTCCCACCCCAAGCCGCACCCCCATCTACCTACTAACCTCATCCCACCTCCTCGACCTGTCCGTCTTCCCTGGACTGACCTATCCCCTCCCTACCTCCCCACCTATACTCTCTCCACCTATCTTCTTTTCTCTCCATCTTCGGTCCGCCTCCCCCTCTCTCCCTATTTATTCCAGAACCCTCACCCCATCCCCCTCTCTGATGAAGGGTCTAGGCCCGAAACGTCAGCTTTTGTGCTCCTGAGATGCTGCTTGGCCTGCTGTGTTCATCCAGCCTCACATTTTATTATCTTATATTACATTAACAAGGTAAATGAGTTAGAAATATTGAAAAGAAAATAATGATAAAGTACCATATTAATTTTCATTTATTCTTCATTCTAATATTCAGAAATACTGCAAGATTCTAGATCAATTCACAGTGGTTTAAAAATATATGTGAAGTATGTGTGAAGTTCTAGACACCCCATATATCCCCTCAAACTATCTGCAGTAATTATTGACAACTGGACAAGCTTGAACTTTAGGTTTCAGACTGGAGTCACTATTTTGGATCTGAAAGGTCAAGGACTATGTGGGTAGCGTATCTAGGGAGGTGATCACAAAACACATTAAAAGTATACTGGCAGAGAGGGAATGAGTGACTGCAGGCAGTCTAATAGAACCAGACAGAAGGACAAGATAGGTGTTACAGGAGTCCCCTGAAATCAGGGGAAGGTGATGACCTAGTGGTGTTATCACCGTACTGTTAATCGAGAGACCCAGATAACATTCTGGGGACCTGGGTTTGAATCCTGCCACAGCAGTTGGTGGAATATGAATTCAATAAATATCTGGAACTAAGAGTCTAATGATGACTGTAATTTGATTGTTGAGGGGAAAAAACAACATCTGGTTCACTAATGCCCTTTAGGGAAGGAAAGACCTTACTTGGTCTGGCCTACATTTGATTCCAGACCCACAGCAATGTGGTTGACTCTTAACTGCCCCGTAGGCAATTAGGGATGGGCAATAAATGCTGCCTAGCCAGCGATGCCCTTATCCCGTCAATGAATAAAGGAAAAAATATCCCCTGAATTCTTGATAGCCTCTGAGCTTACCTTGCTTGCTAATCAGTATTCAACTTTTGTTACTGGTAAGGATGCTGGTTACACTGGAGAGTTCACCTAGAGCCAAGTCACTGTCACCATGGGCGGCTTCAGCTATCTAGGACGACTGTTGGAGATAGAAGAATGGAAGGGCAATAGTGATTGAGGATTCCATCATCAAAGGATCAAAAAAGTGAATTTTTAAAAATTCAGTTGTGGGAGGTGGGAATCGCTATCTGGCTGGCATTTATTGCCATCAGTCAAGAAGACCTTGAGAAGGTGATGAGCTGTGTTCTCAAAGTGCTGTAATCCACATGTTGTAGGTTGACCCACAATGCCATTAGGGAGGGAATTCCAGGAATGTCACCCAGCAACAGTGAAGGAACAGTGATACATTTCGATTTCAGGATGGTGAGTGACTTGGAGGGGAACTTGAAAGTGGTGGCGTTCCCATATGTCTGATGTCCTTGTCGTTCTAGATGGAAGTGGTCATGGGTTTGAAACGTGCTATCTGAGGATCTTTGGTGAATTTCTGCAGTGTATCTTGTAGATAGTACACACACCACTATTCCTGAGCATCGGTGGTGGAGGGAGTGAATGTTAGTGACGTGGTGCCAATTGAGCGGGCTGCCTTTGGATGGTATCAAGCTCCTGGCATGTTGTTGGAGTTGCAAGCATCCAGGGAAGTGGGGAGTATTTCATCACACTTCTGACTTGTGCATTGTAGATGAGGAAAGGCTTTGGGGAGTCAGGAGGTGAGTTACTCTCCCAGTATTCCTAGTCTTTCTCCTGCTCTTGAGTCACTGTGTTTATGTGGTGAGTCCAGTTGAGTCAGTGGTCAATGGTAACCCTAAGGATGTTGATAATGGGGGATTCTGTGAATGTCAAGGAATGGCAATTTGGTTATTTCATATTGGAGATGGTTATTCAATAGTGTTAGTAAGTCATGAATGCTACTTGTCACTTGTCAGACCAGGTCTGGATATTGTCCAGATCTTGTAGGTTGTTCTCAACGGGAAGCCGGACTTTGACTCCCATGAAGACTGTGTGGTAGTCAGTCTTACTGATACTGTTATGCACCAAGATGCGTCTGCAGCTGACAGATTGACTAGGATGAGGTCTTGTATGTTTTCCCTTCTTGTTGGTTCCCTCACCACCTGCTGCATACCCAGTCTAGCAGCTATGAACTTTAGAACCTGACAACTTGATCAGTAGCTGCAGGAACTACACTAGGTGATGGACTTTGGAATTCCCCATCTGTATGTTCCCCATCTTGAAGCCATGAGGCATCACGGGGTCTGGAATCATTACTGAGGACTCCAACTGTATGCCACTATCCTGCCACATCTGCTATATCTGTCCAGCTGGTGGAACAAGACATATCCAGGGATGGTGATGGTGTTGTCTGGGACATTTTCTGTGAAGGTATTATTCTGTGAGTATGACTATGTTAGGCTGTTGCTTGACTAGTCTCTGAGACAGCTCTCTCAATTTTCCCACAACCCCTGCATATGTTAGTGAGGTGGACTTTGCAAGGGTCTACAGCACTGCTTCTGTTGTTGTCTTTTCCAGTGCTGAAGTCAATGCCAGGTGGTCTGTCTGGTTTCATTTCTTTACTGAGACTTAGTATTGATTAATACAACTGACTGGCTTGCCTGGGTCATTTGAGATAGCTGTTGAGAGTCAACCACTTTGCTGTGGGCCTAGATTCATACACAAGCCCGACCAGGTGAGGTTGGCAGATGTACTTCCCTGAGAGACATTAGTGAGTCAGGTAGTGTTTCCCACCAAGCAGCAATGGTTTCATGGTCGTCTTAATTCCAGATTTCTTTTATTGAATTCAAATTCCACCATCTGCTGAACCCAGGTCCCCAGAAAATTAGCTGAGTTTCTGGATAAATAGTCCAGTGATAAAGCCACTAGGCCACCACCTCACTGTTTTATTGTTGATTCTATTGCAGCTGATATGACTCCAGGCTAATATGTTGCCACTCTCATGCTACAGCATTGCTGCAGAATATTCTTCTAGTGCAGATATTCAGTCAGAGTTTGTGGTTCATGTTGACCAACTAATGACTTAGTTAAGAATGGGAATGAAGTCCTGAAAGCAGGTTTCAGATGTTTGATATATAAATATGCAAAGGACAAGACAATAAGGTAGCAAAACTAGGCGAAGCATAGATTAATCTGTGATAGCATGCTTTTGTCAGGGGAGAACATCGCAAATAAATTTGACTGAATTTTTGAGGGCATGACTAGGTATGTGAATGAGGATGATACAGTTGATATAGTCTACATGGGCTTCGATAAGGCTTTTGACAATGTTTCTCGTGGCAGGCTAGTTCAGATGCTAAGAGCCCATGGGATCCAGGACATGTTTGGAAAATTAGATCCACTATTGACTTAGCGGCAGGAAGCAGAGGGTGATAGCCGGATTATTTATTTTATGACAGGAAGCCCATGTCTTCTGGTGTATAACAGGGTTTGATACTGAGATCCTTGCTGGTTGTAGTGTACATTAATGATCCAGACATGAACGTATGAGGTTGGATTATTACACTTGCGGATGACCTGAAAATTCTGGTAAGGTAAATTGCATAGAGGAAAGCCTTAGTCTAAAGGATGAAATAGATAGGATGGTCAGTAACAAATGGAATTTAATCTTGAGGAGATGTATTTTGGGAGAATGAACAAGTCAAGGGAGAATTTGTTGAATGGTATGAGCCTAGGAAGTGTGGGAAGGCAGATTATACAAGTCTGAGGGATGGTCTTGCAAAAGTAGTCTGATTACAACAAATTGGAAAAATGTCAGTGGCAAAGTCA
The DNA here is from genome assembly GCF_030684315.1 of Stegostoma tigrinum. Lineage (NCBI taxonomy): Eukaryota > Metazoa > Chordata > Chondrichthyes > Orectolobiformes > Stegostomatidae > Stegostoma > Stegostoma tigrinum. Next base: position 100,760,342 of record NC_081355.1, on the reverse strand, counting down.
GTCAGGGGCATTCAAAAGTGAGATTCTGTGTTCACAGAGTAAGCATATTCCCGATAAAGAAAAAGGATGAGACTGTCAAATCTAGAGCCCATTGGTCATCCTGAAACATACAGGTAAGAAAAAGCAGAAAAACAGAGTTTATGATGATCTCGTTAAAAAATTACTTGACGACACTGAGCAGAGTACAGAATGTTCAGGAGTGCAGTGAAAAATGAAGTTAAGAAAATAAAGAGAGGATACAAACAAGTTTTGACTGAAAAATTAAGAAAAATCCACATGTTTCATTACATTAAAATCAAAAGGATGACTAAGGAAAAGATTGGCCAATCAGTGCATTATTATGCGTGTGAATGTGGACAAGGGTTTCAATGAGTACTTTGACTCTGCAATACAAAGGAAAGGGATGATCCAGACATTGTAATTAAAGAGGAGAAATTTGAAATGTTAGATAAATCATGGACAATGTGGTGAAGTATTGGAAAGCCTGATCTCAAATGTGGTTCACCAGGTTTGGATGAATAGGATCACAGTCCGTAATGGAAGCCAGGGAGAAAATAGCAGGTGCTCTGAGGTTCACAAGAAAAAGGTGAGATACTGGAAGATCACGAACACTGTACATTGTATTGTACTGTTCAAGAAGGGTGGACAGTTTAGGCCAAATAATTACAGGTTCTTCTATAGGACATCAATGCTGGACACATTACTGAAATCAATATTGAGATTTAGGATTAACCATTACTTGGATGGGCATGGGCTAATCAGGATTATCAGTATGGTTTTGTTAAATAAAGGTTATGTTTTACTAACGTAATTGACTTTTTTGAGGTAGGAACACAAAGGATGAATATTGATAGTGCAGTGGATGTTTTCTATACAGGTTTTATAAAGCATTTGACAATGTCCCTTACTAATGAAGTCTTACGGTGAAGAAAGAGGCCATTTGGCCCTTGTGCCCACACCAATTCTTCAAAAGTGCAACCTTGCAATATTACCTGGGGTCAATCTTCTGTTTACTCCTCATAAACTGTAACATTTTTCAAAATCCAAACAATCGTTCAATGTCCTCATGAATGTCTCAATTGAACCTGCCTCCATCACACTTCCAGACAGCATAATCCATGTCATAACGATTTGTTGAATGAAAATATTTTTTTCTCGAATCACCCCTGCTTCTTTTGCAAATCACTTAAAGATCTATGCCCTCTCTTGTTTGTTTTTCAAGTGGGAACATTTCTTCACTATCTACTCTATCCAACCCACTTAGACTGGTCAGAAAAAAGCCCATGGGAACCAGGGGAATATGGCAAATTATTCTAACATTGGCTCAGTGATGGAGCAAGAGGTAATAGTCAACAGATGGTTCTTTGAATGGGAGGCAGTTTCAAGTGGGATGTTTTGAGACACTTGCTGTTTGTGATATGTACTAATACATTAGACTTAAGTATGGCAGGCACAATTGAGAAATTTGCAGACAACGTAAAAATTGAAAGGCTACTTCATAGTGAACAGTTTGTCTTTCCACTTCAGGGTGATATGATGATTTAATTCAACGGACAGGAAAGTGGCAAATGAAATTCAATGTGAAGATTTGATTTGATTTATTGTTGTCACATGCGGTTAGGACAGTGAAAAGTTTTGTTTTGCAAGCAGAATAGGCAGATCAAAACAATCAAGGATGTACTGATCATAGGGTGCTTAGACAGAGCAAAGCACACAAGGTTACGTCTGCACAGGAGGAGCACAACAGCAAGGTCAACTTTAGAAATGACAGGTTATGCATTTTGTAGAGGGCAAACAAAGCAAAGGAATGCACAATAAATGGATGGATATTGAGGGATGTAGAGGAATTGAGAGAGAGCTTGGAGTTCATATCCAATATTCCCGAGGTGGCAGGTCAGATGGTGAAGAAGGCATTTGGGATGCCTTCTTTCACAGGACAAGGTATTGAACAAAAGAAAAGCAGTGATCTAATGCCGGAACTAGATAGGCCATAGCTACAGTTTTGTGTACAGTTGTGTGTCTACCTACATTGCATAGGCTGTAGCAATTCAAGAAGGCAGCTCACTATCATCTTGGCAGGACAACTACGGAGGGACTACAAATGCTGGCCAGACAGTAATGCCCACATTCTATGAGAGTTTAAAAAAAAGTTCTAGTCACCATGTTACAAGATGGATTGCTCAAGATGCTACAGTGGGGATGTACAAGAAAGTTGCCTGATCTCGAAAACTGAAGATATGAAGAAAGATTAGGAAATCTATGATTGTTTCTCTTTGGGCAGATTGGACTGAGTCTTACTTATTTGAATTGGGCAGAATAATTAGGGCTTGGACAGAACAGACAAGTATGATCCGTACCCTCCAGTGGAGCGGTCATTTACCAGGATGAATAGAATTAAGGTAGTTGGAATGACCATCTGAGGGGCATAAGGAAAGGCTTTTCCTCCTGGAGGGTGGTAGATGTCTGGAAGTCACTGCTTAAATTGATGGTTGAGACAGAAAATTTTAACTCATTTAAAAGCAACCTGGATGTGAACCTGAACTGCTGGAACGTGGTACTGGGCAGTGGGATTAGAATGGCTGTCTAAACACTGGACTGTGGTTCTATGAATTGAGATAGAAGATTTTATAAAGAAAGTCAAAACATTTGTTCTAAACAAATACTTTGTATCTGTCTTCACTAAGGAGGACATAGATAATCTTCAGGAAATGCTAAGGCACAGAGGGTCAGGCATGAAGGAGGAACTGAAAGAAATTCTTATTAATCAGCATATGGGATAAAAACCCAATAAGCTCACAAGGGCCTGATATTCTGCATCCCGGCGTACTTAATGAAGTGGCCCTAGAAGTAGTGGATGCATTGGTGATCATTTTCCAGCATTCTGTAGACTCTGGAAGAATACCAATGGACTGGAGGTAACTAATGTAACCCGACTCTTTAAAAAAAGGAGGGAAGAGAGAATGGGGAATTATAGGCTGGTTAGGCCAACCGGTGATGGGGAAGATGCCGGAGTCAACTGTCAAGGGTGTAATAACTGAGCATTAGGAAAGCGGTGGCCGAATCAGTCCTAGTCAGCATGGATTCACTGAAGGGAAATCACACTTGACAAATCTTCTGGAATTTTTTGATATCACCAGTAGAGTGGATAAAGGTGTTTCGCAGATGTTGTTCATCTAGACTATCAAAAGGTTTTTGATAAAGTTCCAGACAAGAGATCAGTCAGGAAAAACAAAGCTGATGGTATGGGAGATAATGTGCTGACATGGAAAGAGAACTGGTTGGCAGACAGGAAGCAGAGGGTTGGAATAAACGGATCCTTTTCAGAGTGGCAAGCAGTGACAAGTTGGGTACCGCAGGGTTCAGTTCTGGGACCTCAAATGAACAATATACATAAACAAATTGGATGGAGGAATTGAATGCAATATCTCCAAATTTGCAGATGACACTAAGCTGAGTGGTAGTGTGTGATGTGAGGAGGATGTAGGGTGACTTGGACAAACTAGCTGAAAGGGCAAATATTTGGCAAATGCAATATACTGTGGATAAATGTGAGGTTATCCACTTTGGTCATAAAAACAGGAATGCAGGATATTATCTGAATGACGACAGTTTAGGAAAACGTGAGGTGCAACGAGACCTGGGTGCGATGATGGAACAGTCACTGAAGGTTGACATGTGGGTGCAGCAGGCAGTGCGGAAAGCTAATGGTATGGTGGCCTTCATAGCAAAAGGATTTGAGTATTAGAGTAAGGAAATACTATACAGCTATACAATGCCTTGGTGAGCCCACACCTAGAGTAATGTGTGCAGTTTTGGTCTCCAAGTTTGAGGGAGGACACTCTTACTATTGAGGGAGTCCAGCAAAGGCTCACCAGATTGATTCGTGAGATGGCAGGACTGACGTATGAAAAAAGACTGGATCGACTGAGCTTGTATTCACTCAATTTCGAAGAATGAGGGGGCACCTCATTGAAATGTACAAAATCCTGATGGGACTGGACAGGCTAGATGCAGGAAGATTATTCCAGATGTTAGGGAAGTACAGAACTCGAGGTCACAATCTAAGAACAAGAGCTAAGCCATTCAGAACTGAGAAAGAATTTCTTCACTGAACTTATGGAATTCTTGCCCACAGAAAGCTGTTGGGGCCAGTTAATCAGTTATATTCAGGAGGGAGCTGAACGTGAACTTGTAGCAAAAGGGGCCAAAGGGTCTGGGGCACAGGGGGGAACGGGAGACTAAGATTGTACGATCAACCACGATTATATTGAATGATGGTACAAGATCAAAGGGCCGAATGGCCTCATGCTGCACCTATTTTCAACATGTTTCTATGTTCCACCTTTACTACTGCTCAAATAAGCAGCTATTCCCAGCTAAGATGTCCATATCTGTTTAGTTTATAACTAGTCTCCCTGAATTCCGGGTCACATTTCCAGCACTCAGAGATAAACCAAACTCAAGGAGCACGGCTTCCCCGTGATTGACACCAAGTGAACACCCGGCAGTGGCGTCATCGCGTCACGGGGCGGAAGTCTGACGGGGTTTGGATGGCGTTGTTTCCGGGTGTGGATTCCACAACGTCATCACACATGCGCGGTCAGGTCTCTGTCCAAGTCTGCAACGTCAGCAGCAGAAAGGCCAGCAACTCCTGAGCGACAGAACGAGGCAGAGAAAGAGGTAAAACCCGGGGGAGAGCAATATGTCTTATATAAGCATTACCCTGGGGAAATACCCAGGAGGACACTGTGCAAGCGGGGAGAGACAGATAACGGGAACTGCAGATGCTGGAGAATCCAAGATAACAAAGTGTGGAGCTGGATGAACACAGCAGGCCAAGCAGCATCTCAGGAGCACAAAAGCTGATGTTTCGGGCCTAGACCCTTCATCAGAGAGGGGGATGGGGAGAGGGTTCTGGAATAAATAGGGAGAGAGGCGGAGGCGGACTGAAGATGGAGAGAAAAGAAGATAGTTGGGGAGAAGACAGACAAGTTAAGGGAAGGGAAGGGGAGGGGAGGGGGTGAGAGGATGGAGCCAGTAAAGGTGAGTATAGTTGGGGAGGTAGGGAGGGATAGGTCAGTCCGGGGAGGACAGACAGGTCAAGGGGGCGGGATGAGGTTAGTAGGTAGGAGATGGGGATTGGGCTTGAGGTGGGAAGAGGGGATAGGTGAGAGGAAGAACAGGTTAGGGAGGTGGAGATGAGCTGGGCTGGTAGGGAGAGGGGAGATTTTGAACCTTGTGAAATTCATATTGATACTATTGGGCTGCAGGGTTCCCAAGTGGAATGTGAGTTGTTCCTGCACCCTTTGGGTGGCATCGTTGTGGCACTGCAGGAGGCCCAGGATGGACATGTCTTCTAAGGAATGGGAGGGGGAGTTGAAATGGCTCGTGACTGGGAGGTGCAGCTGTTTATTGTGAACCGAGCGTAGATGTTCTGCAAAGTGGTCTCCAAACCACCGCTTGGTTTTCGTGATGTAGACCAAGCCGCAACAGGTACAGTGGATGCACTAGACCTCATTGGCAGATGTGCAGGTGAACATCTGCTTGATGTGGAAAGTCGTCTTGAGGCCTGGGATGGGGATGAGGGAGGAGGTGTGGAGGCAGGTGTAGCGGCTGCAGGGGAAAGTCCTGGGTGTGGTGGGGTTGGAGGGGAGTGTGGAGCAGACAAGGAGTCACGGAGAGAGAGGTCCCTCTGGAAAGCAGACAAAGGTGGGGAACGAATAATGTCTTTGGTGGTGGGGTCGGATTGCAGATGATGGAAATGTTGGAGGGTGATGCGTTGGATCTGGAGGTTGGTGGGGTGTACGTGAGGGGGATTCTGTTTTTGTGGGTATTGCAGGGATGGGGTGTGAGGGATGAGTAGCGGGAAATGTGGGGGACACGGTCGAGGGCGTTCTCTACCACTGCGGTGGGGGGGGGGGGGGGGGGGGAGGTTGCAACCTTTGACATCAGAAATGTACGGGAGTGGAATGCCTCATCTTGGGTGCAGATGCGGCGGAAGTGAAGGCATTGGGAACAGGGGATGGTGTTTTTGCAGGAAGATGGGTGGGAGGTGGGGTATTGGTAGCTGCGGGTGTCGGTGGGCTTGAAATGGATATCGGTTTCTAGCTGGTTGCCTGAGATGGACTCAGAGGTCCAGGAAGGAGAGAGGTATCAGAGATAGTCCAGGTGAACTTGAGGTTGGGGTGGAAGGTGTTGGTGAAGTGGATGAACTATTCAAGCTCCTTGTGGGAGCACGAGGTGGCGCCGATACAGTCATCAAAGTAACGGAGGAAGAGGTGGGGTTTAGGGCCAGTGGTATGGAAGAGGGATTGTTCCACATACCCTACAAAGAGGCAGGCATAGCTTGGGCCCATATGGGTACCCATGGCCACCTCCTTTGTCTGCAGGAAGTGGGAGGAATCAAAAGAGAAGTTCTTGAGGGTGAGGACGAGTTCGGCTAGGCAGATGAGGGTGTTGGTGGAGGGGGACTGGTCAGGCCTGCAGGACAGGAAGAAGCGGAGGGCCTTTAGGCCATTTGCATGGGGAATGCAGGTGACTTGGGCTTGGGGAGGAGCTGAGGAATAGAGAGAGGGGAAGAGGTAATGAAGGAAGAGTGGTATATCAGCGTGGAGAGGGGGGTTTGAAGAGAGGGGTAGCAGAGGGAGAGGTATAGAGGTTCTGGGGAGGAGGAAGGGAGGGGATGGATGGGTATTAGGATAGGGAAGAAAGGTGGTGGAGAAGGACGTTGGGGAAAATTTGGAAACAGGTTGTTGAGAGGATGGGGTGGGAAAGGAGCAAGAAGGGTGAAGGGGAAAAGGAAGCAATGGAGAAAATAGATTGAGTATCAGTTTTCAGTTCCGGCATGACACCAAAGGATTTGAGATCTCTGAACATAGTACCATTATTTAAAATTGGTGCAAAGTAAAGCCCAAATAATTATAGACCTGTCTAATCTTGGTAGGCAAACTGCTAGAATAATTAGTAAAAGATGGGATTTAATGTTACTTGGAGAGGCACAGATTATTCAGGTATAGTCAGTTTGGTTTTAAGGTGGATGGATGATGCTAATGCAGTGGATGTTGTCTACATGGATTGTAGTAAGGCATTTCACATGGCAGACTGGTCGTAATATGAAAGCCCATGGCATACAGAGGGATGTGGTATTTGAAAATTAGGTGTCAGGAAAAGCTTTTTCACCCAGAGGGTGATGGGTATCTAGAATTCGCTGCCCGGTTTGTTGGTTGAGGCAGAAACCCCAACTTTAGGGAAAAAAAACCTGGATGTCCACCTTAAGCACTGTAACCTGTAAAATTATGGACGAGGTATTAGTGAGAGGAATGGTTGGCTAGTTTATTTAGCCTGCACAGACATGATGTGTTGAATTGCCTGTTTCTGTGATGGATCCTTTTCTATAGTCTAAGAAAGGATAAGTGAGGTTAAGAAAAGAGGGATGTGATAATGGGAACTGCAGATGCTGGAGAATCCAAGATAACAAAGTGTGAAGATGGTTTGGCCTGCTGTGTTCATCCAGCTTCACACTTTGTTATCTTAAAAGAGGGAGGCTAGGTTGGGACAGGGACTTATGTCATTAGGGGGCTGACAGGAAAGTGGTTTTAAAGTGATAATCTGATCACTGTGATTTAATTGAATGACATCCTATACAGTTGGCTGAATGAACCACTCTTGTCTGCTATAGGAGATGCGGGCAAGATATGCAGAGGATGTATTGATGAGAGATTGATAATTAAAGGCATGGGAACAAAGATAGATCATTTTGAGGTTATACAGACATTGTCAAATTTGAGATATAATTTGCCAACCCATCAGGTTGAATATGGATAGAAATGTTAAGATAACTTGTTACCTTTTAACAGAATGGAACATATCGTAGATGCAAAACAGTTGAGTGAATATAGAGTTAAGGGAAAAGGGGGACAGAGAAATACTAGAATTGAAAAATCTATGATAGTCAGCCCCATATTCAGATAGCAGATGGCACATATTTGATGTGCAATGCAAAAAGTGTTCATCATGCTACAAGTATTGAAACTGAAGATCTGTCCAGTAAGGATGAGATTTCTAAATTCCTGGAAGTGCAGGGTCAGATTAAAACAAGTCAGCATGGTTTTAGTAAGGGGAGGTCGTGCCTGACAAACCTGTTAGAATTCTTTGAAGAGGTAGTAACAAGTAGGTTAGACCAGGGAAACCCAGTAGATGTTATCTATCTAGACTTCCAAAAGGCCTTTGATACAGTGCCTCTCGGGAGGCTGCTGAGCAAGGTGAGAGCCCATGGTGTTTGAGGTGAGCTACTGGCTTGGATTGAGGCTTGGCTGTCTGACAGAAGGCAGAGAGTTGGGATAAAAGGCTCTTTTTCGGAATGGCAACCGGTGATGAATGGTGTCCTGCAGGGTTCAGTGTTGGGGCCACAGCTGTTCACCTTATATATTAATGATCTGGATGAAGGGACTGGGGGCATTCTGGCGAAGTTTTCTGATGATACGAAGATAGGTGGACAGGCTGGTAGTACTGAGGAGGCTACAGAAAGATTTATACAGTTTAGGAGAGTGGTCCAGGAAATGGCTGATGAAATTCAATGTGAGTAAATGTGAGGTTTTGAACTTTGGAAAAAAGAATACAGGCATGGACTATTTTCTGAACGGTGAGAAAATGCGCAAATCAGAAGTGCAAAGGGATCTGGGAGTGTTGGTCCAGGATTCTGTAAAGATCAACTTGCAGGTAGAGTCTGTAATTAAGAAAGCGAATGTAATGTTGCTGTTTATCTCAAGAAGTTTGGAATATAAAAGCAGCGATGTGCTTCTGAGGCTTTATAAGGCTCTAGTAAGGCCCCATTTAGAATACTGTGTCCAATTTTGGGCCCCACACCTCAGGAAGAACATACTAGCCCTGGAGCGTGTCCAGAGGAGATTCCCACGGATGATCCCTGGAATGGTAGGTTTAACGTATGATGAATGGCTAAGAATCCTGGGATTGTACTCATTAGAGTTTAGCAGGTTGAGGGGAGATCTAATAGAAACTTGCAAGATAATGTATGGTTTAGAAGGGCTGGACGCTAGGAAGTTGTTTCCGTTAGGCGGGGAGACTAGGACCCGTGGGCACAGCCTTAAAATTAGAGGGGGTAAATTTAAAACTGAAATGAGACAACATTTCTTCAGTCAGAGAGCGGTGGGCTGGTGGAATTCGTTGCCGCAGAGTGCAGTGGAGGCCGGGACGTTGGATGCCTTCAAGGCAGAGATCGATAAATTCTCGATCTCAAAAGGAATCGAGGGCTATGGGGAGAGTGCAGGGAAGTGGTGTTGAAATGCCCATCAGCCATGATTTAAATAGCGGAGTGGACTTGATGGGCCAAATGGCCTTACTTCCACTCCTATGTCTTATAGTCTAATTTATGGTCTTACGTTGGTGTAAAGGACTGCAGAATATTGAAGAGGGAAGGTTTAAAGCATGGTTTAATTGTTGACAACTAACTCCATAAGACAAAGGAGTTGAAGTAGGCTATTCAGTCCATGGAGTCTGCTCTGTTATTCGGTAAGATCATGGTCAGTCTGGTAACAGTCAATGCCACTTGCCTGCTTTATCCCTATCAGCCTTGACTCTTACTAATTAAAAATCTGTCTATTTAATATACACAGCCCTCTGAGGTGACGAATTTCATAAATTCACGACTAACAGAAGGAATTCTCCACATCCTTGTCTTAAATCAGAAACTCCATATTCTGAGAATATGCCCTGGATTGTCCAACAAGGGAAACAACCTTTTTGCACCTACCTGTCCAGCTCCCTAAGAATCTTGTGTGTTTAAAATAGATCACTTCTTTTTCTTCTAAACCCGAATGAGTACAGGCCCAATCTACTCAATCTCTCTACCGCTGTCTCTCCATACCTGAGATCAGCCTAGTAAACCTTCTTTGTAAAGTGGGCATCCTTTTCTATGTAAAGTCTTCAGTGCCAGTCTATCTTTCTTTAGAGAAGGGGCCCAAAACTGCACAGTATTCCAGCTACGGTCTGACTAGTGCTTTGTATAGTTATAGCAAAACCAGCCTACTTTTATACTCCATTCTCTTTGAAATAGAGGTCAACTTTCCATTTGCCTTCCCTTTTATCTGCTGAATTTGTATGCTAGCTTTTAAAGATTTATGCATGAAGCCTACAAATCCTTCTGCTTTGTAGCTTTCTCCATTTAAACAGTTGCAGGTCCTGTGTTGTTCTTACATAACCTCACATTTTCCATCTGCCCATTTAATCTATCCATAGCCCTCTGCAGACTGAGTCATCCTCACACCACTTGCCATCCCACCTACATTCACTTGCCTCATCCAAGTCATTAATAGATATTACACATAATTCTAAGTCTATTGAACTTGAACCTTGATGTTGAGTTTAATTGAAAGGTACAATATTGTTCTTTCTATTGATTGAAGTGATAAGCAAAATAGCTCAGAATCAGCTCAGTTCTGGAAGTGATGTATGCAGGAAAGTGAATGGATGTCACGAGGGTCCTATCAACCATATTGGATATGAATTGTGGGTTGGGGGGGGGTGGAAAATGACTTTTTGGAAATGAGTATGAAACAGATTTGATAGCGAGTCACAGACATTGAACAGAGTAGACCCTTTGTGACAATAGCCGTGAGCAGATATACCAAGTTGACTGTGATTGTGGTCAATTTGTAACAGACATTGGTGGAAAACCTCTTTCCAGAAATAAAGATCAAGATGTTGAAGACAGAAATGGTATGTGATGGTAAGCAAGAGTGAGAGCAGGGTGCAGCACTCACTATCATCAATGTATTGGTAAAAGAGATCAGAGAGAGAATCAGAGTAAGATTAGATTTTAGGTAGCATCTGTGTCCCAAAAAAAAGCAGACAAGAATCTTGTAGAAGATGCAAATTGCCACATCCTAACTTAAGGTATTTGGCGTTCTTTTCCATTTTGGTTTTCGTGTAATTGCTTGCTCATTCACTCTTGATATCTTTATCACTGGTAAAATGCTTCTGAGTTCTCACTTTGAATCTTCCAACTTGGATGGCACCAATTTTGCAGCAGCACAAGGTGCTGATTTGATTGTATGTGGTGCATCAATGTCAGCTTGGCTGCTCTGCCAAATTTGGATTAAGTAGGAGCAAAAACAAAGTTGCTGGAAAAGCTCAGTAAGTCTGGTAGCATCTGTGGAGGAAAAAACAGTTAACGTTTCGTGTCCGGTGACCCTTCCTCAGAACACGTGTTTTCTCCTCCACGAATGCTGCCAGACCTGCTGAGCTTTTCCGCAACTTTGTTTTTGTTCCTGATTTACAGCATCCGCAGTTCTTCTGGTTTTTATTTGGATTAAGTAGGAATTCTTTCAAAATGAGCTGTTGGCCAAAATGCTGTCCGGGTTTTGTAATGTGAATCGGTTCATAGCTCCTTGTACTTGATGCTTGTACTCTAAACAGTATCTGAGCTGGTTATTTGTTGGAATCAATAGTCTCAAGAAGCTTTTTCATTTGCTGTCATTACAGGACACAATGGATCAAGTAATGCAGTTTGTGGAGCCCAGTCGTCAATTTGTAAAGGATTCAATCAGACTTGTGAAAAGATGTACAAAACCAGACAGAAAAGGTGCAGTACTGTTCAATTTTCTCAGCTGTGCATATTTTTATTTTAAAAACTATAAAATATAATGCTGAGATTATGTAGCGTTAAGAGGATGAGGTTGTAATTCTTCTAGATTACATGAATTTAACAAAGGAAGAGGAGTAGTGTGATCCTTTGAATCTGCTGCAACATTCAATAAAATGGTTGTTCTAGTCTTGCTGACATGGCTGTGAGCAGGTGCACAATAGGCTAGTTGTGCTAAGTATTTTTGTGAAATCATGGTCTTGTTATAAGTCATCTGAAGTTTTAATGTGAATATTGTTTTCTAGTTATGTTTTGTACATTGAAATTGGAATCTGTCATTTTATTGTCAATGTTGTGCCTTACCTATGGATCAGTCGTGTCTGCAAGATAGAAAGTGCAGTTAAAAAAGCTTTTTCTGATCATTTTGATTATATCAATTAAAATCATTAAGCTGTTTTTGCAACTATGGTGCTTTAATAATAACTGTAACCCATTTGCACCCTAATTGGAATGTAAAGGAAAACATGTATAGAGAGTGAGTATTTATGATATTCATATATTTACAAATATAATGCATTGGATCTAGGTGCTGAAAGCTACAGAATGTGATATTTTCCTAATGGAAGTACTTAGAATCACAGACAGCATTACTTCTGTCTGCAGAAATAAGCTGCATTTCAGGATGTTCAACAATACTTGGGTGCATTATGCAAAACTGTTAGAATAAGTCAAAGGTTTGCAATTCTGAGGAGAGTAGTTTTGTTTCCTGAATCCCCACCTGCCGGACCAATGAAGCCCCAAAAACACTTACAGCTGGACATCATCCAGACAAAGCAGTCTGCTTGACTGACATCCTGTCCACGAACTTCAACATTCCTTTGACAACACCTTCCAAACCCTTAGCTTCTGCTACTTAGAAGGACAAGAGGAGCACAAGCATTGGAACACCACCTAAAAGTTCCTCTCAAGTCACTCTGTATCTTGACTTGGAACTGTTCCTTCACAATGACTGGGTCAAAATCCTGAATCTTCGTAACAGCTTTGGTTATGCCTACAGACATGGACTACAGTGGTTCAAGAAGGTGGCTCACCACTGCCAACATGTCAGATGCAATTGGGGCTTGGTAGTACATATGGTCTAGTGATGCCTACATCCTGTATAAGAATACAACAAAATTGATTTTATTTGCCTGTAACCAGTTCCATAACCTAAGGCTTTTTTGGGCTCTGTTTTATTCTGATTGCATTCATACTCTGACTTAGAATGACTAAATCATTGATTTCCAACTCACTCTTTGTTTAAACAAAAATTTCATTGGTTCTTCCTACAAGTTTGATATTCATAAGAGTTTTGGAACTGAGTAAACAATTAATTGTCACAATCAGAAAAGGTTCCCATTTTATTAGCATTAATAAATGCTAATGGGGCGGTGCGGTGGCTCAGTGGTTAGCACTGCAGCCTCACAGTGCCAGAGACCCGGGTTCAATTCCAGCCTCGGGCAACTGTCTGTGCGGTGTTTGTACATTCTCCCCGTGTCTGCGTGGGTTTCCTCCCACAGTCCAAAGATGTGCAGGCTAAGTGGATTGGCCATGCTAAATTGCCCATAGTGTTCAGGGATGGGTGTGGGTGGGATGTTCCAAGGGGCGGAGTGGACTTGTTGGGCTGAAGGGCCTGTTTCCACACTGTAGGGAATCTAACCTAATCTAATTAATAACCTGGCTATCTGAAGGTACAATAAGTATGTACTTACATACGTAATTCATTAGAGTTGTTTCTCAACCATCAATATTCTTCTGCATGCAGCTAACTTAACAACTTTTTGTCATGTGAAAATGAACTCAATTTTGAGAGATTCCTGTGTGGCTTCATTTTTACAGAATTTCAGAAGATTGCCATGGCAACAGCAATTGGATTTGCCATCATGGGATTCATCGGTTTCTTTGTAAAGCTCATCCACATCCCTATTAATAACATTATTGTGTAAGTATTCTGTTGTTTTGCTACTAGCTAATTTCTTTAATTGAGTGCACTTTTTCTAAAATAATGTAGAATGTTCTCAGTACCTCAGATTTATGTTTGTGAAAGTTTTGAGGGTAGTGCATAGAGAAACTAGATGGTCACATATTGTAACATGGGAGAGAGTATTTTTGTTTGACTCCAATGGCTTTGCAGGTGCAGTAAACTATCCAGTGCAACTTGTGATTCTGCTTGGTGAGACACTTTGCAGCTGAATATGTGTATCTCAAAAATTTGAAACTGCTATGCAATTAGATAAGTTAAATGAAACATTAAATACTTGGTTGTAAAATTTGTGCAAAAGTGTTACCTGTGAAATATTCTATGCAGACACATTGACCAGATTATTACTCAAAAAATATGTTTACCCAAGTGCTCTTACTGTATGAGTCAAATAAAGGACTGCAGTTCAAACTTTATTTTAATTAAAACACTTGCAAGTTAAAGAAAACAACTCTTACACAAATTAGGTTTGCCCTAGGCCAATTTGCTGAAAGGCACGTGCACTTAATTGGGATGCTGGATTCAATTCACTGAACTCCACTGACAGGGTACTCGGAGGTCATCTTAGTATGAAAGAGATAATGGGAACTGCAGATGCTGGAGAATTCCAAGATAATAAAATGTGAGGCTGGATGAACACAGCAGGCCAAGCAGCATCTCAGGAGCACAAAAGCTGACGTTTCGGGCCTAGACCCTTCATCAGAGAGGGGGATGGGGAGAGGGAACTGGAATAAATAGGGAGAGAGGGGGAGGCGGACCGAAGATGGAGAGTAAAGAAGATAGGTGGAGAGAGTGTAGGTAGGGAGGGGATAGGTCAGTCCAGGGAAGACGGACAGGTCAAGGAGGTGGGATGAGGTTAGTAGGTAGCTGGGGGTGCGGCTTGGGGTGGGAGGAAGGGATGGGTGAGAGGAAGAACCAGTTAGGGAGGCAGAGACAGGTTGGACTGGTTTTGGGATGCAGTGGGTGGGGGGGAAGAGCTGGGCTGGTTGTGTGGTGCAGTGGGGGGAGGGGACGAACTGGGCTGGTTGAAGTTGGGTCTCACATGGAGTCTTTGGCTGAGTCTTCGCTGGTCTAAAGGCCACCAGGTGTCTCTTCCGATTCCCCACCTTGCTGAGCCGTTCTGGAATGTTCTCTGATTTCAGCTAAAGGGGTTACAGGGCAGGAGTCACAATGTCTAATAAGGCTAGGCTAGGTCATCCTGGATGTACTCATCCCCTTTCCAAGATATGATTACTCCATGCTGCCAAGGGCTCTGGCTGAAACTTTTGAATACACAAGCATATTGTCCCTCCAAACACAATTGTTCTGGCTGAGTACCTCTTAATGAGTTTTGGGTTACAACAACTCGACCAATGTTCAGTATGCCATACAGCTCTGGGCTGATCCTTATTTGCTTTTGATCTGTGATAATGTTGACCTCTTTGAATTCCATTAAGCTTCACTTGCTGAAACTGTTCAGCCAATTTTATATTAGGCCTATTTGCTAAGGCCATTGGCCACAGTGTCTTCTGCAGTGCCGAGATAATTTGTTGAAGAAGATTTAAACAAGAAATGAGAGATTGTCAGAGCAGCAGAATAAAAGTATCAAGATTTTAAAATTTATAGACCAGTTCATAATTTTTGGTTTGTCGACGACTGTGAAACAACACAACTACCTGCACCATAAAACATGCCGATAGATCAGTAACACTGATTACTACTTGAGAACAAACTGAGAACATTAAACAGCGTTTAGTGAAAATAAACTTAGAGCAGAAAATAGAAATCATTACGTAAATTTATACAGTAAAAAATGACATTTTGTTAATATTCCATGCTGTAATGAAAACATGGACAGTTGAGCTTGTTTGTTTTTATGAATTTTGTCTTGCATTCTACATTGCCTCAATTCTCCCTGTAGTGTACAGATTAAATTTGTAGACAGTACTCTACGTACTTAGCAAAGTTCTGTCAAGATTCATCATTAAAATCTCAATTTACATGTCCAGTGCCTTTGGCTAGATAGCGAATTATTTAATCAGCTTTCTTATGGCCTAATCCATTTAGGGGTTCTTTGTAATGTTGTGTGAAAGTCAAACCTCTGTTTTTCCATATTTCCCAGCCTTGTACTTTTCAAGGGTGATTAATTTTACCTGAATGTATCATGTCATTAATATTGATTTCATCTGCTACATTCTCCGGTGGTCTGTAATATCACTGTAGTCTCCAAATTTCAACTTTATCTATTATTGTGCACATGAACAGCAATGAGGACAGAACTAGACAATGTTGATTACTCTTATGTTTTTCTTCTAATTTCATGTGCTGCCACTTTTTAAATCTAATTCTATATTCCTTGCTCTTACCTACTATTTTCCTGTGGTACCTGCTAAAGCAATAATGAAAATGCTTTTAAAATCTCTGCATTTCATCTACCCGCTATATATGTTACCTCAGAGTATTTCTCGTGCAGTGAAAGTTGTTTGAACAAAGGACAATATAACACAGGAATAGGAGCTTCAACCCTCCAAGCCTGCACCAACACATTTTGCCCTCCCATAATAAAACTCTGTACTCCCTTCTTATTCATGTATTTGTCCAGGTGCTTCTTGAATGCTGCTATTGTGTCTGTTTCCACCACCTCCTTTGGCAGACCATTCCAGGCATTCATCACTCTTTGTGGCAAAACCTGCCTCGCCCATCTCTTTTAAACCTTAGCCCCATCCCCTGTACTTTGAACCTCTGTCCCCTAATAACTGACCCCTCCATCCTGCAGAAAAAGCTTATACTTTCCACTCAATCCATGCCATTCACAATCTTTTAGATGTCAAGCAGGTTGCCTGTCACCCTCCTGCATTCCAGTGAAAACAAACCCAGATTCCAAACCTTTCTTCATAGCTCAAATACTCCATATAACATACTGGTAAACATTCTCTGTAGCCTGTCCAAAGCATCCACATCCTTCTGGTAGTGTGATAACCAGAACTGTATGCAATGTTCCAAGTATTGTAAAGTTCTATAAAGTTGCAGCATAACTTGCCTATCCTTATACTCGGTGCCCCTTCCAATGAAGGCAAGTATGCCATGGCCTTTTTTTTTTACTACCTTATCTACCTGTGCTGCCACCTTCAATGATTCATGTACCTGCACACTCAGATCCCTCTGCATATCAGCACTCCTAAGGGTTCTGCCTTTCACTACAATTTCCAGCTGTACTTGACCTCCTGTAATGTACTGCCTCACATTTGTCCAGATTAAACTCTATTTGCTTTTTTTTGGCCAACGCCTCCTGCTGTATCCTTTGACAATCCACCCCACTGTCCACAAACTTAGTAATTAACTAGCCATGTCTTCCTCCAAATCAATCATGTCAACCATAAACAGCAGAGGTCCCAGCATTGATTCCTATGGGACACTATTAGTTACAACCTTCCATTTCCAAAAAGCATCCTTTTGCCGCTACCCTCCGTCTCCTATGACTAATGACTGTGTCCATTTGACAACTCGCCCCTGAAACCATGTGACTTCACCCTTTATAACAGTCTGCTTCTCACTTTCTTCATTTCAACATTTCTAAATTTCTTAATGAAACGTGTTCTCAAATCTTTCCTACAGCTGTCAAAATAACTGAGGTGTGACTGCAAGAGTCAAATTGATTCTCATTAGCACCATGAAATCTAGTTCTTAAATTCAGAATGGATGAAACTAAACATTTGCTTTCCTTCCCAAAAGCATCCTGTTGTGTAAGCTGTGCAGTGGGTTTGAAGATCTCCAATTATCCGCCATGAACCAGTTTCCTCCTCCTCCTCTGTCTGTCTTACTTTTGACATCTTATGTTATGGACATATTTGCAGAGCACCTTATCTGTTTTGATTACATACTGTTCTTCAGTCTTGCTTATTTCTCATTTCCTTGACTGTTGATAGTGTCCTGAAACTTGAAGCAGTCTTTTAAAACACCACTTGTTTGGTCCTCTTTGTTTGTTTTTTAGTACTTTTTAAAATTAGTCCAATTTTGATCCATTGCCTAGTTTATACTTGTCTCATTAGAAAGTATAAATGTGTTAAAACTGCAGTTCCCATTTTAATCGGGTTTTGTAGACATGTGGAATTGTATTTTACTATTACCCAAGGGTTAACTGGAAAAAAAATCTGAATGTTCTGGTTCTGTCAAGTTTCATAGATAATATTATCAATATGATGGGAAAGTTGTACTTGCAATGCATAGGATGGACTGTCGAGTAAACATGAAAATGGAGGATAATTAACTAATGTAAGTTTTTAAATCTTTTTCCAGTGGTGGTTAGGACGTCATCTGGTCTAATGCAAGTTGGGTAAGGAATGAAGATGAGAGGACACCATGGCGTATTTCTTATATTTTGTGCTGTTATGAATCAATAAAAATCATTTTGAAATATATAAATCTGACTTTTATTTCTTCCCTTGTGTTGACTCCTGTTACATTGTTTTGTCTAAAGGCACGAACATTAGCTGAGGTATCTCTTTATTCCCATTGTCCACAGCAGAGGCTGATCTGTTTCTATTGTCACAGTTCCACTTCCATCGTAAGTATTGGAGGTGCTGACCAGCTTCCCAAACTGAAGTACTTGATTAGCTGTGAAAGAGAATATTGATAGGATGTGAATAATGAGAATAATAATGTGGTAAAGGATAATTTAAGTCCTGCAGTGACAGCTGCAGGTTTTCTTGCTGCGGATATTATCATGCATAGGTGATTTCCAACCTCTAAAAGCAAGCTTCTTTATGTAGAAATAAAAGGTATGGAAAGCGTTGTCAAAATTCCTTCCTAAGCAACAGCTGCTAGCAATAAGCAGGTCGTGGTACAGTAACCATCACACACGTTGTGGATCTCTACCAGATGTCAACTAGCATTATTTTGGGGGCTTGAGAAGACTGTGAGGGAAACACTTCAAAGATCACCACTTGCTGACAGCCAATCAAAAGAATTCACATTGATACAGGACTTTAAAGAAAACCCTTAACACCTCTCTGAATTCCTGTAGACTCTACTGGAACACCCTACAATCTGAGAACAGTTGTGCTGCTTATTTGACAACCAACTACAACCTGATGATTGACCTTTGAGTCGTGAAGTCCAGTTTCAATCTTCCGCTAAAAATATGGATATGGTGACTTCACAAATGGAACATAATCTCAACTGCTCAGATATTGAATGAGTTCATGTCTGACTGCAGCAAGAGTGCATAACATTAGGATTCAGGCTGATGCCAGGAAATGATCATGTACAATGAGAGAATTTGGCCAACTCCCCTTAGACATTGTGACATTAGTGTTGTTAAATTCTCCTACTATCAACATCTTAAGAGTTACCGTTCACCAGAAACTGGAGTGAACTAGTTTTATAAATGCCGGTCAGAGGCTGGGAATTCTGTGGTGAGTAACTTCATCATATGATGGAATACTTCCCACTCGCTTGGATGAACTCCAACAACACTCAAGACTTGGCGTCATCCAGGACAAAGCAGCCTGTTAGACCCCCACCAACAATCCAGCACTTTCAGCATTGGTTCCACCACTGAACAACAAAATGCACTGCAGTAGCTCACCAAAACCCCCTCAAAATCACCTTCCGACCCCATGGCTCCTACCACCAAGAAAAACAAAATAGCAGAAGTACAGCAACACCACTGCCTACAAGATTGCCTCCCAGCTGATACAGCTTCCTGATTTGGAACTATACCACAGTTTCTTCACTGTTTGGTTCAAAATCTTTGAACTCCCTTCCTAAGAGCCTTGTGGGTGTATCTACACCACATGGATTGCAGTGGTTCAGGAAGGTTGTTCACCACTGCATTCTCTGGAGCAACTGGGTATCGGCAATAACGTGCTGGACTAGCCACTAATGATGAACAGCTCATGACTGTGGCCATCTGAGACACAAACCATTGTCCACTTACTGAACTTCATTCCTGGAAAACCCATTTCTGACAGCATCACAACCATTCACATAGCATCTACTGAATGAATTATTAACATCAATATTAAACTCTTACCCAGGCATACAAGCAAAATGAACTCCATCACTTTTAAGTATTTCTTTTGAAACCCATGAAGGACAAAGTGTTTCACATGTTCCTGAAACTGAATTTATCATTTCAGTTCTACCTGCTGACACTTTTTAGGAATACATTAACAGGGATAAGTTGTTCTGGGATAATGGGAACTGCAGATGCTGTAGAATCCAAGATAACAAAGTGTGGAGCCAGATGAACACAGCAGGCCAAACAGCATCTCAGAAGCATAAAAGCTGACGTTTCGGGCCTAGACCCTTCATGGATAAAGGCCCGAAACGTCAGCTTTTGTGCTTCTGAGATGCTGCTTGGCCTGCTGTGTTCATCCAGCTCCACACTTTGTTATCTTAAGTTGTTCTGGCTCCATTTTTAAACATCCATTATTCATAGTATTGACAGAGCAGCTGACCACCTAGCTTTTATGTAAGTGGGACTGAAAAGCAATTGAGGATTTATTACACAATTGAGAATCTGTTACATTTCTGCCAGGAGATGGTGCTATCAGGTAGTGTAACAACATTTTGCAAATTGGTTTTGTGTACTGCAGCAAAAACGTGAATAGTTAAATATTGAATCGCTTGAGTGTACTATGAGGAGCCTTACAGGATGTGTTCTAGTGATGCAAAGCTAACTGAGAATCTAGCTGATTAGGACATTAGAAGCTACAAAAGGATATGGATTGGTTAACTGACAACACAGCATGGAGCTGGAGGAACACAGCAGGCTCGGCAGCATCAGAGGAGCAGGAAAGTTGACATTTCACATTGCGACGCTTCAGAAATTATCTCTGACTCCAGCATCTGCAGTTCTTACTATCTTAGATCGGTTAATTGACTGGGCAAGACAATGGCAGATGCAGTTTAATATGTGATGTTATACAGTTTATTCAGAAGAATGGAAAAGCCTTTTTTTTAAAAGGTGAGAGGCTAGTCAATGCTGGTATTTAGAAAGTACATCCTGGTTTATTTGAAGTCACGTGCTTTAGGAGCACTGTTCCTTCGTCACCTGACAGGGCAAGTGAACCAAAACTGCAAATATGCAATGCCATCTACTTAAAATATGTTTAACGTTCCATGGTGGACGATAAGGAGAAGCAAATGCCACAAACTGACCAGATCCTGTCCTTGTATATTTTGTATTGTGATCCTGACTTCTGTTCCCCTTCCTCAGACAGATACTACTAAAGTAGATTTCCCTAGTTGTGATCAAGTAACTCAGCACTTTGTTCTATGTTCTAGAATTTCCTGCATTGATGAGATCAGTGATGTATGCCAAAACATTTCTTCATTGTTGCAAGTTTCCTTAACATTTCCAGGATTGGAACTGGAATACACCGCAGCGAATCAGAGGCAATGCAATTGATGATTTTTGAAAACCGCACACAGTAGTTTACTTTCGTTCATTTCTGCTCACATCTCAGCAGAAACGAACAAGAGTTTTAGGAAATAGATCTGTATGTTTCAAAAAACATGAAAGAGATAATTATTTAAGAAAAAAAAATCCAAATTCTTGTTCTTTGTTGAGAAATGCATAATCTTTGTAAATATTTGGCAAAACTATAAAGATTTATTCAACACCGTGGCATACTAGTATGTTTTATTCTAATGAGATTTTTTGCCTCCTGACGTGTTTCTTATTAGTTTCCCTGCATTCCGTAACTTTAAGGCACATTAAGTGATTAGAATAACTGCAAGAACGTTTACAAATGGAGTATTTTTGTCTAATATAATAAGAAGCCTCATCCCCATGTAATCTTATATAACTTATTACTTCACAAGAAGTCACATTTAATGGACTTTAGAAGATCTGAGTATCTTTAGAGGGGAAGGTCAACAAATTGTACATTGCTGTATGGACAAAGAAAGAAATAATTTCAAACTATATTGAGATGTATCAAAGAAAATACCCCAAGGTTTATTTATTCTATTCCTAAGGAGTTACTAACTAGACAGAAGGATGCTTCTGGTGGAAAAGAAGTAAGGGTGAAGTCACCGTTTTTTCTGTCAGACCAATGGGCTAATCTCTCATTAGAGAGATATCTGGTGATGAATTTAACCTGAGGGTCACCGTGCCTCAGGTAAGGAAAAATTTGAGAAGGACGGTCCTTCTTAGTAACCTGAGCTGGTGCAGGAGTTCAACCCAAGCTTTTGGCATCACTCTATATTGCAAAGCAGCTGTCCAGCCAACTGACCTAAATGATTCCCAACTTTATTAAACAAACAGCTGCCAATGCAATTAACAAAAATAATATGAAATCCAAGTCTAAGCAAGGGTGAAACAAAAGTTCAATTCAAGTTCTATTGCTAGAGGAATGGAGTTTAAAAACAGGGAGGCTATGCTGCAGCTGGATAAGGTCCTGGTGAGGCCACACCTGGAGCACTGTGTGCAGTTTTGGTCTCCTTACTTGAGGAGAGATATACTAGCACTGGAGGGGGTGCAGAGGAGATTCACTCGGTTGATTCCAGAGTTGACAGGATTGGATTATGAGGAGAGACTGAGTAGACTGGGACTATACTGATTGGAATTCTGAAGAATGAGGGAAGATCTTATAGAAACATTTGAGATCATGAAAGGAATAGATAAGGTGAAAGCTGGGAGGTAGTTTCCGCTAGCAGGTGAAACTAGGACTAGGGCTATAGCCTCAAAATAAAGGGAAGCAGATGTAGGACTGAGGTCAGGAGGAGCTTCTTCAGCCAAAGGGTTGTGAATCTGTGGAATTCCCTGCCCAGTGAAGCAGTTGAAGCTACCTTGCTGCATGTTTTTAAGGCAAGGCTAGATAAATTTTTGAATAGTAAAGGAATTAAGGGTTATGGTGAGTGGATGGGTAAGTGGAGCTGAGTCTCAAAAAGATCAGCTATCATCTTATTCAATGGTGGGGCAGGCTCCAGGGGCCAGATGGCCTACTCCTGCAACTAG
The DNA here is from genome assembly GCF_030684315.1 of Stegostoma tigrinum. Taxonomy (NCBI): domain Eukaryota; kingdom Metazoa; phylum Chordata; class Chondrichthyes; order Orectolobiformes; family Stegostomatidae; genus Stegostoma; species Stegostoma tigrinum. The sequence goes on along the minus strand of NC_081355.1, from coordinate 100,737,776 downwards.
TTCTTATGGACTTTTCATGAACAGTAACTGTGAAATAATACATTAACAAAGCATTAGGGCTGATCTCAACTTATTGGTAATGCCCTGCCACTCTGTGTGATGCATAAAACAGACTGTTACTTTTGGACAATAAAGTTTCAAATAACTCACTTTATACTGCAATATTTAAAAACTTAATATTCCCCTCTGTGGGACTGCTAAGGTAACTTTTGCTGGTGACCTATATGCCTTTCATGTTTATAAATCACATACGCTAATTATTCACTGCAGATCAGGGAGACCTCAATTTAAAAATGTTATTCAGAAAAGAAAATTATTCAGAAAAGAAAATTACTCAGAACAATAATCTGCTTAATAAATATTGTTAGATTTCAGAATAATTATGTTTTATATTGCATGTTATGTTCCAGCTTAGTTTCAGAAAATGAAACAACGCTTTGTTTTCCTCTGCAAACCAGACACATAAACAATAGTTTGCCATAATAATTTAGAGGTCTGTTAAATGCATGTTAATTCTGGAATTTCACAACTGCCATGCATGTTATTAGGGAGACTGGAGCTATGGTAACAAGTCAAGGAAAGATTCAAGGGAAATTTTAAAAAAAATTAGTATAACTTAGTGCTGCCATGATTTCTTGTGGAATCCCTGCACTGGAATAATGATGTAAATTTGCTGTATGTATAATTTTATAATATAAGCTTACAGAAAATTTCAAACCTTGATCTTGAAATGCCTGGATCAAAATCTATACTCCATAAATGTGAAATATTTACTTGGGAAAGCTCGATTTGCCAACTGTGAATGGAATAAATTGAGAGTGCTTTGCGGATTGTTATGATCATGAAACATTTTCCTCGGCATCAGGGTCGATGCCAAACGAAAATGATCTACTGATACAAACAGTGAATCTCAGGTCACGCTGATTGGAGACACGGCCTGCAGATCACAGACCTCAGTGCAAACACAACCATCTGTCAATGTCTGATGCACAGAACAACAAGGAGCAGAAAGAACATTTTCTTTCTGTTGAGTTGATTGTCTCTCCAACTCTTCATAATCCTTTTAAAAACACGTAAATGTTCAACAATCTTGTTTGCTTGCATCCACGAGATGCAGATTTAAATATTCAATGTGTCGTCTTCTCAGAACTATTTATCCCTAGGTAAAATGTGGTTGTTTCAGAGATGGAGATAGCAAGAACTGCAGATGCTGAAATAAGAGTCAATAAGGTGCAGAGTAGGAGGAACACAGCAGGTCAGGGAGCATCAGAGGAGCAGTGGAGTCGATGTTATGGGTCAGGACCCTTCATCAGGATTGGAGTTGACTCTCCGGCTCTCCTGATGCTGCCTGACCTGCTGTGCTCCTCCAGCTCCACACCATATTGACTGTGTTTCAGAGGTACTAGTTTGTACTGGCCTTCCAAATTTCATAATTGATTCGCTGTTCTGATATTCATATGTAGTTTGTACTGATGGTGCAATCTATGACAACTATTTTGGTTGCTGGAAAAGCTCAGCGGGTCTGACAGCATCTGTGAAGGAGAAGACAGAGTTAACACTTCGGATCTGGTGACTGTTCCTCAGTTCTGGACCTGAAACGTTAATTCTGTTTTGTATTCCTCCACAGATGCTGCCAGACCTGCTGAGCTTTCCAGCAACTTTGTTTTTGTTCCTGATTTACAGCATCCGCAGTTCTTTTGGTTTTTAACTATTTTGGTTATTTGACTGTGAAACCAAAAATTCAAAACATCACCACATCAGATTTTCCAGTGAGTGACATTCTCACACAGATTCTTCTTCTAGTGAAGGAAGGGAGTTCTGCATTTCCAAGAGGGAATTCCACTCCGATCTCCTTCAGAGTACTTCCAATCCGACATTTCCTTTGGAGCAAAGAACTGCCAAAGGAAGTTTTCATGGTAGTCAGCAGCCACAATCTGAAAGTTCAAGGTCCTGACAGCTGCTGTCAAAGGGAAACTTTCTAAGGTAAGTGAGATGTTAGGGTGTTGGCAGAAGGTAGGTTGTAGGGATTGGGTGCTAGCTGTGGAGGGCCTTGCAGTTCTAGATGGTAGGATGCCAGCGAGATGGGTATGGGGTTGGGTGCCAGCTGGGATGGGGTTAGGGTTCAAGGTGGCAAAGGGACAGGCAAGAGTAGGTTGGGGTAGGCAGGGGGAATCAGAATTGGCGGAGAATGGGGAAGGCAAGTGTAGGGTCTGAGGGTTTGGATCCGACAACAGGATGGAGGTGGGGTGGGAGGTGGTGAATGAGATAAGTATGGGGTCTGTTTGATAATACGGAGCAGTTACACTAATGTATTGGATAGTCTAACTCAATTTCACCTGAATCTTCTGAAGTGTCTGACATTGAAAGGGAGTTTCACAGGGGTCCAGGAATGGTGTAATTGCCCAGCAGAAAATTCAGTTACCCAGGCAATTTCTTGTGCTCTGAAACAACGTGCTCCAATGAGATTCCACAGCAATTCCCATCTCCATTGGAATAAAGACTGTCTGGTCAGTCACTTGCTTTAAACTCCCAGAAAAGAGATTCAGTGGAAACTACTTTGACAGGTTGGCTAATTCACCATTGATAGTAACTTGTTTGAAATAACCGGGTGACACAGATTATGACCATAAACCTATTATTACTGGGTAAAATGAAAGCAATCGGCCCCATTTTTATAAAATTTCTCTTCAGCATTTGTTACTCATTTCGGATTCAAGTTAAGAATCAACCACGTTACTGGGGGTCTGGAGTCACATGTAGACTCGATCAGGTAAAGATGGCAAACTTCCTTCCCAAAAGGGCATTAGTGAATCAGATGGGTTTTTTATGGCAAGCAGTGATAGTTATCCTGGTCTGTATTACTGTACTAATTTGAGATTTGACTGAACTAAATTTAAATTCCACCAACTACTGCGATGGGATTTCAACTCGTTCTGAGACCATCACCGTGTCTGGGTTATTAGTCTAGTGACATTACCATTGAGGTGCCATCTCCTGTATTCTTTAAACATCACTGTGTGGAATCTAGAGCGCAAGGCATGTGAAGTAATAATACAGGGCAGACAAATTGACAGACAGCCAATGTTAGTAAAACTGAAGTGGCAAAGTAGCATTTTTGTAGGCTGACATAATTTAATGCTACCGTACAACACTGCAACATTTCTGTGAGGAAATAAAAATAGAAATACTGGGGATATTGCAGCTACACGTTAGCAGATCCAATTGTGTCAGTAATTAAATGGGTACTTTGATTCAGTCACTTGCTTTAAATTCCCAGAAAAGAAATTCAATGGAAACTATTTTGACAGGTTGTCTGATTCACCACTGGTAGTACCTTGTTTTCTAATAACTGGCTGACACAAATTATGACCCTAAACCTAATATTGTTGGGTAAAATGACAGTAACTCTGATTGGTTGCCCGGGCGAGTTGTTGCATTGTACTCCAAGTAGTTGGATATTCCTATAATTTCCACATATTTAAGGGAATAACTGAAAATGTTCTATAAATTAAAATAATGAAATGTTAACCATTCTAGATAAATTCTCAAGTATGATGGCCTTTTAAACACAAAGAGAAACAGATATTACAATTAATTACATCCAGTTTATCGTGGTAAACGTTTGCAGTCATATATTATCTGAAAAGAATTCAAAATCAGCAGTATCTTTAAATATGTGGCAACTCAAGTTGATACTGTGATACATAAACAAACTAGAACCAACCTCTTCTCCGTCTTCAGCTGAAAATTAAAAAGTAGCAGAGGAACAATATTCCTGTAAATCTACCTGTTAACAACAAGATGTAATGGACACCTTGCTTCCAAAAAGGGCCAACCTCTTGCTCACCGAGTATTGATTTACTGCAGCAATGTGATAAAGTTTTAGAACAAATCATATTGGAAATAAGTGAATGATTGACATCTTTTCTGCTGTTTATGAGAACTCTTAGTGTCAACTGAAAGATAATTGGCCTTTTAAAATTTCTCTGAAGGATTCAAATAGCGTAAGCCTTTATTGCACTAATAATTTTTCAAGGAAGAAAGGCCATTGCCTTTATGATTTACAAGACATCTCTTTGGACAATTTGAAAGTGTACTTCCTGCAACTTCAAAAGAGTAGAAGATGATCCCAAATCTAATTCAGAAAAGCTGAACTGCAGCAAACAATCTCATATTGTAACAATCATAGTGTTTTGAATCTCTTCCCTTCAAAACCTCCTTCTGTAGAAAATTGGTAACAAGTCTTGACATCTGATACTGAATTAAAATGCAGTACAAATTAAGGGATAGACTGATGACTTGATTTTAGAATTCCAGGTTCACATTATGGTATGGTATTTTCATACAAAGTCAACTCTGTGTAAAGTGCACATGAATGCATAGTGAAGCAACATTTCACTTTGCATCTGGTTGTTTTCACTGCTGCCACTGTGCACCTCAAAATGCACCACTGACACTCTTCAACTGACAAGTGGTAAATGTGCACAGCCAACAGCACAAAACTTCTTGGCTGTCTCTGTAGACACTATTCAATACCTGTACAGATTTGGTACTTATTAGATTTGTTTTATTATTTAACAGGATCTTGGTGTTGTTGGCATTTATTGGCAATGCCTAACTGCCCCTTGAGAACGTGGTAGTGAGGTACCTTCTTGAACCAGTGTAATCCATGGGGTGAAGGGTTGGAAGGGAGTTTATTTCAGTGACTATGAAGGAATAGCAATACATTTCCATGTCAAATTGGTGTGTGAATTGGAAGGGGAATTACAGGTGATGGAATCACCTCACATATGGTGCCTTTGTCCTGCTAAGTGCTAGAGATTGCAGGTTTGGAAAGTGTGTTTGAAGGAGCCTGAGTTGTTCAGTGGATCTGATGGATATTACAACAATATAAAAGAAAGGTCTCGGAATGCTGGAAATCTGAAACAAAGAAAAAAATTACTGGAGAAACTCAGCAGGTCATGCTGTGAGTCTGAAGAAGGGTCACTAGATTTGAAACATTTACTCTGTTTCCCTCCTTAGATGCTGCCAGGCCTGCTGAGTTGCTTCACCAATTTCTGTTTTTGCTGTAGGTGGTATCCACTGCTGCTGCTTTGCAATGGTGGTGAATGGGTGCCAATCGTGTCCTGGATGGTGTTGAGCTTCCTGTCGGAGCTGTACCGATCCAAGTAAGTGGTATTCCAAAATACTTCTGACTTGTGGTTTGTAGATGGGATCGACTTTTAGAACGAAAAACAGAGAACAGTACAGGCCCTTTGGCCCATGTTGTGCTGAACTTTTATCCAAATCCTAATGTCCATCTAACCTCCACCCCTACCTTATACTATCATCCTTATGCCTATCCAATGGTCGCTTAAATGGCCCTAATGAAGCCAACTCCACGACCCTCTCTGGCAAAGCATTCCACGCCCCTACCACACTCTGAGCAAAGAACCTACCTCTGACATCTCCCCTATATCTACCTCCACTCACTTTAAAACTATGCCCCCTCATACTAGCTACCTCCACCCGAGGAAAAGGTTTCTGACTGTCCACTCCATCTATACCTCTGATCATTTTGTACACCTCTATCAAGTCACCGCTCATCCTTCATCGTTCTGAAGAGAAAAGCCTTAGCTCTCTCAACTTTTCCTCACAAGACCTTCCCTCCATTCCAGGCAACATCCTGGTAAATCTCCTCTGCACCCTTTTCCAACGCTTCCACATCTTTCCCGTAATGAGGCAACCAAAACTGGACACAATACTCCAGGTGTTGCTGAACCAGGCTTTTGTATAGCTGGAGCATAACTTCACGGCTCTTGAACTCAATCCCTCTATTAATGAAAGATAACACACCATATGCCTTCTTAATAACTCTATCCACCTGGGTGGCAGTTTTCAAGGAACTGTGGACATGAACCCCAAGATCCCTCTGCTCCTCCACACGACCAAGAATCTTTCTGTTAACCCTGTATTCTGCTTTTAAGTTTGTCCTTCCAAAATGAATCACCTCACACTTTTCAGGGTTAAACTCCATCTGCCACTTCTCAGCCCAGTTCTGCATCCTATTTGTAACCTAGAACAGCCCTCTACACTATCCACCACTCGACCCACCTTCGTTTTGTCCACGAACTTACTAATCCACATTTCCACTCCTACATCCAAATCATTTACAAAAATCACAAACAGAAGAGGACCCAGAACAGATTCTTGTGGTACACCACTTGTATCTGAGCACCATGTTGAATCTTTTCCGTCCATGACTACCCTTTGTCTTCTAAGGGCCAGCCAATTCTGAATCCAATCTACCACATTTCCCCCTATCCCACACCTCCTTACTTTCTGCATGACCCTACCACAGGGAACCTTATCAAATGCTTTACTTAAATCCATGTATACCATATCCAATGCTCTACCTTCATCCAAGTGCTTGGTCACCTCTGCAAAGAATTCGATAAGATTTGAGAGGCATGATCTACCCCTCAAATGCAATGTTAACATTAATTTCAAGAGGGCCAGAATACAAGAGCAGAGATGTGCTGCTAAGACCCAGTCTGGAGTCAAGGCCCGGTGTAGACTGCAAGCATGGACTGGGTTAGAAGATCATTGTTCTCAACGTTTTTTCTGCATTTTATAATTTATTCATAAAATCTGCAATGCTGGACTTTTTACTTGTCTAATTTTTCCAGGAACTGTAACTAAGGAAGATGGACCTCGGGACCTTTGTACCTAAGATGGTGCTGTAAGTGGCGACTTGTACACTTTTCATTGTACTCATTTGATTACATGTGGCAATAGTTCTACTTCTAACTGTATTAAGGTCAGATCACATCTAGAATCTTGTGAGCAGTTTTGGGCCCCATATCTAAGGAAGGGTATGTTGGCCTTGGAGGGGATCCAGGGGAGATTTACAAGAATGATCGTGGGAGAGGCCTGGATAGAGGCGATGTGGAGAAAATGTTTCCACTAGTGGGCGAGACTAAGACTCAAGGACACAACCATAGAGTAAACGGATGATTCTTTAGAACTGAGATGAGGAGGAATTTCCTCAGCAAGAAGGTGGTGAACCTGTGGAACAATTGTTGCAGAAGGCTGTGGAGGCCAAATCATTGAGTGTATTTAAGAAGAGATACATAGGTTCTTGATTAGTAAGGGGATCAAGGGTTGCAGGGAGAAGGCAGGAGAATTGGTTGACAAACATATCAGTCATGATTGAAGAGACAGCAGACATGATGGGCCAACTGGCCTAATTCTGTTCCTATGTCTTAAGGCATTGTGATTTAGGATCGGCCAGAAATTCATGATAGTGGTGATTGACCACAACTACAGGTCCCTCAGACTGGAGGGATTTCTGATCCTAGTTATGTCTCTCAAAGGACTAGACCTGAGCTGGGATCAGGTCTCAAGCCTTTCAAAATACCTCTGTCAGGAATACTGAATAAATACCTTACCTGCATTAGTATAGTGCAATACACTGCTCTAATCAGGTATCTCAGAGGAAAAAGTGCCTGATGGAATCTAATGCAATTTTGGTGCAAAATTCACATGTTTGCACCACAATTGCATCAATGTACATCCTCACCTTATAAAAGGATATTCACAGATTTAAATGTGTTGTCCACTGATAGAAGCATTACTACAGCTATTCTAATCTGCTACGCATTTTGATTGCATTTGTTTCCAGGAAGATGCATCAATGCATTCAAGTGTCTAGCCATGATTATTTTTGAACTCAGCACAACGTGGGTCAAGAGATTAATGCAATTAGCTTGGTCCATGCTTCTAGAAATTGGTTGGGTGTGAGATCAAGAAGGATTAAGAGCTTTCTTTTGGAATAATTAACTGCCTTGGAGTTGTTGATCATCATATTCATTTGAGACACATGCTGGATGTCTCCTCCTTTGGAAGGATTTTGGTTATGGCAGCTCATGGGAGTAAATTTTAAACATTTGCTGTAGCATCAGTCAAAAACCTAAATTTGACTAACTTTAGACTGACTAATCATGATTCAGATTTTCTTTAAACTATACTGATTATCATTTTATTATGGCTTTGAAAAGCAGCTTTTCATTTATTCATTGGATGTGGGTGTTGTTGACTGAACCAACCTTTATTGCCCATCCCTAGTTACCCTTGAGAAGATGGTAGTGAGCTGCCTTCTTAAACTGCTCCAAATACAAATATGAATTCACAGCATTTATATTTCACATGCTACCTTATTGTGCATCACTGTGCTGACTATTAATTGCCAAACAAAGAGCTGTATTTTATATTATTTTGATTTTAGTGTCAGGATTTTCACCATGAGGTACAATGAGATTGCTGCCTGTATCTTAGCAAATGTGTCTCATTAATTACCTACCTGCTCCTATGGGAGACTATAGTGACCATTCAGGCAAGTCTTATAAAGAACTGTATGCAACACTTCAGGCAGCCTACAGTCATTAGTTGCACATGACATCTTTGAAAATGCCTCCATGTGTAAATCTCTGAGAATTAACACACAATCTATACATCAGTATAATGCATTAGTTCCCATTGTGACTAAAACCCATATTCAAAGAATTCTAAAAGTGATGTGTCATAATTATTTGTTGGCATGTAAAGTCACACATGAACAACATTTTGTAAGTAAAATAATTATGTAAAATCACAGCAATCAATCAATCTGCCACTGATGTTATTGAAAACAACTGGCATTAAAAATCCTTGAAACACAAAATGGTCACAAATTATATCTACCTCTTCAGCTTTGTTGAAAAAAAAATGGTCTACAAAAACATACTTTCACAGTTGCTATGATTTAAATTTAAAATGATATATTTGATGGTTGGCAATGTCTGAGATTCATACAGTCATACAGCATGCAAACAGACCCTTCAGTCCAACCAGATCATGCCGACCACGTTCCCAAATGAAACTAGTCCCACCCGACTGCTCTTGGCCCACATTCCTGCAAACCTCTCCTATTCATAAACTTATCAAAATGTCTTTCAAAAAAGTTATAACTGTAGCTGCATCCACTACTTCCTCTAGTAGTTCATTTCATGCATGAACCACTCTCTGTGTAAAAACATTGCTCCTCATGTCCTTTTTAATTCTTTCTCCTTTCACTTTAAAAATACGCCTCCTAGTTTTGGACTTCTCTGCCAGAGGGAAAGACCCATGCCATTCACATTATGCCCTTGATGATTTTAAACACCTCAACAGTGTGGAGGGCTGTTGTAGGTTGCAACGGGACATTGACAGGATGCAGAGCTGGCCAAAGAAGTGGCAGATCGATTTCAACCCAGAAGAGTGTGAATTGAGTCATTTTGAAAGGTTGAATTTGAATGCAGAATACAGAGTTAATGGCAGGATTCTTGGCGGCATGAGAGGAAGAACAAGTTAGGGAGGTGGGGACAAGCTGGGCTGGTTTTGGGTTGCAGTGGGGGGGGGGGGGCAGAGAGATTGTGAAGCATGTGAAATCCACATTGATACCATTGGGTTGCAGGGTTGCCAAGCGCAATATGAGTTGCTGTTCCTGCAACCTTCGGGTGGCATCCTTGTGGCACTGCAGGAGGTCTAGGATGGACCGTCGTCTAAGGAATGGGAGGGGGAGTTGAAATGGTTTGTGACTGGGAGGTGAAGTTGTTTATTGTGAGTGTAGGTGTTCTGCAAAGCGGTTCCCAAGCCTCCGCTTCGTTTCCCCGATGTAGAGGTAACCATAATGGGTACAGCAGATGCAGTATACCACATTGGCAGATGTGCAGGAGAACATCTACTTGATGTGGAAAGTCTTCCTCCGTTACATTGATGACTGTATCGGTGCCACCTCGTGCTCCCAAGAAGAGCTCGAACAGTTAATCCATTTAGCAACACCTTCCATCCCAACCTCAAGTTCACCTGGACTATCTCCAACACATCCCTCACCTTTCTGGACCTATCTGTCTCCATCTCAGGCAACCACCTAGAAATCGATATCCATTTCAAGCCCACCGACTCCACAGCTACCAAGAGTACACCTCCTCCCACCCACCTTCCTGCAAAAATTCCATCCTCTATTCCCAATTCCTTCGCCTCCGCCACATCTGCTCCCAGGATGAAGCATTTCACGCCTGTATATATCAGATGTCCTCGTTCTTCAAGGACCAACCCCGCCCCCCCCCCCGCAGAGGTCGAGACCGCCCCTGACCGTGTCTCCCGCATTTCCCGCAACTCATCCCTCACATCCGTCCCCACAATAACCGCCAAAAGAGAATCCCCCTCACCCTCACGTACCACCCCACCAACCTCCGGACACAATGCATCATCCTCTGACACTTTCGCCATCTACAATCCGACTCCACCACCAAAGACATTTTTCCAACCCCACCCCTGTCTGCTTTCCGGAGGGACCACTCTCTCCGTGACTCCCTTGTCCGCTCCACACTCCCCTCTAACCCCACCATACCCGGCACTTTCCCCTGCAACCCACATCCCAAGCCCCAAGAAGACTTTCCACATCAAGCAGATGTTCACCTGCACATCTGCCAATGTGGTATACTGCATCCACTGTACCCGTTGTGGCTTCCTCTATATCGGGGAACCAGGTGGAGACTTGGGGTCCTCTTTGCCGAACAACTACGCTCAGTTCACAACAAGCAACTGCATCTCCCAGTCGTGAACCGTTTCAACTCCCCCTCCCATTCTTTAGATGACATGTCCATCCTGGGTCTCCTGCAGTGCCACAATGATGCCACCCAAAGGTTGCAGGAACAGCAACTCATATTCCACTTGGGAACGCTGCAGCCCAATGGTATCAATGTGGATTTCATAAGCTTCAAAATCTCCCCTCCCCCTACTGCATCCCAAAACCAGCCCAGCTCGTCCGCACCTCCCTAACCTGTTCTTCCTCTCACCTATTCCCTCCTCCCATCTCAAGCTGTACCTCCATTTCTTACTAACCTCATTCCGCCCCCTTGACCTGTTCGTCCTCCCCGGACTGACCTATACCGTCCCTACCTCCCCAAGTATACTCACCTCTACAGGCTCCATCCCCAACCCTTTAACTTGTCTGTCTTCCCTCTACCTATCTTCTCCTCTATCCACCTTCGATCCACCACCCCACCCCCATTTAGTTCAGAACCCTCTCCCCATCTCCCTTTGCTGATGAAGGGTCTAGGCCCGAAACGTCAGCTTTTTCGCTCCTAAGATGCTGCTTGGCCTGCTGTGTTCATCCAGCTCCACACTTTTGTTGCCTCGACGTCAGAGGTAGGTTCTTTACAAGGATGGTGGTGGGTGTGTGAAATGTGCTGCTGGCGGTGGTAGTAGAATCAGATATATTAGGGATACTTAAGTGACTCTTGGATAGGCACATGGATGACAGTAAAACGTAGGGTATGCAGGGCAGTTTGCTCCAAGAGTAGGATAATAGGTCGGCACAACATTGTGGGTTGAAGGGTCTGTGCTGTGCTGTACTGTTCTATGTTCGATGATGTCACTCCTCAAGCTCCTACGCTCCAGTGACAAAAGTCTTTCTGGTCTACTTTTATATCTCAAATCCTCCTTTCCCAGCAACATCCTGGTGAATCTTTTCTGAACCATCTCCAGTTTAATAATAGCCTTCCTATAACGGGGCAACAACTTCTATTTATTTAGTGTCTTTAATATGTGCCCTGAAGCACTTCATAGTAGCAATATTAGACAGAGTTTATGTTAAGATCATAGGAGACATTAGTCCTGATGTTGAAGGTTGTAAAATCACGAAGGGCATAGATAAGATGAATAACCAAGGTCTTTTCCCCTGGGTAGGGGAGGCCAAAACTAGAGGACATAGGTTGATACCTAGGGGTCTGAGTAGTGGTAGCCCACCTTGTGACAGCTACTGATGAACATAAAGGATCCCATACCCTCAACCAATAAAACTAACGTAATATACATAATACCGAGCAAGGACTGTGAGAAACATCATATAGACTAAACTGGAAGAAACCTGACAATACGGACACACGAACACCAACTAGCCACCAAGAGACACGACCAATTCTCACAGGCCTCAATACACACGGGCAAAGAAGGACACGAATTTGACTGGAACAACACATCCATAATAGCACTAGCTAACCAGAGACATGTCAGGGAATTCCTGGAGGCCTGGCATTCCAACCAGAACTCCATCAACAAACACATTGAACTGGACTCGATATACAAACTACTAAAAGCAGAACCAAAAGTAATACCAGCCACCCCAGCAAACCGAGGCATATAAATAACAAGTGGGACAGAACACCTGAGGCTTCAACGGAGGTGCACTGATGATACTACCGAGCAAGGTGACAAAATGTCTGCAACCAAATCCACCGGCTCAGTGAGCAAGTCTACAAGCTCACAAATGTCTTATACTTACCAAGTATGTCCAAGGTGAATGGTTTCTGCAAAATTATTGACTGCTATGAATCTGACCTCTTTTAATGGGAATATCAATATTTCTAAGTACAGTCAAAATGTATTTCTAAGTGATAATGGGAGCTGCAGATGCTGGAGAATCCAAGATAATAAAGTGTGGAGCTGGATGAACACAGCAGGCCAAGCAGCATCTCAGGAGCACAAAAGCTGACGTTTCAGGCCTTGACCCTTCATCAGAGAGGGGAATGGGGTGAGGGTTCTGGAATAAATAGGGAGAGAGGGGGAGGCGGACCGAAGATGGAGAGAAAAGAAGATAGGTGGAGAGGAGAGTATAGGTAGGCAGGTAGGGAGGGGATAGGTTAGTCCAGGGAAGACGGACAGGTCAAGGACGTGGGATGAGGTTAGTAGGTAGGAGATGGAGGTGCGGCTTGGGGTGGGAGGAAGGGATGGGTGAGAGGAAGAACAGGTTAGAGAGGCAGAGACAGGCTGGGCTGGTTTTGGGATGCAGTGGGGGGAGGGGATGAACTGGGCTGGTTTTGGGATGCGGTAGGGGAAGGGGAGATTTTGAAGCTGGTGAAGTCCACATTGATACCATTGGGCTGCAGGGTTCCCGAGCGGAATATGACTTGCTGTTCCTGCAACTCACCCCAACCTTCAGTTCACCTGGGCCATCTCCAGCACATCCCTCACCTTCCTGGACCTCTCAGTCTCCATCTCAGGCAACCAGCTTGTAACTGATGTCCATTTCAAGCCCACCGACTCCCACAGCTACCTAGAATACACCTCCTCCCACCCACCCTCCTGCAAAAATTCCATCCCCTATTCCCAATTCCTCCGCCTCCGCCACATCTGCTCCTATGATGAGGCATTCCACTCCCGCACATCCCAGATGTCCAAGTTCTTCAAGGACCGCAACTTTCCCCCCCCACAGTGATTGAGAACGCCCTTGACCGCGTCTCCTGCATTTCCCGCAACACATCCCTCACACCCCGCCCCCGCCACAACCGCCCAAAGAGGATCCCCCTTGTTCTCACAAACCACCCCACCAACCTCCGGATACAACGCATCATCCTCCGACACTTCCGCCATCTACAATCCAACCCCACCACCCAAGACATTTTTCCATCCCCACCCCTGTCTGCTTTCTGGAGAGACCACTCTCTCCGTGACTCCCTTGTTCGCTCCACACTGCCCTCCAACCCCACCACACCCGGCACCTTCCCCTGCAACCACAGGAAATGCTACACTTGCCCCCACACCTCCTCCCTTACTCCTATCCCAGGCCCCAAGATGACATTCCACATTAAGCAGAGGTTCACCTGCTCATCTGCCAATGTGGTATACTGCATCCACTGTACCTGGTGTGGCTTCCTCTACATTGGGGAAACCAAGCGGAGGCTTGGGGACTGCTTTGCAGAACACCTCTGCTCGGTTCGCAATAAACAACTGCACGTCCCAGTTGCAAACCGTTTCAACTCCCCCTCCCATTCTCTAGATGACATGTCCATCATGGGCCTCCTGCAGTGCCACAATGATGCCACCCGAAGGTTGCAGGAACAGCAACTCATATTCCGCCTGGGAACCCTGCAGCCCAATGGTATCAATGTGGACTTCACCAGTTTCAAAATCTCCCCTTTCCCCACCGCATCCCAAAACCAGCCCAGTTCGTCCCCTCCCCCCACTGCACCATACAACCAGCCCAGCTCTTCCCCACTACCCACTGCATCCCAAAACCAGTCCAACCTGTCTCTGCCTCCCTAATCGGTTCTTCCTCTCACCCATCCCTTCCTCCCACCCCAAGCCGCACCCCCATCTACCTACTAACCTCATCCCGCCTCCTTGACCTGTCCGTCTTCCCTGGACTGACCTATCCCCTCCCCACCTCCCCACCTATACTCTCCCCACCTATCTTCTTTTCTCTCCATCTTCGGTCCGCCTCCCCCTCTCTCCCTATTTATTCCAGTTCCCTCTCCCCATCCCCCTCTCTGATGAAGGGTCTAGGCCCGAAACGTCAGCTTTTGTGCTCCTGAGATGCTGCTTGGCCTGCTGTGTTCGTCCAGCTGCACACTTTATTAAAATGTATTTCTGGTTTGCTTTTCCTGTCCATTGTTTACCTGTTTCACTTAAAAGTGCCCTCTTAAATTTCCATATTGCACTTCACACAAAAAGCACTCTATATAAATACAAGGTTGAAATGAATTGATCTGTGTACGAATTTACCCAATTTTTATTTAACAGAAGTCTCTTTATTGACAACTGTACAAATTATTCACTGAACAGGAAAATGTTGTATAATTAAAAACCAAGATAGCCAATATTCTGAATGATTACTTTCTCCAAGAATCCAGATAGAAACTATGGGCAACATGTTCTCCTCAAATAATGTGGATCAAATCATTGAATTAAATCCAAATAAGATGTGAGTTCTAGAAAGACAAAAAGGGTCAAAAGAAATAAATAATCTGAAAAGTTGCCAGGCTATGACCATCATCAATAAGAGACAATCTAATCACTGCCCCATGACATTCAGTTGTGTTACCATCACTGAATTCCCCACTACCAACATCCTGGGGGTTACCATTGACCAGAAAGTCAAATGGATTTGCCACAGAAACACAATGGCTAAAGAGCAGCTCAGAGGATGGATTATGGTGGTGAGTGACTCCTCAAATCTTGTCCATCAGCTACAAGGCACAAGTCAGGAGTCTGATGGAATATTCCCTACTTGTCTGGATGGGTGCAGCTCCAACAACACTCAAGAAGCTTGACACCATCCAGGACAAAGCAGCACGTTTGATTGGCACCACATCTGCAATCATCTAATCTCTCCATCACCAATGCTCAGTAGCAGCAGTGTGTACTATTTACAAGATAAACTGCAGAAATTCAGCAAAGATCCTCAGACAGCACCTTCCAAACCCACGACCACTTCCGATTAGAAGGACATGGGCAAACAGACATATGGGAACACCACCTCCTCCAAGTTCCCCTCCAAGTCATTCACTATCCTGACTTGGAAATATATCGCCGTTCCTTCACTGTCACTGAGTCCAAATCCTGGAATTCCCTCCCTAATAGCATTGAGTCAACCCACAGCTGGAGGACTGCAGTGGTTCAAGAAGGCAGCTCACCACCACCTTCTCGAGGGCAACTAGGGATGGATGAGCAATGCTGGCCAGCCAGCGACGCCCAAGTCCCACAAATGAAAAAAAAACCTTCTCAAAGGTAACTAGGGATGGGCAATAAATGTTGGCCGTCAGGCACTGACAAGCACTGTGAGAAAGTACCGGACACTGGAAACCAGTCAGTACGGTGCCCATACTCAGAAATGCTGATAAAGCTAGTAATATTGTCAGCAAAGTCTGAAAAATAATATAGAACAGCAATAAACTTGTGGAGTGTCTATTCTACAATAATTTAGTAAATAATAACAAACCTCCTTGATGAAGTTACTGCTCAAAACTATTGTTCAAAATTGCAAAAGGTATATCCTTCATTCTCAGGATGTGGGTGTTGCTGGCAGTACTGGTATTTATCCAACATCTCTAGTTGTCCAGATAGGGCCGAAGTGATGATGGGCCCAATATTTCAGTATTAGTAATGGCTTCGTTAAAAATATAAGTTGATGGCTGTCAAACAGTGGACAGTTATGAATCAATCAGGGACTCTGGTCAAATGAACTAAAATGCGTAAGGGTGCAAAGTTAATCCCTGAAGGGCTTTAGTGAGCCAGTCAAACCTATACAACCATACACTGGCATCCCAATAACATTTTCCTGACATTATCTGAGGATTTCAGGATTTTTAAACATTCAATTCAGATTCTTGAAGTTCAATGGCACGACTTAAATTGTCCAAATTATTAGTCCAGACTTCCAAATTCCTAGTTGAGTAATTGCAGCATTAAGTAGCCCCATTTGATAACACAGATTGTAAAATTTGTTACAGCAAGGGCCTTGGCACAGCATTGGAATACCCCAGGACACTCTGGTATTAGAATTAATGTAAGTGATTAATGGCACCATTTCTTGGAACTTTTGTGCTAGAATAATGGCATATGTTGTACATGTATAAGTGACACCAATTTTCAGGAATTTTGTTGCTGACAACTACTGGCTAGACGGGTTATGTCAGAATGATGGGGAAAACTGTGGCAGATGGAATTATGAGCTAGGTACTTTGAGTTTGGCACTGGGGCATTCCCCCTTCTCAAACACAGTGCAAAGTGGCCAAAGTTGCTGATATTACCGAAACAGGTTCAGTATGGAAACAAATAACAGCTCAGTCAGTACAGGATAAAGTGGATGGAATGTGGTAATTTTTCCAAGCCAAGTGATTCTGGTTTGGATGCATGTGGGGAGTTAACCTCTCCAAAAGTGGTGTCAAGTTAGGAATCCAACATCATCATGTTCACTTCTCTCGAAGGCACTGAGAAACCACCTCCCCTACTACACGGAACTGTACAACATGATAGTTAAATATGCTTATACACTATTGCACTCTGCTTTAAAAGAAATATGGATTTAATGCACAATAAATTTGTTTCTCAAGTTGTTAGCAACTTGAGTGGGTTATAGAAGTGAGTGCACAGTGGGAAGAGCAGCTTCACTGAAAACGCCAAGCTGATAAACCTTAGAACAGTGAAGCTGAAGAGCTTCAGCAAGGCCAAAGTGACGAACTGTTGCTCACATGAGCTCCTCCTCAGGGGATGTCACTGCTGTTTGTTAGGAAATTGTTCCAACTCTTCACTCACGTCAAACTTTACTTCCCTGCTGTCCACCTTCACAAGGCATGGCAACAGCCGAGTAAAGCTCCACTTCTGATGAAGCGCATGGGGAGCAGCAACATTAGCAATCCTCAATCACTTTTCCTTTCACAGGGCTAGGAAATCACAACACAGGGGGTCAACGTGGTTGAGTGTCAGTGTCTCTGAAGGCTTAGGCCCTCACTGCAGGTCATGACTGGCATCTATATCTTTTGGAACAAGACCTTTTTTCCAAGGGGCCAGGTGGACATGCTTTGTAAAGTCACTGAGCAGATATGAGAGTGTCCAAAGACAAAGGTATTTGAAAATTATTGACCAAAGTCAAAGAGTAGCAGAACCAGCAAGCCTCAAACACAGTATTTCACAGGGGACAGAGTCAGGTTCAATGAGGCAACATTGTTTTTTGTTAAGGAATCATTGCAGCACCAAGTGGCAAAGTCAATGCAGTGTGCAAGGCTGAAAATAACAGAACATTTTACAATTTGTAGCCAAATGCAAATTCTTCAAGGTCACTTCATCAAGTTTGGTTTCTCTTGGTGGAGCAAACAGATGGTTCTTGCGTTCCTAAGGGATGCCTTGTCAGGTAGGCAAGATAATTGTGCATGTTTAAACCCTAGGCCTGAGGTTTTTGTCTTGACAATGTAAACATTGTAAATTGTAAATATTGACCTGGACACAAATCATTAGAACGAGAAAAGGAAAAATCATATCCTCCATCAAACCATTTGAGAGTACATCCAGTCATTGCGTTTAAGGCTATTTTTAGAAGAAATCATTTTTGTCCTTGTATTTGCTGGTGGTTAAAGACACTTCTTAGTCAAATTGCTCAAAAGTGTTTTTCTCAATGTACAGTTACTCGAAACAACAAAGTACTTTTCCAAAAGCTTCAGATATAAAGAGAAATCATCAAAACCATGTGAAATATTCATATTTAACCACAAGAGTTATGAGGTAGTCTGCTATAACTAATAGGAGGAAACATTTAATGACTATACTGCAGTTGATAGTGAATTAATTAGTGATTTTGTTTGACTATTAACTGCTGTAAATTGGCATCTTTGAACCGACGAAGCTTTTAACGTGTAAAATTGCCACCCGGAAAGGTAAAGGTACTGACAGTAAATGTAGTTAGGCTAAGTATTGAACTCAGTCATTCGATCTGGTCCACAGGCTGACTTTCCAGTGAACTCATTATAAAAAGAACAGAATATAACGCCGACTGAATTGTGATACTGAAAGGTAGGAGAGAGAAAGAGATAAAATAATTACTGTCTGTTCCATTTAAAACATTCTAAAAAGTGACTTGAGACTAGCCAGGAACAGAAAATCTCTGTCTCGCCCACATCAACTCTACTTGCCTTAAGAGGGCTACACAGGTCAGAGACTGGGTTGGTGGGGAAATGTGGTGAGCACAGTGGCATCAGTGGGGTGAGAAAAGCGGCAGGGAAAAAAGGAGAAAAAGGGAGAGGCTACAAGTTGGAGGGAGTAGAAAGAGATGGTAAAAGGAGATTGCCCATAGTTGCTCTGTGTTAACCACACTATCAACAGCATGGTATATCTTCAGGATCGTCTGTGTCCACTCTCTCACTGGAGGACAACCAGGATTCTGGGAGTTAATACAAAGCTGAGTTGGAATGTATAGGCCTCCCACTCTGTCTTTAATGAATCCTAACCTGCATACCCTCAGTGTCTCCATGGCTGACCTTGTCCCTGGATATGAGTGAGTGGCACAGTCAGGTCTGAGTGGAGACCGAGGGGCAGAGCCGGGTCCCAGTGTGAGACTGATGGCAGGGCTTGGTCTGTGTGTGAGACTGATGGGCAGAGCCTAGTCCATGTGTGAGACTGATGGGCAGACCCACTCCGTGTGTGAGATGGAGTGCCATCTTTCTTCAAAACATGAGGAATCGTGTTGCACCAGAGTGAGAATTGACTTTCCAGATGATGATGTTGGGACCACAGAAACAGTTTGAGTTTATCCTGATTGTGAACACTGTACTTCCTACAAGGGTTGGTGCTGGTTTGGCATTAGTCTGGACACTGGTTTGTCAGGTGATGTATATAGACTCTGATCTATATACACACTGTGATCTGGAACATCTGGTTTTGGAACTGACGGCTTTGTTACCTCGTAGATCATAATAATACATAAATCTGTGCACACATGCAGACCGTACAGAGCGCCCTACTTTTCTACAATGTAGAAGGTTTCACGGTGAGAAATGCCACAGGAGATCAGCTGAAGATATTAAGCAGGTGGAGTTTGTCTTTTGCTAGCAGCGCAAAACATGCTCGAAGTGATTACAATTTGCTTATTTATCTATCGTTTTGTTAAGAGCTCACTTTGTAGTGAAAGACAAATTTTAGTCCTAGACATCTTGCTGACACTAGCGCTTGCTATTAGTTTGCTCCATAGTTCCTGGAATCCTTCATTTTGACACATCATGATATTGTTGTCATATTACAGTTTTTCTATTCACTTTTGCAGTCCTGTTTCAGTTGTTGTGCTCCAGCATTAACCCTCACCTGTTATTTTACTGGAGCGGATCATGTTGCATGACCCTATCAGCTGTATTTCCAAATCATGTACAGCATTTTTCCATTATTGTAATCCCACTATTCGATGTACAGGGTGTAAGCATAGATAGGATGACGAGAAGTGGAAAAGCAGTGGAAAGTAGGGTCAAGAGCAAGTATGGAAGATGACTACAACAAGATAAACTAATAAAAGGGTCACTAGTGAAAAGATAGGACAATGGAGAGGGGGAATAAAGATCAAGCTGAACAATGAGGAATAAAACAATGAAGGTGTGGGAGCTGGGTGGTATCAACGAAATGCAGTTCCTTACATGACAACAGCAAATCTATGGCAGTTCCACCCTCTTGCTTTCTGTTGTTTCCTACATGACTACAATTAAAATGTATCATGCTGATGGTGTGAAATATTAAATTTCACTTGTCAATATTTCATATAACACAGGTTTCACTTTATTTACCGATACATCATTGTTACTTCATCAGTTTCGTCATTGAGCTAACTATATTAGCATGCCTTAAGGTTGGTACATATTGATGGTTACGGTGAGTTGGAGACATTTCCTTTTTTGTACAAACAACAATGTTATGTTTTCTCGGGCAGTCTTTATTGAATGATCATACGCGTGTCCAGTTCTGTACTCACTAATCCTATGGACATGGCTGAACTTGCCAGCTTGGCCGGCCTTCCTTCTATATATTGTAAAGGAGATTATTCAGAAATACTTCAATAGGGAGCACTGAAATAACGTAGGTAAACCAAAACCCTTAAAGACTTTGCTAGTTAATATTCTGAGATGGATACTTATTTTAACAGGGCTGCCACTGCCCCTTAGGCCTCTCATTTTTTAAGTTCTGACTGACTGTTCCCACTATACCCAGGCCACCAGGCCCTCCTATTTCACTCCTTCAAGTTCCCAATCCTCCTCTCTGTCCTCAATGAAACTCTCTTCCATCCCTCCATGCACCACTTCTCAATCGACACCCTCACCATCCTACCACAGATTCACCCTTGCCAGTCTCGTGTCTCCATGCATATTGGCCTTCTCCTTTTCCACTTCTTTTTACAGTAGAGTTAAAGCAGGAAAGATGCTGGCAATGGACCCCAGAGTGTGAGAAAACACACTGACGCTTTGTCAGAGGCTGCACTGAGGATGTTACCAAGCACGGTAATGAAACGGATATGGAACAACAAACCAGCTTCGCGAGCCAACCAACCTCAATGATGCTGACAAGCTGTGCAAAACCAAATAGTATATGCCTCCTTTAAGCATATGTGCACCAGGTGCCAGAAGATTTTCATGCATCACTGACTTTATCTTGAAGGCAGGATGCAATTAAAAAAAAATTTACACTGATGAAATGTCCATGGTGTGAAAATGTATTACAAGAACAAACACATCATGGGTGGGCGTGAGGCTTGACTTGCTAAAGACTTGCTGCTGATTTTACTGTATGAATCTCAACTTGTTCGCAGGGAGTTGCGGTTTTGAACCCTGTCAATTCAATCACTACACATGTCACATTTTTTTGCCCTTGCGGACTCCATAATCATGCCTCCCTGACCACTTTGATTCACTATAAACTGCAGAAGGAAGATGAATTGGTATAATGATTATAAATGTGAATGTGCATACATACACTGTGAGATGTTTCAACAAAGCACCATATCAGAGCAATTTATTTTGGTTTGGTAATTGGGTATTATCTGAAAATTTGTAATAACTTGTATCTCCTAAGCCAAGTCACTTCTGAACATTAGGGACAGGTATGAATGTGGATTTTAGGTTGCGATCAGATCGGCCACGATCTTAGTGAATAGCAGAGAGGGTTTCAGAGGCTTCATGGCCTAATTCTGCTCCTTCTAGGTACTGTTTCTTTTTTGTTTAATGTTTCATTCACCCAACTTTGATGAAATGTTACGAGGCAGCTGAAAATGAGTCACTTAAAGAAGCTTGAAAATGGATGGGAGAGCATCTTAGATCATTTGCACGCCCTAGAGCTAAAGAAGGTATTTTACAGTGTAAACTAAGCATATACTGCACATAGATGAGGAAATAGAACACAACTTCATAATGAACCAAATTTGTTGCCTCTCACTGGGAACTGTAGTGGTGTATATGTGTCTGAAATGGCTAATGCTGAGGATTGGTATAAACACCTCCAACTGTGACCGTACCATATGGACATGTTGGTGAAGCACCTCGATTGTGTCAGAAAATTACTACCACATAATGAATTGGCAGAAAAAGAAAATGTGGAACAAAATCGCTACTGCAAGCCTGTAGAGTTTATTTTTAAATTACATTTTTTGTCCCATCCTAAAAGATCCTCAATCATTTCCCCCTTTTACTGAGGATGTACGCAGTACCTGCTTGGCAGTACCTGCAACAATTGGAGGTTTTAATAAATGGCAAATTGAACAGAAACCCAATTTCTTGCCACAAAAATACACTATAGCAACTCAATATTTTAAAAATGATGAGCTCCCAAAAAATGAAAAACAATGCTTGTAAATTTTTTAAAAATCTCAATTTTCTTTGGGATTTTCCCAATCTTCAGCAGGGGGAGATTTGGTAGGAAACTTAGAGTCTGTGTTTTATGTAATGATTTCAACAATTGTGAACTATTGCCAGTGAGAAGAATTTGCGATTGACAAAATGGAAGAGAACTTAATAAAGGGGCTTATTTTATCTGTATCATTACATTAAAAAAAAGGTTCTATTCTTAACCTGGAGGCTCTGCATGTAGGTCACATGAAGAATTCTCAAACTCCAAGTAGTCCCTGAGGATTGAAACTGCTATCTAGCTGTGAAATTACAGGTCTTCAACAGATGTTTAGTCATTTATCTTGTGTAAACTACTGAACACCCAAATGATTATTTGACTTAGATTTGGGAACTGAAGTTATTCAGGTAGGCATAGAAACTAGGAGCAAAGCTAGGCTATTTGGCCCTTTGAAACTGCTCCACCACTCAATACAATCATGATTAACCCTCCAATTTAATGCCATATTCCCCCTTTCTCTCCATTCCCCTTAATGTCTTTGATTTTTAAAATAAAATTAATTTTTTTCTTGAATATATTCAGTGACCGGGCCTCCACAGCCTTCTGTGATAAAGAATTCCACAGGTTCACTAGGTTTTGAATGAAGATATTTTTTCTTATCTGTGTCCAAACTGGTCTACCTGCATCCAGAGATTGATGCTCTGGTTCTAGACTCCCCAATAAGGGGGAAACATTCTCCCTGCAGCTAGTCTTTCTAATCCTACTGGAACTTTACACATTTCAATCTCAACCTTCTAAACTCTGGTGAATACGAGCCCAGCAGAACCAATCTCTTCTCATATGACAGTCTTACCATCTCCAGTGAACGTAAACTGCACTGCATGGTGAGTGTACCAGCTCTTAGATAGGGAGACCAAAACTGTACACAACACTCCAGTTGCAATCTCGCCAAGCTCCTGTATAATTGCAGTAAGACATGCCTACTTCTGAGCACATATACTCTTGCAATCAAGACCAACATACAATTTGCCTTCCTTATTGCTTACTGGACCTGCCCCCTTATTTTCACTAACTGGTAGACAAGGACATTCAGAAGTCTCCACATTTGCCAATATATCACTACTTAAACGCCACTTTTTGTTTTTCACACTATAGTGTATAACTTAACATTTATCCATGTTATGATCTGCCATGTGTTTGACCGCACAATCAACTTGTTTAGATTGCCCTGAAACCTGCTTAGATTTTCAAATCATACAGTACAGAAGGAGCCCTTCATCCCTTGAGCCTGTACCACCAAAAATACATTAACGTGTGCATTTGTCCCACTTTGCCGCATTAGGTTCATAGCCCTGCATCCTCTATAGAAAGCAAAATCCCATCTAATTTTGTGTTATCAGCAAATCTGGAAATACTGCATTTGATTTCCTCGTTCAAGTCATTTATATAAAATATGAATATAAGTATTTATGAATAATTCAGAACTAAGCACTGATCCCTGTGGTATCCCACAAGTCACTACCTGTAACCTGGAAAGGTAGTGACATAAATTTGGTGTGACTATTTTAATTTATAGCAGCAGGGTCATACTGCTTACAGTGATTACCTATTTGTGCAGCCCCTTTGTGAAGTGCAGTGAGAGGGAAGAGACACAGACACAGTTTATAGGCAGAGAGATCAAGGGCAATAGATCAAAAAATCACACAACTGGTGCGAGTGGAGTGTCATATAATAAGTTTTTGCAGGTGATAAAGAGTGTTAGATGGTGAGTAAAATGTCAATAGCCGAATAACCAGGAAAGGGATGACATACGATCTGATTAAGTGAAGCAGAGAGATAATAACAAGAAATTAAAAATAAGGTGGTGCTGGTGATAAACAAAATGACTGGAATAACACGATAGGTATAAGAGTCTCATAAAGGTCTAACCAAAGTAATAAGTAATTCAAACTAATTAAAGTAGACAGATCATACCGATTTATCAAGATGATGCTGTCAAAACAGGACAGTAAGGAAGATTTTACAGTGTGAACAGAACGGTGCGGTGGGGTCACATGTAGCACAACACAAACCTAAGATCACTATCTTCATGGTCACAGAACTTGGCTATCAGATTCTGCTCAGCAATTCGGCCTTGTTGCGTATCTCAAAGACAGCCTTGTAGGATGCTTACCCAAAGATCAGAAGCTGAATGCCGTTGACTGCTGAAGCGTTCCCTGAATGGGAGGGAACATTCCTGTCTAGCGATTGTTGTGTAGTATACATTCATCCGTTGTTGTAGTGCTTGCATGGTTTTACCAATGTACCATGCCTTGGGGCATCCTTGCCTGCAGTGTATGAGATAGACAACATCGACCAAATCACATGAGTATCTGCTGTGCACGTGGTGGGTGGTGTTCCCACCTGCGATGGTAGTGTCCATGTCGATGATCTGAAATGTCTTGCAGAGGTTGCCATGACAGGGTTGTATAATGCTGTGGTCGATGTTGTCCTGCAGGCTGGGTAGTTTGCTGTGAACAATGGTCTGTTTAAGATTTGGTCATTGTTTGTAAGGCAGGAAGTGGAGGTTTAGGGAAGGTCTTGGCAAGGTGCTCATTGTCATCAGTAATGTGTTGAAGGCAGTGAAGAACATGGCATAGTTTCTTCGTTCCATGGAAGTACTGAACAATGAAGGGTACTCTATCGGTTGTATCCTGTGTCTACCTTCTGAGGAGGTTGTTGTGGTTTTATGCTGTGGCACGTTGGAATTGAAGATCGATGAGTTGAGTAATGTTTCCTGTTCTTATTTGGGCATCCTTCAAAACCATTAGGTGTCCACTGCGTTCTACTCATCTGAGCAGATCCTGCGTATGCACAGGGCTTGTCTGTAGGTGACGGCTTTTATAAAATGTTTCGGGTGGAAACTAGAAAAGTGCAGCATTCTGAGGTTATCTGTAGGCTTGCAGTAGAGTGAGGTACAGAGGTGGCCGTCCTTGATGGAGATGCGTGTGTCCAAGAATAAGACTGATTCTGAAGAGTAGTCCATGGTAAGTCTGACGGTGGGATGAAAACTGTTGATATCATTATGTAGTTGCTTCAGTAATTCCTGACCATGAGTCCGAAGGAAGAAAATGTCATCAATGTACCGAGTGTATATCGTTGGTCGGAGGACATGCACAGCAAAGAAGTATTGCTCAAACTTGTGCATGAAAATGTTGGCATACTGGAGTGCAAGTTTGTTCCCCATGGCTGTTCCGTGTGTCTCGATAAAGAGCTGGTTGGCAAAGATGAAGACATTGTGATCGAGGATGAAGTTGTAGGATGGCGTCTGGAAATTGGCAGTTGGTGTTATTGAGTACTACTGAGGTGTTGTTGTTGTTGTGGGGGGGTGCTGGTGTAGAGTATCGAAACTTCCACTGTGGTGAGGAATGTTCCTGGTTCAACTGCTCCGTGGGTGCTAAGTTTACTAAGAAATCCGTAGTGTCATGACAAAAGCTGGGGATTCCTTGTACAATGGGTTTCAAGATGCCCTCGACATAGCCAGAGAGATTCTCACACAGGGTCCCATTGCCTGATATGATGGGGCGTCCAGGTATGTTGGTTTTGTGTATGTTTGGAAGGTAGTAGAAGTCTCCTATGTGAGAAGTGATGAGAATGCATAGGATTCACTTAAGGTCTGGATCAAAAGTCTTGAGTTTGGGGTTAATGCTTCTCCTGATAGCTTGAGGATACATGTCGAACCTAGGGCAGTGGCCTTCAGAAGGGTCCAACTGATTCCTTCTTCTTTGGTTGCTGCACCATGGATTCCCCTGTCGACTGTTCTGGTTCATTGATTGTCTCATTGGGCTTGCTGCTGACATCTTGGGGTTTGTGGAAGAATTCCCGGAGCCTCATTTGGCTGATGAATTCCTCTGTGTCTGCTGTGAGACCAATGGGCTAAGTACTTCAAATATGTCCAGTTGAAGAGTGTGGTCAGATAAGTTGACGACAGATCTCATTGTGGTATTTCCGCTTTCAACTGTGGTATGGGGAGGCTTAGTTACTGTTGATGGTGTAGTTCTGTTGCCTCATCTGCTTGGCAGTGTCTCATAACTGTTCTCCTGTATATTAAGCACAAGCTGAGAATATGGACTCGATCGTGATTTCAGTGTTGGTTGTCTGCTGTATGAGATGAATGAGGAGTGCGCAAGAGGTATGACGGCAGAGTCTCTCAGTGTAGTCTGTGTTGTAGGCCGATTTGAGTGGGTTCATGATGTTTAGTGCTTTTGGGATCTTCTCTGCTTTCTTGCATTTCTACAGAAACTTCATGTATGTATCAATATGCATGATCTTCTTGGAAATCTTCTCTACTTTGAGCTGCCTGTTTGTCATACTTGATGGTAGCCATGGGTGGAGGTGTCGATATTGGACTGGGGTGGACAAAGTTAGAAGTCACACGACACCAGGTTATTGTCCAACAGGCTTCTTTGAAATCACAAGTTTTTGGGTTGCAGCCCCTTTGTCACATGCTTTGAGACTGCAAAGCACACGGACACAGAATTTATAGGCAGAGATCAAAAGATCATTCAACTGGTCTGAGTCAAGTGTCAGATAATAAGTCTCTGCAGCTGTTGACACTTTGCTCATTGTCAAACACGCTTAGTCAACTGCAGAGATTTATTATTGGACACTCTACTCACACCAATTGTATGAGCTTTTAATCTCTCTGCCCTTGATCTCCCTGCCTATAAATTCTGAGCCTGTGCTCTCTTCTCTCTCACTAGACCGGATGAAGGGGATGCGCTCCAAAAACTTGTGATTTCAAATAAATCTGTTGGACTACAACCTGGTGTCATGAGACTTCAAATTATTAGAAAACAATAGTTTATTTTCATTTTCATTTGTTTGAATAATCAGTTACAATATGATTATTGCTAAATTGAATCTAATAATGTGTAGTAGATTGTTATTTTTAAGTTGATTAGAAATGTTTTCTCTCTTTTACCAAAATTATTTATAAACATCTTGTGCAAAAAAAATTGCTGGTTTATGAACTAGCACTTTAAATGTTTATTGTGTCATAAACATTGAATTATTCTAAATAGAAGATAATTTGCTTATTACATTATGCAATCCTTTTTGTACATAGACTGCCAACAGTACAGTCTGATGTAATTGCATGAAATATGAATTTATACAGTTGAATTGGATGTGATCTAACTGTATAAAAATAATAGTTATTTAATCAGTTCTTCAGTAAGGAATTGAGATACTGTGCACTGAATTTAAAAATGATTAATGATGCTTATCAAAATTAATTCTAATGCCTGATTTCTTTTCTAGTTGTGTCTTTGAATTTAAGAAGTGGTTTGCTTCTCATTGGATTGTATGAGGTCATCTTGAGTCAATAAAAATTTATTTTAAATTCCGACTACTTTAAGTTCTAAATTTGATTTTCTGAATGGACAGCCCACATTCATACACTGCATAAGCAAGACCCTTCCTCATGTACACTATTTTAACCCATTATCACTTTACGGAGTGATTATTGCTGCTCCGAATTGCTGAAACACTGTCTCATTTGTTTTGTAAACTCGCAAGTTGTATTGTGTCTGTCCTACAAAATTCTTTCCATCCATGGCTGAGGGGGAATGCTTTTTTAATTCAGTCATGGGATGTGGGCATCACTAGATAGACCAGCAGTTATTGCCCAATCCTATTTGCCGTGGAGAAGGTGGTGATGATCCGTCTTCCTGAGTCATTGCAAACTTTGGAGCGTAGAGATATCCACAAAGCAGTTAGGAAGAAAGCTCCAGGATTTCGATCCATCAACACTGAAGATATATCAATAACGTTCCAAGACAGGATGGAGTCCAACAGCACAAATGCACTTTTTCTAACTATTATCAGTTCTGAAAAAGGGTCACTCGCCTCGGAACATTAACTGTGCTTCCCTTCCACAAATGTTTCAGAATGGCGAAAGGCTTGGAAAACAACTAGTTGGTGTGGTGATCCATACATCCGCTCCCCTTGTCTTGCCGGTGAGACAGGTTTCAGATTTGTCTAAGGAACCTTGGTGAGTTAGTGCAGTAGGTTGTAATCCGGAGGTGATCTCCTTGCCTATACCTGATGTGATGCTATGAGACTTTGCGGACTGCACTGTCAATCTTGAGAACTCCTAGGGTCACTCTTTCCCAGCAGTGATGTGGATGTGCTAATGTAGGACTGGTGTGGACGTAGTCAGAAATCACACAATGCCAGGTTATAGTCCAACTGGTTTATTTGAAAATACAAGCTTTCAAAGCATTACTCTTTCTTGAGGAGGTAGTGAGACAGGTAGCATCAGACACAGTATTTATAAATAAAAGATCAAACGGTCACACTACTGAGAATGTATTAAACAAACTTAAGATGCTGTTAAATCTTTAATCAGTTAGAAGATTTTAATTGATTAATATGGTTATGCAAGTCCCTGAATTTCTTTGAAATCACAGCCCTGAGAGAACTAAATATTTTATCAGTGTAAAGAAAAGGTCAGACAATGCATGGTTAGAATCTGTTTGTGTTTTGGTTTGGAGTCAGACTGGTTTTATTTCTCAAGTAGGAATTTATAAAATACCATATTGACTGACTGTTCATAAATTATGTGCTTTTTGAACAAAATAAAACGTATCTACAAATATAAATTTACCCCACAGATTCACATGTGTCGGTGGGGGGGGAGGGGGGGGGGAGTGCAGGCAGGGAGGGGAGAGGAAGGAAGAAAGAAAGAGCAAGGGAGGGAGAGAGAGCGAACGAGCGAGAGCGAGTGAGAGAGAGAGAGAGATGTGTGTGTGTAAATGGGAGAGACAGTCTGGTTGTGTGTGAGGGAGACAGAGGGAGAGAGTTTGTGTGTGTGTGTGTCTGCATGTGAGTGAGAGTGTGTGGGAGAGAGAGATGGTGTGTAATTGAGAGAGGATCTGTGTGAGAGACTGTGTCCGTCCCTTCCTCACAATCAGCTGGCTAACCTATTAAATTAAATTAAAACTAGTCCTGATCGTGAAAATGTTTTAGGCCTCTATATGTTGCCACTGGGTTGCATTGGTGGACAATGTGCTTTTCTATTGCACCATGATGGAAAATAGCCCCCAGTGTGCTGAGCTTAAGTCAGATTTTCTCCATAAGTAGGTGGCTTCTGTAAAATGCACTTTACTGATTTCATAGTTTAATCCAAGGTTTTGGCACAAGCATAAGTAGTGAATAAAACACACAAAAACTTGAAAATATTTATTGTAAGACAAGTGCATTTGCAGTTACAGACTTGTGATACTTTTGCTGGCTATTATTACTTCTGACAGCAAAGAGGAAAAAATAGTCGGACAAAAAGTGTATTTTTGCTTTTTGAAACATGTGAATGACCTGAGATGGAATAGTGAGAAATAAGTAAATATGGCAAAATTTAGTAGGGGTCTAAGCGACATCGGCTACAGTGGAATTTATGGCAGATTCAGATTTGAGGCCTGGGGAGGCCTTTCTTAACACTGGGTGCAAATATACCCGATTACAGAACAGCTGTAATGGCATATTTCACTTCTTTTACTAAAAATCTGTTTAAAATGCAATCCAACCAAACTCTTTACGTACAGAACTGCAAGTTAAGCAATTCCCTGGATAACAATGCAACTTTGATCATCTCTCAAAAATACAACCAAAGTAAATCTGTGAAAGATTGTATGGTTGAAACCTAATAAAAGCAAAATTACTTTCCCAGATGGTGTCAGTATGAGGGTGTGGATAGAAAATAAATAACACATGAGCGTAGTTTACAATCAATCCTCATAGCACTGAAAGCCTAATACTGGCTGCTGAACCCACAACTCGAATAATTCAACTTAAATGCTCTCTGTTGACCAGGACTCAAGGATGGATTCACCAGATAAATCATTCTTCTTGTTTATTTTTTTCTGACAAATGTCGAACAGAAGACAGATCTTCAGATGGCTACTTTTTCATTAGGAAGCTGAGGGTGTATCTCTTTTTCAGGTAGGAAATATTGCAATGCTAATGTTCAGTGTTGGAGGAAGGGCAATCACCTTGGTTTGAACTGTTATTAATGAAATAACATTTTCTATTGAATACTATTGAGATTTTAGTGTGTTGAATCAGCTTTAATATTTCAAAACACTACTATCAAATCAGGCTTGCCCTAGAGGTTCTTTCCATGTTATCACAGGTTGTATTTACATATTTGGGCTGAGAAATATTAATTCCAGTCTGATTAACCGAGGCAAAGAATCATGAGGTGCAAGCTTTTTGATTCCAAGTCTGAAGTATTCACAGCGACAGCAGTTAAAGAAATAAACTCGCAAGCACATTATGAACAAACGACCCATTTTATCTTGCTCTTACCCATTCCAATCTTTTCACTGTTCTATATGTCTTCTAAATACATGCCACCCAAACCATTATTTCTACTATGTGCCTCCATTTTTGTGCAGCTATGGTGCTGAAGAAAATTTGATTGTTAAGAGTGTCTTTGCTACTTCAAACCCATTTTAAACTTCAGAGATGCTCTTAAGCAATTGCATCCACTTGCAGTTCTATTACTACTGTGCAGAATTGAACTTGTACTTCAATTACTGATGTGGGCAGCTGCTGGGCCATGTACCTATTAAATTGAAGCAAAGTTTAATCATTTCATAAGATGATCAAATGTCAACAGCTACAATAGATGATTTCGAGATTCCCACAGTCAGGCTTGGAGACATTTTGAACAGACCTTCAGCTGGAAATTAGTTAAAAACCCCTTTAAACGACAAGGAGTTACAATTTTCTACACCCTTCACTCCCCAGCCCCACAAAAAATGAATGTAGTTATTTCTAAACTACAAAAATGGTGAAAGCATTCATTATACACAGAGGGGCAAAGGAAGTACTTTTTATTGTAAATTATTCTCCTTTGTAATGTAAAAGAATACTCTCACCATTAATGTCTGGCTTTTAATGAAAAAAAAACTTTTACCTTGCCAGCAGAAGCACTCACATTTGCTCTTCTTCCTCAATGTGATAGTTGCTGCAGTGTCACTGACCAGAAGACCCCATGTCAATTGGAATTATACAGAAAATATTGCACAGGAATGTCTTTCAACATAACTGGTCAGTGATGGCACTTACGTTCTGCATGACCCTCCTCCTACAATTATTACCATCTCAGTTTATCGGTATAATTTCCCACTCCTTTCTCTTTCAGTTCTTAACCAGCTTTCTCTTAAATGAGTCTGTGCAGAATGTAAGTTCAGACTGGCCTGCAACTATCTGACTCCAGGAGATCACACTGTAATTTTGGAAAGCTCATGACCGTACACTTTATATGATTGAATAGCTCTGAAGTGGTAACTGGACTGGGTGGTAGCTAAGTAATGTTTAGTATGGGATGCACACGGATGTTCCTTGCATGTGGCAGAAATGATGGGGCAGGAACGGATCTTCCATCCAAAGCTTTCCATGGCAGCAATGAAACTGGTCTACCAAACTAATTTTGGTACATATAAGTTTTTCCATTTAAAAGGGGGTATTCTTTCGAGTCCTTTTTCTTCCTTTAATTCACAATTCAGTATTCAATGGTGCATTTAAGTTATAGACTTTTACATACACATTCATATGAATAAGAATCAGCGGCTATTCAGTCTGCTTCACCGTTCGCTAAGATTACAGTCAATGCGATCCTCACCTCAAATTTTCATTCCTGCCTAACTCTGACACCTTTAACTCCTTTGCTTAAAAAGAATCTAACCATCTCTGCCTTAAAAATGTTTAAGGATTCTGCTTTCACCACTTTTTCAGGAACCGAATTCCAAAGACTCACCATAAGCATGCTTATTATTTCTAGTCATTAAGCTGGCTGGTTTTGCTCTTGCTTAGCAGAACCAAGGGTTTTTTCAAACCCTTTCACACAATAAGATTCACAAAATGACAGATCAGTTTCAGTTGGTCATCAGATCCACAATTTGATGAAGGATGTATGACCAAAATGTCAACTGGTTCACTTGACCATCTGTGGTGCATTACTAGAAACTGTTGTTTTTCTATCTGAAAGCACAGGGGACCGAGTACAATACATGCAAGTTTGAGAATGATATAAGTTTTGGTGGAAAAATAAGTTGTGAGTTCACATAAAGAGATTGCAGAAAGAGACCAAATGATTAAGCAATAGATGGAATATATCCAGTTTCATAGGTAGAATGAAAAAAGCAGAATATTTTAAGAAGGCGAGAGCTTTGTAATTCAGAGAGATTTAGGTGTCCTTGTAGACAAATCACAAAGTTAACATGCTGGTGTTGCATGAAATAGACAAGGAAATGATACACTAACCTTCATACTAGAGAGCTGGATCATGAGAGTGAAGAACTCCTGCTGCAGTTATATAGGGCTTTGATGAATTTATAACTCTACAACTGCATACAGTTTTGGTCTCCTTACCAAAGGAAGAATGTAGTGAATTTTAGAAGGCTGCAGTGAAGATCAATAGATTGATTCTTGAATTGTCCTGTGAGGAGATATTAAGTAAAATGTAGCAATAAGTGTTGAACTTTACAACAATGAGAGGTGACTCTGTTGAATCATAAAATTCAGATAGGGATTGATCAGGTGAAGAATGTTCAGGGAACAGAGATGAAAACGAAGATGCATAGTATCAAAATGGGGTCAGCCAAGTACACATACGATGAGGAGAATCTTCTACCCTCAAGGGGCTGTGAATCATTGGAATTCCCTACATGAGGGGGTTCTGGGTATGCTAATACTGAGTACACTCAAGACTGAGATCTATGGTGCACCAAAGGAATCAATGGTTATAGAAATGACAGGCGAGTGTAATTGATGTCCATGTGCAGCCTTGATCTTACTGAATGACAGTGGAAGACTTCTTCTGTTCTTACATTCATAAAAATTAATAAAGTTGGAACCCATGCAAATACCACACTGTGTTACACAAACACTGTGCCAAAAGAAGTAGATTCAGTACAGATCAAGCAGCTCAAAATCTGGCATCCACAAAGCACTGAAGGCCATCAGTACCAGCAGAGTTCAATGGCAATCTTGAACCTCATATCCCAGGCATATCCCTTATCTCACCTTACCATCAAGGCGGATGATCGATCCTGGTTCAATGAACAGTGCAAGAGGGCATGTCAGGATCAGCACCCAGTGTATCTAAAAATGAGATGTCAACCTGGTGAAGCTACTTGCATGCTAAGCACCAAGACAAAAAGAGCTAAGTAATCCCTCCACTAACAGAGAGCGTCAAAGGTCTGCTATGTCATGGCCAGTTAAGAATGGTGGTGAGCAATTAATAATTATTCTGTGGTGGCAGCTCCAAACACCTCCTTATTCTCAATGATTTGAATCATTGCAGATGATTGCTGAAAATGGCTGAAGGCAAAGGATGCAGAAAGGATTGATAAAATACCACAGTAGTACTGATGATCTGTGTTCCAGAACTATACCTAACCAAACAGCCAAAGCACTGGAACCTTACGAACAATTTGAAAAACTGTCCAAACATGTTCTCTCCACAAGAAGAGAGGCAAATCCAATCCAGATAATACTTGCACTATCGGTCTACTCTCAAAATCAGCAAAGTGATGGTAGGTACCATTGATAGTGCTTTCAAGTAGCACTTGTTCAGCTCAGTTTGGTTGCAGACTCAATACATCCTTGGTGCAAACATGAACAACAGAAGTGAATTCAAGAGATCATGGAACAGTGGAAGCCTTTGATGTCAAGGTAGCATTTGACAAATGTGGTATCAAGGAGACCAAGAAAAATTGAAGGTAGCAAAAATCTCTTTCAACTGGTTATTGTCATGCCTAGCACAAAGCTGGATGGAAGTGATTGGAGACGGATCATCTCTGTACTGAAACATCATTGTAAAAGGTTTTAAAAAAAAATCTGTGGTGGATGTGCGTGTTGATGACGAGGCCAGTATTCATTATCCATCAGAACTGCCTTGAAGGCAGTTCAGAGTTAATTACGTTGTTGTGGGTCTGGAGTCACACACAGAGCTGACCAGGTAAAGGACAGCAGATTTCCTTCCCTAAGCACATCAATGGACCAAATGGGTTTTTAACAATGATTAGCACGGTTGTGTTTAGGCCAGCTTTTTATTCCAGACTTTTTACTGAATGTGAATTTCTTCATCTGCTATGATGGGATTCAAACACCTTTCCCTAAAATATAGACCTGGGGTTCGGGATTGCTAGTCAAATGACATGACTATTACACCACTGACTCTCCTCAGGATTGCATCTAAGGCCCAGCCACCTTAACATCAATAACTTTCCATCCATTGTAACGGCAGACGTGGAAACTATTTACTAATGATGTAAGGTTGGTAGGGGTTGAAGAGCAGAGAGACCTCGGGGTTCATGCACAAAATTCTTTGAAGTTTGCGACATATATAGACAGGGTGGTTAAAAAGGCATTTAATACGCTTGTCTTCATTGCTCAGTCCTATGAGCATAGGAGGTGTGAAGTTATGTTGAGGTTGTACAGGATATTGGTTAGGCCTCTTCTGGAATAATGTGTCCAGTTGTGGATGCCCAGATATTGGAAGGATTATTAAACTGGAGGGGGTTCAGAAGGGACTTACCGGGATGTTGCCTGGTGTAAAAGGTTTGAGTTATAAAGAAAGGCTGGATAGGCTGGGACTTTTCTCACTGGAATGTCGGAGGTTGAGAGGTAATCTTATAGAAGTTTATAAAATCACAAGGGGTACATGTGGTATGTGGTAGGCGTCTTTTCCCTAGGATGGGGATTTCAAGACAAGGGGGCACATTTTTAAGGTGAGAAGGGAGAGATTTAGAAAAGACCTCAGTAAATTTGTTAACAGAGGGTGGTTCGTGTATGGAATGAACTTCCTGAGGAAGTGGTGGATGTGGCCACAATTACAACGTTTAAAAGACATTTGGATAAGTACACGTATAGGAAAGATTTGGAAGGATATGAAGCAGGAGCAGGCAAGCAGGACTAGTTTAGTTTGGGATTATGTTCAGCATGGGCTGTTTGGACTGAAGGGTCTGTTTCTGTGCTGTAAGACTCTGATTCGATGTTCAGTGTATTCTGTCACTCCTCAGATATTAAAACAGTGGCTCAGGTTGATAACATTCGAGTAACTTTCATGTTACACAATTGTCAGGCAATGATCATCTCCAACAAGAGAAAATCTAATCATTTCACATTCATATTCAATGGAATTATTAGCACTGAATCTGAATAGGACCAGCCATATAAATAAAGTGACTGCAAGAGTAGGTCAGAGGGAGGGAATTCTGTGGTGAGTAACTTATTTTCAGATCCAAACATTTGTCCCTCAACCACTGGCACACAGTAGTTTCAGTGTGTACCATCCACTGCAACAACTCACCAAGCCTCCTTCAACTGTTCCTTCAAACCTGTGTTTCTACCACCGAGAAGAACAAGGGCACGAGATACACAGGAGCACCATCCAATGCATATTCCCCTCCAAGCTACACACCAACTCACAAAATACATTGGGCAGGAGCAAGGATTGGAAGGTTGTGCTGCGTTAGGGAGTGATTTTTGCCCCCTGGGCCTCTGGAGGCAATTTAGTCAGAACACCCACACTGATAGAATGAACAGAATCTTGAGACGCTGCTACTCTGTTGGCAGGCTGGTATTTTTTCCCGCATGTTTAGTGCTCACAGGCTCGGTATGAATCTTTCAGCAGTAAATGCAGGAGTGAAGCAGTTTGTGACTGGAGCAGAATAGACGTGATTGCTGGAAGAGAGGAATGCTGCCTGTTCAGATTTCACTGGTATTATGTGGGCGCATATGTGGAAGAAAGATGTGAGACAGCTGAGACCAGTGACTCGGGAGTGAGGCTGGTAAGGTCATGTCTTAGGGAGGAAAAAAAGTCTTTAAAGATCGGAGCACGGAGATTGTGTTGACTGGGCTGGCCAGAGGGTGGGAGTGCTGCCAGGGAGGCATCCAGGAAAGGCCAAGGCTGGGAGACTGGTTGGGGTGGGGAAACAAAGTAATAAAGTGAGGGGAGGTGCAGAGTCGCACCCAGGAGGGAGAAGAACTGCAAAGTGGGCAGAAGAGTTGTTAAAGGAGGGAAAGGGTCTGCAAAGTTGGGGGTTGTTGGGTGTTTTAAAAAAAAAGATGAAGCACTGAAGGCTTTTGGTTTATTGGAGTGAGTCAGTTATTTTGAAAAGAAACTTGCTAACTTATGCCTTTTATCTTTCAATACTGTGGCATCTTGGGAATTATTGTATTGTGGCTTCAAATGCAGTGGTGATGATTATTGAGAATAGTGATGAATTCTTCTAATCCAGTTTCTGTGTAGAGTCCAAGATAACAAGGTGTAGAGCTGGATGAACACAGCAGGCCAAGCAGCATCAGAGGAGCAGGAATGCTGACCTTTCAGGCCGTGACCCTTCTTCAGAAATGGGGAAGAGGAAGGGGATTCTGAAATAAATAGGGAGAGAGGGGGAGACAGAGAGAAGATAGATGGAGGATGTGATAGGTGGAGAGGAGACAGACAGGTCAAAGAGGCAGGGATGGAGCCAGTAAAGGTGAGTGTAGGTGAGGAGTTAGGGACGAGACATGTCAGTCCAGGGAGGACGGACAGGTCAACGGGGCGCGATGAGGTTAGTAGGTAGGAGTTGGGGGTGGGACTTGAGGTGGGAGGGGAGGATAGGTGGGAGGAAGAACAGGTTAGGGAGGCGGGGATGAGCTGGGCTGGTTTTGGGATGCGGTAGGAGGAGGGGAGATTTTGAAGCTCGTGAAATCCACATTGATACCATTGGGCTGCAGGGCTTCCAAGCAGAATATGAGTTGCTGTTCCTGCAACCTTCAGGTGGCATCATTGTGGCACTGCAGGAGGCCCATGATGAACATGTCGTCTGAGGAATGGGAGGGGGAGTTGAAATGGTTCGTGTGTGAGTCCACGTACCTGATATGTCAACATTAACACCGAAGGTAATTTTTCTGTGCGAGTGTTTCACCATATACAGGAGTTAGTAAAAATGACAGGAGCTTCTCAAAACCAAAAGGACATGTAAAATTTAAATGTTGACAAGGTATTTACAATTTTCTTGTCTTTTTTTGCCCTCAATCTAACTTTTCTTTCCTTGATTTTGACACCTGCTTGAAATCACCGGCTTTCATTCACATTTTCTCAATCCTTGAAATTAAATTGGAGAAAAGTTGCTGGGTTAACCACAAATGACCAGATTTTCAGGTATCATAATTATTTCATTTTGTTTTCTTGCCTATTTCAGTTGGGTCTACCACATTTCACCCTCCGCATGCAAATGACTTCATTTAGTATGAAGCTCACTTTCAGGACTACTCCAGTGAATTTCTAAAAACAGCTGCTGGGAGAGATGTAACTCTTTCAGGAGGCCTGAATGTTCATTTCATTTTCTATGTCTGTGAAGAGTTGTCTGGTATTTTCAGCTTTTGCATCATCCTTCCTGGTTTGCTGTCTTCATTGCAATTGGCTACTTACTTTTCCTGATCATAACGCTGTGCCTCCATAACTGAAGATCCCCCATACTTAGATTGAAAGTAACGACCGAATTCTAGTGATTATAATTCTATTTTAAAGTAGATATGGAAAAGGATAAGCCTTATACAAAAGTTAAATTTCTTAATTGGAATAAGGCCAATTTTGATGGTATCAGATAGGAACTTTCAAAATTTGGAGTAGACTGCAGATAAAGGCTTGACCGGCAAGTTTTCAAAAGTGAGATAATGAGGATTCAGAGGCATCATGTTCCTGTTCGAATGAAGGACAAGACTGTAGGGCGTAGGGAATAATGAATGAATAAAGATCTTGAGGATCTGGTCAAGAATAAGAAGGAAGCATATGTTAGGTATTGACAACTGGGATCAAGTGAGCCTCTTGAAGAGTTTAAGGGGTAGAGGGGCATTCTTAATGGAAGGGCTAATAGAAGGAATTCTAAGGGAAATCAAGAGGGCAAAATGGAGACATGAAATAACCTTGGTAGGTAAAATTTAAGATAATCCAAAGAAATTCTACATTAAGGCAAAAGAGCAACTAGGAAGAGAATGGGGCCTCTTAAAGATCAACAAGGTTGTCTAAGTGTAAAACCACAGGAGATGGGAGAGATGCTAAATGAATATTTTGTATCAGTATTTAATTTAGAGAAAGACATGGATGTCAAGGAACTTGGGGAAATAAATAATGATGTCTTGAAAACAGTTCACATTACAGAAGAGGAGGTGCTGGAGGTTTTAAAAACAAAAATCTCTGGAACCTGATCAGGTGTATCCAAGGACATTGTGGGAAGTTAGGGGAGAAATTGGAGGGTCCCTAGCAGAGATATTTGTATCATCTACAGTCGGGTAGATGATACAGCTGGAGGGATATAAGATATCTAATGTTGTATTTTTAGTTAAGAAAGGCAGTAAAGAAAGGTTGGGAATCATAGACTGGTGAGTTTGAGATCAGTGATGAGGTTGTTGACTTGCTCGCTGAGCTGGCTTATTTTCGTTCATTCGTTTCGTCACCATGCTAGATAACATCTTCAGTGAGGCCTCTGATGAAGCAATGTTATTATACTCCACTTGGAATTTGTACTGTCTGGTCCATTCTGGTGAGGAGTGTCATTTCCAGTTTGTTCCGTATGAGTTTGTATATGGGGTCCAAGTTTATATGTTTGTTGATTGTATTATGGGTTGAGAACCATGCCTCTAGGAATTCCTATGTGTGTCCAATAAAAAATTGAACCCCATATACAAAACTGGAAATGAAACTACTCACCATAATGGACCAAACAATATACATTCCAATCGGAGTAGAATAACATTGCTTCAATGGAGGCATCACTGAAGGTATTACCTAGCACGGTGACAAAACATCTCAATGAAAACAAGCCAGCTCAGCAAGCAAGTCAACAACATCATCCACAACCTGAGCTACAAATCTTTGCTGAAACCAGTGGTGGGCAAGTTGGTGGAGGGGACTATGAGGGATAGGATTTACATGCATTTAGAGAGGCAAGGTCTGATTCGGAATAGTCAGCATGGCTTAATGCATGGAAAATCATGTCTCACAAACCTCATTGAGGTTTTGAGGATGTGACCAAAAACATAGATGAGAGCAGAGCAATAGAAGTTGTTTACATGGGCTTTAGTAAAGCCTTTGATAAGGTTCTGCATGGTAAACTGGTTGGTAAACTTTGAATGTATGAGATTCAGGGACAGCTTGCCAGCTGGATACAAAATTAGCTTGACAATAGGAGACAGAGGGCGGTGGTGGAGGGCTTGTTTTTTTGGACTGGACGCCTGTGACGCGCAATGATCCACAAGGATCGGTAATGGGTCTACTTTCTTTTATCATTTATATGAATGATTTGGATGAGAATTTAGGAGGCATGGTTAGTAAGTTTGCAGATGACACCAAAATTGGTGGTATAGTGGACAGTGAAGAAGATTATTTAAGGTTTCAAATGGATCTTGATCAATTGGGCCAATAGGCCTAGGGGTGACAGATGGAGTTTAATTTGGATAAATGTAGCTATTGCATTTTGGTAAGATGAACAAGGGCAAGACTTATACAGTTAGTGGCAGGGTCATGGGTCGTGATGTTGAACAGACAGATCTAGAGGTTCAGGTACATAGTTCTTTGAAAGTTGCATCACAGGTAGACAGGGTGGTCAAGAAGGTGTTTCGCACACTTGCCTTTGTTGCACAGACTATTGAGTATAGGAGTTTGGACAGCATGCTGAGCTTGTACAGGGCATTGCTGTGGCCACTTTGGAGTACTGTGTACAGTTCTGGTCGTCCTGCTATAGGAAGGATATTATTAAATTAGAGCAGGTTCAAAAAAGATTTACAAGGATGTTACTGGGGCAGGAGGGCTTGAGTTATAAGGACAGGCTGGATAGATTGGGGCATTTTTTTTAGGGGTGTGTAGGAGGTTGTTGAGTGATCTTACAGAGGTTTATAAAATCATAAGGGGCACAGATAGGGTGAATAACAAAAATCTTTTACCTGGGGTAAAGGAGTTTAAAACAAGACAGCAAGATAACGAAGTGTGGAGCTGGATGAACACAGCAGGCCAAACAGCATCTTAGGAGCACAAAATCTGATGTTTCAGGGGGTCTGGTCTGAAACGTCAGCTTTTGCGTTCCTAAGATGCTGCTTGGCTTGCTGTATTCATCCAGCTCCACACTTTGTGATCTCGGATTCTCCAGCATCTGCAGTTTCCATGATCTCTAAAACAAGACAGCGTAAGTTTAAGGTGAGAGGAGAAAGATTTAGAAGGGACCTTTGGGGCAATTCTTTTAATATAGAGGTTGGTTCGTATGTGGAATGAATTGCCAGTGGAATTGGTAGATTTATGTATAGTTACAACATCTAACAGATATTTGGACAGATACATGGATTGGAAAGATTTAGAGGGGTATGGGGCAAATGCAGGCAAGTGGTACCAGTTTAGTTTAGGAATCCAGGTCAGCCTGGAGGAGTTGGACCAAAGGATCTGTTTTCATGTTGTATGACTCTATGACCCTAGGAGTAGAAATTGAAGCATAGATATTTGTAGGCAGCCTTCTTTGAGATCAAGGTATAAAAGGGCTTGTTCCATTAAAGACTATCCATTGTTCATAAATTCTAAGTCTTGATAACTTCAGAGTAGCCCTTGATCTTTTACAATACCTGTACAAGTTACAGGGAGTTGGTAAGTATCCAGTTTTATGTGTTCATGTATAAATTCTTCAGAAAAAGAAAGAAACAAACAAGTGTACTTAATAATAACAACAACAACAATAATTATGATGCTAATAGTTGGGAGCTGTGCGATATATCAGTACCTATAAAATCACTCAGCTGCCTAACTCCCTGGCTCCACGGTGCTGCAGAGCTTTATGCATTTCCGTTAAATACCCTCATATTTCTTCATTTTTGAGGTCAGGACTCATTTTCATCCTACTGTAGCTCAGTAAAGTGCAAATTTCTAACGTATGCTGAAGGCCTTCATTTCTTTCTATTTCCATGGCTTCTGATTGCCTTTCCCTTCAGCAATTCACAGAATTTATCAAAGGTTAAGAAGTGGCATTCCTGAATATAATTTAAGAGGTGTAGGAAAGCATTAAGAACGTGGGAAAAAAGATCATTCAGCTCATGAGAGCTAATATGTTTCACAGTTCATGCAAACGCTGCTTTACTGTGGACTAACTCAACTATTAAATTTCCTAAAGCTACATTCTACAGAAGTGCTCAGAATCCCAAATGTAAACAAATGAAAGTTGGGAATATCTATACACCCACGGCTAACTGGCCTCAGTGAGCCTAATGTCAGTGGTGGGTGAGTTGTTGGAGGAGATTCTGAGGGAAAGGATTTACATACATTTGGAAAGGCAAGGACTAACTAGAGAGAGTCAACACGGGTTTGTGTGGGAAATTGTGTCTCACTAACTTGATTGAGATTTTTGAAGAAGTGACAAAGATGACTGACATTGTCCGAATGGACTTTAGCAAAGTGTTCGACAAGGTTCTGCACTGTAGACTGGTTAGTAAGGTTAAATCACATGGAATACAGGAAGTTAGCCAATTGGATACAAAATTGTCTTTATGGTAGGCGAGAGAGGGTAGAGGATAGGGTGAATGGCCATGGTCTTTCCCCAGGGTAGGGGAGTCCAAAACTAAAGAGCATAGACTTAAGGTGAGAGAGTAAAGATTTAAAAGGGACCTGAGGGTCAACTTTTTCTTGCACAGGGTGCTGTGTAAATGGAACGAGCTGCCAGAGGAAGTGGTGCAGGGTGGGTACAATTACAACATTTAAAAGGCATCTGCAGAGGTGTGGGCCAAATGCTGACAAATGGGACTAGATCAGGTTAGAATACCTGGTTGGCATGGACAAGTTGTATCAAAGGATCTAGAGATAATGGGAACTGCAGATGCTGGAGAATCCAAGACAACAAAATGTGAGGCTGGATGAACACAGCAGGCCAAGCAGCATCAAAGGATCTATTTCTGTTCTGTATTACTCGATGACTCCTTTGAGGTATAAGGACACATAATGACAGATGACCTTGGTCAATGTGTTTAGTTCTAAGGTACAGGTGATTTTATGGAAGCATAGTATGTGGTTAATTTCAGTGTTTTAATCAGTTACTCAAATATTTCAGATACATGGCACTCATTAGTCTGAGCAGCTCTAACACCTATTGATCATCCTAATGAATTACCTAATCAGATTTACACTTCTGGTTGAGAAACTCAGTGAGAATTGTTCAAACTGTTTTGCTGACGAGTCACATGTTGCTTGCCCTGCTCCTGCTGATTCTACAGGGCTCCACATTTGATCAGACGGCCCTAGCCAGCAAGTTGCGCTGAACAGCCTGAAAAATGTCCAGAGTCAGCTTTAAACACAGTTAATGCTAAGTATCAATCCTTATTGCAGTTTGCAAAATCCAGACTTCTGTATCTCAGGCATTGTTTCTGTGTTCAGTGGAAATTCTGCATTTTGTAGCGTTTTAACCAGAAAAATATTACTGTTTTCATCCAGCATTTTTGAAGAAAGATTTCACACTATTGTTAGTTTAGCTGGGACTTTAGATATTTTGAGTGTTACAGTTGTTTAGTGAATATGAAGTTAAGGCATCATAATCGTTATGCGCAGAGGGAGGCCATGGTGTCTATCAAGTCCTTCCCACTTCCCTGTGGAGCAATCCAGTCAGACTCCATAAGACCATAAGACATAGGAGTGGAAGTAAGGCCATTCGGCCCATTGAGTCCACTCCGCCATTTAAATCATGGCTGATGGGCATTTCAACTCCACTTCCCTGCATTCTC
This sequence comes from Stegostoma tigrinum, assembly GCF_030684315.1. NCBI lineage: Eukaryota > Metazoa > Chordata > Chondrichthyes > Orectolobiformes > Stegostomatidae > Stegostoma > Stegostoma tigrinum. The sequence goes on along the minus strand of NC_081355.1, from coordinate 100,694,843 downwards.
CCCGTAGCCCTTGATTCCTTGTGAAATCAAGAATTTGTCGATCTCTACCTTGAAGGTATCTAACGTCCCGGCCTCCACTGCAGTCCGTGGCAATGAATTCCACAAGCCTACCACTCTCTGGCTGAAGAAATGTCACCTCATTTCTGTTTTAAATTTTCCCCTGCTAATTCTAAGGCTGTGCCCACGGATCCTAGTCTTCCCGCCTAACGGAAACAACTTCCCAGCGTCCATCCTTTCTAAGCCACACATTATCTTGTAAGTTTCTATCAGATCTCCCCTCAAATTTCTAAACTCTAATGAATACAATCCCAGGATCCTCAGCTATTCATCGTACATTAAACCTAGCACTCCAGGGATCATCCGTGTGAACCTCCGCTGGACAGTGCTTTATAAAGTCTCAGAAGCACATCACTGCTTTTATATTCCAACCCTCTTGAGATAAACGGCAACATTACATTCGCTTTCTTAATCATGGACTCTACCTGCAAGTTAACTTTTAGAGAATCCTGGGCCAACACTCCCAGATCCCTTTGTACTTCTGCTTTATGAATTTTCTCACCGTTTAGAAAATAGCCCATGCCTGTATTTTTTTTTCCAAAGTGCAAAACCTCGCATTTGCTCATGTTGAATTTCAACAGCCATTTCCTAGACCACTCTCCTAAACTGTCTAAATATTTCTGCACCCTCCCCACCTCCTCAGTACAACCTGCCTGTCCACCTATCTTCGTATCATCGGCAAACTTTGCCAGAATGCCCCCAGTCCCTTCATCCAGATCATTAATATACGAAGTGAACAGCTGTGGCCCCAACACTGAACCCTGCGGGACACCACTCGTCACCGGTTGCCATTCCGTGAAAGAGCCTTTTATCCCAACTTTCTGCCTTCTGTCTGACAGCCAATTCTCAATCCAAGCCAGTAGCTCACTTTGAACACCATGTGTCCTCACCTTGCTCAGCAGCCTCCCGTGAGTTATCAAAGGCCTTTTGGAAGTTTAGATAAGTAATATCCACTGGGTTTCCCTGATCTAACATACTTGTTACATCTTCAAAGAATTCTAATAGGTTTGTCAGGCACAACCTCCCCTTACTAAATCTATGTTGATCTGTTCTAATCTGACCCTGCACTTCCAGGAATTTAGAAATCGCATCCTTAACAATGGATTCTAGAATTTTACCAACTACCGAGGTTGGGCTAATCGGCCTATTATTTTCCATCTTTTGCCTTGATCCTTTCTTAAACAAGGGGGGTCACAACAGCAATTTTCCAATCATCTGGGACTTTCCCAGACTCCAGTGACTTTTGAAAGATCACAAACAAAGCCTCTGTTATTTCCTCAGCCACCTCCCTCAGAACTCTAGGATGTAGCTCATCGGGGCCAGGAGATTTATCAATTTTTAGACCTTTTAGCTTTTCTAGCACTTTCTCTTTTGTAATACTACCACACTCAACTCTGCCCCTGACTCTCCCTAATTGTTGGCATACTACTCACGTCTTCCACTGTGAAGACTGACGCAAAGTACTTATTAAGTTCTTCAGCTATTTCCTTATTTCCCATCACTAGCCTTCCAGCATCAATTTGGAACTGCCCAATGTCTACTTTTGCCTCTCGTTTGTTTCTTATATATTGAAAGAAGCTTTTACTATCATTTCTAATATTATTAGCTAGCCTACCTTCATATTTGATCCTCTCCTTCCTTATTTCTCTCTTTGTTATCCTCTGTTTGTTTTTGTAGCCTTCCCAATCTTCTGATTTCCCAGTGCTCTTGGCCACTTTATAGGCTGTCTCTTTTTCTTTGATACATTTCCTGACTTCCTTTGTCAGCCATGGCTGTTTAATCCCACCCCGGATAATCTTTCTTTTCTTTGGGATGAACCTCTGAACTGTGTCCTCAATTACACCCAGAAACTCCTGCCATTGTTACTCTCCGTTCTTCCCTGTTAAGCTCTGCTTCCAGTTGATTTTCATCAATTCCTCTCTCATGCCCCTGTAATTACCTTTATTTAACTGTAACACCATTATATCCGATTTTGCCTTCTCTCTTCCAAACTGCAGACTGAACGCTACCATGTTATGATCGCTGCCTCCTAAAGTGTTCCCTTACTTTAAGATCTTTCATAGAGTCAGGCTCAATACATAGCACCAAGTCCAGAATAGCCTGCTCCCTTGTGGGCTCCATCACAAGCTGTTCCAAAAAGCCATCCTGAAAACATTCCATGAATTCCCTTTCTTTGGATCCACCGGCAACATTATTCACCCAGTCGACCTGCATATTGAAGTCCCCCATGATCACTGTGACCTTGCCTTTCTGACATGCCCTATCTATTTCCCAATGCATCTTGCACCCCTGGTCCTGACCACCGTTAGGAGGTCTGTACATAACTCCCATTATGGTTTTTTTGCCTTTGTGGTTCCTCAACTCCACCCACACAGACTCCACATCCTCTGACCCCATGTCATTCAGTGCCATAGATTTAATTTCATTTTTAACTAACAAGGCAACACCGCCCCCTCATTTCTGCTGTAGTCATTACAAGTCTCTGCTTCCTAAATTTGGAAAATTAAGTCAAAAGATCTGCTAGTTTTGAGATAGCAACAGAAAAAAAAAACAAGGCAGCTACAGAATTGTCATGTTAAAAAGCAAACTAGTTCAATAATTCAGAAAAGGGTGAATGCCTTCTCTCGTTGACGGGGGGGGGTCTGGTCCACAATATGTACTGCCTTTATAAGTAGCCAACAAAATTCTTCAATTATTCAAACAAAGCTTTGTGAAATATGCTCATCACCACCTTTTCAAGGAATAGGGGATAGACAATTAATGCAGCTTTCCAAGTGTCATCCATATCGTGAGAACAAATATTGTTCCTTATACTTACTGTTTGAACCAGTGAACACGGTTAATCCACAGATCAGATTTGAAGCAATGCAAATACCTTGTCCTGCAAATGTGTGGCATTTAAGATGTGACAGTTATGAGGCCTATGACTAAGAATGTGTGGAAATATAAAACATTTACTTCTATTATTGCTTGCATTGATGATTTTTAATCTGTAATAAAAACTCTAAGTTGGATTACAAACTAACCAGTGTTGACAAAATAACTTTGCTTTTATACGTTACCTTTTACAGCCTTATAATTCTGTGCTCATTCCTATTAGAAATTTTATAGGGGAATCACAGGAAACCATTTAAACTGACATGACATTTCAGAATGAGTTCCTAAACTTTTCTTTACTTCATGCTTTCATGGAATTATGGTTGATTATCCCTGATAGTATGTCCAATTTTTATAATTATTTTCTTTTTTGGGTTTGAAAATAGACTTTAAGACTTTAAAATATAATTTAATGGAGAACTAGCTGTCATAGTGACAAGTTGAGCATTATGTGCGATACAATTAGAATGTCCAGTGTGCTGCTCTCCAAAAACAGGCTGTCCTAGTGAATGATTCTAGATGATGCCAGGAAGGTTGTAATCAATTGTGACAGGCTGTAAGACTTCAATAAATTCAAATGTCACCAGAAGTAAAGGCACTAAGGGATGAGACCTGTCTACCAAAGAGACATGGACAGCTGAGGAGAGTACCGAAAGGGAGAAGAGTAAAAGAATAAAACATGGAAAATTGAGGTTGTGCATTAATGCTTGATGAAAATAAGATGCAGCTGAAGCAAACATTTATGAGAATCCATTTGTATTCAACTAAAATTCAAACAGAATTAGTTGTAATCCATAACATTCAGGCTTGCACATATAGAAGAAAAGGCTTTGATAATTTATTCTGCAATTAAGGTTTATAAAGTTTAAGTTTGCCTGGCATTACAGAAAATTTGTTCATATTTAAAAACTTGTGAAGTATATGAGGTTGACATGTAAACGGCACTTTTCAATATCTTATACATGTAATGTCTGGACAGAGCACATCCAGATTTAATTGTTAGGTTTATAATATTACAATACCTAATGCTTAACCAGAAAAACAGTTGAATTTGATACTTTCAATGTTCAGACGAAAATCTTCAAATGCTTAGCCTAATATGTTTCAATGTGACAATAACATTCAGGTTTATGAAAGAAACTAGTGAACCTCATTTAGGCATAAAGGTAAACACTCAAAAGAACAGAATACAAGGAGCGCAAGCTGGATGGAAACCAGTCATGCTATTTGATCGTGATTCAGCTTGATGCAAAGTATCTTTAAATGAACCTGGAGAGATCCAATTCACCACTTCAAAGAATTGAATATGTTGTGACATTGAAAGAAATATTAATACTACAGCAATGACTCATAGGGTTCTTAACAGCATGAAATAAGTCCCTTTGTCCCATCTTGTCTGCACCAGTTTTTAAGCATCTCGAATCCAATTTGCCAGCACTTGGCTCATAACCTTATGATTTATGGTATTTCAAGTGCTCATCTAAACATTTCTTAAATGTCTTGAGGGTTTCTATCTCTACCCTTTTTGGGTGAAAAGTTCCAGGGACCCACATCTCCTTGGGTAAAAAGAAATCCTCAAATCCCCTTCAAACATCCTGCTCCTTACCTTAAAATTGTGTCTCCTGGTCAACAATCCCTCTACCAAGGGGAATTGTTTCTCCCAATCTACTCTATCTATATCCCTCAAAACTTTGTACACCTCAGTCAGGTCCCTCAGAGCCTTTTCTACTTTAAGCAAAACAATTCCAACCTCTTTACAGTTGAATTGCTGCAGCCAAGGGGACTTCCTGGTGAATCTCCTCTGCACCCCCTCGAATGCAATCACAATATTCCTACAGTATGGCGACCAGAACTGCACATGGTATTCCAGCTCTAGCCTAATTAACATTATATACATGTAAATCATAACCTCTTCTCTCTCTCAGTGTCTTGAACAGTGTTATCATTTTAAAAGTAACTCAATTTGACTAAATCTGAAAAAACTTTAACACCTTCTCCAAGATGTTCTTCTGGGCTCATACTGAATTATTGTCATGCTCAATGATGTGATGAGTGATTTTTATTTCGGTTTTGGCTCACATTCTTGGGAGAAAGGAATAAAGTGCAGAGGTGAGCACTTCTGCTCATCATCAAGGTTGTGAAGGGCTGAGCATCAGAAATCTGCTTGGGCACAGCCTGTCATGCATTGCAGCTGGTCCATGACCTTTGCACACTACGTACTGTGTAGTTAGACGTAGCCTGGAGCACTGGGTTACATGTAATTGGGGCAGAGGCAGACTGCTCACCCTCTCCCAACTAAAAAGTCACTTGGGAATTGGCCAATGAAAGACATGTCAGACCTGCAGTGAGATTATGCTGTGGATGGCATTAACAAGATCACAGTGAAATTTCCACCCTTCCATGGGACGAAGGACTGACTCAGTAATTGGACTTGCTGTCCAGGCAGCACCAGGAACTTGGTAACCAGTGCTGCCAAAACTATAGGCAGTCCCACAGAGAAGTCAACCAGGATAAGTCAGGTATATTGTGCAGAGAGGGACTGGGCATTTTAGGCAGGGGGCTCAGGGAGAAGCGAGGTAATATAGTGCAGACAGGAGGAGAGAAAGCGGGTTGTTACTGTGTTAAAGAGGAGTTCACCTTATGATGTGCCATGGTAACCTCTCAAAGATCATACCCTGTTCTTTCCCAATGCATTAAAATACTTTTAATGAAATAAATGGGCCTCCCACTGCTGCCTGTCTGTCCCTGCTAATCATACTATGGCTTGTGTAGAGTAATATTGGTGTCAACTGAGTTTTCAGCCTTCTCAACTGACCTCAATTTACTTACATATTCCAGGCAGGTTTCTGATCTTAACACCTGCCTAACAACCAGATTAATAGAGTGAGTGTGGGATGGAGGGCTCACCACCTCACTTATCTTATACACCCTCCAGTGAAAACATACCAGCTGGGGTGTGTAATATCCAGCCCATTGCTACTGTGTATGAGCCCATTGCTCATACACACTCACTGAGGGCAAATGTATGTGTTCGTTATTTTAATCCAATGTTGCCACTCTTGCCAATACTTTGGGTACCACGCTGCACCAGCCTGTACCCTGAAAGTCTCTAATTTATTACATAAAATCATGCAGCAGCTCACACCGCTCTGCAAGTCAACACAGCAGCAGAGTTTGCCTGCTGAATCCTTCAGTCTAATTCAGACGCTCCCATATCTACTCATCACTAAATATTCACCCTGTGCTCTACACACAGAACACTTAGCATCAGGGGATCTACCTGAGTAGCATTGCACAACAGGCCATGAACATTCCTTTCCCTATTTCCAACCATGGACATGGCTTGACAACCTGACATTGCAATGCTATGCTTAGGATTCCTTCCCTTCCATAGAAGACACAGATTGATACATTTCCCTCATGATCACTGTATTCTATGAAATTTCAGACAAGGAGAGACATGAAAAACACACATGCTGATTAATGTGCCTCTGCTCTCCTTTTCCCAGAGTGGCCCTCAGCCAGGGAAGCCAGGAATGCTGGGACAGATAAATAAAACAAAGAACTGAGCTTGCAAAAGAAGAAACAGAAATTTCTGGAGAAACTCAGCAGGTTTGGGGGCATCTGTGAAGAGAAAACACAGTTGATGTTTTGAGAGAACAGTCACTAGATTTGAAATGTTAACTCTGTTGTTAATCCACAAATGCTGCCAGAATGCTGCAACAAAGTTATACTTGGGTTCTCTGAATACAATGTGGCAATCCTGAAGAAGTAGAAGCAGGTACACAGATGTCCTGTTCACTACAGGGCCCATGCTGCCTCCTGTACCACCAAGGCAGCCCAACTCAAGATATCTGAGATGATCAGCTCCTCAAGGTACCATCAGTGAAGTGGTGTTGTATGGGCTTCAGTGATATATGATCAAGTGAAGTCCCTAATATAGGTGCAGTCTGCACTGACCATATGCAAAATGGCTGGCCATGGGCAGACACAGGGGGATGAGATTCAGAAGTGCTTCAGAAGCATACATTCATGGCCAAGATAGAATAATTAACGTATTGTGAATGGAGGAGATTCAGGAAAATAGGTCTGAGACGTCCTGGGATATATCTCTCATTTCAATGCCTCAATAAACCTTCGCATGACTCCTTTCCTTTCAGAAGAGTCTATAGCAACAGTTATGCAAGATTGGGGTTGGGCTTCTGAATCTGAGAGAGCTCTGAACTGAGATGGAAATGATCTTGGCATAGATTCCACTATCTGAACGTCTGCGTGGCAATGAACTGCCCTTCTCCCTTGTGGATATGACTGAGGCATTGGTGAAATGTTATGATGGAGATGAGGTGTAATGGGAAGGGAAATAGGGAGGGGTGGGCTTTGGGTAGGCTGATAGGTACCTCTACCACATGGAAGGCGATTAAGCAGGGGAGTCATTGACCACTGTAAATTTGGTTTAGGCACAGCTTTGAGAGAGGATGAACAGGAATGGGGTTGCTGTGCATGACTTAAGTTTGAGACTGGCCGGTGATTCTCCCACAGGTCCAGGAGCTGAAGTCCCCCCAAAGAGGAGCTGGGCTTGGACATGAACAGGAGACATGTCAAAGTGTGCCATTATTACCATCTTCTGAGATAGCGAGCACCAGCCTAGAGACACAGGCCAGAGAGAATTTTAGCACAGAAAGAAAGAGTGGGGAGACTGAGTGAAGTACAGAGGGTATGTAAGAATACATGTCAGAGGCAGAGGACTGTGTGCACAGCTAAGTTCGGGGGGAAACACAATTGCACGTCTACTCTGCAGAACCTCAGGAATCTCCCTTTGGGACTAAGTATTTGGACAAGGTGGTGCTGGCCCTTTTCAAATTGAGGATTTGTAAAAGGGAGATCTGAAGCTGCAGTAGTGATCTGTTGAAGGCAAGTCTACAATTGTCCTTGATGTGGGCTGTGGAAACACCTCAGTGTATTCTTCTCCCTGGAACAGAATCCCTTGGTTTGCAGGCAGGCTTTGCTGATTAAAATGGGAAATGGGCCAAACACAGGCAAATGGGACTATACAATTTGGGAGACTTGGTTGACATAGATGAGGTGGACTGTGCTGTATGATTCTATGACTGTGACCTTAAAAGGTAAGAAAAACCCTGGAAAAATGCTGTTCCACTTCAAAGTTGCAGTCTTCCCCAAATGAGAAGATGTGAAAAGATCTGAAAAACTTACACCAGCACATGAGAATAACGTTTATGAAAAGATACCATGTTCCTGTGGCCCTCACAATGGAGAACCAGACCTTAGAAGAAATGCATATACGCTTTACACTCAAAATCTTCCAAACCCTCAGAAAGGCCACGTGAAATTGTCTTAGGTCACAGAGGCAGAGGAAAAAACTATGTTCAGCATTTCACGACAAGTTTTGGACCTCCATTTAAAACAATCCTTATTTTATTAATCTATCAAACAAAATAATTATAAACTGTTTTGCCTGGCTATTTTCTTATTTCTTCTGAATCCCATTGTCGAAGTGTTCCACTGAGATGGACTATATCAGGATGAGTCACTTTGCCACAGTTCTCGCAGGCTTTGAAATGAGAATACTTGTCTGCTTTATTCATATGATCTGAAATCAGATTATCCATTGCATTTTGTAATCTAAAATTGTCTGCCTTCATTCAGTGACAATGGATCTTCGAAAATACTGAACAGACACAAAAATGGGTATGATGGTGTAGAGAAACAAATTCCAGAATATTGGGACAATGGAACAAGTTCTGGGACACAGAAGAATTCTGCAAACTTTAACTAATCAAAACTCTCCTGATGCAGTCACAGATGTGTCAAAGGAACATAAGGACTGAATTAGGTTGTTTAGCCTGTCAAGCCTGCCAAGCCTGCCCCACCATTCAGTATGATCATGGCTGATTGATATAGTGAATTATGAATGTTATATTGGGCGATTTAGCCAAATTAATAAGGAGATAACAGGGCAAATTTCAGACTAGCAGGGAGATATATCTAAACATGGGATTACAAAGGCATAGTCAAAGTAGATTCCAAGGAGGTGTAAATACGGAACAATAGCAGCATTATACAGCAGACTGACACCAAGAAATATTATTAAGGTAGAAAGGAAGCAATAGAAGGATACAGCAGAACAGTCAACAGAAAGTGAAATAGCTAGTGTCTTTAGTTAATAATAAATAAAATAAAATAATAATCAAAAAGGGAAGACATCACCCTGTGATGAAGGAACTATGATGTGCTTAAACATGGAAAATATTATTTTTCCTCAACTTTTGCTGTATGTGAGAAAATATGAGATTTAAGAAGGATGTTCAACACCACACAATGGAATTAAATACTCAAATGGAAATTGCATTCGAAAGGTTGGGGGTTATAAATGTTGAAAAGTTATCGTGTGCAGAAGGTATACATCCAAGAAAAATTCAGAAAGGTACAAACGTATAGCAAAGACATTAAGAATAAATTTCCAATTATGTTCAGAAGCTGGAATTGTGCCAAATAATTAGTTGTGGGAGAAAACAGCCCAAGGCTTCTGAAATAGATTCTTCATTCTAAATTAATCTTAGTGCATTGTCATCATAAAGTCAGAACATTTGGGACTGCAATGCCAGTGGTTCTTATACTTATTTGCATATGTTTTAATAAGCTAGCTGGAGAAACAGAAGTTTGAAATGTCAAGTTGTGAAAAAATTCACGGATGGTTTTGTAAAATAAAATCAGCCGAAGTTGCTTCAGACATCTTTTATTTTACTCCTGATACTATATCAAAATATGGCAAGAAAGACGTGTTGTTTCAGGTCCTTCCTTTCTGCCCTATAATTCTGAAGCATTGTTTCAGAGATATGTATGATTAGAGCATGGCTTACTTTTTTCAACTGACAAGAAAATATTCGTGAGATTGCTTGCTTCAAAATTCCACAAATACCTCTCTCTCAGTCTACTGTGCTCCGTAATGTTTTTGGGACACAGCAAATCCACCTGATTAAAGATGTCGAATCATTTGAGGCTCAAGCAAAAGTATTCCATCAGTGTATTTCAGTAAATAATCTAATGGATTCTGGGAATGTAAGATTGCATGATCTAAATTCTGTCCAGAGTATCACAGTCTTGGACATGGCTATTAAATTGAAGTCAATATTTTCAGAATGTCTCATAAGAAGGATATGAATGGAAGGGAGTGCAGAAGACGTTTATGGGAATGGTTCCATGCATGAGATGTGTTATGATTCTAATTGGAGACGTTGGAATGGGTTTGTACAGAATCAGAGTCATTGAGTCAAACAGCATGGAAACAGACCCTTTGGTCCAACCAGTGCACGCTAACCACGTACCCAAACTAAACTAGTCCCACCTGCCTGTTCTTGGCCAATATCCCTCGAAACCATTCCTATTCATGTACGTATCCAAATGTCTTTGAAATATTGTAACTGTACCTGCATTCACCACTTTCTCTGGCAGTTCATTCCACATACACATTCCTCACCCCTGGCCACCAAAACATCATCTCTCAGACCATCCAAAACCTTATCACTTCAGGTGACCTTCTGCCACAGCCTCCAACCTCGTCGCTCCTCAATCCTGCACTACCCATTTCTATCTCTTTTCCAAAATCCACAAATCTGACATTCCTGGCCAACCGATTGTCTCTGCCAGTTCCTGCCCCACTGAATTTATCTCCGCTTACCTTGACTCTGTTTTCTCCCCCTGGTCCAGGAACTCCCCACCTGTGTCCGGGACAGCACCCACGCCCTCCTCCTCCTCCTCCTTCAAGACTTCCAATTCCATGGCACCCAACACCTCATCTTCATTAAGGACGTCCAGTCCCTGTACACCTGCATTCCCCATGCAGATGACCTAAAAGACCTCCACTTCTTCCTCTTCTGCAGGCTCGACGAGTTCCCCTCCACCAACACCCTCATCTGCTTAACCGATCTCATCCTTACCCTTAACAACTTCTCGTTTAATTTCTCCCACTTTCTACAGCTTAAGGGCGTGGCCACGGGAACCCACGTAGGTTCAAGCTATGCCTGCCTCTTCGTAGGATATGTGGAACAGTCCATCTTCTGCAGCCAAACTGGCCCCATCCCCCAACTCTTCCTGCACTACATCGATGACTGTACCGGCACTGCTTCATGCTCGCATGAGGAGTTTGAACAGTTCATCAACTTTACTAACACCTTTCATCCCGACCTCAAATTCACCTGGACCTTCTCTAATACCTCTCTCTCCCTCCCAGACCTCTGTCTCCAACTCTGGTGCCCGCCTCGAAACTGACATCTATTTCCACCCCACTGACTCCCACAGCTAACTACACTACACCTCCTCTCACCCACCTTTCTGCAACAATGCTCCGCCTCTGCTCTGTCTGCTCCCAAGATGGGGTGTTCCACTCCCGAATATCCCAGATGTCCTTTTATTTCAAGGACTGCAGCTTCCCCCCCTTCAGTGGTCGAAAATGCTCTCGACCTCATCTCTTGCGTTTCCCACGCCTCTGCCCTCACATCCCCTCCGTGCAACAAAAACAAAGACACAACTCCCCTCGTCCTCACGTATCACCCCACTAACCTCCGGATTTAACATATCATTCTCCGCCACTTCCGCCATCTGCAATCTGACCCCACAACAATACTTCCCTCTCCACCCCGATCCGTCTTCTGTAGGGACCACTCTCTCTGCAACTCCCTCGTCTGCTCCACATTCCCCACTAGCCCCACTACCCCTGGCACTTCACCTTGCAACCACAGGAAGTGACACATCTCCCCCCACAACACCCCCTCACCTCCATCCAAGGCACCAAAAAAAATTTCACATCAGACCGAGGTTTACCTGCACATCCGTCAATGTGGTCTGTTGCATCCTCTGTTCCTGATGTGGCCTCCTCTACATCGGTGAGACCAATCAGAGGCTCAGAGACTGCTTTGTAGAGCACCTACGTTCTGTTCACGACAAGTGATAAACAACAACACCTCTCAGTCGCGAACCACTTCAACTCTCCCTCCCACTCCATGGCCGACATGTCTGTCCTGAATCTCCTCCAGTGTCACAACAATGCCACCTGGGAACTGGAGGAGCAGCGCTTCACATTCCGCCTCAGGAACCTACAGCCCAATTGTTTAAATGTGGACTTTACTAGTGTCGATATCTCCCCACCTCTGGCCTCATCCCATGACCAACCCTCCCTCTCATTCCCGCCTCCTTGACCTGACACAACCTGTCCATCTTTTCTCCCAACTATCCACTCGTCCCACCTCAGTGACTAATCCCCACCACTGCCTACCTGCACTCACCTATCACCATCCCACCTATCTTTCCCAGCCCCACCTCTCCTCTCTCTATTTATTTTGGAGTTCCCTTCCCCCTCCCCATTTCTGAAGAAGGGTCCTGACCCGAATGTCAACTTTCCTGCTCCTCTGCTGCCTGGCCTGCTGTGTTTCTCCAGCTCCCCACTTTGTTATCATTGTATGTTCAAGCACCTGTTGCCCATTCCTAGTTGCCCTTGAAAAGGTGGTGGTGCACCACCTTCTTGAACCACTATTGCCCTTGGAGTGCCATTAGGAAGGGAGTCTCAGGATTTTAAATGGCTTGGTCAGGTAAATTCTAGTCAATGGTAGCCCACAGGATGTTGATAGTGAAGATTCAATAATGGTAATACGGTGCATCAAGGGGTAATGATTAGATTCTCTGTTGTTGGAGATGGTCATTGCCTGGCACTTAAGTGGAATAAAAGTTACTTTGCACTTAGTCTGCCCATGGCTGGATCATGGCTGCTTGTGGAAACAGTACTACAGTATCTGAGGAGTTTTGAATGGTGCTGAACATTGTGCAATTGTTAGTGAACATCCCACTTCTGGCCTCATAGAACATAGAACATTACAGCACAGTACAGGTCCTTCTGCCCTCGATGTTGCGCCGACCTCTGAAACCAATCTGAATCCCATCTAACCTACACTATTCCATTATCATCCATATGTTTATCCAATGACCATTTAAATGCCCTTAAACTTGGCGAGTCTACTACTGTTGCAGGCAGGGCATTCCACGCCCTTACTACTCTCTGAGTAAAGAACCTACCTCTGGCATCTGTCCTATATCTATCGCTCCCTCAATTAAAAGCTATGTCCCCTCATGCTAACCATCACCATCTGAGGAAAAAGGCTCTCACTGTCCACCCTATCTAATCCTCTGATCGTCTTGTATGTGTCTATTAAATCACCACTTAACCTTCTTCTCTCTAACAAAAACAGCCTCGAGTACCTCAGCCTTACCTCATAAGATGTTCCCTCCACACCAGACAACCTCCTGGTAAATCTCCGCTGCACCCTTTCCAAAGCTTCCACATCCTTCCTACTATGCGGCGACCAGAACTGTACGGAATACTCCGAGCGCGGCCGCACCAGAGTTTTGTACAGCTGCAACATGACCTCATGGCTCCAAAACTCAATCCCTCTCCCAATAAAACCTAACACAGTACACCTTCTTAACAACCCTATCATGATAGAAGGAATGTCTTTACCACTTCTGATATTAAGGCTGTTTTGAATATTTTGCTCTTTTAACGTCTTGTCAATCCCGTTGTTGAGGATTGCGAAAGTCATTGTTAAAATTAAGAGAAACAAGTGGGACATTTTAGTTGTTTTTGAAAATATATTATTTAGAAGCAGCTGGAACACTGGAGTGGTTGGATAACATGTGTAATGCTGAGCAAATCAATAAACACACTCTTCAATGAAAGCTGATGTGGCATGATTTCTATCACAACAAACAACTTGTAATCTATTAATAACTAGATTAGTAATTTGATTTAACTGGATAACAAGCTGCAAAGTACAATGGAGCTCGGTGTGATGTCCAATTCAGGTGGACCTCATCTTCCAACAGGACCTCAATGCTGTCGTGCACCAATTAATCTATCACATGATTTAAAAATCAATTATATCGAAGGGACTGAAAATACCAAACACAAAATAATCACTTCCATCATTCATGTTGAATATTGGCAAATAAACGTATAACTGAGCAACTGCAAATCCTTGTATACATGCTATTGATCAAAGAATTAACATTAATCAAATTCAATACAACAAAATAAAAAAAAACTATGTTTTGTTGAACTGAATAATATAAACCAATTAAGACTTCCAGAGATTTATCTATGCTTAATGCAAGTGAAATAACTGCCTCAGCAGCATAATACTGTCAGATAGGATCAGCACAAAGATATACACAGGATAGAGCAAACAGCACTCCACATTTACGAAAAGGATTTTTGAAGCAACTTAAATATCATCTTCAAGGTTGTTGAAGTTGAAAGGCAGGCATGGAAAAGCAATGTTTTGTGTTTCATACTCAAGTATTAATAAAATTTTGTTTCTGCAATGTATTACTATTCGAGGCAAATTGCAACATCTAACACTAAAGGAGTGTATAGCCAGAGAGCTTCTGTCTCCACTTCTTATGGTCAATGGAGCTTTTTAATGGGACACTGTATGCTGGTACCCAGAATGATTAAAAATATAATCTCCTATTGAGACAGTAGTGTCTAAGTGGGCACATTGAATCAGCTGTTGTTAATGTGTTTCTTCCAACTTCAGTTTTCATTGAATGGTTTATGATGGTTCAGGTTTGAACAGCAAGACCAAGAGGTCTGTCTGTGATGAGCTAATGGACTTCTACACGCTTCATTTTGCAAGAAATAAGCTTCCATTTTCAAGGTTCTACTCATAAAGAAGTGGCTTTTTTTTAATGTATCAAGAAGTGTTTTGAAATATTTACTGTTAATTCATCTAAATAAGTAATACTTATTGCTGCTTCAGAACACCAGCTTCAGTTTGATATGAATGTACACTTTAGTCCACTTTCAGAAGGGAAAAGAATTATGCTCGATCTCTTGAGACATTCTAGTGGTTAGCATAGAGTATGAAGAACTAACTACAGTTCACTAGATTATTGAAAAAAATGAATGTCCCACAGATGTGTACAAAATCCAATTATGAGAGTAATTGCTGACAGATTTGAAAATACAACATAAAAGCACAAAAAGTGTTTCTGTTTCAGAGACTGTAAGAACTGCAGGCGCTGGCGAATCTGAGAAAAAAAGGTGTCGAGCTGGATGAACACAGCAGGCCAAGCAGCATCAGAGGAACAGGAAGACTGATACTTTGGGCCTAGATCCTTCTTCATTTCTGGAAAATTGGTCTCACCAAACCATCTATGTTTTCAATATCGACTGTTCAGAGATGTTATTACACTTATGGAGCAGGTGGGACTTGAACCCAGTTGTCTCAGTCCAGGGAGAGGAACATTACCAATGTGCCTATACAGGCCCCTCCTGACTTTGCACATCCCAAACAAATCTCCCCTCAGCTCTCTGCTACAAGAACATCCCGAGCCTATCCAATTATTCCTCATAGCCACAATTTCCCATTCCTGACAACAACCTTAAACATCTCTCCTGCATCCTCTCTAATGCAATGATAAACTTTCTGTAATGAGGGAAACAGAACCAAGAGCTGTTTCCAAGTTACGGCCTGCCAAGTGTTTGTGGCATCATTTTTTAAAAATTCAGTGTGGGACATAGGCTTCACTGGCAGGGCCAGCATTTATTACCCATCCCTAGTTGCTTTGAGAAGGTGGTGATGAGCTGCCTTCTTGAACCACTGCTGTTCGTGTGCTGTGATAGACGCGTAATGCTGTTAGAGAGGGAATTCCATGATTGTGACCCAGTGACAGTGAAGGAGTGGTGATATATATCCAAATCAGGACGGTGAATGGTTTGAATGTGAACTTGTATGTAGTGGGTGAGTCCATGTAACTGCTGCCTGTGTTTTAAGATATGCAAGTGGTTGTGGGTTTGAAAGGTGCTGTTGTGAGGTCTGTGGTGAATTCCTGCAGAGCATTTCTAGATGGTACACATTGCTACTAATCCAGCAGACTCTCCCTGCACTTTTAAGACCAAAAGACATAGGAGTGGAAGTAAGGCCATTCGGCCCATCGAGTCCACTCAGCCGTTTAAATCATGGCTGATGGGCATTTCAACACCACTTCCCTGCACTCTCCCCGTACCCCTTGATTCCTTCCGAGATCAAGCATTTATCAATCTCTGCCTTGAAGGCATCTAATGTCCCGGCCTCCACTGCACTCCGTGGCAATGAATTCCACAAGCCCATGACTCGCTGGCTGAAGAAATGTCTCCTCATTTCTGTTTTAAATTTACCCCCTCTAAGTCTAAGGCTGTGCCCACGGGTCCTACTCTCCCCGCCTAACGGAAACAACTTCCCAGCGTCCACCCTTTCTAAGCCATACATTATCTTGTAAGTTTCTATTAGATCTCCCCTCAACCTTCTAAACTCTAATGAATATAATCCCAGGATCCTGAGCCGTTCCTCATACGTTAAACCTACCATTCCAGGGATCATCCGTGTGAATCTCCGCTGGACACACTCCAGGGCCAGTATGGCCTTCCTGGGGGGTGGGGCCCAAAATTGGACACAGTATTCTAAATGGGGCCTGACTAGAGCTTTATAATGTCTCAGTTTTGTTTCGTAATTCAGCAAATTAAAGAAAGTATTCAATATACCATCTAAGCACCTCACTGACCTTGTTCTGCTACCTTCAGGAATGAATGGTCAAGCACTCCAAGATACCTTAATCCTACACCTCTCACTGTCACCTCTAAATTCCTTTGCCTTGTTTGACCTCAACGAGTGCACTACTTTGCGTATTTTGCAAACTGAATTCCACTTTACCTGACCAGTACACTGAGATTTTTGCAGGGCGGCATGGTGGCTCAGTGGTTAGCACAGCTGCCTCACAGCGTCAGGGACCCGAGTTCAATTCCACCTTTGGGTGACTGTCTGTGTGGAGTTTGCACCTTCTCCCAGTGTCTGCGTGAGTTTCCTCCCACAGCCCAGGGATGTGTCGATTGGGTGGGTGATAGGGGAACGGGTCTGGGTGGGATGCTCTGATGGTTGGTGTGGGCTTGTTGAGCCGAAGGGCCTGTTTCCACACTGTAAGGATTCTATGATTCTATGAACTTCCCTCCTTATTCTATGAACTTCCCTCCACATTGCCAATTTTTGGGTCGCTTGCAAACCTCTTGATCACGTTTCCTACATGTCAATACAAATCATCAACACAGACG
The DNA here is from genome assembly GCF_030684315.1 of Stegostoma tigrinum. NCBI lineage: Eukaryota > Metazoa > Chordata > Chondrichthyes > Orectolobiformes > Stegostomatidae > Stegostoma > Stegostoma tigrinum. The sequence continues at coordinate 100,677,757 of NC_081355.1, read as the reverse complement.
ACAAAACGTATGGAAACTAATAATAAGCCTGAATGAATATCGCTGGAAACAGCATTATAACCACAAAACCACCGTCAACTATTAGTTTCTGTTTTCTGCCATCGAGCTAACTTTGCATCCATCTCCCCGAATCCCACAGTCTTTTATTTTGGTACATGGTATCTTGTCATAAGCCTTGGTAAACTCCATGTAGGCCAAATCTACTGTACTTTCAAACTTTCTTGATGCCTCTCCAAAAGGTTCACTCAAGTTGGTCAGACGTGAACTTCCCTAAATAAATCTATCATGGCTGTCTTTCATTGCTTTGTGTCTTTCTAAGTGACAGTGGATTCTGTCTCTCAGAATTAATCCCATTAATTTTGCTCCGATTGAGGGTGGTGGATATGGTGCCAATCAAGTGGGTTGCTTTGTCCTGAATGGTATTGAACTTTGGGAATGTTGTTAGACATGTACCTATTCAAGCACCTGGTAGACATGCACTGGGGAGATAGGAGGTGCGTTACTTGCAGCAGAATTTCTAACCTTTGACCTACTCTTGTAGCCACTGCATTTAAATAGCTGGTTCATGGTAACCTACAGGATGTTGGTGGTGGAGATTCAGCAATGATAATGCCATTGATCAGCAAGGATTGATGGTTAATTCTCTCTTGTTGGAAACAGTGATTGCCTGGAACTTGTATGGCATGAATATTCTTGCCTCATTAGCCCAAGCATACATATTGCTCGGTCTTGTTGCATATGTACACAGATTGCTTCAGTTTCTGACGAGTTGTGAATGATACTGAACATGATGCAATTACCAGCAAACATCCCTACTTCTGACCTTATAATGGAAGGAAAGTCATTGATGAAGCAGCTGAAATGGTTGAGTCTAGGACGCTACCCTGAGAAACTCCTGCAGAGATGTCTTTCAGCCGAGATGATTGACCTCCAACAACAACAACCATAATTTTCTTTATGTCTATCCTTTTATGGACAAGACATACCTGCACAATTTTCAACAGTGTCAGATAGGTGACAATGTTGTACTGGAAAAGCTTGGTTGGGGTGATGCAAGTTCTGGAACACAAGTTTTCAGTGATATTGACAAATTGTCAAGTCCATCGCCTTTGTAGTTTTCACTATGGATGTTTTCAGCTGCTTCTTGTCATCACGTAGTCTGAATGGAATTTGTTGAAGGCTTGCATATTGCTTGCTGGGAGTCTCAGGAGGAGGCTGAGATGGATCATTCACTTGGCACTTCTGGCAGAACATGAATGCAAACATTTCAGCTTTGCCTTTTACAGTGATGTGAGATGTGCCTTTACTGTTGAGGATGGGTTTATTTGTGGAGCATCCACCTACTGTTAGTTATTTAACTATCTGCCACCATTTACAGCTGGATGTGAAAAGAGTCAAGAGTTTAGATCTGATCTGTTGGATTGCAGAATCACGTGATACTGTTTGGTGCATGCTGCTTCTGATGACTGTCATGCAAGCAAAGAACAAAGAAAATTACAGCACAGGAACAGGCCCTTCGGCCCTCCAAGCCTGCGCTGATCGAGATCCTCTGTCTAACCTGTCATCTATTTTCTAAGGGTCTGTGTCCATTTGCACCCTGCCCATCCATGTACCTGTCCAAATACATCTTAAAAGATGCTAACGTGTCTGCGTCTACCACCTCCGCTGGCAATGCATTCCAGACACCCACCACCCTCTGTGTAAAGAACTTTCCATGCATATCTCCCTGAAACGTTCCTCCTCTCACTTTGAACTCATGACCCCTAGTAATTGAGTCCCCCACTCTGGGGAAAAAGCTTTTGCTATCCACCCTGTCTATACCCCTCATGATTTTGTAGACCTCAATCAGGTCCCCTCTCAATCTCCGTCTTTCTAATGAAAATAATCCTAATCTACTCAACCTCTCTTCATAGCTAGCACCCTCCATACCAGGCAACATCCTGGTGAAGCTCCTCTGCACCCTCTCCAAAGCATCCACATCCTTTTGGTAATGTGGCGACCAGAACTGTACACAGTACTCCAAATGTGGCCGAACCAAAGTCCTATACAACTGCAACATGACCTGCCAACTCTTGTACTCAATACCTCGTCCAATGACGGAAAGCATGCCATATGCCTTCTTGACCACCCTATTGACCTGCGTTGTCACCTTCAGGGAACAATGGACCTGAACACCCAGATCTCTCTGTTCATCAATTTTCCCTAGGACTTTTCCATTTACTGTATAGTTCACCCTTGAATTAGATCTTCCAAAATGCATCACCTCGCTTCTGCCCGGATTGAAATCCATCTGCCATTTATCTGCCCAACTCTCCAGTCTATCTACATTCTGCTGTTGCTGTTCTATGTTGTCACTTTACTAGGCTGACACCTCATTTACAGGTGTGCCAGATACTGCTACAGGATGTTTCCTGCGTACTTCATTGAGGCACGCATGATCACTTGGCTTATTGGTAAAGTGGTGGTGGGGATGGGGAGGCGTGGTGGTTGTACTGTTATGAAGCTGCAGGTTATGGTTGATGGTGCCTCATGGATGCGCACTTTAGCGTTGCTTGTTCTGTTTGAAGTCTGGCCTACTTAGCACAATGGTAGTGCCATACAATATAAAGGAGGGAATGCTCAATTGGAAGACAGGATTTTGTTTCCACAAAGAGTGTGCATTGATCAGTCTCACCACTGGGTTTATGGACAGATGCATCTTTGACAGGTAGATTGGGGAGGATGAGTTCACATAAACATTTCCCTCTTGATGGTTCCCTCACCATCTGTTGCAGACCCATTCCAGCAGGTATGTCCTTTTGGACTCAGACAGCTCAATTGTGCTAATGAACAACTCTTAGTGAAGGATATTGAAGTCCTTCATCCAATGTAAAATTGTCATTCCGACAAAACCAACTGTATTTTCAAAAAGGAAACTGCGAGCACAGTTTTTGAATCAGAACAAAATGCAGGGCTATGGACAGTGGGTAGACAGCAGTGATGGGATTAGTTCTGGAGTGTCCTAGCAATGAAATGGCATAGACATAATGGCTGAATGGCCTTTTTTTTTGCACTGTTGACTTCTATGGTCTTAAGTCCAAAGATTGCACAAAAATAGTAGTAAGCTGTCCAGCCCCTCTTCTGCCATTCAATGATCTTGGCCTTAACTCTAATTTTCTGTCCATTCCTTATAACACTTGAGTTTTCTTTAGTTTGAAAATTTGTCTATCTCAGCCATGAATTTATTCAATGACTTCAACTTCACAACTCTCTTGGGTAGGGAATTCCAGAGATTTACAATGCTGGTCACAATGAAACTTTAAAGTGGCATGAATCGAATCAGGTTCGAACGTGACAGGAGAGAAGAAAGTGTACTCAGTGCTGGTACATCTTCTTGCTCTTATGACCTGCCTTTCAATCATAAAAACTGATAAGCCACAGCACTGAAAAGCCACTGCACCATATTTGGGAAGTATTTTTGACATCTCATCTGGTTACTTAGCGCTAAATGTTTATTCAGTACAGTATACTAACTGAAAATACTAATCTACCATCTTCTTTAACTGGAATCAATACAAGAACAAGTGGATTTCTATTGTCAACTGTGAAGCAGCCCCCTTAGCTTTTACAAATAATGAACTGAATATCTGTTAAGGATATCTGAGCATCAATGCAACTTACTTGTTACAATATCATGTATTGACAGGCTTTTTTCCCCAACAATTTCTGACTGTAATTATGTTTTCAAAGTGAATTAAAATCTTTCATATGTAAACCCCAATAGAGACAGTAAAAGGGTCTCTTCACTTCACCAGTTATTAAAGTATTACGTTAAATCAAGGTCGACTGTGGTGGGAGAACACTGCCTATTAACTAATTATTCAGCAATTAAACATGTATTTGCCAGTTAATTATATTTACAAACAACCAGCAGGACAGGAAATCTAATTATAATTTAATGAATACTCACTCTAAATCATAACACATTACAGAGAACTAGAAATAGTGCAGAACAAATTGTGTTCATCAGTTAAATTATATTATAAACAGATTATTAATAATCATAAACAATTGATTAATATCCATCCTCCAATCTACAGATAACAAATCAACATAATGTCGACATAGATTGCAGTGGAAAAGGGAAATCAATGAAAGATGCTAATAGTCCATGACTGAACTACCAATATAGAATGGCTACATTCAGCCTTGTACTGTCTGAACTGACGTTTTGCAAGAGCCAGTCTCATCATAATGTAAATCTGTTCTATTAGTTGGATGTAAAAGATCCCACGGAACTGTTCTGAAGAGCATCTAAGTTATTCCTTGTATTTTGGCTACTATTTAACCCTCAACCTGGTTCACAAAACAAAATCATTAATCTGGTCATTATCACAATATTGTTTATGGGGAAATTTGCTGTTGCGTGTTCTTTATTACAACATCCATAGCTACAGGGACTTTTCTCAAGTCCAACACATTAAGCGTATGTCAGACATGTAGACAGACCATCCCTGTAATCACAGGTGCTTAGCATCAGTGGCAAGGCAAGAGGGGACAAGGGGTTTTGACCTCACATCAGGTGTCACTTCTCAGGGAGACGAGGAGAAACCAACAGGTGGCCTTATTGAGGAGGAACTGCATACAGGGCCCTAGAAGCTTTTTCTTAGGACATTCCAGAAATTGGTGCTGTAGGGGAGAGTGAAACGTGATTATCTCAGAGTACAGTGGGATCTTGATCAGATGGGCCCATGACCTGCGGAGTGGCAGATGCAGCTTAATTTATATAAATGTGCGGTGCTACATTTTGCTCAGGCAAATCAGGGCAGAACTTTTACATATTGAGGTAAGGTCCTGCTGAACAATGGTAAAGTGCTGCTGAACAAACAGACCTCGGGGTGCAGATTCATAGTTCCTCGAAGGTGGAATTGCAGGTAGATGTGATAATGGAGAAAGTGTTGGGTTAGCTTGCCTTTAATTGATCAGTGCACTGAGTATAGGAGTTGGAAGGTCTTGTTCTGACTGTTCAGGACATTGATTAGGCCACTTTTGGAATACTGCGTTCAATTCTGGTCTCCCTGCTATTAGGTTCAGAAATGATTTGCAAGGATGTTGCCAAGATTTTTGGTTCGGGGGGGGGGGTGAGCTGCACAGAAAGGCTGAATAGGCTGGGGCTATTTTCCCTGGACTGTTGGAGACTGAGGGGTTAACTTAGAGACATCATGAGGGGTATGGAGAGGGTGAATATCCAGGCTATCTTTCCCAGGATCACAGAGTCTAAAACTAGAGGGCATTTAAGGTGAGGGGGAAAGATTTAAAACGGATCTAAAAAAGGACCTCTTTCACTGTCCATGTATGGTTCAAGCTGCCAGAGACATGGTGGGGGCTTAATTACAATGCTTAAAAGGGAGATGGATGGGTACATGAATAGGAAGTGTTTAGAGGGATGTGGCCAAACACTGGCAAATGGAACTACATTAATTTAGGATAGCTGGTCGGCATGGATAAGTTAGACTGAAGGGTCTGTTTCCATGCTCTATCACTAAGTGCCTGGCCTTTCAACCTCGCCCCTGCTTATGAGCATAAAATGAACAGAGGAACCTGCATTGGGTGCAAAACTCTCAGAAGACCTCGGCCGTCAATGCCGAAATGTTCTGGATGGAATCCATTGCTCAAATCTTCTGGGCCAACAGGGCTAACTACAGAGCAGGCTGCCTTCATCTCAGCTGCAGAATTTCAAAACACACTTGTACATAGGAGAAGGGAGAAGAAGAGAAGACTGACTGCACAAAGGTGAATGTAATTGCAAAAGATCTTGCTCTGTTGTATATGTACATTCACTTGCACTCTTTAAAATATCTACTCCAATGCGTTTGTCACAGCTGGACCTGGATGAGTCATGCTTTTCATTGATGAGCAGCCTCTGCAGACATCCCAAGCATAAAAGAAATTGTAATGATCAGGTATTGCTCATTGCTGACAAGCTACCTATTTCATGACTGGTGACAGCCTCAGACATCAGGGAATTCTGCACAGTCATGTTGATGACTGCAGCCAAGGTACTGAACTTCCATTGTGCACAATACTGAGACTAAATGCAAATTTCAGGTATGTGCTGTGGATTGGTCTGCATATACGTCCACACTTGCTGCCACCTTGTGAGGGAGAGTATGGGGTCAGTGATGATTCAACACATTTCTGGAGAGAAATACTCATTTTTTTCCTATCAGGTTTTCATGGGAGCACACTGCCAATCAAGGCTGAGAGATGTACAATGGGGCATTCATACCACAATGATGCAGCCTACTCTTTCTAGGCTACACTGCAATGAGTCCATGCATCAAAACCTCATTTTATGGAAGCTTCTGGTTGAATCTACTCTGACCCTGCCTGAAGTGTGGGGAACATCATATCTTCATTCTGCATCTATCTGTGAATTGCATAAAGATGTCATCTGCTATGTTTGGAGGCTTTACCTCTTGTTCCCCCAAAACTATTCTTACTGGAAAGAAAGCAGGAACCCAGTTCTTTAGAATACATGCATCAATTCTACTGCTAGTGATGGCCCACAGCATCTCATTGATGGAAGATTTGAGTTGGTAGAACCAGGCAATTAAAATCTATTCCATTTAGCATGGTGGAAGAGCCCCACAACATGAGAGAGGGTATCCTCAGTGTAAAAATGGGACTAAGTTTTGACAAGGACTGTGGGGTGATGACTTCTAACAACTCTCTCATGAACTAAGGCATTTGCTGCAGGTAGATTAGTGAAGACAAATTCAAGTATGTTTTCTCTCTTGTTTGTGCCATTACTACCAATCTCAGATCCAGTCTAACAGTTATTCCCTTGGAGACTCAGCCAGTTCAGTCAGTACAATTGCTGCAATGTCCCTATTTCTGAAGCACGCTGATGGCAACCATGAGGTAAACATCTCCATTTTTGTCATCCTCAGCACTTCCTTCAACTGGTGTTCAACACAGTTGAGCATTGACTCCTTAGTAGAGATGTTGTTTAGGTGGGGTCTTGGGTGTTTTGAGGTATGATCCAGTGAGTATAGCTATGTAAGGTAAGATTAATGTTCCCCAATTTGGCTATGAGCATCCAAGTGTTATTAAGGAGCATTTTGCAGAATTGACTAGAAATGTCTGTTGTTATTTAATTCCTTTTTTAAAAACTTTTTTCTAATGGCTTGTTAAGTTATTTCAGAAGGCAACCACATTGCTCTGGGCTTGCAGTCACATGTAGATTAGACCAACTGAGGACTGCAGAATTCCTTCTCTAAAGGACATCAGTAAACTGGATGAGTTTTTAATGATGTCAACAATCATTTCATGGTCATCATTACTGGTGGTTGCTTTGATGTCATGGGATTTTCTAAGTCCACCAGAGAGGTCAGACAGAGCCTTGGTTTAACTATTCACCTGAAAGACAGCAATTCCAACATGACAACACTCCTTCAGTTTGACACTGGGATGTCAACCTAGATTGCTGTGCTTATGTAAAATTTGAATCCAAAATCTCTGACTTGAAGCTGAGAGTTTTGTTAACTGAGCCTTGGCTGACACACAATTCAGCGGGGAAATAAACTTTTATTGATGAATGTTCCAATGTTTTTATAAGCTAGGAGGCTCATTAGCTGCTCAAAAAGAGTTAAAGAATTGCCACCACAGCTGTTTCTGTGTTGGCTGTGAATTTTTCACATTCAGAAATTGCATGCTCCAAAGCAGACAATTTTGTAACTCTGAGTGATAAACTGTCTTGCGAAACAGGCATGTTCTTTGTTTCTTTAAAGGAAAATGTTGGGTCTGAAAAGTCATCAGCAGATTTAAATAAAAAGTGTTTCGAACCCAGCGGTAAATGGGAAAAGTAAAAAGAATGGGACACTTTAAGGTGATAGGTGCTGCAGATAGGATTTCTATTAGCCATCAAAATGGCTCTGGGGATTTATTTAAATGCTTATCAGCTTTTTCTTTAAAAAGATAGTGAGACAAGTGGTGATTGGCAAAAGCACCAGTAGTTATTATACTAAATGGGACTACAGAGAAAAGAACGAGAGGGTTAATGATGAAGCTGTACACCTGTTGAAGCCTGAGTTAAAAGGCAGGTTGAGTAGGGTTGCTGCTGTAAGAGGTGCACATGCAGGTCTACCCTCATCACCATTCATGCCCACAAACATAACCGTACCAACAATAAATGTACTTAGCATCATGCATTGTGAGTTCAGTTGGAAGATATATTTTGCAAACAGAGTTGTAATATTAGTTACTTGTCGATCTTGAACACCAGCTGCCAATGCTGCCAGTACAACAGACCAAGACAGTGGCTTACTGCATCCTGCATCACTCTAAGCAATGCTTGTTACGCATGTTTTTGTACCGTGCAATTAATGAATACTATACAAGTCAGAGTGTGCATTTGAGCAAAAGTGGTGTCAGGCCAGGTGCAGAAACCTAGTGCTCACTGTCAAGTCCTAGCACTTCAGAGTTCCAGCAGTATGTTAACATTTGTTAGCTAAATCATACTTGAATTGTATAGTTGGAAACAGGAAACAAAAATATTGTTTCAAATGGAATAAATCATTTATTTGGTATGTATGGACAAGATATTGACTAACCATGCAGATCTGTAGCCTGGAGGGTAGCAGAAGCAGAAGAGTTGAGTGTTACAGATTTCACACAGTTAATAAAATTCTGCTCTTATCTCACTATGGTCCAATCCACTAAAATTTAATAATGGTAACTGATGATAGTAATGGGAATTAAAGAAGACATGGGGAATGAGAAAGGAGAAAAGAGAATGTAGCCAAGATAAACAGCTTCAATAGCAGAAATAAATAATAAAAGCAGTAGGAAATCTAGAAGTGTCAACAATTATTGTACCAGAACATAGTGCCAAGGAGGGAAGACACTGTTACTGCATACTAGAAAGTGTCAATTAGACTGAAAAGAAAAACCAATAAACAAATCAAAGAAAACTTTAAAATAGGGCCAAAATAATAGGTGATGTTAATGATCCCAAAAAAAAGACAAGGAGGAAAGAAAACCTTGTATTTACATAATGTCTTTAGCAAAGATAAGATGTCCCAAATTGCTTTCGAATGAATGAAGTAGATTTGGAACGGAGCCACTGTTGTAATGTCAGAAATATTGGAAACATGATAGTCAATTTGCACGCAGTAGACTCTCACAAAGAACAATGTAACAATGACCAGGTAATCTATATTTGCACATTGAAGGAGGGATGGATACTGGCCAGGAAACTAACACTCTTGTACCTGCTAGGGAGTTTCCTATGTCCACCTAAGAGGACAGCTTATGCCTCTGCTTAACCTCTCATATGACAGACAGCATCTCTGACAGAACTTCCTTGGTGTGCTGCTGCTGTCACATCTTTAGTCTCTGTGCTCAAGTCTCTGGATTGGGTTTTGGACTGATTCAGAAGGAAGCTTGCTGCTACTGGAGAAAAACAGGACAACACAGGAACAAGCCCTTCAGTCTGCCAAGGCTGTGTTGAAACACGATGACTTTCCAACTTAAAAAAACTTTTGCCTTTATAGAGAGCCCATATCCCTCTATTCCCTGATAGTAGGAACTGCAGATGCTGGAGAATCCGAGATAACAAGGTGTGGAGCTGGATGAACACAGCAGGCCAAGCAGCATCATAGGAGCAGGAAAGCTGATGTTTCGGGCCTAGACCCTTCATCAGAAATGGGGTCTAGGCCCGAAATGTCGCTTTCCTGCTCCTATGATGCTGCTTGGCCTGCTGTGTTCATCCAGCTCCACACCTTGTTATCCCTCTATTCCCTGCCTATTCATGAATCTGTCAAGATGCCTCTTAAATGTTGCTATTGTATCCACCTCCACCACCTCCTCTGGCAGCACCTTCGAGACACTTACCACCCTCTGTGTATAAAAAAACTGCCTCTCATTCTCCTTTAAACTAACTGTCTTTTACCTTAAAACTACGCCCCTTAGTAATTGACCCTTCTACCCCAACTATCTATTCCATCCATGTCTTGCATAATTTTGGAAAAGAAAGGTGAATAATAACATTTTGGGAGGGTCAGGGTAGAACAAATACATTAACTTTAAAAGTAGAGGAACAGAGTGATTCACAGATTCAAAAACACAAACTGACAATAAAGTTGCAGATGAGCATTTTAAATTTAAGATTTTCAAAAGATCTTTAAGATTAGCACAGAGTACAAAAGCGGAGATAATTTTACACATTGGCAAAATTGTTGGTCGCGTCACAATAAGAATACTACATCCCAAACTGTATGTTAAAGTCATGCATGAGAAGATGGATGGGAGGTATGTGACAGTGAAAGAGAGCTAATACGTTTTAAAGGAAGAATGAGGACAGATGCTACTGCACAAAATAAATAGTACAATTTCAAAGGGCTATAAGGACAAAAAGACCTGGAGCCATTAGCATGCAAATCTTTGCTATCCGATCCTGTAAATTTCAAAGCAATGAATAAAGCACATTGGACTTTGGAGCTTATAAATAGAGATAGATGGAACAAAATCCAGGAAGTTACGCTCATCAGAAAGTGGTTTGGCCTGACCTGGAGAGGTGTGACTAATTTTGCACACCACTTTAAAAAGAATGTAAAGGTTGTAAGTGGATAGAGAAGAGATGTATTAGAATGGTTCACAGACTAAAGGATTACAGTTATGTGGACAGATTGGTAAAGCTGAGAGCAGAGAAGGCCAAGAGAAGACTCAAGAGAGTTTTTTAAAATCACAAAGTGTTTGGAGAAGGTAGGTAAATAACAACTGTTCAAATAATTGAAGGACATAAATTTTAGGTAATTGGAAAAGAATCTTATGTAATATAGGAAGATATTATTTATCCAACAGATCTGGAATGCACTGGCTGTTGCAGTGGCAGAAACAGGTTCAATAATATCCTTTAAAAAGGCATTTGGATACAACATATATGAAGAAAATAATAAGGGAATAAACAATATGAGAGACAATGTCAGAGAATAAGACATACTGAATTGCTCTTTGACAATGTTGGCATAGACTTTATGGGCTCCTTCTGTGCTGTACCATCTTATAATTTTACTGTGGGATGGTGGAGAGAAAGATGGCAAGATAGAGAGACAGAGAGGGAGAATTTGCATACAAGGTTCCACAGGTGATATGATGAGATAATCTGTTTAAAGGATGTTTGTTGAGTGATATATATAGGCCTGGATTGTAGTAAGAGCTCCCCAGCTCTTTTAAGAGTAGTGCCATTGGATCTTTCATTTTGATAAGGCAGGCTGGGCCTCAATTTAACATCTCTTCCAAAAGGTGACAGTGAGGATCCTCATCCTAATGTAATAAAGCTTCAGCCTAGTTCGAGAGGATTAAAACAAAAACGAATGGTTTTGGAAGAGATTAAGACACAGGTAGTTTTCATGAGAACACAAAAAAAAGGAAACAATCAAGTTCATATCCATCATCAGTGAAATAATTCCAAACTATTCACCAAATGCAAGTAATTGTCTGGCTTCTGGTAGGCTTTTACTTTTGGAGACATACCAGCATTGCAATCATATGAGAAATCAGCTAACTCGCCACTAGCCAATGAAATATTAATAACTCAAACATAATAGAAGACATCCCTAAGGATTTTAGCCGTTAATTTTCAGAATAGCCATACTTTATTGGCTATTTTCTCCTTCCTCTGGAGTTTCTCGGGAGACTATCATTAGTCATAAGCACGAATATAGGAAAGTGCATTGATATTTGGAATTCTCAGAGGTTAGTGGATATGAATCTTGTGAAAAAATGAATACAATAAGCAATAATATAACTGTACTTATGTTTGTTAACCATTCACCAAAATCTGAACCTGGAGTTTCTACCCTATTTGCCTAGAAGGTACATATGAAAATAAACAATGTAGTTTCGAAGATCTCACCATTTTGGGAGAAAATGAGAGTCACCCGTGAAAGTATACCATATCTCAACAAATTGCAACCCACCAGCTGGTCACACCCAATTTTTCCTGTGGGTTTCTACCAGGAGCTCCGGTTTCCCCTCTCAGTACAAAGATGTGCAGGTTAGGTGAATCGGCCATGGGAAATTCAGGATTATGGGGATATGTTTGGGGAGGTGGGTCAGGGTGAGATGCTCTTTGGAGAGTCAGTATAGACTTGATGGACTGAATGGTCTGCTTCTGCACTGTACAGTTTCTGTGAATCTATGAATTTTCAAATATGGGTATTCTCAAAGCATACTTGCTGAGGGATTTCTCAGTGCGACTAGATTTTGCATTAATCAAACTAATTTTCCAGTCTCTTAATGGTAGATTTTCAGAACCTTTACGAAAGAAAAACCTTAACTGAGTGGTGCTATGTATTTTCTGTTCCATTTATGCATTTTTGTGTGTAAATGTAAGTCATTTTAAAAACTGGAGGACTTTCCTTTTTACAGTTTTTAAATATGCTGTGTCTGATAATTAAGGAGTAATAGTTAAATGAGTACAAACTTCAATTTATCTCAAGGAAGACATATACTGAAGTGGGTTCATGCTTCATTGGAACATGATTGTTTTCATTGACCTTTGTCTACTTGTATCTATTTTAGACCTAGCTATAGTGTAATGAGATTGGCATTCAGCAAAATGGGGGCAACCTGGGCACATTGTCAGATTGTGCCAAAGATTGAAATTCTAAACCACCATCTCTTTTGGTATTAAATCAGTCGAGAAGATAATTCAAATTGTTGAATAATTCAACTTGAGCCTCAAAGAGCAAAACACACTTTCAGGATAGACTGGCACTATTAAACAATTACAGAACTTGTGACAGTAGCTCCCTGACTTTGAGACTCCCGTGGCCCCACGCACAGTTTTTCAATTGATTTTCACAGTAGAAAATCGTCACCTCCCATAGGTGTTTACAAAATCCACTAAACAGGGTAATCAATTCAAGTGAAAATGATAAAGTAATGCCCATCAGCTATTTTTTATTGTCTTTTCTGCTTCTTTAAAAGCACAAATGCAAGTTAACTTTAAAACTGAAAGATGTACTTAAAGTTAACAAAGTGTGGAGCTGGATGAACACAGCAGGCCAAGCAGCATCTCAGAAGCACAAAAGCTGACATTTCGGGCCTAGACCCTTCTATTAATACAAGAGCACTGGGTTCTGCCTGTCACTTCAATGCACCGCCCTGCCCTCTGGCCAACATCTCTGTCTCCAGGATAATAGGAATTGCAGATGCTGGACAATCCGAGATAACAAAGTGTGGACCTGGATGAACACAGCAGGCCAAGCAGCATCTTAGGAGCAGAAAAGCTGACATTTCGGGCCTAGACCCTTCATCAGAAATCCTGATGAAGGGTCTAGGCCCGAAACGTCAGCTTTTCTGCTCTAAGATGTTGCTTGGCCTGCTGTGTTCATCTCTGTCTCCGGCTTGCTAGTGTTCCAGCGAAGCCCATTGCAATTCTGAATTAGGGTCTAAGCCCAAAACATCAGCTTTCCTGCTTCTAAGATGCTGCTCGGCCTGATGTGTTCATCTAGCTCTACACCTTGTTATCTCGGATTCTCCAGCATCTGCAGTTCCTATTATCTCTGGAGGAACAACACCTCATTTTTCCGCTTGGGGAGCCTACAGCCCTCCGGACTCGATATCGAGTTCAATAATTTTATGGCCTGAACTCTCTCAAGTTCCAACCCCCGAACCCACACACCAGACCTCGTTACCACACAGCCTGCCACTACAAACCCCCTGTTGTTAATCACTAACAGTCCCCATTAACAACTATCCACCCTCCCAGCCTGATCATTAGCAACTCCCCTGTCTGTCCAACTGTCTTTCTCTCTCTGTGGGCTCTATCCTATCGTTCACTCCTTACCCCACCCACCTCCCTTTCTTTGCATATAAACTGACGTTTTCCCTGCCACCATCAGTTCTGAGAAAGGGTCACCGGACCCGAAATGTTAACTCTGTTTTCTCCACCACAGCTGCTGCCAGACCTGCTGAGCTTTTCCAGCAACTTTGTTTTTGTTAGCACTGGGTTCTTACTGGACAACATTAAATGAATCTTGACTGATACTTGTAACTGGAATTTAGTCCTACAAGTCTGAACGAGTAAGTCCACTGTCAGACTCGGAACTTGCCAAGGTCACTGCGGTGTCTCGGGCCAATGGGTCGATACATAATCATCAATATTCCTGATTAGCTTCCTCCCAAACAACTCAAGAAAAATGAAGGTAGTTCAGCAGCAGGCGATTCTGTAGAACTGGGCTACCATCTCTCTGATGGATTTCAGGCCCTCAAAGATTATTCCACGCTATCAACAGAAGGTCTATCAACAGAAAGTCAAACTAAGATCTCAGTAGATAACTTATGTATGACAGTGGTTTGTCAGTGCAGATTGTACTGGTGGAGGTTGCTACAATCATTGAAATTTGCAGACTTTTCTGTCACTATCCCATTCCTACCACCATTCTTTTTCTATGGGTCATAAGAGTAATGAGATCATGGGTGGATAGGAGAGAAACAGGATAGCAATCTGGGCAGGGAAGGAGCTTCATTGTCACATGAAGAACTGAGGCCGTAACAGATGCCACAACCTTGTAAGTTCCACCTGGCCAATTCAGCTAAAGAACAGAAGAATAAGATTGTGTTTGGTGTGGGGAAGATACAATTTGTACTGCAGATTTTTTTAAAAGTGATTCAAATCAAAAAACAAGTTATCTAATTTACAAGTTATACAGAAAAGTTTAATGTAGCAAACTGGTGTGAACATGTGTAAATGATTGGACCACTATGCATATATAAGTTGATTCTTTTAAAAATTGATTAGGTCACAGAGAAAATAGTTGTGCTCCCAATCAATCTTTATTAAATAACAGCATCATATAAATTTTGTCCTCGACAAGAATTGATTACTTAAAAAAAAGTGAGGTGTTTCTTAAAATTAAATTCACACTCCTGGTCTGGCATATTATCTCTCTCTCTCTCTCTCTCTCTCTCGAGCTAACCAAGAGTTTTAATAAAGCTTTACTAATTATTGACAACGATGGCTTTCAACGCGAAGTAACTAACATATGTGTTTGTTACTCTGGCTAGCCAAAGCTGTTTTACAACACTGACCTCTTACAGAGCTTTGTAATTTGAAGTTATAGTACGACTGACACAATGAAATCTTGAAAATTATTGCCTGCCCTAAAACCCCACTGCTGTCATTGAGAAATGTTTTGTTTGTGATACACTGTTAATGTACAAAATGGTTTCCTGGATAAGAAACTTACACAACATGATCTCATTTAAGTAGCACAGATAGATTTGCTTGGTAATAGTCAATGTCAGAGAGAGAAAAGGAGGGAGCAGTTCAAACTTATCTTCAAAGATTAAATTTAAAGAAATTCCATGGCTTCTTAGAAATTGCATAGAAAATATTTTGTCTTGCTTTCACCCCTCTTACAAGGCTATCAAAATTCCCCGGCACGAACCTTTATAACCATTGACAGTAACAAAATTCTAGATTATTTGTTAAAACTTATAACATTTCTCTGTTGAAGTACAGAAAATGCATTTTTTTTATGCACGCATTTTCTCATGTATTTTTAGTACTGCATTCAACTTAATTATGTGTTATTCATTAAATAAAAACTGTTCAAAGTAAAATCAACAGCAGAACAACAAACAAATGGGGCTATAAAGCTAAAAATTCATTAGCTTCAAATGTATCAGACATTTCAATTGTTTAATTTATGAGTGATGAAGTGATCTGTGATAATCTTTAGCAATGCCTTTGCTACTTCCAGATTCCAACAACTTCAATACTCCCATGGTCAGTCTCAAACCTCGTATTTTCTGAAAACTTAATCTCATCCTATACATTATGGCCCACATGTTGACTTACATTGAGTCTTGTTTCGCCATTGTTCCTTTGCTGATGGACTACGTTAACTCTTGGCTTGACACCAATTTAGTATTAAATACTCACTCTTGCTTTCCAATACTTCATGTGCTTGAGCCTCTATGTCAGAGGGCACCTCAGACAACAATAGCCAGGCCCAGGTTTCACATCCCCACACTTCTCTTCAATTGCTGGGCTGCCTGCTTCACACTCTGGTCTTTCAATGACGAGAACATAAAGTGTATATGATAGCATAAAATTACAAAGGGATTGTGATAGACTAAGTGAATGGGCAAAAAAGAGACAGATAGAGTTCAATGCAATGATGGAGAAAGCGAAGTCGCATGGTGTCCAGGATGTTCTAGCTAGATGGATAAAAAACTGGCTAGGCAACAGGAGACAGAGAGTAGCAGTGGAAGTGAGATGTTATTGGGATAACATCCCATTGATTTCTATTTTTCTATAAATTAATGTCCTGTATCTGCCTACACATAGGTATGCAGACACTGCCTTAAAACTTCCTGCCCAACTAGAAATTAGGTGTAAAACTTTGTAACTCCTTATCTTCCTACACATAGGTATGCAGACACTGCCTTAAGCTTCCTGCCTGAATAGAATTAGAGTTAAACTGTGCAAATGTGAGCCTTACTTCAGTTGTTGGTAAATTGTTGGAAAAGGTTATAAGAGATAGGATTTATAATCATCTAGAAAAGAATAATTTGATTAGGGATAGTCAGCACGGTTTTGTGAAAGCTAGGTCGAGCCTCACTAATCTTATTGAGTTCTTTGAGAAGGTGACCAAACAGGTAGATGAGAGTACAAAGTGTGAAGCTGGATGAACACAGCAGGCCAAGCAGCATCTCACTTTGTTATCTTGGATTCTCCAGCATCTGCAGTTCCCATTATCTCTGAGGTACATGAGAGTAAACTGGTTGATGTGGTGTATATGGATTTCAGCAAGGCTTTCGATAAGGTTCCCCACAATAGGCTATTGTACAAAATGCGGAGGAATTGGATTGTGGGAGATATAGCAGTTTGGTTCGGAAATTGGCTTACTGAAAGAAGACAGAGGGTGGTGGTTGATGGGAAATGTTCATCCTGGAGACCAGTTATTAGTGGGGTACCACAAGAGTCGGTGCTGGGTCCACTGCTGTTCGTCATTTTTATAAACAACCTGGATGAGGGCGTAGAAGGATGGGTTAGTAAATTTGCAGACAACACTAAGGTCGGTGGACTTGTGGATAGTGACGAAGGATGTTGTAGGTTACAGAGAGACATAGATAAGCTGCAGAGCTGGGCTGAGAGGTGGCAAATGGAGTTTAATGCGGACAAGTGTGAAGTGATGCACTTTGGTAGGAGTAACTGGAATGCGAAGTACTGATTCTTGGTAGTGTAGATGAGCAGAGAGATCTCGGTGTCCATGTACACAGATCCTTGAAAGTTGCCACCCAGGTTGACAGGGCTGTTAAGAAGGCATACAGTGTTTTGGCTGTTCAGAAGGCATACAGTGTTTTCGCTTTTATTAATAGAGGGATCGAGTTCCGGAACCAAGAGGTTATGCTGCAGCTGTACAAAACTCTGGTGCGGCCGCACTTGGACTATTGCGTACAGTTCTGGTCACCGCATTATAAGAAGGATGTGGAAGCTTTGGAAAGGGTGCAGAGGAGATTTACTAGGATGTTGCCTGGTATGGAGGGAAGGTCTTACGAGGAAAGGCTGAGGGACTTGAGGCTGTTTTCGTTAGAGAGAAGAAGGTTGAGAGGTGACTTAATTGAGACATATAAAATAATCAGAGGGTTAGATAGGGTGGATAGTGAGAGCCTTTTTCCTAGGATGGTGACGGCGAGCACGAGGGAGCATAGCTTTAAATTGAGGGGTGAAAGATATAGGACAGATGTCAGAGGTGGTTACTTTACTCAGAGAGTAGTAAGGGTATGGAACGCTTTGCCTGCAATGATAGTAGATTCACCAACTTTAAGTACATTTAAGTCGTCATTGGACAAGCACATGGACGTACATGGAATAGGGTAGGTTAGATGGGCTTCAGATTGGTATGGCAGGTCGGCACAACATCGAGGGCCGAAGGGCCTGTACTGTGCTGTAATGTTCTATGTAAATCTTTATGTTCCTGTATGGGGGTATGTGGAAACTGTCTCAAATAAGTTAAGTGAGGAGTATTTGTAAAGGTGAGAGACTTCTGAACTATGTAACTTTTGTTTCTGACAAAGGGGCCAGGGCACTGATTTTTGTTCAAGCCAGACACTTTGGTGGCTTGAAATTACATACTGCCACTTTGGCAACTTGAAATCGCCTCCTGCCATTAGCAGTCACTTTGCGAACAGTCGATACTATATCCTGGTCTTGTAATGTTTTTGATGTAATAACTGTCTTGTATAATATCTTGTCTGTTGTAGTAATTGTTTCATGTATCAGGCCATTGTGAATGTAAAATTGCTTTATGTGTTATGCACTTGGTAAAGTATAAAAAGCGGGGACTGTCCGCTGCTTGGGGAGAATTGTTTACAAGACTCTGCACTCTGTACCGGGTTGAGTATAGTAATCCTCCACAGCTTGTACTTGCTTTGTAATAAAGGATTTCTGTTTTTCTAAATAGGTCAGTGTCTTGTTATTGCATCAAGTCCATGAGGGTCTCTGAAAACAAACCTGACAGAAAGGGGTTTCTCAAATTGGAGACCTGTGACCAGTGGTGTTCCATAGGGATCTGTGCTGGGACCACTGTTGTTTGTGATATACGTAAATGATTTGGAGGAAGGTATAGGTGGTCTGATTAGCAAGTTTGCTGATGACACTAAGATTGGTGGAGTAGCAGATAGTGAAGGGGACTGTCAGAGATTACAGCAGAATATAGATAGATTGGAGAGTTGGGCAGATAAATGGCAGATGGAGTTCAATCCGGGCAAAAGCGAGGTGATGCATTTTGGAAGATCTAATTCAAGAGCAAACTACACAGTAAATGGAAAAGTCCTAGGGAAAATTGATGTACAGAGAGATCTGTGTGTTCAGGTCCATTGTTCCCTGAAGGTGGCAATGCAGGTCAATAGGGTGGTCAAGAAGGCATACGACATGCTTTCCTTCATCGGACGGGGTATTGAGTACAAGAGTTGGCAGGTCATGTTACAGTTGCATAAGGCTTTGGTTCGGCCACATTTAGAGTACTGTGTACATTTCTGGTCGCCACATTACCAAAAGGATGTGGATGCTTTGGAGAGGGTGCAGAGGAGGTTCACCAGGATGTTGCCTGGTATGGAGGGCGCTAGCTATGAAGAAAGGTTGAGGAGATTAAGACAATTTTCATTAGAAAGACAGAGATTGAGGGGGGGACTTGATTGAGGTCTACAAAATCATAAGGGGTATAGACAAGGTGGATATCAAGAAGCTTTTTCCCCGAGAGTGGGGGACTCAATTGCTAGGGGTCATGGGTTCAAAGTGAGAGGAGGAATGTTTATGGGAGATATGCATGGAAAGGTCTTTAGACAGAGGGTGGTGGGTGCCTGGAACGCGTTGCCAGCGGAGATGGTGAATGCAGACACGATAGTGTCTTTTAAGATGTATCTGGACAGGTACATGGATGGGCAGGGAGCAAAGGGATACTGACCCTCAGAAAACAGACAGTTTAGACAGAGGATCTCAATAGGTGCAGGCTTGGAGGACTGAAGGTTAGTCCATCTAGCCTATACTTCCCTGGACACTACAGGCAATTTAGCATGGCCAATCCACCTAACCTGCACATCTTTGGACTGTGGTAAGAAATCAAAGTGCCCAGAAGAAACCCATGCAGACATGGGGAGAATGTGCAAATTCAACACAGTCACCCAAGCGTGGAATGAAGTTAAACACAGCAGATGACCAAAGACGCTTGGGGGTTCAGACACATAGATCTTTAAAATGTCTCAAGCAGGTGCAGAAAATAATCACGAAAGCTAATAGAATGCTGGTCTTAGTATCTCGAGGACTGTAGCACAAAGTTGCAGAAGTTATGCTGTAGTTAAACAAAACCCTGGTTGGACCTCATTTGGAGTACTGTGAGCGGATCTCGGCACCACACTTAGTAAGGATAGATAGGCTTTGGAGGAGTGAAACGTAGGTTTACATAAATGATACCTGGATTTCAGGGGTTAAACGGAGAGGTTACACAAATTACACAAACGGCCTTTTTTAATCTACAACTTAAAAGGTTAAGGGGTGATATGATGGAAGTATTCAAGACATTAAGAGGAAAAGATAGAGTAGATAAATTACTTCCATTGGTTGGAGATTCAAGAACTAGGGGACATAGTCTGAGAATTAGAGACAGGCTGTTCAGGAGATTTGTTAGGATGCACTTCTACACACAAAGGATGATATTGGATTGGAACTCTCTTCCACAAAATGCAGTAGATGCAGTATCAGTGATAATGGGAACTGCAGATGCTGGAGAATCCAAGATAATAAAGTGTGAAGCTGGATGAACACAGCAGGCCAAGCAGCATCTCAGGAGCACGAAAAAGATGCTGCTTGGCCTGCTGTGTTCATCCAGCTTCACACTTTATTATCTTGGATGCAGTATCAGTTGTTTAGCAAAGTTATTAAGGGATACTCGCCAAAAACAGCTATATGGAGTTAGGCCACAGATCAGCTTTGATCTCACTGAATGGTGGAATAGGCTTGAGGGCTAAGTGGCCTATTCTTGTTCCTATATTCCTATCTCAAGAGAGATTTGGTCTCTTTTTCCTGTAGCCTCACCAGTGGCACTGCTTACTCACCGGCCTTCTTTCTGGGTTAGCAGTTCTTGGAGTCAGATTGTCATTCATAAATTCTCTCCACTATTTGCTTTCATTGTCAGGACTTACATTTCATCCTGGCAGCACAAATCACAATGTGCTGATAAAATTCCAGCCTCAGTGTGCAACAGGGTCAGATGGTTGAGATATGGACAAATTGAAGTCTGGGAATGTTAAAACAAAGAGCAGCAATGCCAGTTTTAGAAAAGTTGAAACAAAAACAGAAATTGCTGGGAAAAGCTCAGCAGGTCTGACAGCATCTGTGAAGAGAAATCAGAGTTCACATCTAGGTGATCTTTCCTCAGAGCAAATTACGGTCTTTATTTGGAAAAGTAGTCTGGGAGTGGCTTAAAGGTCTATTCAATTTTGATAATTATGAGAGAGAGAAAGAGAGGGAGCGAGAGAGAGAGAGAGAGAGAGAGAACGAGAATAAAAGCATGACAGGTGGAGCAATTGGCCTTAATGATAGATTGGAGATGGAGTTTTGCATTCTGGTCTGGATTGAAGAAGATGCCAAGGCTATGTTCAGTTTGGCTAAAAGTGAATTACTAGCCAGAGGGAGGATATGTAGTCAATAGCAAGAGTACAAATATGTCATGGGCCAAAAATATTGTCTTTTTTATCTTGCCAGTGTTTATTTGGTGGAAACATGAAGTCATCATCACTTTATCTTGAACTAGCAGCCTGGCAGCATACAACTGGTTGTGGCGTTGAGAGAAGAATTGAGGATTTAGATCTGGGTGATGTTAATATACACAAGATATCTGATCTTAAATTTGCACAGATGCCATTTAGATAAAGAATATTATTAAAACAAACAATGAAGCCAAAGCAAAGATCCTTGGCGGATTATGAAAATTGATTGACTTATTTATTATCAGACGTACTGAAATACAGTGAAAAGCTTTGTTTATGGGTGATACAAGCAGATCACAGCAAGCAAAGGATATACAGATCAAAAAGACTTAGACAGAGGCAAACAGGTTACTTTGCACAGGGCATATGCTAGGCAAGATTAATGTCAGCAAGATCAGCATTATTTGAGGCTAGAGAGTCCATTCATTAGTCTGATAGTGGCCCGGAAGAAGCTGTTCCTAAACTTGGTCATGCAGGCGTTCAGGCTTCTGTATCTTCTGCTTGACAGAAGTTGTTGTGGGAAATCATTACCAGGATTTGATAGGTCTTTGACGATGTAAAAGAAAATTCATTACTCCTATCATATCTCCTCTAATTCTCCTTTAGCATATCAATGCTGCTTTAGTCTCTAGCTTTTCCTCTTAACGGAAACCCTTCATATCTATTATTATCTTGGTTCATCTTTCTTACGCCGTCCTTATGACATACTTCTGCATCTCAACAGCTTTCCTAAAGTCTGGCAACCAAATTGGACATAACAGATTATCCAATGGTTCAGACACATTTAGTATGATCTCTTTGTATTCTATGTCTCTGTTTATAAAATGCCTTCCATGTTTTTATTCCAACCTTTTCACTGTGTTGTTTTACTTTTAAAAATTGCGGATGTATGCATCTGAGTTTCTCGGTTCTCTACTCCTTTTAAAGTGTTATAACTTAATGTATATTAATTTTACTCATTCTGGCTCCCATAGTAATAACAGCTTTCATTTCTCATTAATTTTCATCTGACATTCATCTGCTCAATCTATGAATCTGATAATCTACGACTTTCTGCATTGTAATGATGTGGAGGTGCCGGTGTTGGACTGGCTCGGACAAAGTCAGAATTCAGATGAAACCGGGTTATATTACAATAGGTTTATTTGAAATCTCAAGCTTTCAGAGCCCTACCTGATGAAGGAGCCGTGCTCCGAATGCTTGTGATTTCAAATAAACTTGTTGAGCTATAACCTGGTGTTGTGTGACTTCTGACTTGTATGCCTACGATATAGTAACAGTTAACCACATTCCTTATTTTTGAGCTGTTTTTATATTTTATAAGACAATATCAATTACAGTATTCATATTGATATGAGCAGTGATCCCAACTTGTAACACCTGCAGGACACTGATATTCATTTCCTTCAATCCAGCTACACTGATTACTCCCTAGCCACTCCAGATATTGTGTGTCCAAACAGCAATATGCTCTACCTTCCTACCATCCCTGTAAATTTTACAACAAAAACACTCCATAAAATGAATGTATTTGCAATATGCGATGGCTTATGTAAAAATATTCTTGCTTTCCCAAATTTATCCGCAACTAAATGTGGCCATTTACACACTGATTCATTTTACCACGAGAGGAGGATGCTCCATACATTTTCTTCGGGTCTATGATAAACCCCATGATATTACATTTGCTCAGTTAATAAGACGATTATAATAATATGCTTTGAGCAAGGCCACAGAATTGGCTCTAGAGCAGTGTAATCAAAGACTTGCATTCTCTATTATCACAATTATTTTGTTTTCCCTAAAGGCATAAGTCTTGTGTTGCTATGCTGTTTCAAATTTCTTCTGATTGTATTTGTGACATTCCTGCAGGGCCTTGCCTGAAATTAGCTGCTCTGTCATTAATGAGGTTGCCTTACATAAAGGTATGATCCAAACACAGAATGGCATTGACATCTACATTCCAAAATTGGAGTTCGCTTTGTCAAAAAGCAAGACGTACTTGCATATTTTAATAAAGCAACTGTAACATAAAACAGGAGCAGCAGAAAACATCCAGGTACATTTTGTAGCAATTCCTTAATTACTTTGTTTTAACATTTTCAAATCTGTAAAGCCTAGTTACATCTGGTCTAATGCAGAAAAATAACGTGTAAAAAATACTTTGTTTTTGCTGAAAATAATCTGAGAACGATTACAGCAGAATTTACAATCTAGAAACAATGTTCAGTCCCATCAAACAGAGCTGATATTTACACTTAATTTACCAATTTGTAATTTTTTTCCTGAATGTAGCTTTGCATGGGACTAAATTTGAAGGCAAGCAGTGAGTTATGGAGTCAACAGAGTTATGCAGCACGGTAAGTGACCCTTCGGTCTGCGCTGACAGGATATAGTAATCAGATCAACTCCCATTTGCCAGCATCCATCTAAACTCTTCCTACTTCATGTACCCAATTAGAATTTCTTTTAAATGTTGTAATTTTACCCATCTCTGCTACCTCCTGTGGCAGCTGGTTCCAGACAGGCACCATCCTTTGCGTGAAAAGGTTACCCTTTAGGTCCCTTTTAAATCTTGCCCCACTCACCTTAAACCTATGCTCTCTAGTTTTGGGCACCCTTACCCTGGGAAAAACGACCTTGGGTATTCACCCTCTTCATGCCCCTCATGATTTTATAAATCTCTATGAAATCGCCCCTCAGCCTTTGACACTCAAGGGAAACAAGCCCCTGCCTATTCAGCCTCTCCCTAAGGCTCAAGCCATCGAATCCCAGCAACATCCTTGTAAATCTTTTCTGAACCTTTTCAAGTTTAACAACATCCTTCCTACAAGTGGGAGACCAGCATTGTATGCAGTACTCTGAAAGTGGCCTCACCAAAGTGCTATACAGCCACAATATGATGTCCCAATTCCTATATTCTGTGCACTGACCAATAAAGGCAAGCATGCCAAACACCTTCTTCACCACCCTGTCTACCTGTGAATCCACTGTCAAAGAACTACACCCTTGCATTCCTCGTCTCCTTGTTCAGCAACACTCCCTACAGTCCTACCATTAACTGCATAAGTCCTGGTTTGCTTTACCAAAATGCAACACCTGACATTTATTTAAACTCCATCTTACAGTCATCGGACCACTGGCCCATCGGATCAAGATCAAGAGGGATATGGGCCAAATGCAGGCAAATGGACTAGTTCAGTTTAGGAAGCCTGGTCAGCATGGACAAGTTGGGCCAAAGGGCCTGCTTCTGTGCTGTATGACTTCATGCCTTGCAAATTGACTCAGAAATGGAACCTGTTCCCAACCTGGGGACTACCTGTATTTACAACCCTAGAGTGCTCTGTGGAGAGGATTCCCAATGGAAATGTTTTGTCCAAATGTCCCTGATAATGATGTCCCCTCTGCTGAGGACTCCTTAAATTTAGATTTAAATATTTTGGGAAGGGATGCCAGCTTGGGGAACCTTGTCTCTCATTCATTTCCAAAGTCATTCATTTGGTGCTCCCATGTTGGAGGGTCTGCTCTCTGGCCCTTTGCATCAGGAGATCAGTTGCTGTCTTTAATTGGGAGCCAAGTCATCATCTGGTCAATACTCGATCAATTTAGGGAAAATCAGTAACTGCTCCCCAGATGGATATTCTCTCACCTGTATTTGTCCCTGGTGCAGGATTGAAGTCTGCAGGCAAGACCAAGCTTATGGTGTCAGCCAAAATTATAAATCATAACAACTGAGTGATGTTTGCCTCTCCTGTTGGTGAGACAAAAAATTTACTGCAGCAACAAATCATTATTAATATTGCAACTCAGAACTGAATCCAGTCAGTTGACAGGATTTTTAAAAGATTTCCAACATATTGCATTATCACACACATTATCCAATGTGTGTGGCTGTGAGCTCAGAGGATTTGTTGCACTCTATATCAATTTACTTTCTGCTTTGTCAGGTTTGACACCATAAGTGATTTCAATGATACCATGACAATTAACCTATGATGTTCTACCTAAATATATATCATATTTAAAATTCAAAGCTATATATAAACCAGAGGAAGTTTTCAAAAAAGTGAGACTGGCTGCCATGAAAGAAATGCAGAATAAAAAGAGATGATCTTAATGACTCTGAGAATGACAAAGTTAAATGCA
Organism: Stegostoma tigrinum; assembly: GCF_030684315.1. Classification (NCBI taxonomy): domain Eukaryota; kingdom Metazoa; phylum Chordata; class Chondrichthyes; order Orectolobiformes; family Stegostomatidae; genus Stegostoma; species Stegostoma tigrinum. The sequence continues at coordinate 100,652,344 of NC_081355.1, read as the reverse complement.
CCATTCACGGCACAGCACTTCCAGTGAAAGGAGCAGAGGGCAATGCATCTAATTTACAGCCTGCATGATCTTCCATTCATAATAGATGAGCCAGTTCTGCACTAGGAATGCACAGATATGAAATTCACCCCTTAACATTTTTCTAACAATGCCTCCATTTGGTTTACAAACCTTCGTTACAATATGGAATATAAAGTAGACAAACTGTTGATGTGATAGATCCAAACAGCAATCCATACAACCTGATTTCACTCTGTAACACTAATGTCAGGTGTGAATATTTAACCTGCCTGTTCTCCAGGTAGAACATATTCAAAAAGATACATGGCTAGTTCTAAACAGTGGTAACTTGTACAACATTCACACACTAGCTATTTTTCAGTTCTTCAATTTAGGGAGGAAAAAGATGCAGTGGAAACTACTATGGCTGGGTCAAAACTCTGGAATTCCCTCCCCAGCAGCATCGTGGGTCAACCTACTGTATGTGGATTGCAGTGGTTCAAGATGGAAACTCACCAATACCTTGTCAAGGGCAATTAGGGAAAGGCAATAAATGCTGCTTCAACTTGTGACACCCACATCCCACAAGTAAATAAAATAAAGGAAGAAAACAGGAGAATGGACAAGTCGACAGTCCATCACACAGTTGAAGAGGAAGATTTCAATGATGCTACTGAAAAAAGTATTAAAAACACTAAAAGAACCACTGAGAGAATACTTTACATATTTTCTGGATTAATGGTGGCATTATGCATCTTTCAAGTTGCTGGTGGATGGCTTTGACCTGTGGGAGAACATATGAAACAGCAGAAACGAACCATTCAGTCCCTTGAACCCTTCTCACTTTAAACAACTTCTTTAACTCCTCTCACTTTCTTCGGGTCAAAGAGATGGCCAAGGGTACCCATTCAGTAGGGTAACAGCTCATCTGTTTGGCTTTCGAATTCTGCAGTCCTGTCAACCCTGGATAACCTTTGATTCCCTCGCATAACAAGTATCTACTTATCTCTACCTTAAAAATATTCAATATCTCTGTCTTCACTTCCTTCTGAAGCAGAGAATTTCAAAGTCACACAATCTTCTAAGAAACCTCATTACCTCTTATCTAACAGAGTGAGCCTAATTTTAAAACACGACCTCTTAGATCCTCATTCATCCACAAGTGATCTTATATTTTTGATCAAATCACCCCTCATTCTTCGAAATGCCAAGGGAAACAGCCTATGCAACCTATCCTCAGCAGACAGTATCATTCTGGTGTCAATCCAGTAAATCTCCTCACAGCGGCTCCCTTAAATAAGACAATCAAAACGGCACCTGTTTTCAAAATGTGGTCTCACCAATGGTCCTGTATAACCAAAACATACACTTATATATGTTCAATTTCACTTGTAATATAGGGTAGAATTTCTCAAGCATTTTATTTTGTGCTGTATCTGTGTACAAACCTTTTGTGACACATGCATTTAGACACCTAAATCCCTCTGCATCTTCAATGTCACTGCTGTTGTCCATTTAAGTAATATTCTGCATGGTCATATGCAATCAGGATGGTTTCAGGGTTCTCCACGGGTTCTGGTAAAAAGGCTTGAACCATCTCCATCCACCACCACCCTCCTCTGCTTGGCCAAGCTTTTCTCATTTTAAACAACTTCTTTAACTCCTCTCACTTTCTCCGGGTGAAAGGGATGGCCAGGGGCACCCACATGGGCCCCACTTACACCTGTCTCATGGTATGTAGGACATTCCTTATTCCAGTTCAATTCTAGCCCCCATCCGCAACTCTTTCTCCAGTACATCGATGACAACATTGGCGCTGTGTCCCTTTCTTGGTCCAAACTGGAAAAGTTTATCAATTTTGCTTCCAATTTCTACCCCGGTCTCACCTTCACCTGCTCCTCCTTCCTTGACGTCTCTGTTTCCATTTCTGGGGCAGATTATACACTGATAAGCAGTACAAGCCAACTGACTCCCATCGTTACCTTGACTATATATCGTTAAACCTTGCTTCCTGTAAAGTCTATATTCCATTCTCTCAGTTCTACCATCTCTGTCACATCAGTTCCGATGATGCCAACTTCAACGTGGGGGCCACTGAAATGTATACCTCTTTCCTCAAATGAGGATTGCCCACCACCGTGGTCAATAAGGCCCTCAGGCATGTCTGGCACTTTTAATGCCCTAGAGTGAAGTTCATATGGAGCTGGAGGCTTATCAGCCCACAACTTACTGACATTTTTAATACCTTCTACAGTGAAAACAGAAACAAAGAAACCTACAGCACAGGAACAGGCCCTTCGGCCCTCCAAGCCTGCGCCGATCAAGATCCACTGTCTAACCTGTCATCTATTTTGTAACAGTCTGTGTCCATTTGCTCCCTGCCCAAATATATCTTAAAAGACGCTAACGTGTCTGCGTCTACCACCTCCGCTGGCAACGCATTCCAGGCGCCCACCACCCTCTGTGTAAAGAACTTTCCCCGCAAATCTCCCTTAAACTTTCCTCCTCTCACTTGGAACTCATGACCCCTAGTAATTGAGTCCCCCACTCTGGGAAAAAGCTTTTTGCTATCCACCCTGTCTATACCCCTCATGATTTTGTAGACCTCAATCAGGTCCCCCCTCAATCTCCGTCTTTCTAATGAAAATAATCCTAATCTACTCAACCTCTCTTCATAGCTAGCACCCTCCGTACCAGGCAACATCCTGGTGAACCTCCTCTGCACCCTCTCCAAAGCATCCACATCCTTTTGGTAATGTGGCAACCAGAACTGCACACAGTACTCCAAATGTAGCCAAACCAAAGTCCTATACAACTGCAACATGACCTGCCAACTCTTGTACTCAATACCTCGCCCAATGAAGGAAAGCATGCCATATGCCTTCTTGACCACCCTATTGACCTGCGTTGTCACCTTCAGGGAACAATGGACCTGAACACCCAGATCTCTATTCATCAATTTTCCCGAGGACTTTTCCGTTTACTGTATAGTTCGCCCTTGAATTTGATCTTCCAAAATGCATCACCTCGCTTCTGCCCGGATTGAACTCTATCTGCCATTTATCTGCCCAACTCTCCAGTCTATCTATATTCTGCTGTAATCTCTGACAGTCCCCTTCACTATCTGCTACTCCACCAATCTTAGTGTCATCAGCAAACTTGCTGATCAGACCACCTACACCTTCCTCCAGATCATTTACATATATCACAAACAACAGTGGTCCCAGCACAGATCCCTGTGGAACACCACTGGTCACAGGTCTCCAATTGAATAAACTCCATTCTACTACTACCCTCTGTCTCCTGTTGCCTAGCCAGTTTTTTATCCATCTAGCTAGCACACCCTGGACCCCATGTGACTTCACTTTCTCCATCAGCCTGCCATGGGGAACCTCATCAAATGCCTTACTTAAGTCCATGTATATGACATCTACAGCCTTTCCCACATCAATCGACTTTGTCACGTCCTGAAAGAATTCTATTAAGTTGGTAAGACATGACCTTCCCTGTAAAAAACCATGTTGCCTATCACTGATAAGCCCATTTTCTTCCAAATGGGAATAGATCCTATCCCTCAGTATCTTCTCCAGTAGCTTCCCTGCCACTGATGTCAGGCTCATCAGTCGATAATTACCTGGATTATCCTTGCTGCCCTTCTTAAACAAGGTGACAACATTAGCAAGTCTCCAGTCCTCTGGGACCTCACCCATGTCTAAGGACACTGCAAAGATATCTCTTAGGGCCCCGGCTATTTCCTCTCTCGCTTTCCTCAGTAACCTGGGATAGATCCCACCCGGACCTGGGGACTTGTCCACCTTAATGTCTTTTAGGATACCTAACACTTACTCCTTCCTTGTGTCAACTTGACGTGGAGTAAGCAAACATCTATCCCTAACCTCAACATCCATCATGTCCCTCTCCTTGGTGAATACCGATGCAAAGTACTCGTTAAGAATGTCACCCATTTTCTCTGACTCAGCGCATGACTTTCCTTCTTTGCCCTTAAGTGGGCCAATCCTTTCTCTAGTTACCCTCTTGCTCTTTATATATGAATAAAAGGCTTTGGGATTTTCCTTAACCATGTTTGCCAGCAATATCTCATGTCCTCTCTTAGTCCTGTTAATCCCTTTTTTCAGATTCGCTCTACATTCCCGATATTCTTGCAAAGCTTCATCTGTCTTCAGTCGCCTAGACCTCATGTATGCTTCCTTTTTTCTCTTGGCTAGTCTCACAATCTCACCTGTCATCCATGGCTCTCTAATCTTGCCTTTTCTATTCCTCATTTTCACAGGAACATGTCTCTCCTGCATGCTAATCAACCTCTCCTTAAAAGCCTCCCACATGTCAAATGTGGATTTACCTTCAAACAGTTTCTCCCAATCTACATTCCTCAGATCCTGCCGAATCTCGGTATAGTCGGCTTTCCCCCAGTTTAGTACTCTTCCTTTAGGGCCACTCCTATCCTTGTCCGTGAGTATTGTAAAACTTACGGAATTGTGGTCGCTAATTCCAAAGTAGTCCCCTACTGTAATATCAACCACCTGGCTGGGTTCATTCCCCAGCCCCAGGTCCAGTATGGCCCTTCCCGAGTTGGACTACATACATACTGCTCTAGAAAACCCTCCTGGACACACCTTACAAATTCTGCTCTGTCTTGACCCCTAACACTGAGTGAATCCCAGTCAATGTTGGGAAAATTAAAATCTCCCATCATCACCACCCTGTTTCTCCTACACCTTTCCATTATCTGTTTACATATTTGTACCTCTATCTCATGCTCGCTGTTGGGAGGCCTGTAGTACAACCCCAGCATTGTTACTCCATCCTTCCTATTTCTGAGTTCTACCCATATTGCCTCACTGCTTGAGTCCTCCATGAGGCCCTCCTTCAGTGCGGCTGTGATATCGTCTTTGACCATTACTGCAACTCCTCCACCCCTTTTACCTCCCTCTATATCCCGCCTGAAGCATCGATATCCTGGGACAACTAGTTGCCAGTCATGCCCTTCCCTCAACTAAGTCTCAGTAATAGCAATAACATCATACCACCAGGTACCGATCCAAGCCCTAAGCTCATCTGCCTTGTCTACTACACTTCTCGCATTAAAACAAATGCACCTCAGACCACCTGTCCCTTTGTGTTCATCATCTGCTCCCCGACTACTATTCCCTTTAGTCACACTGACTCCATTATCTAGTTCCCTACAGGCTTTTGTTTCTACCTCTTTTCTGTCCAATATTTGGTTCCCATCCCCCTGCCACATTAGTCCCCCACAGCATTAGCAAAAGCACCCCCAAGGACATTGGTTCCAGTCCAGTTCAGGCATAGACCGTCCAATTTGTAATAGTCCCACCTTCCCCAGAACCGGTTCCAACGTCCCAAATATCTGAACCCCTCCCTCCTACACCATCTCTCAAGCCACGCGTTCATCCTAGCTATTCTTTCATTTCTGCACTGACTAGCACGTGGCACTGGTAGCAATCCTGAGATTACTACCTTTGAGGTCCTACTTTTTAACTTGGCTCCTAACTCCCTAAATTCTGCTTGTAGGACCTCATCCCGTTTTCTGCCTATATCGTTGGTGCCTATATGCACCACGACAACTGGCTGTTCGCCCTCCCCCTTCAGAATGTTCTGCAGCCGATCGGAGACATCCCTGACCTGTGCACCTGGGAGGCAACATTCCATTCGGGAGTGATAACAGGAACTGCAGATGCTGGAGAATCCAAGATAATAAAATGTGTGGCTGGATGAACACAGCAGGCCGAGCAGCATCTCAGGTAGTCCCGTTTTTGACCACAGAACTGCCTATCTACACCCCTTACAATTGAATCCCCAATGACTGTCGCCCTTCCACTCTTTTTCCCGCCCTTCTGTGCAGCAGAGCCAGCCATGGTGCCGTGAACCTGGCTACTGCTGCCTTCCTCTGGTGAGCCATCTCCCCCAACAGTATTCAAAGCGGAATACCTGTTTTGGAGGGAGATGACCGCAGGGGACTCCTGCACTGCCTTACTGCTCTTCCTCTGCCTTTTGGTCACCCATTCGCTATCTCCCTCAGGAATCCTAATCTTCGGTGTGACCAAATTGCTAAACGTGCTATCCACGACCCCCTCAGCATCGCGTACGCTCCAAAGTAAGTCCATCCGCAGCTCCAGAGCCGTCATGCGGTCTAACAAGAGCTGCAGCTGGACACACTTCCTGCACGTGAAGAAGCAAAATATTTGTATGCTTCATCGACCATTTCCTTATTACCTGCTAATAACTCCGCATTCTCATAGTCTACAGGACTATCACTCACTTTTCTTATTCCTTTCCTTCTTACTTATCCTTACAAACTCTAGCTATCCATTTTAAAATTTTTAACCAGGTTTGTCTCATACTCCATTTTCTTCCTCCTTGTTAATCTTCTGGTCATTCTTTACAATCTGACCAATCAACTTATATGCAACACATCTTTGATTTCTCCATTGTTTGATACTTTCACCAACTTCTTTGGGTGGCCCACCCTTTAAATATTTTCCTTATAGTAAAAAATAGGCTTATTTTGCATATTCTGAAATATCTCCTTAAATGTGCACCAATGTATCTTGACTGATCTATCCCCTACTGATGTATGCTAACTCAGTTCAGTTAGCTCAGCTTTCATGCCCACATAGTTACACTTAATTATCTTCGAAATACTAACATTAGACCTGATCTTCTCTCTTTCAATTTGGAGTTAAAATTCAATCTTGTTCTGGTCAATACTACCTTCGGGTGCCTTCTGAGGTCATTAATTAACCCTTTCACATTATTCAAGGCTAAGTCTGAAATAATCTGCTGTTGGTAGAGCAAATGCAGCTCAAAGAAATCATAAGACCATTCGATGTAGCAAAATTGGGCCATTCAGCCCATTGATTCTGCTGTGCCATTTGAACATGGCTGATATATTTTTCAAACCCATTTTCCTACCTTCTCCCTGTAACCCTTGATCCTCATACCAATTAAGAACCAACCTGTCTTTGTCTTAAATAGACAACATGATGCGGCCTCCACAGCCCTCTGTGGCAATGAGTTCCACAAATGCACCACCTTTCATTCTCAAGAGAAGAAATTTTTTCTCATCTTAGCCTCAGATTGAAGGCACGACTGTTTAGAACTATGTCCTCGGGTCCTACCCCGTTCTACTATCTGCTCAATGTCCACTCTAACCAGGCCTCTTGGTATCCTCTAAATTTCAACAGATACCCCTCATCTTCTAAACTCTATCGACCCAAAGTCTTTAACTGCTCTTCATGTGACAAGCCCTTCATTCCCAGGATCATTCTTGTAAACCTTTGGAGCCCCTTCAACACCAGCCTTAGATAAGAGGCCCAAAACAATATTTCAAATGTGGTCTGACCAAAGCCTTATACAGCCTCAGTCGTATACCCTTGTTCTTGTATTCCAGTGCTCTCGAAACGAATGCAAACATTGCATTTGCCTTTCAAACTGCCAACTAAACTAGAACTCCCAAGTCCCTTTGTGCTTCAGATTTCCAAAGCCGTTTCCCGTTTATAAAATAGTCTATGTCTCTGTTCTTCCTAAAGTTCATAACCTCACATGTTGCCATATTGTATTTCATTTGCCAATTCTTTGCCTAATCTCCTAGTCTCCATGCTTCCACACCACTACCTGTCTCTCCATCTGTATTTGTGTCAACAGCAAACTTAGCAACAATGCCCTCAGTTCCATATTTCAGGTTGTTAATGTATAATGTGAATAGTTGTGGTCCCAAACACTGAACCCTGTAAACTTCACCAGTCACTGATTGCCATCCTGAAAAAGTCCTCTTTATTTCCACTCTCTGCCTTCCACCAATCCTCTATCTATGTCAGTACCTTGCCCCAACCCCATGGGCTCTTATCTTATTTAGCAGGCTCCATGCAGCACTTTGTGAAAGGCCTTCTGGAAATCCAAAATAGATCACGTCCACTGGCTCTTCTTTCTCTAACTTGCTTGTTACCTCTTCAACAAGAATTCTAACAGATTTGTCAGCCGTCACTTCCCTTGATGAAACTATGCTGACTCAACGCAATATTATCATGTGTTTCCAAGTATTCCGCAATCTCATCCGTAATAACAGACTTCAAAATCTTACCAATGACAGAGGTCAGGCTAACTAGCTGAAAATTTCTGGTCTTTTGTTTCTCTCCTTTCTTTATCAGGGGTGCCACATTAGGCATTTTTGCAGTCCTCTGACACCCTTGCCTGACTCCAGTGATTTCTTGAAGATCACCACCAATGTCTCTACAATTTCCTCAGCTATTTCCTTCAAAACCCTGGGGTGTAATCCATCTGGTGTGAGTTATTTATTCACCTTCAGATCTTTCAGCTTCCCCAGAACTTTCCCGTTACTGATGGCGACTACATTCACCTCTGCCCCCTGACTATCTGGCATGCTGCTGGTGTTTTCCACCATACCATGCAAAATACCTACTCAGTACCTCTGCTGTTTTTTTGTTCCCCAATTCTACTTCTGCAGCGTCATTTTCCAGTGGTCCATTGTCCAATGTCCACTCTTACCTCTATATTACCTTTCGTATATCTCAAATATTCTTTATTTTCATTGCAATATTCTTTTATATTACAAGCTAGCTTACCCTCATATTTCATCTTCTTCCCCTTATTGTTTTTTAAGCTGTCCTCTAATCGTTGTTAAAGGCTTCCCAATCTTCTGGTTCACCAGTGATCTTCACCACATTGTATGTTTTTTTTTTGTTTTCCTTTTATGCTGTCCCTGACCCTCCTTGTCAGCCATGGTTGTCTCATCCTCCTCTTAGTACATTTCTTCTTCTCTTGGGAGGTCTCTTGCTGTGCCACCCAAACAGTCCCAGAAACTCCTGCCATTGCTGCTCTACCATCTTCTCTTCTAGGATCCCCTTCCAATCAAACAAAGAAACCTACAGCACAGGAACAGGCCCATCGGCCCTCCAAGCCTGCAGCGATCAAGATCCTCTGTCTAACCTGTCATCTATTTTGTAACGGTCTGTGCCCATTTGCTCTCTGCCCATCCATGTACCTGTCCAAATATATCTTAAAAGACGCTAACGTGTCTGCGTCTACCACCTCCGCTGGCAACACGTTCCAGGCACATACCACCCACTGTGTAAAGAGCTTTCCACGCAAATCTCCCTTAAACTTTCCTCCTCTCACTTGGAACTCATGACCTCTAGTAATTGAGTCCCCCACTCTGGGAAAAAGCTTTTTGCTATCCACCCTGTCTATACCCTTCATGATTTTGTAGACCTCAATCAGGTCCCCCCTCAATCTCCGTCTTTCTAATGAAAATAATCCTAATCTACTCAACCTCTCTTCATAGCTAGCACCCTCCATACCAGGCAACATCCTGGTGAACTTCCTCTGCACCCTCTCCAAAGCATCTACATCCTTTTGGTAATGTGGCAACCAGAACTGCACAAAGTACTCCAAATGTAGCCAAACCAAAGTCCTATACAACTGCAACATGACCTGCCAACTCTTGTACTCAATACCCCGCCCAATGAAGGAAAGCATGCCATATGCCTTCTTGACCACCCTATTGACCTGCGTTGTCACCTTCAGGGAACAATGGACCTGAACGCCCAGATCTCTCTGTTCATCAATTTTCCCGAGGACTTTTCCGTTTACTGTATAGTTCGCCCTTGAATTTGATCTTCCAAAATGCATCACCTCGCTTCTGCCCGGATTGAACTCTATCTGCCATTTATCTGCCCAACTCTCCAGTCTATCTATATTCTGCTGTAATCTCTGACAGTCCCCTTCACTATCTGCTACTCCACCAATCTTAGTGTCATCAGCAAACTTGCTGATCAGACCACCTACACCTTCCTCCAGATCATTTACATATATCACAAACAACAGTGGTCCCAGCACAGATCCCTGTGGAACACCACTGGTCACAGGTCTCCAATTGAATAAACTCCATTCTACTACTACCCTCTGTCTCCTGTTGCCTAGCCAGTTTTTTATCCATCTAGCTAGCACACCCTGGACCCCATGTGACTTCACTTTCTCCATCAGCCTGCCATGGGGAACCTCATCAAATGCCTTACTTAAGTCCATGTATATGACATCTACAGCCTTTCCCACATCAATCAACTTTGTCACGTCCTCAAGGAATTCTATTAAGTTGGTAAGACATGACCTTCCCTGTAAAAAACCATGTTGCCTATCACTGATAAGCCCATTTTCTTCCAAATGGGAATAGATCCTATCCCTCAGTATCTTCTCCAGTAGCTTCCCTGCCACTGACGTCAGGCTCATCAGTCGATAATTACCTGGATTATCCTTGCTGCCCTTCTTAAACAATGGGACAACATTCGCAAGTCTCCAGTCCTCTGGGACCTCACCCATGTCTAAGGACACTGCAAAGATATCTGTTAAGGCCCCGGCTATTTCCTCTCTCGCTTTCCTCAGTAACCTGGGATAGATCCCACCCAGACCTGGGGACTTGTCCACCTTAATGTCTTTTAGGATACCTAACACTTACTCCTTCCTTGTGTCAACTTGACGTGGAGTAAGCAAACATCTATCCCTAACCTCAACATCCATCATGTCCCTCTCCTTGGTGAATACCGATGCAAAGTACTCATCAAGAATGTCACCCATTTTCTCTGACTCAGCGCATAACTTTCCTACTTTGTCCTTAAGTGGGCCAATCCTTTCTCTAGTTACCCTCTTGCTCTTTATATATGAATAAAAGGCTTTGGGATTTTCCTTAACCATGTTTGCCAGCAATATCGCATGTCCTCTCTTAGTCCTGTTAATCCCTTTTTTCAGATTCGCTCTACATTCCCGATATTCTTGCAAAGCTTCGTCTGTTTTCAGTCGCCTAGACCTCACGTATGCTTCCTTTTTTCTCTTGGCTAGTCTCACAATTTCACCTGTCATCCATGGCTCCCTAATCTTGCCTTTTCTATTCCTCATTTTCACAGGAACATGTCTCTCCTGCACGCTAATCAACCTCTCCTTAAAAGCCTCCCACATGTCAAATGTGGATTTACCTTCAAACAGTTTCTCCCAATCTACATTCCTCAGATCCTGCCGAATCTCGGTATAGTCGGCTTTCCCCCAGTTTAGTACTCTTTCTTTAGGACCACTCCCATCCTTGTCCATGAGTATTGTAAAACTTACGGAATTGTGGTCGCTATTTCCAAAGTAGTCCCCTACTGTAATATCAACCACCAGGCCGGGTTCATTCCCCAGCACCAGGTCCAGTATCGCCCCTTCCCACTTTGGCTTGCTCTTGCCTCATGTCTTTGTGTTACCTTCCTCAATTGGAATACCATTACATCTGATACCAGCTTCTTCCTCTCAAAATGCAGAGTGAATTCTATCAATTTGTGTTCACTGCCCATTAGTGGTTCCTTCATCTTAAACTCCCTAAACAAGTCTGCCACATTACACATCACTAAATCCAGAACTGCCTGTTGCAAATGGACTCTACCACAAGGTCCTCCAAAAAACAACATCTCATAGACATCCCATGAATTCCTTTCTTTGGAATCTGCCACCAACCTGATTTTCCCAGGCTACCTGCATATTGAAGGCCCCCATGCTTATTGCAATAGTACCTTTCTCACGCACGTTTTCCATCTCCTGATTTATTTCCTACCCCACATCCTTTCTCTGCGAGGCGTCTTGAACATCACTCCCATCAGGGTACTTTTTCCTTTGTGGTTCCTCAACTCTACCTACAAAGATTCTGTGCCTTCTGATTCTATATTGCTTCTTGCTATTGATTTGATTTCATTCCTTAATAGCAAGGCTATCCCTCCCCTCTACCCATCTATATGTCCTTTCGATATCCTTGGATAATTCATTCCCAGCTCTGATCCTTTCGCAGCCATGTCTCTGTGATGTCCACACATTGAAAATGGCAGGTACAATCTGCATTATAAGCTCATTTACCCTGTTTTGTATACTAATCACATTTAACTATACCACCCTCGGGCATGTGCGGACTACCCTCATTTCAAAAACATTCAATTAGATACAATAATCATTTTCCCTCATCCACCTAAAAACATTTCCCTATAACAGACTGTGAAATCAAAATGAAAATAAAAACAAAAATTAGTAGGAGACTTTCAGACTGGGGAGGATGTGATCAAGTGCTGCCACTTTAAGAAAACTCCTTCGTGTGAGCACACCAATGGTTATGCGTTAGTGTACGACTCTGCTATTCCCACTTACATCTTGTCCAGCCTCATCTTCTGTTTCTTTACTGTCCCATTACAATCTCATTTTTACCTTGCATTACCATTCTTTTGATTTATTTAATTTATCTTGCCTTCCACTCTATCATAGATTTTCCCTTTTGTTCCAAATCATATTGCCCCTGAAATCCACTGCTTTTCTTTTATCCTTTGTAGTTAAAAATCCTGTTACATTTATAACTTGCTCCATCTCTAATGCAAATTCAGTGAGCTGAAAGACTAGGCAGAATTTTAACAAACCCAACCATACTCACAGTGATCCTGAATGGGCAGAATTTGCAGAGGCTCTTTCATCTCAGCCATGAGGTTTAAACTAATTTGGCAGGAGGACGGGATACAGACTGGAGGTACAGTGGAGCTGATGCACAGACAATTACTGAAGAAGAACCAAGTCAGTTGAGAAGACAGTGTGAATACCATTAAGCTCAGGCAAAAGGAAGCATGGTAGGTTGTATGGAATTTATTTTAATGCAAAGCAGATGGGTTGGCAGTGTTGATTAACATGGAATGTAATATCATTACTATTAAGGAGACATGGCTAGGGTGGAATAAAAGAGATGGTGTCACAATATTGATCAAGGCATTAATTATTGCAGTAAGGTGAGTGATATTTTAGTAGGGTTCCTCAAATGTGGCCACATGGATAGAACATAAAATCAAAAAGGGGCAATCACTTTGCTGGGAGTGTACTACTGACCCACAAACAGAGCCAGGGAGAACACAGAATATAAAACATAGAACAATACAGTGCAGAACAGGCCCTTCGGCCCTCAATGTTGAGCTGACCTGTGAACTAATCTAAGCCCAACCCCCTACACTATCCCATCATCATCCATCTGCTTATCCAAGGACCATTTAAATGCCCCTAATGTGGCTGAGTTAACTACATTGGCAGGCAGGGCGTTCCATGCCCTTATCACTCTCTGAGTAAAGAACCTGTCTCTGACATCTGTCTCAAATCTATCTCCCCTCAATTTGTAGCTACGCTAGAAACAGAGATAGAAACCCGATTATTTGAGCAAATCTTAGAGAAGTGTAAAAACAATAGGGTAATAATAAAACAGGGTTTTAACTTCCTCAATATTAATTGGGATAGACAAAGTGTGAAAGGCTTTAGAAGATGAATTTCTTAAAACATGTCCACAAGAGCTTTCCAGTCAGCACATGGGATATCCAACAAGAGAGGAGGCAGTGCTCGACTTTATTTTAGGGAACAAGTGGTAGATGTGTCAGTGGGGATCATTTCACTGATAGTGACCACAATACATGAAGATTTAAGGTAACTGAAAATAAGGACAAAGTAGGATAAAAAATAAAGTTTCTGGGATGATGGAATGTTGATTTTAATCAGAAAACTCATTGAAGTGAGCACACCAGTGATTATGCGTAGAAAGTTAGTAATGATTTTGTTATTCCCACTTGTGCCTCATCCAGACTCATCTTCTGTTTCTCACCATCTCATGTCATCTTGCCAGGATCTGGCCAAAATGGATTAGAAGTAGCTACTTTCAGGAAAATCTACATCAGAGCAGTGGGAGGCATTCAAAAGGGTAATACTGCTAGGCCATGTGTTCCTGTAAATGTGGAAGGTGAGACCAACAAGTGCAAAGAACCCTGGATGTCTAGGGATTTCAAGGATGGAATTAAAAAGGAAGCTTTTGGTAGGTACTGAAGGCTAAAAGCAGATGTCCTAGAGGATTACTAAAGTGCAGTAGGGGTTGTTTAAAAAAAATAAACTTGGAGACCGAAGATGGGACACGCTAAAACAATGATGGTAACATGAAGGAAAATCCAAAGGAATTTTAAAAGCATGTTAAGGGCAACAAAATAACTAGGCGAAGCTTAGGGCCCATTAGAAGCCAATGCGGCAATCTATGTGGGCAACTAGAAGACGTTTTAAATGAGATAACAAGGTGTAGAGCAGCAGGCCAAGCAGCATCAGAGGACCAGGAAGGCTGACATTTTCTGAAGAAGTGTCTAGGCCCGAAACGTCAGCCTTCCTGCACTTCTGATGCTGCTTGGCCTGCTGTTCATCCAGGTCTACACCTGTTATCTTAGATTCTACAGCATCTGCAGTTCCTCCTATCTCTGATGTTTTAAATTAGTACTTTGCATCTGTATTCTCTAACAAGAAGGACAATGCGGGTCTAGAAATCACGGGTGGGACTATGATGTAAATTAGCATTGAGAAAGAGGTGATATTAGCATTTTAGCAGGCTGGAAAGTGGATAAATCCCCGTGCCCAGTTACATGGTTTTCATAGCACAGAAACAGGCTCTTTTGCCCATTGTGTCTACGTCAGTTTCAAACATTCATCTCTTCTCGTTCCATTTTCCAGTACTTGGTCTGTAAGCCTGTACACTAACCTGTTTTAAGTGCTCATCTAACTAAATGTTAATTTGCATGCAAAGTGTGGTCTCCTGCAAAAAGCATTAAATCAGGCAGGCACTGAGTTCATTTGGTCCTTAATCATGGCCTGCATACTCAGTCTGCCAGTTTAAGTTTGATGGAAGCAAACCATTCCTTTGCCATTCAGCATCTCACGTAAGTGCTGCAACATTCTCTTCAGGAATTGTCAAGCACAGCGGCGTGCTACGCCATGAAAGGGGAGATGCAGCAAGATCACGTGGAAGTGAGAAGTCCTCTCAAGACACCCTACATCACGTACTCTGTCCCACTACCAACCCTGCCAGATAGATTACTGGAAGAGTCCTTCATGGTTTTCTCTGGCAACCGTGTAAGTGGCTGTAGGTACTCTGGGCACAATAAATTCCTCCTGGTTTGGTTTCTACTATTCTTCTTCTGAGGATGCAGTAGGGGCCTCACATTCCTCCATTCTACAGTGCACCACCAGCACTGCTGGCATATCCTGATTTACCTGTTCACTGGTATCATCAGCCATCTCCTCGGAAGATATTGACTCTCTGAAGTTACTTGCTGACTCTTCTTAAAGGTGCAATGATCTGAGGGAGATGGGAGTTGTATAGAATAAAAGCACCATTGCAGCTTCCAGGAAATCTCACAGCTTTGTAATAAAGCCTCCCACGGTTACTTACTGGCTGAGCAATTGATGGAATTAGTGGAATTTCTTTCCATTATAAAGAAGTCAATCTGCAGGCATCTTGATTTGATGTGTCCAGCCTATAAACCCATGCACCTGTGAGATGCTAGCCACCGTAACAAACAAGAGAGCCCTTTGGTTCAATCTGGCCTCTCAAGCAGCAAAGTGGCTGCGAGTAATGTCCCTGGCAAACATTACACAGAAGAATTCAGAACTGCAAATGACCTTGATGGCAATTGGCAATTTATACCAACCACCTCACCAGGGAGGGGTTTTTGTTCTAGGTGGTTCTAGCTATTAGCAAAGACCCATCATGATATCCTGATATTTTGGTGTCAGCTATGTTAAGAAAGCTGAATCTCTACTTGAAGAGACTGTACTGAGGGTACTGGTTCCTTCTAGCTGGCACTCAGCATCTGTCATGTAGAGTGGCATGAATGGCTGAGAAGAAAATGGCTATTAGTGATGTTACTGCTGTCCCTCTTTAGAATTTGAAGGTAAGAGTGACATAAGCTGTCACACACAGAAGTTAAGGCTGATAGTATGATGCCTGCAGCTGAAGGTCCAAGTAGTTCAAGGCAGCAGAAATGACTCCCAATATGTTGGAAATAATTTCTAACATATTCAAAATACAATCTTAGAACTAAGCTTCTGAACAAAAGCCTTACATGTCAGCAAGGAGGCAACTGTTGACATTTAAAAACTCCCAATTCTGCCAATTTTGCAGAATCATCATGTGTTCTGCCTTGTTGGCCCCGTTGAGATTCATGCAGTTCAGGATGCCATTCTGTTTATTGTCAAAACCAGAACACCGGAGTTAAATAAAAACTGAATGAATTTTCTTCATTTTGAAGATAAAACTAGTGGAATAGATAGAGGGGGGAGTGATGAATTTGCTATATTTAAACTTCCATAAAACTTTCAGTAACGCGCCATACAGGAGGCTAGTAAACAGAATTACAGCATTGGATATCGGTGGTTATATACTGGCATGGGTTGAGAACTGATTAATAGAACTGATTAACAGTTTCAGGTTGACAGGCTGTGACTACAGGAGTACCACTGGGATTGCAGCTTGAGCTTCAGCAATTCACAAGCTGTGCAATGAGTTGTCTTGGGTATTAAACATAATATTTCTAAGTTTTCACATTACATAAAACTTGGTGCAAGTATGAATTGTGAGGAGAATGCAAACACATTTTACGGAGATTTGGAATTAATCAATGAGTAAGCAGATGTTTTGCAGATGCAATATAACATGAAGAAATGTTAGGTTATTAACTTTGGTAAGGGAAACCAGAACACAGTACTTCCTTAATTGCAAGACTGGCAAATGTTGCACTTCAAAGGGACTTGGATGTCCTCGTTCATGAATCAAAGTTAACATTAAGAAGGTAAATGCTATGTTGGCCATTATTACGAGAGAATTTGAATTGGCAGGATGCAGTGAACTTTGACTAAACTAATTCCAGGCCTGTGAGGAAGGATTAAATAAACTGGGCCTATATTCTCTAGAGTTTAGAATAATGAGAACTGAACTGATTCAAATGTACCAAATTTTTACAGGGATTGCAGGAAGCAAAACAGAAGGTGCTGGGAAAGCTCAGCAGGTCTGGCAAAATCTGTGAAGAGAAATCAGAGTTTATGTTTTGGGTCAGAAGTTCTGAGGAAGGGTCACTGGGCCTGAAACATTAAGTTTGATTGTTTCTTCACAGGTGCTACCAGACCTGCTGGGTTTTCCAGCAATTTCCATTTTTGTTCCTGATTGACAGGATCTGCAGTTTGTTCAGTTTTTATAGATGCAGGAAGGATGGTTTCCTGGCTGCTGCTGTGGTGGGAAAGGGGGGAGTTCGGGGTAGTCTAAAATCAGTCTCTGAACAAGTGATAGGTATTTAGGATTGGAATGGGGAGGATGTTTCACTGAGAGGGTGATTAATTTTTTGGAATTCTCTACCCTAGAGCACTGGGAAAGCTCAATTTTGTATGTTCAAAACGGAGATCAATAGATTCCCAAATCAAGCTTTATGAAAATAGTTTGGGGAAATTATGTTGCAAAGATCGCACCAAATGCCTGAACACCTGCTCCCGTTCCTGTTTCTGACGTTTTTGAATTAGCCTTCATGTATTAAATGACAGATCCACTATCTCTACGAGATTTGTCTAAATGTCCACATATGCTAGCTAAAATGGGAAATGAGTGAGATTATGCTAGTTTTCACCCACATGAATATGTTTTCAAGAAAGCAGCGGAATCTGATCCTCATGGCTTTGCCAGTTAAAATTATGTCCACTATCTCCATTATGTACTTTCAGAATTTCCTGCTTTCATTGAAAAAAAGATTGCATATGAACAGCATCTTTCAGCATCACTGTTATACAAAAACACTTAAAAGCCAATGAAGCATTTTGGTAATTACTGTTGAAAGGAAGGAAAATACAGTGGCCAATTTGCACACAGCATGATCCCACAAACAGTCGGAATCTGAGAAGATAATTAGTTTTGGTGGTGCTGGTTTAATAACGTTTCTTTTAAATCATTGCAATGGAGAACATCTCTTTAAATAATATAATTAAATCATTTATATTAATCTTTGGGGTCAGACAGGTCTGATTTACAAAAGCCAAATCTTAGCGAGGTTAAACACTTGCTCGTTGTAAATTTTTATTAGCATTAATTTAAACACTGATCAATACAGCTTGGCAAGAGTCTGCCTGACCAATTCTTTCCATTCTAAGTGGTGCATCACCTGTCATCCTGAGCGTTGGCCAATCCGAATTTAAAGAATAGCAAAAAAACCTTGATAATGCTCTAAAATGCTGACCAGAATACATAAACATAAGACTATGAGCAGCCATGACCTTAAGTGGTAGAACAGGTCTAAGAGGCTGTAATGGCCTACTCTTGCTTCTATTTGTTACTGTCATGGTTGAACCTCCATACTGGTTTCCCACCCCATCCTGACACCTTTTGATGATGAGGAGTGCCAAATACCAATCGATTTTAGTCTTGAATAAGCTCATTGGCTGGGTGTTGATACCTCTGTGTTACAGAATTCCAAAAATTCACAACATTCTCAGTGGAAAAAAAATTAAACAATGATAATGCGGTTCATGAGAATGGCTCCAGGGACAAGATACTTTCGTTATGACGGAAGATTAGAGAAGATGGGATTAGTTTCTTTGGAGAGGATGCAGCTAAAAGGGGATTTGATTTAAGTTTTTTAATACCCTGAAGGGTCAGGATAGGGAGAAACAATTTCAACTCATATGTGGATCGTAAACGAGTAGACCGAGTTTTGAAATGTTTTTCAAATACAAAAATATGAGAATTTTTTTTTCCACATTAGTAGTAATCAGGGCAGCAATGCATTGTCTGGGTGATGGAGGCTAGTACAAGTGAAGCTGCTTGGCCTGCTTGGTTCATCCAGCTCTACACCTTGTTATATGCAGGTTATGGTTAAAGGCAGGATACTTACACTAAATTAAAATGATCTGAAAGCCAGTGAAGATACAACAGACCAAAATGCCTCCTTCTGCACCAGATCAATTCTACAATTCTCCTCATCTGAGTCCTGAATGGCTGATAGCTTATCCTGAGACTACATGTGAAATAAAAACCTTTAAATACTTTTAATCAGAATTACAATGGAGTAGAGACGCAAGTGTGAGTAGATCACATTGTGAAAAGGTAAACAGATTGTAGATTGGTTGAATATATAATGCAGAAGGAAGCAACATAGTTGAACATATTGTCAAGAGAGTTGGGAGTATAGAGCACATTTTTAATCATCCTAATATAAGGGACAGTAATAATAAAAAGTAAAGAAACAGTATTGATACATTAGAATGTTGCAGAAGGTGAAAGGTTAGTTAAACAGAAATGCTTTAGAAGATGCTTCAGAAGTCAACAGGCCCGAAACATTTAGAAGATGGTAGTTTATTTGTATAGATGACAAGGTTACGGACAGACACACAATGCACACTGAAGTGAATGGTGTAACTTTTGTCCGGACTCAATATCGAGTTCAAAAATTTTAGGGGCTAAACTCCCCCCTTATCCTAGCTCCTTACACATGACCTATTGTTAGTCACTAACTGCCCTCACTAACAACTATTAACCCTCCCGGTCTGATTGTTATTAATTCCTTTGTTCTGTCCAACCTCTCCTCTCCTCTATCCTGTTGTTTACCCCATATTCCACCACCCTTCCTATTTTCTGCATACAAATTGATGTTTTCCCAGCCACCGTCAGTTTTGAGGAAGGGTCAACATACCCGAAACGTTAACTCTGATTTTTTGTTTTCTTTACAGATGCTGCTAGACCTGCTGAACTTTTCCAGCAAGTTCTGTTTTTTATTATGGCTTGATCTACTACACAGGATTTTTCAGGCAGGGGGTGAGAGACCATACTTTCAGCTTGATGAATTTAGAAGCTTTCCCTTCCGTGCTGCCCTGGCACACTCAGATCTTTTATGCTCTGCAGCTCAACCAATTGAAGGTTGCCACCGGGTTGTATTTCCTTAACTCAAAGAATCCTGGCAGTGCTCAGTCTTTTATTTCCTTCTTTATGGCTTTCAAAAACAACATTGCCCAGCTCAAAAATACGCAGCACTTTTCAAGCTGGAAACCCTCTGTATTTCAGTTATATCAGTCCAATTTCCTTTCAGTTAAAAGAAAAAAATCTAGGGATGCTGGAAATCTGAAAGAAACAAAAAAACAGAGTGCCAGAGAAACTGTAGATTGGACAGCATCAGCGGAGGAAGAAACTGTCTGACTCCCAATACAAAATAAAAACCAAAAGAACTGTAAATCAGGAACAAAAACACAAGTTGCTGGAAAAGCTCAGCAGGTCTGGCAGCATCTGTGCAGAAAAAGTCAGAGTTAATGTTTTGGGTCCAGTGACCCTTCCTCAGACCTGAAATGTTAACTCTGATCTTTTCTTCACAGACGCTCCCAGACCTGCTGAGCTTTTCCAGCAACTTTTGTTTCTGAAACTTTTTGTCTACTTGTTTATGGGATACCAAAGAAAGCACAGCTGAGTCACAGAAAGAATGACTGACATCGGAACTGTGAAGCTTCACTCGACTTTAAATATTAATAGAGTTTCTCTTTCCCAAATGCCGCCTGAGCTGCTGAATTTTTCAAATTCATTGTTTTCATTTCAGATTTTGAACATGCGTAGTGTTTTGCTTTTATTACTGACATATGGAGAGGATTAAATGTGACTAAATCTCAGACATGAACAATTACTGAAGCAAAGATATTTTTTAACCATGTACTTTGACAGCTGTTATACAGATATTAACAAAATGTTGGTGCGCACTAAATTTCAAAACATAAACTCTGCCCCATTTATTCCACACTGTGGGCAATGATTCTATTATATCCATCTACATATCTTCAAGACATATGGCCCATCTCATTTTGCTTTACACCATCATCCCTTGCCATTTAAATTGTACCCATTTGTTCTCTATCCTCCCAAAGGTTGCCTTGCTCCATGCTTGCTGAAGCTCTATTGCAATGAATGTTCACTATGTATTATGATGCAAAAAAAACTGCAGATGCCAGAAATTTGAAACAAAATTAGAAATTGCTGGAAATTCTCCACCGGTCTGGCAGCTTCTGTGGAGCGAAAAGAGTTAAAGTTTCGGTTCTAGATGTTGCCAGACCTGCTGAGATTTTCCAGCAATTTCTGTTTTTGTTTCAGATTACCATTTGGAAGCCTGGGTTCTAAAGTAGACAGTATCAAATATAACTTTAACCCTGATTTGTAATTCTACATTGTTAAGAAGGACATGCTTTCGCATCTTTTTTTAAGTTCTGCGAGCAGTACTGGGGTGTCTGGCAATGTGCTCACATGCATTTAAATGAGGTTTTAAAAAGACAACCCTTGAGGTAAATTCCTCTTGAGTACGCAATCCTTCAGTGCAAGAGAGAGAAAAAATGGGCTGTTCCTAGCAACAGGGTGTTCTATGACATGAGGAGAGAGAGAACTGTTCTTTTAAAAAGAATCACCGAGAAGGCTTTTCTCCCCAGTGAGTGAGCAGTTCGTGTCAGATAGAATAGATCTTTATCAGCAAAGATGCTGTCAGCTTAAAAGTCTACGAAGCAACTTGGGCTGAAAATAAGTCAAGTGGTTTAAGGTTTGAGAAGATTCGTAACTTGGGTCAAGATGAGGTTGTAGATACGCTCGCTGAATCACTGGGTTTGATTGCAAACATTTTATCACTCTGCCACGTAACATCACCAGTGTGCCTCCGGTGAAGCATTGGGGCTCTGTCCCGCTTGTTACTTATATGCCTTGGTTTACTTGGCTGGTTGGTATTACTTCTGGTTTTGTTTCTCAATACTTTGTACACACAGTCTACATCAATGTAAAAACTGAAAGAACTGCGAATGCTGTGAATCAGGAACAATAATGGCTGGTTTGGGGTTGCATGTAATATATCAGGGTAACAATGTGTGTTCTGACAATTGTGGTGATGGTGGTGAGATGAATACTCAGCTTCTAAGACAGGAATTTCTCCTTTTGTAGGTATGGTGTCAGTTGAACACCTGCTGTGGTAAGAAGCTGCTGAGGTGCAGGCAATGCAATTTCAGAGGCTCCATGTGAAAAAGCAAGGCAGCATCATTGTGGACAACAAAAACAGAAGTTGGAGAACAGCTCAGCAGGTCTGCCAGCATCTGTGAGCAGAAATCAGGGTTAACATTTCGGGTCTGGTGACCCTTCTTCAGAAATTCTGCTGCAAGACCTGCTGAGCTTTTCCAGAAATTGAGATAACAAGGTGTGGAGCTGGATGAACACAGGAGACCAAGCAGCATCAGAGG
Organism: Stegostoma tigrinum; assembly: GCF_030684315.1. Taxonomy (NCBI): domain Eukaryota; kingdom Metazoa; phylum Chordata; class Chondrichthyes; order Orectolobiformes; family Stegostomatidae; genus Stegostoma; species Stegostoma tigrinum. Next base: position 100,630,213 of record NC_081355.1, on the reverse strand, counting down.
AGCAGGAAGGTGTACAAAGTATTGAGAAACAAAACCAGAAGTAATACCAACCAGCCAAGTAAACCAAGGCATACAAGTAACAAGCGGGACAGAGCGCCAATGCTTCACCAGAGGCACACTGACGATTTTACCTAGCAGAGTGATGAAATGTTTGCAACCAAAGCCAGTGGCTCAGCGAGTGTATCTTTTTCTTCAGAAATTTCTGAAGTAGTGTCTAGGCCTGAAACGTTAGCCTTCCTGCTCTTCTGATGCTGCTTAGCCTCCTGTGTTCATCCAGCTCTACACCTTGTTATCTCAGATTCTCTAGCATCTGCAGTTCCTACTATCTCTTTTCCAGAAATTTCTGTCTTTGTTTCTGCTTTACAGCTCCCACAGTTCTTTTCTTAAAATATAGTACCATCATGGACATTGCAATGCAATGTCAAAGCAAGACCAACCATTAATTTGTGTTTAGCACTCTGGTTTGCAGAGCTGGTTCCTCTTACATGTGATCCCTGTCACAAGGGAAGATACATTCCTCTATTTTTACCTCTGTCCAGGGTTTCTATTTGATTCACCAGGTCACCTTTCATTAAAAGTAACAGAAGGGATTTTGTCAGCTTGTTAAGGTTACCGTGAACATGGACTATCAATAATCAATTTCTATCATCTGATTTTTAACATCTGAGACCTTTATGGACTAAAGCGTTTTTTATAAAAAGACAAATATGCACTTAAAATGTCTGCTAAGATCACCTGACGACAGATTAAGATGAGTCTTGTGAAACCATAGGGATATCCAAAATTCTTTGGCACTGAAACTACTATCTCTCAAAGACAGTGAAACCAGACAACGCAGTCAGGGAATTCTCTTTTTCATTCATTCACATTTGCACAATAGGTTCCCATATTTGGAATTGAAAGGTGATAGAGTATTCAGTTGGGCAGAGTGATGGGGGAAAAGACTTAGGACTATAAATATTGTCCAATATTAACAGCTGCTTTAAACAGCCGAAGTCAAAGAAAAATAAATATGAAGTGATAACAAGAAAAACCTAGAAGTTTCTCAACTCCCTGAGTCCTCTCCACCTCAAAGTCAGCAAAAATGCAACTTGAGACAACAACCATTCATTGAGAACTTAAGATCGATAAACTTCGCCACTGCTGCAGTGAGCCCTATAAATTAATTGAGTACACACAAATGCATCACACCGTGAGCTCAACTTTTAGCAACCCCAAATCAATTGTCAGCACAATTCTTCATCAACGCTGGATTATCCAGCAAATGTTGTTCAATTGCAGAATCACACCTAACATTGGATTCCCATGGGGGTATTCCTTAAATGGCTTGGAGGCAGGCTGAGGATTGCTCTCAAAGCTGGAGAAGCAGTCAGAGGCCTTTCAGCTTGAAAAGACTAGCAGTACAGTTCACAAGCCTTCTCAGAACCCTGGCTGCTGGACTGCTGCCAAATGCTGCCTCCATACACCCAAATTGGCCCCTGCTGGAGGCTGATTGGAAAATCTCAGTTGGTTTCCTTTAATTAACCTTATGTAGCCTTTACTGAGCCAAGTAACTCACCCACTACTTGTGGGCATGCAGTCGTGTCAGTGCCAACTTGTCTCTGTGAACATGGCCCTGAGGCAGGATGCAACCAAATACACCCTCTGTAAAGGGGCTATTTTTCACCCCTGTGTACCTCAGTTTTAAGCTGGCGTGGTGGGGCTGAAATTCCAGCCTGAAATCTTTTTGACAGTTCAGCATGCCTTCAGTACTATAACAGTTAATGTTATATAGTCAAGTCTCAGGAGTAGAACCTGAGCTTTTGACTGAGACGATATTTTGCACTGCATTTATAATCTTAGCTTCAAAGCACTCAACCTAATGACCCCTAATCAAACACAAAATCCATTCTGTTATATTCAGACCATCCATATTTTCTTACAGTCATGTAATGTACTTTTAACAAAAGGTCACCTCACTGATATTCTCTGTGGAGATAATTCTTTCATTATCAGAAATCAGTTTCCATATATATTAGGCAAGTTGAATGCTACAAGCACAAATGCTCATCGTGTGTAAGATCTTCAGAAATCTGCAGTGAAGAGATATATTTTCTGACGACATGTTCAACTTCAAACAGCAATGTATATTAAATTTACCAAATTTTAACTGCAGTTTCATAATTATTCTAGTTCCCAACGGAGACAAATCGGCCTGCTGTACTTTGGAACAGTTTGGACAATATCAGGTGCTGCATATGCAAAATACAAACTATCAAATTGCACTTGTAATTTTCTAAATGTAAGCCGAGCTCTCCATCGGGTATTAAAGGCAGAAAATGTTGTCAGCAATGAATAGACCAAGCAGCCAATATAGATAGAGAATGTTAAGGTTAAGTTTTTCAAATGGATGATCGATGCAAGCATCACTTTGAAATGCTAACCTTACTTCCCTGTCTCCTTAGATCAGCTGAAAGGTCTGATCAGCTAAGTGTTCACAGCATTTTTCCATCTCTTTTAATTTTCAAGCTTCTATTTCATTTTGTTCGAAAAATAGATCTGGAAACTCTCCTGGCAATCCCAACCACACGATGCTTTACAGGGGTCCTCAACGCCCAACCGAGTGCACTTTTTAAATGCTGCCTCCATCACTATGAAAACAGTCATATTGGACTCAGAAAACTAGTTCTGTTTTTCATCTCCACAGATGATGCCAACCTGCTAAGCTTCTCCAGCACCTCCCTTTTTTTTTAATCTGAGAGACAGTTCATCTAAGTTTCATAAGCAAGTTGTGTGTTTTTTGAGACTTTGGCAATTGTAAGTTGTTAGTAGAGCCTGAGAAAGGTAATTTGCATGTCTGAGTTTCCTACCTACCTCTAACGGGCGCCACAGCCAACTATTAAACCATATGGCTGAAACAGCCACTAAGGGCTCAGAGTAGCAAGCCTTCTGCAATAATTCTAACCAACCACTCACTCGGTTCCTGCTAGGTAGGCAGAGTTAAAACTACAACCGAGGTATTTAAACTTTCTCAATCTCTACATTTAGTTTGGTAATTTTTGGGCTGTTCTATCCTTTGTAATAATATAGGCTTTGTATTTTTTTTTCTATTCATTTGTGGGATGTGGGTGTCTCTGGCTGGCCAGCATTTCTTGCCCATCCCTAGCTGCCCTTGGGAAGGTGGTGGTGAGCTACCCTCTTGAACTGCTCCAGTCTTCCTGCTGTGTGTTGACCCACAATGCTATTAGGGAGGGAATTCCAGGATTTTGACCCAGTGACAGTGAAGGAACGGCGATATATTTCCAAGTCAGGATGGTGAGTGACTTGGAGAGAAACTTGGAAGTGGTGGTGTTCCCATATATCTGTTGCCCTTGTCCTTGTAGATGGAAGTGGTGGTGAGTTTGGAAGGTGCTGTCTAAGGATCTTTGGTGAATATCTGCAGTGTAGCTTGTAGACAGTACACACTGCTGCTACTGAGCATCAGTGCTTGAGGGAGTGAATGTCTGTGAATGGAGTGCCAATCAAGCAGGCTGCTTTTTCCTGGATGGCGTCAAACTTCTTGAGTTGTTGGGGCTGCACTCATCCAGGCCATTTTTTGGTCATCAAGCCAGTTGGAAGTCTTCCTTCTTTAACTTAACTGAGCCCACAATGATCAAAATGCTTTTCATTACAAGACCTGTATGCTGAAGTGTATAAGTCTATCCAGGATTCATATTTCAATCTGAAACATAAGGTAACTTAAACTTATGTCACAAGATGTTGCAGTGCCGCTTAATTTCAATCTGTTTTATCCTTGCAGTGTACAGCCAATGTTGCAAGTACTGGTTTTGCAGGAAAATGCAAGTATTATTTTAAAATGTGAAGTAAAACACAATGCAAGATGTATTAATTAACTCTGATGAACCTATATTTTTGACTGTCAAACAGACAAGATTAATTTATCCTCATTTCCACTCGAAGAATTTCCACAGAAGTAGCCTCTAAACCTGAAAACTGCCTCAGCTGATCTTTAAGAAGCATGAAAGGGGAGGTGTTGACATTGGACTAGTAATCCACAGATTCAGGGAATGTCCTGGGGATCTGGGTTTGAATTCGACCAGCCAACAGGAATTTGAATTCAATAAAAAGCTGGAATTAAAAGTCTAATGATGTCCATTAAACTACTGTCAATTGTTGTAAAAACACATCTAGTTCACTCATGTCCAACCTGAGGGAATTAACTACTGCCCTTACCTGGGTCTATCGTACTAGTACTTCAGACCCACACGGCGTCAACACTTAACTGCCCTCTGAAATGGACCGGTCACTAATTTATATTAACTGCTACAATGTCTAAGGAAAGCAATGAAACTGGACAGGCAGCCTGACGTCGGCTAAGACAATGAAAACGGTAATGGATGTGGAAAGTCCTCCTTAGGAACATCTGGGGACTAGAGTTAAGATTGAGAGAAATGTCTCTACACCAAATAGTTCACAAGAATACAGATTCTAGCTGCCTTCTCTTTCCAATGGACATGCAACCCTTTATACATCCATTCCCCACCAGGAGGGTCTTAGGGCTCTCTGCTTCTTCTTGGAGCAAAGGCCTGAACTGTCCCCACCCACCAGCACCCTCCTCTGTTTGGCTGAGCTCGTCCTCACCCTTAACAACTTGTCTTTTAACTCCTCTCATTTACTTCAGCTCAGAGGGATGGGCATGAGTACCTGCTTGGGCCCAAATATGCCTGTCTCTTTGTGGGGTAGGTGGAACATTAATTGTTTCAGCCCTCTTCTGGCCCCCACCCATAATTTTTTCTCTGATATATTGATGATATTATCGGTGCTGCTACCCTCTCTTGTCTGGAATTGGAAAAGTTCATTGATTTCACTTCCAATTTCCATGCTGATCTCATTTTCACCTAGTCTATCTCTGACTCCTCCCTTCCCTTCCTTTACATTCTGTTTCCACTTTTGGGGATAGACAGGCCACTAATATCCACTATAAACCCAATGACTCCCACAGCTACCTGAACTATATACCCACACACCCTGCTTCCTGTAAAGGCTCCATCCCATTCTCTCAGTTCCTCCATCTCAGTTGTATATGTTCAGATCAGGCCAACTTCGACAAGGGAGCCTCTGAAATGTCCAGCTCCTTCATCAACTGAGGATTCTCCAGCACTGTTGTCAACAGAGCCCTCAAATGGATCCGACCCATTTACCGCACTTCCACCCTCACCCTTTCTCTTCCCTCCTCCAAAAGCCATGGGGTTCCCCTTGTCCCATCCCAAAAGCGTCCGCATCCAGAAGATCATCAGGCACATTTCTGCCACCTCCAGCAAGATGCTACCACCAGACACATATTCCCATCCCTTCCCTCTGGTACATCCTGGTCCACACTTCCTTCACCCCCAACACCACCCCACAGCCCGACTGCATCTTCCCCTGCTACCAGAAAAGGTGCAACACCTGCCCATTTATCTCCTCTCTCCCCACTGTCTAAGGGCCCAAACATACCTTACAGGTGAAGCAAGACTTCACCTGCACTTCCAAGAATCTAGCCTACCGCATATGTTGCTCACATGTGGTCTCCTCTACACTGGGGAAACGAAGCGTCGACTGAGTGACCGCTTCACAAAACATTTACGTTCTGCTTGCAAAAAAGACCCTGAGCTACCCGTTGCCTGCCACTTTAACACATCATCCTGTTCCCTGACCAATATCTGTGTCTCTGGTTTGCTTCAGTGTTTCAGCGATGCTCACGCAAGCTGGAAGAACAACACCTCATTTTCTGCTTTGGGACCCTGCAGCCCTCTGGACTCTATACAGAGTTCAATAATTTTAGGGCCTAAACTCTTCCTTGTCCCAACACCTTACCTCACACACCAGGCCTTGTTATCACATAGTGACTTACAACAGGTAGTGTGTAATGGTAAGCTAACAGTCCCCATTAACAACTATTCATACTCCTAGCCAGATCATTATTAACTCCCATGTCTATCCAACTGCTCTTCTCTCTCTTTAGGTTTTATCCTTTCACTTACTCCCTACCCCATCCCCCTTCCTATTTTCTGCATATAAACCAACATTTTCCCTGTCTTCATTCATCCTTTAAAAGCCAAACACAAATGTGTCTACAGTTTGGGACATTATCCACAGTTTGCTGTTGAACAGCGAGTTGCCAGGCCCCTGTCATGTTTGTAGTAACAAGCTATCAGTCCAAGATAGTAAGAACTGCAGATGCTGGAGTCAGAGATAACAAAGTGTGGGGCTGGAGGAACACAGCAGGCCAGGCAGCATCAGGGAAGCAGGAAAGTTGATGTTTTGAGTTGGTACCCTTCTTCAGAAACGTGAACTTTCCTGCTCCTCTGATGCCGCCTGGCTTGCTGTGTTCCTCCAGTTCCACATTGTGTTATCTTTATCATAATCAAATCTGTTTTGTCTTGCTAAAAAAAAAATTGCGGATGATGTGAATCAGGAACAAAAACAAAGTTGCTGGAAAAGCTCAGCAGGTCTGGCAGCATCTGGACATGAAAAAAAAGTTAACTTTTCGGGCCCGGTAATCCTTCCTCAGTTCTGAGTTTTGTCTTCAGCTTCTCTCCTTTGAAGAGGTGTTGTTTGAAACTGCTTTAAATCTGTGCCATTCTGTGGGTCTCTTTCTTCAGATGGCCACTTAACTTACATCTGTAGCCATTTCTGTTTGTATCAGCCCTCTTTTTAAAAACAGTTTTTGGAATTATAAATTAAACCGTCCATGCTACTGTGAGGTTCTGACTGTGTAGTCATGACACTAGTCCTAGCTCCCCCATCAAAACCAAGAGATCTTCTGAAAATAATACCTATAGGGAGTTGTAATTTTAATAAATTCTCATGTAATTAACAGAAAACATATGGAGTATAATGCAGAGCATAACATCATATAACTTTCTGTCAGGAATGCTTTCATATTCAATTGAATCCTATATACAGATTTTCCAGTCTGTAGATAATTAGAAATTAGGTTGTGGAAACTGTGGAACTAGTGAGTTTGGAGCATAGTTCATATAATTGAGAGAATTGGCTGAGGAACAATTGTGGGGTACAAAAGCACTTAGGCATCAGAAAGTTACATTCAACAATTTACTTACTTTAATATCCCATCCAACTCCACATTCAAAGACTACAGTCAACCATCACTCTCTATCTCCCCAGGTAAAAGGTGTCTAAGTAACTGGAGCTGCCAAGGTACTTACTATTGGAGAATAACCTTTGAAATAGGTACGGTGAATTGCAACTTGTTGACAGAATGTTAATAAGAACAATGGATCACTCAGCCTTGAGTATGCTGCATTCCTGAGATTATAGCCTCACTGGGACACAATCTAATTCCAGAGTTCTGAGTTTGGAAGTGACAAGACTATGCAGACACATTTAAGGATAGAGGTGCACATCGCAGAACTCTTACTGCATGAAAAAAAGTCATTTGGCCCATTGTGCCTGCATCGGCTTGTTAAATGGACATCATCATCTCCTGTCAATTTCCTGTTCTTTCTTCCATACCCCTGCACACTATTTTTTTTCAAATAATCATCTCATACTGTCTTGAATGTCTCATTTTAAAATACATTTCCAGCTGTTTTATAGGAGTGGTACTCAAGAAAACAACAGCAACTGTAGTATAAACTAATACAGATATAAACGTATGCCTGGTAGCAGCACAAGATATGATTTGAATCAACTCTAAATAAACAGTCTGAAATTGTACATTGCATGGAAAATCAGAGCTGCTCCTGTAGGCTTCATATTTATGAACAGCAGCCCTCTGAACCCTTTGATCATAGGAGATATTGCAGTTGATAGTTTCACTGTTTTTTGAACCTAGTGAAACAACAAAAGGCATAATAAACAGCAACTTGTAGGTTCCAGACAGATGCTGTTACTTGACTTCAGAAGCCCTGTATGAACTGAAAACAAGTTGTGCACAGTAGGAATATGTAAAGTGATAGAAGAAGCCTACATCTTCCAACTGCCAACCTAAATAGCATAATATAAGAGGCATTTCAAGCGTAACTTTGATTAAATTATTTTTTACAAACTATGAATGTTCCATGAAGCTAGTAGTGATGAAAGTATAAAGGTCTTGGTGTTAAGTGCAATGAGGTGACAATACTATTACGGGTGCACAGTAAGAGGACCTTAGAATTTGCCATGATGTGTGGAGGTGCCGGTGTTGGCCTGGGATGAACAGGTCAAAAATCCCAAGAGACCAGGTTATAGCCAACACATTTATTTGAAAACACAAGCTTTCAACACAAGCACCTTTGCCAGCTGAAGGCTATGCTCTGAAAGTGTCTGTTATCAAATGACCTTATTGGATTATAACCTGGTGTCATGCGATTTCTGACTTTAGAATTGGCCTATACAAGAAGACAGCTGTAACTCTAAACTGAATAAATCTTTGGAAACATTGATTTGAAAATTTGCTTCAGTAGTCCACATTTTTATGGTATTTGACTTTCATACAGTCATAGTCATTTACTTTTATTTTCTATTGCATTCAATTCCTTAGGAACCAATATCAGTGTGCTGTGTAGCACCCCCCAAGATAATGATTAAAGGCTGGATTTTACAGTGAAAAGGAGTGAGACTAATAACATTCATCAGCATTAGTACCCAAGTTCAGATGGCTGACTCTAATAACTAATGCAGTTTCTGTCTGCGATGCCATGCTTGTCAAAAAATTGACACAATAAATAATGTTAAACAGCATGAAGAAGTTATTACACTTACCTGGTCCATACAAACAAATATACAATAGAATGTCAAGGTGTGTTTCATTGAAGTTATCCTTTGGTAATGTCATACTAAGTCATAATTCTTGTCAAGCAACCTTTTGGACACTGCCAATACACTTTTCCAAACATGGTGACCCATTCCCTCAGATTTTAATTGTTGAAATTATTTGTAAAGTGAAATTTAAAAGAAATCTTTTACATTATCTTCTCTCTTTCTCTGGATTAGTCCAATCTGTTTTTCTCCTTCTCTATTTTGTATTCAGTACCTGATTTGAAGTTGTATTGAATATTCTATTTGACACTACCTTGACACAACAGGAGTGTGATGACGTCTGTCTACAGTGACCAGTAAAAGAATAAAGAAAATAAAAGTTTCATCAATCTTGTCAGTTTTCACCTTAAGTCTGCTCATCCTCCATGTTGTGAAATAGCACTTTTTTCCATTGTTGTTCTGGCCTACTTTAGATTTTAAGAATTTTGTTTTTCTTTTTTGCTTGAAATCTTTCACTTGTGGTAGTTCATGTGCCCACTCTCCTAGTGTTTACACAGTTTTGCCATTCTGTTCACCAGAAAATCAGTCACCTTGGTTTATATTTACTTGTATCGGAGAGACTCCTATATGGAATTTGAATTTAGCTAATAAATCTGCAGTAAGAACTCATTCTCTTAATATACTGATAGCCAGTTTACAGAATTATTAGTTGATAGCGCCTTTTTAAAAAAAAATCATGTGTATTTAAGTACAGAAGTATAGGAGTATAGTGAAAAGTATCTAATGTCACCACACAATGCGTCATCTTTGGTGCAAAGGTCCCTAAGTACAAAAACCTCAGGTACAAAGTAGTAAAAGAAACAATATTACAAAGTTAAGCACGACAGACCTTCATAGAATATATAGAAAAAAAGAAATAAGGTAATTGTTCACATAAAAGTCTTTCTTAATATAAACTAGAAAAATAAGGGAATAAATTTAAAGAAAAATAAAGAAATGAAAGTTAAACAATAACCACAGTTCAAAACAGGAATGAATTCCTGCAGTCATGAAACCTGACATTACTCCTGATTTTGTCTGTTTGCCAGTTTGCTTCAAAGTCCTATCGTAATATAATTGTTTTTGACTTGGAATAATATTTGGGATTTATTTATCCAATTTCAGTATCAAAGACCCCTCTCTTCAAGATACCTGAGGGTTGGTGATTATCTCTTCAGACCCAAATGACATCTTTCAGCCACACAATATTGTGCCGCTGCCCAGAAAACAGTATCGCTTCCTATCCAGTACCTTTTCCCAGTACCTATGATGCAGATGGTATTTAACTATTTTTGTGAGTATTTAACCTCTGCCGTCTCCTTTCATTAATGCTTGAATCTCATCTTCTCAGGGGTTAATAATCATTTCCCTTTCTCAATATATTTTTAAAAGTGATCTGTTCTGACATACAACAATACAGCACAGTACAGGCCCTTCGGCCCACGATACTCTGCAGACCTATTATCCAACTAATATCAATCTACCCTGCGTACCATACATTATACTATCATCCATGTGCCTCTCCAAGACTCACTTACAAGTCTCTGAAGTATCTGACTCCACAACCACTGCTGGCAGTGCATTCCACTTGCCCACCACTCTCTGTGTGAAGAACCTACCTGTGACGTCTCCCCTATACCTTCCTCCAATCACCTTAAAATTATGCACCCTCATAACAGTCTTTTCCATCCTGGGAAAAAGTCTCTGACTATCCATTCTATCTATGCCTCTCATCACCTTGTAAACCTCTATCAAGTCACCTCTCATCCTTCTTTGCTCCAATGAAAAAAGCCCTAGCTCCCTCAACCTTTCCTCAAAAGTCCTGCCCTCCAGTCCAGGCTGCATCCTGGTAAATCTCCTCTGCATCCTCTCTAAAGCTTCCACAACTTTCCTAGAATGAGGTGCCCAGCAATGAACATAATATTCCAAGTGTGGTCTAACCAGAGTTTTATACAGCTGCAGCGTAACCTCATGGCTTTTAAGCTCAGTTCCCCTGCCGACGAAAGCCAACACACCGTATGCCTTCTTTACAACTCAATCAACTTGAGTCGCAACTTTGAGGGATCTATGGACATGGACCCCAAGACCCCTCTGTTCCTCCACACTGCCGTGAATCCTGCCATTAACCCTGAATTCTGCATTCAAATTCGACCTTCCAAAACGAATCACTTCACACTTTTCTGGGTTGAATTCCATCTGCCACTTCTTTGCCCAGCTCTGCATCCTGTCAATGTCCTGTTGCAACCTGCCTTCTACGCTATCCACAACTCCACCAACCTTCGTGTCATCAGCAAACTTACTAACCCACCCTTCCACTTCCTCATCCAAGTCATTTATAAAGATCATTTTTCTTTTTCCTTTTTTCATTTTTTTTATGAAATGGATTTGATTTGATTTTATTAAAACTGCATTCACAAATACTGGAGTGTTTTTCAAAACAAATACTGTGCTTTTGGTAACATGTCACTCCAATTTGAGGGGGATTTTTAAAAAAAGTCATTCAATATATGAATGATACTTTTATTTGCCTCCTTCCCTCTTTTGATACATGAAAGACTTTTAAATTTGTGATAATATTAAATCGATAATACCTTGTATTGGAGACACCTGCTGATTATATCAAGACAAAAACAGTAAAACAACACGATCATGTCCACCATCAGCATCCTGTGCTAGTAATATTTTAAAAGCTGAAGCTAAACAGGTAACTCATGGGAAGACACAAGTTTGTCTACTCTCAAGAATAAAACAAAAAAGTACATCAGAAAGGAGAATACAGCTGTCAATGGAGTTTCAAATCAAAAAACATCATTTGATCAGTTCCCCCCGGATAACTGAAATAAGGACTTTGTAATGAATTACAGTATACACTTGAATTCCTGAAACACAACTTGAGGTGTGCATTAGTGCACAAGCTATTGATAGTAAAATAGTCATTAGTATAAATTTAAATCACTACTATAAAAACATGCCTTTCACAAACATTTACATTACTTTTTAATGTTACATTTATCATTTTTACCCCCCACTCCCACCCAAACACTCAGCTTGCAATTTTAGTTGAGTTGAAGACTTCAAAGACAAAGACTATGAATATTTTCCCTTCTGGCAACTGATCAACTGCTAACCATAGGCAAGCTATTAGAAATAATACCATTCCAATTTCACACACTGAATAGGTATAAACCTTGATACACACAAGCTCCACACTGGTGTGGTGAAATGCATACATCAGCAACACAGACCCCTGAGTAGAAACATTACAAAAATACCACATTTAGGAGCACTTAGACAAAGTCAGTACACACACAAATCCACAGCTATATCAGAGATAATGGAAACTACAGAAGCTGGAGAATCCAAGATAACAAAGTGTGAAGCTGGATGAACACAGCAGGCCAAGCAGCATCTCAGGAGCACAAACGCTGACGTTTCGGGCCTAGACCCTTCATCAGAGAGGGGGATGGGGAGAGGGTTCTGAAATAAATAGGGAGAGAAGGGGAGGCGGACCGAAGATGGATAGAGGAGAAGATAGGGGGGTAGGGAGGGGATAGGTCAGTCTGGGGAGGATGGACAGGTCAAGGAGGCAGAATGAGGTTAGTAGGTAGGAAATGAAGGTGCGCCTTGAGGTGGGAGGAAGGGGTAGGTGAGAGGAAGAACAGGTTAGGGAGGTGGGGACAAGCTGGGCTGGTTTTGGGATGCAGTGGGGGAAAGGGAGATTTTGAAGCTTGTGAAGTCCACATTGATACCATTGGGCTGCAGGGTTCCCAAGCGGAATATGAGTTGCTGTTCCTGCAGCTTTTGGGTGGCATCATTGTGGCACTGCAGGAGGCCCAGGATGGACATGTCGTCTAAGGAATGGGAGGGGGAGTTAAAATGGTTTGTGACTGGGAGGTGCAGTTGTTTATTGCGAACCGAGCGGAGGTGTTCTGTAAAGCGGTCCCCAAGCCTCTGCTTGGTTTCCCCAATGTAGAGGAAGCCACAACAGGTACAGTGGATGCAGTATACCACATTGGCAGATGTGCAGGTGAACATCTGCTTGATATGGAAAGTCATCTAGGGGCCTGGGATGGGGGTGAGGGAGGAGGTGTGGGAGCAAGTGTAGCACTTCCTGCGGTTTCAGGGGAAGGTGCCGGGTGTGGTGGGGTTGGAGGGGAGTGTGGAGTAGATAAGGGAGTCCCGGGGGGAGAGGTCTCTGCATAAGGCAGACAAGGGTGAGGATGGAAAAATGTCTTGGGTGGTGGGGTCAGACTGTAGATGGCGGAAGTATCGGAGGATGATGCGTTGTATCCAGAGGTTGGTGGGGTGGTATATGAGGATGAGGGGGATTCTCTTTGGGTGGTTATTACAGGGGCGGGGTGTGAGGGGTGTGTTATGGGAGATGCGGGAGACACGGTCGAGGGCATTCTCGACCACTGCGGGGGCGGGCGGGGGGGGGGGGCGGAGTTGCGGTCCTTGAAGAACGCGGACATCTGGGATGTGCGGGAGTGGAATGCCTCATCCTGGGAGCAGATGCGGCAGAGGCGAAGGAATTGGGAATAGTGAATGGAATTTTTGCATGAGGGTGGGTGGGAGGCGGTGTATTCTAGGGAGCTGTGCGAGTTGGTGGGCTTGAAATGGACATCAGTTTCTAGCTGTTTGCCTGAGATGGAGACAGAGAGGTCCAGGAAGGTGAGGGATGTGTTGGAGATGGCCCAGGTGAACTTGAGGTTGGGGGTGGAAGGTGTTGGTGAAGTGGATGAACTGTTCGAGCTCCTCTTGGGAGCAAGAGGCGGCGCCGATACAGTCATCAATGTAACGGAGGAAGAGGTGAAGTTTGGGGCCTGTGTAGGTGTGGAAGAGGGACTGTTCCACGTAACCTACAAAGGGGCAGACATAGCTTGGGCCCATGCGGGTATCCATGGCCACCCCCTTTGTCTGTAGGAAGCGGGGGGAATCGAAAGAGAAGTTGAGGGTGAGGATGAGTTCGGCCAGGCGGATGAGGGTGTTGGTGGAGGGGGACTGGTCAGGCCTGTGGGACAGGAAGAAGTGGAGGGCCTTGAGGCCATCTGCATGAGGAACGCAGGTGTATAGGGACCAGACGTCCATGGTGAAAATGAGGTGTTGGGGATCGGGGAATTGGAAGTTCTGGAGTAGGAGAAGGGCGTGGGTGGTGTCACGGATGTAGGTGGGGATGTAGGGGGAGAAAATGAAGTCCAGATAGGTGGAGATGAGCTCAGTGGGGCACGAGCAGGTGGAGACAATGGGTTGACCAGGGCAGGCAGGTTTGTGGATTTTGGGAAGGAAATAGAAGTGGGTAGTGCGGGGTTAGGGAACAATAAGGTTGGAGGCTGTGGATGGGAGGTCATCTGAGGTGATGAGGTTGTGAACGGTTTGGGAGCTGTGGGTGGGAGGCTTGGGGACCGCTTTGCAGAACACCTCCGCTCGGTTTGCAATAAACAACTACACCTCCCAGTCGCAAACCATTTTAACTCCCCCTCCCATTCCTTAGACGACATGTCCATCATGGGCCTCCTGCAGTGCCATAATGATGCCACCCAAAGGTTGCAGGAACAGCAACTCACTATCCGCTTGGGAACCCTGCAGCCCAACGGTATCAATGTGGATTCACAAGCTTCAAAATCTCCCCTTCCCCCACTGCATCCCAAAACCAGCCCAGCTCATCCCCGCCTCCCTAACCTGTTCTTCCTCTCACCTATCCCCTCCTCCCACCCCAAGCCGCACCTCCATGTCCTACCTACTAACCTCATCCCGCCTCCTTGACCTGTCCGTCCTCCCCAGACTGACCTATCCCCTCCCTACTTCCCCACCTATGCTCTCCTCTCCACTTATCTTCTCCTCTATCCATCTTCGATCCGCCTCCCCCTCTCTCTCTGTTTATTTCAGAATCCTCTCCCCATCCCCCTCTCTGATGAAGGGTCTCGGCCTGAAACGTCAGCTTTTGTGCTCCTAAGATGCTGCTTGGCCTGCTGTGTTCATCCTGCTCCACACTTTGTTATCCACAGCTATATCATTTTTGCACACAGATGACTTGGTAATGCCAAACACCTTTCAACAAACCTCCGACTGAAACCTTTGGCTATGCACCTTTCTTCATGTGCAAGACACTTTGTGCAACTGTCACCACTGACCAACGGAGCTCTGAAAATAACTCAGTAAGTGTCCTGAATTGTCTGCAGCTCCAACGCAGACACAGCTTGTAATATCTGTTCTAGAATTCTAATGGATAGTGGAACAAAATGTTCATTTTATCAACTTCACCATGAGAGAGTTTCCCATATTAGGATGTTTCAACACTCTTTCACAACAAGTGGGTCTTCAACCTGCACCTTGTGACGTAGAGTTAGGGACGTTACCACGTGCCGCAAGAGCCTTGCGTTTCTTTAATACACATGTGGAAGCGTAAAGTCATGGCGATGTCTGATTTTTAGAATTCAATCTGATTTGATTGCTGTTGTGCCTTGGACTTCACTGGACAGGGGCTGCTAACTTGGCAGTGGAATTTTTTTTAAAAAATCAACATGCTACAGCATACTTCTGGAGCAGGTGGGACTTGAACACAGGCCTCCTGGCTCAGAGATAAGAACATTACCACTGTGTCAGAAAAGCTCTCACGAAAGCAATTGGGTTACTGTTGCAAGATTCCGTCAGAGCATGCTGGTTTTCTTTAGCTAATGGCAAAATAGCTAGCTCTAAAATACTCCAGTTGGCTGGAATGTTTCCTGTTCAATGGAATTTTGATTGTCATTTAATGTAAGCAGTCATTCACTGATCTTTAGCTCCTCGACAGTGTCAATTGTTAACTTAGAATATCAATCTATTTGAAGAAGGAGGACAACAATTATTGATTGTGAACTGCTCAGAGCTTAAAGAAAGTGATATGAGAAATGAATTTTTACATACTTCAACCCTGTGGACCTCACACTGTTCCTAATATATTTCTTCTGCAAAATACAGGACGTGTGTTTTGTACTGTATTTGCCCACCACATTCTGAAAACAATTAAATTTAGGGGGCTCTGATTAGGTAACCCAAATAAATCGCCCTTTTGTTATCCAGCTATTACATTTTTATAACTTCAAAAAATGAGATCAACCAACAACCTAACATACCCATGTTACCTTAGTAAAGCACAAGTTTAAATACAACAGCATTAAAAGCGGAACAATGATGCAATACTGTTCAAGTTAGCAAAATCAAAACTGATGGCAAGAATTTCTCAGTTGCACAGACCTACCCTATATTCTGTAAATTCTAACAAGATGTCCAGAAAATTCTGGTGCACGTTTCTGGCATATCAACAAGTAAAGACATTAGTGTTTCAGACCAAACATGCCCTTCCAGTAAATTCCAGCCAATAACGTAAAATTATTCACACTTACTCAGATTCCACTTGAGGCCAGTTGTTGTTACATTACATGCATTTCCCACTGGGACAAGGCCACACCACTTATCCTCCAATCCCGTGTCAACACGCAGTCTATGGTGACCCTGCCATAAAACAATACATGTCAGCTTTATTTTTAAATTTATATTCAATTTAGAAGGTACTCCAAAACCTTAGAGAAGGTACATCATGAAAAACCTTTCAGTAATTGCTGTACTTATATTACGAAAGATCACAGTGCATATTTGTTTTAAAGCAGACAAAAGAATCCAAAGTTTTGTTGCCATTTAATTCAGTCAGAACAATTTTTCAATAACGTCAACAATTGTCACTTGAATAATTTACCTGCAATGGTTAATTTATCAAAATTTCAAAATCTTTCAACTTTTACTGAAATTCAGAGATTTTGCATATAAGTTGGCCTTTGTCAAGATTGAAGGCGTTGGAAGCAAAAAGAAGTGGTAGGCAAAAATGAAATGAACAATACAAAGGCATTAGAGATAATGGGAATTGCAGATGCTGGAGAATCCAAGATAACAAAGTGTGGGGCTGGACGAACACAGCAGGCCAAGCAGCAATTTGTGCTCCTGAGGTGCTGCTTGGCCTGCTGTGTTCATCCAGCCCCACACTTTGTTAATACAAATACCTTAAATGGGGACAAGTACCAGAACAGCACAACAGCTGACCCAACTAATGGGTGAGGATTTGGGCATACATTTGCATGAACAAAGTGTGAAGCGTACTGCAGGAAACAAAACCAAACCAGTCTGAGGAATGGTCACCGGTCCCGAAACATTAACTCTGTTTTTTTCCTTCACAGAGGCTGCCAAACCTGCTAAGCTTTTCCAACAATATCTGTTTTGTTTCCTGACTTACAGCATCTGCAGTTCTTTTGCTTTTTTAAATTTTGTGAAGGGTACTATCCTGTTTGGTAGTCCTGGAGAATATACTGTACAGGAGGGAGTGATGGCCTAATGGAATTATAACTAGACTGTTAATCCAGAGGCCTAGGTAATAGTCTGGGTATCCGGGTTCGAATCCCGCCACAGAATTCAATAAAAATCTGGAATTAAGAGCCTAATGATGACCACAAATCTAATGTTGATTGTGAAGAAAAACCCATCCCTTTCATTAATGTCCTTTAGGAAAAGAAACTGCCATTGTTACCTGCTCTGGCCTATGTGTCTCCACAGGAATGTGGTTGACTCTTAACAGCCCTCTTGGCATTTAGGGATTTGCGATAAATGCGGTCCTAGCCAGTGACCCCCTCATCCTGTGAATGAATTAAAAACTAACTTCCCTATCAGGAGCTGGGAATAATGCTCAATGCATAAGCCTCTCCTATAATACTCTCAATCTTGATTACACTGTCATTTTTCTGAACAACATGAATAAGCGATATTTGTCTTGAAAAAATCTTCCATGCAAGGGAAAACTCCACATTTCAATTGAGAAACAAATTGCTGGCAAAAGAAACTGTAGGGATATGCACAGTCATCACCTTGCTACCAGGAGGTTTCTTGTTGGCAGATCAATTTTCACAGAATCATAGTGTACAGAAGAGTCTGTACGGCCAGAAACTCTAGACTTATTCTTGTCTCACTTTGGAGCTCTGGCCTTGAATGTTTTGACACTCCAAGTACTTTTTCAAGGTTTTGAGTTTACCCCCTCAACTACCTTTCCAGGAGTGCATTCCAAATCCCGACCACCTTCAGGGTTGTTGGCTGGGGGGTGGGGGGGGGGGGGGGGAGCTCCTCAGATCCCCTCTAAAACTCTTGCCTTTCACCTTAAAGTTATGTTCCTTGGTCTTGACCCTTCAACTAAGGAGGAACAGCTGCTTTCTATCCACTCTGCCCAAGTTCCTAGTCTTATACACCTCAATCAGGTCCCTTCTCTGCTCCAAAGGAAACAACTCCAGCTTGCCCAGCCTCCCTTTGTAACTGAAGTGGTGATTTGCAGTGAATCTCCTCTGCACCCGACCTGTGCAATCACATCCTTCCTACAGTGCAGTGATCAGAATCACACAGTATCCAGCTGAGGCCTAACCAATGTTTTGAACCTTGCTGCTCTGATGATCAATGCCTCAACCAATAAAGGCAGGGATGATTTATGCCTTCTTAGCTATAGTTTAAACCTGTTCTACCATCTTCACAGATTTGTGGATCAGCACCACATGATCCTCCTGTTTATTTGAGCCTCCTAATGTCATGTCATTCATTAGGTTCTCCCTTGTGTTGTTACTTCATTGCATTTTTCTGGGTTAAGTTCCATCTGCCACTGATCTGCCCGTCTGAACAATCTGTCTAAATGTTCTGTAACCTAAGGCCTTCTTCCTTACTGCCAACCACCTGAAAATCTTCATGTCATTTTCAAACTTACTTATCAATGTCTTCTCCCACATTGTGATACATATGAATGTTGTAGATAAAAGAATAGGGACAAGCAAGGCTAAACAATGCATTTTGGGAGGTTTAATAAAGGAAGGATATACACGATGAATGGTAGGTCCTTAGGGAAAACTGATGAACAAAGGACCTTGGTTTACAAATTCATAGATCCCTTAAGGTGTTTGTACAGGTAAATAGGGATGTGAAGGCGGCAAATGGGATGCTTGCCTTCATTTGCAAGGGCACAGAATGCAGAAGGAAGGAAGTCTTGTTACAACTTTATAGAACATTGGTGAGGCCAGAGATAGAATTCTGTGTGCAGTTCTGGTTGTCACACGACCAGAAAGAGGTGATTGGACCAGAAAGGGTGCAGAGGAGATTCACCAGGATGTTGCCTGGGATGAAAAGTCTCAGTTATAAGGAGAGACTGGATAGGCTGCATTTGTTTTCCCCTCAGAGCAGAAGATGCTGAGGGGGTCCTGACTGGGGATACAAAATTATGTCAGCCATACACAGGGTAGATCATGAGAATCTTGTCCCCATAGCAGATGTGTTTAAGAGGGCATACAGTTAACTAAGTGGTTTAAAAGAAATTTGAGAAAGAAAAACACCAAGAGGGTGGCAGAAATGTAGAACACGCTGCCTGAGAGAGAGGTAGAGGCAGGTGCTCTCACAACATTTAAGAAGCATCTGGCTGAACGCTTAAGAAGACAGGGCATACAGGCTCTTGTCCAAGTGCATGGGATTAGTGTAATTTGGAGTTTGCTGATTAGCATAAATATGGCAGGCCGAAAGGCCTGTTTCTATGTTTTATGATGCTACGAATCCAAGATGAATGACAGGAAAAAAAAACTGAAGCTGTAACAGCTGCTCCTTTTTTGAGGTATCTTTAGTGTTGGAGATGTTTTTCTATAATTCTAGGAGCAGTAATTACTATTTTATAAGCTGTTGCATTATCTTGGAACTCTGGGGGAGAAGATAAAGATCAAAATAACAGCAGTTTAAGGAGGAGGAAGACAAACAAAGGTAGTGACTAATTGGGAACTGAACCAAACACAGAAATAAACCTGCACTTTTGTCTGACCCAGCAGTGAAACAGCTGGCTGTTTGACTTCAAGTATCTCTGGACATCAGAGTCATCGATGAAAAATCAACCAACAGTGAAATTCACAGCTGACCTTGGAGGAACGTGTGTGGGAAACCTCAGAGCAGGAAAGCAGCTAAGTGGCTTTTAAATTCTAAGCTAATTTTTTCTTTGAAAATCAACAATAGTGAGGGGAGTGGATTTCTTTTTGATTATATGTTTTATTGAGATCTGTCTCTTGATTAAACTTTAAAAATATAAAGCATCAGTCCTAAGTTAGCCTGGAGCACTGTTTTGTTTTAGCAATAAGACTGCTATTTTCTGGATCTGTACATTGGTAAGCTGCAAAGATGCCTTTACTAGGCATCTTCCAGTTGGATGTGGGAAATTAGAAAGTGTTCCCATGTTCCTGTTGATTATGCCTGCAGGAAGTGCGTTTGATTGTGAATTCTATTGGATCGGCTGGAGTAGCAGTTAGAGGCATTGAGAAATTTACAGGAGCAAGGGGTGTAATGGATGGTGATTGCAGGAAGGGAGATAAACTGAAGATACCGTCAGTTAGATGGGTTACCTCCAGGAAATGGTGGAGACGTCATGCAGGAGTTTCCTGTGGCTATCGCCAACAAGTATGCTGTTTTGGAAACTGTAGGCGTTATCGACTCTCAGGGGAACGTAGCACTAACAGCCAGGTTTTTGGTACCAAGACTGGCTCTTATGAAATGAGGGGACGTCAGGTTCCAAGTGATTGATTATGATGGGGTTTGCTCTAGTCGAATGCACTGACAGACATTTCTGTGCCCATCAACAAGACATCAGAATGGTGTGCTGCCTCCCTGGTACCAAGATTAAGGGCAGGTTGCAGAACATTCTCAAAGGGGAGAGGGACCAGCAGGAGGTTGTTGTACACAATGAGCTAATGACATAGGAGGAGAAAAAGATGAGATTCTGAGGAGAGAATATGGGAAGTTAGGTAGGAATTTAAAAAGGAGGTCCTCAAGGGTAGTAATATCTAGATTACTCCCAGTACCATGAGCCAGTGAGGGTAGGAAAAGGAAGATAGAGCAGATGAATGCATGGCTGAGGGCCTGGTGCAGGGGAGCATGATTCATATTTGTGGATCATTGGATTATTTTCTGGGGTAGAAGTGACCTGTATAAGAAAGATGGATTGAACCCAAATTAGAAAGGGACTAATGCTGGTTGGGAGATTTGCTAGAGCTGCTCAGGAAGACTTAAGCTAGTAAGCATGGAGGGGTCAGGTGGAGGTGTAGGTCCCAGGGAGATAGTGAGTAAAGAGTTCAATCTGACGCTGATGCTGTTGGGCTAGAAAAGGAGCAAGACAAACAGTCAGAGCAGGCAGGAACAAAGCAAAGAACAAGGTAGGACTGATAAATAAAATTGCATTTATTTCAATGCAAGAGGCCTAACAAGTAGGGCAGATGACCTCAAGGCACGGTTGGTAACATGGGACTGAGAATATCATAGCAATTATAGAGATGTAGCTCAGAGATGAACAGGACTAGCAGCTTAATACTCCAGGGTATAGATGCTATTAGAAGGATAGCAAGGGAGGAGGAGGGGGCAAGACAGGAGGTCAAGTCACGTTTTGCATTAGGGATAAAATTACAGCTTTACTTGGAGAGGACATTCCTGGAATACGTCCTGGAAAGTTATTTCTTGTGGAACTGAGAAATAAGAAGGGGATGTCACTTTAGATAACAAGGTGCAGAGCTGGACGAACACAGCAGGCCAAGCAACATCTTAGGAGCTGGAAAGCTGACGTTTCGGGCCTAGGGTCTAGGCCCGAAACGTCAGCCTTCCTGCTCCTAAGATGCTGCTTGGCCTGCTGTATTCATCCAGCTCTGCACCTTGTTACCTTGGATTCTCCGGCATCAGCAGTTCCTATTATCTCTGGGATGATCACCTTATTGGGATTATACTGTAGAAACCCCAATAGTCAGTGGGAAATTGAGAATCAAATTTGTAAGGAAATCTCAGTTATCTGTAAGAGTAATAAGGTGGTTATGGTAGGGGGATTTTAACTTTCCAAACATAGACCGGGACTGCCATGGCGTAAAGGGCTGCATGGAGGTGAATTTGTTAAGTGTGCACGAGGACATTTTCTGATTCCGTCTGTGGGTGTACCTGCTAGGGAAGGTGCAAAGCCTGACCTACTCTTGGGAACTAAGGCAGGGCAGGTGACAGAGGTGTTAGTAGGGGAACACTTTGGGGTTAGTGAGCATAATTTTATTAGTTTCAAAATAGTGATGGAAAAGGAAAGACTGAATCTAAAAGTTAAATTTTAAATCGGAGGTAGGCCAATTTTGACAGTATTAGGCAAGAACTTTCAAAAGTTGATTGAGGAACAGATGTTTACAAGGGACGGCTGGAAAATGGGAAGCCTTCAATAATGAGAAAATGGGAGTCCAGAGACAATATGTTACTGTTAGAGTAAAGTGCAAGGCTGGTGGGTGTTGGGAATAAGAACAGAAGTTGCTGGAAAAGCTCAGCAGGTCTGGCAGCATCTGTGAAGAAAAATCAGAGTTAACATTTCGGGTCCAGTGACGCTTCCTCACAACGGTTCACTGGACTGGGCCCGAAATGTTAACTCTGGCTTTTTCTTCACAAATGCTGCCAGACCTGCTGAGCTTTTCCAGCAACTTCTCTTTTTGTTCCGGATTTACAGCATCCACAGTTCTAACTTTTAATTTATTTAGGAATGCTGGATGATGAGGGAAATTGAGATTCTGATCAAGAAAAAGAAGGAAGCATATGTCAGGTATGGGCAGCAGGAACTGAGTGAATATCTAGAAGAGTATAAAAACAGTAAGAGTATACTAAAGAGGGAAATCAGGAGGCAAAAAGGAGACATGAGATAGCTTTGGCAAATAGGATTAAAGAAAATCCAAAGGAATTCTACAAATACAGTAAGGATAAAATGGGAACTGGGGGGAAGAATCAGGCCCCTTGAAGATTAGCAAGGCTGCCTATTTGTGCGGGGCGATATTAAACTGGTATTTTGCATCAGCGGTTACTGGGGATAAGGATACGGAAGATGTAGAAAGTGGGAAAATAAATAGTGATATCTTGAAAAATATGTCTAGATTACAGAGGTGATGGTGCTGGATGATTTGAAACACAAAGGTGGATAAATCCCTGGGCCTGATCAGGTGTACCTTAGAACTCTGTGGGAAGCTCAGAAAGTGATTGATGGGCCCCTTGCTGAGATATTTCTATCATCGATAGCCACAGGTGAGGTGCTGGAAAACTAGAGGTTGGCTAACGTGGTGCCAGTATTTAAGAAAGGTGGTAAGGAAAAGCCAGGGAACTATACACCGGTGAGCTTAATATCGGTGGTTGGCAAGTTGTTGGAGGAATCCTGAGGGACAGGATTTACTTATATTTGTAAAGGCAAGGAGTGATTAGGGGTAGTCAACATGACTTTGTGAATGGGAATCTTTTCTCCTAACTTGAATGAGTTTTTTGAAGCAGTAACGAAGAGGATTGATGGGGATGTAGTGGTGGTGGACATGATCTATATGGACTCAGTAAGGCAATCGACAAGGTTCCTCATGGTAGACTGGTTAGCAAGGTTAGATCACATGGCATACTAGCTATTTGAATGTTGAACTGCCTCGAAGGTAGAAGACAGAGGATGGTGGTGGAGGGCTGCTTTTCAGCCTGGAGGCCTGTGAGCAGTGGTGTGCCACAGGATTGGTGCTGGCTCCACTGCTTTTTATCATTTATATAAATGATTTAGATGTCAATATAGGAGGTACGGTTAGTAAGTGTGCAGATGAGGTGGCAGTGCAGTGAGCAGCGAAAAAGATTACCTCAGAGTAGAACAAGATCTTGAACGGATAGATCCATGGGCCGAGGTGTGGCAGATGGAGTTTAATTTAGGTAAATGTAAGGCGCTGCATTTTGGAAAGGCAAATCAGGCCGGGGCTTACACACTTAATGGGAAGGTCCTGGGGATTGTTGCTGGACAAAGACCTTGGAGGACAGGTTCATAGTTCCTCAAAAGCAGGTAAATAGGATAGTGAAGGCGGTGTTTGGTATGCTTGCCTTTATTGGTCGGTGCGTTGATCATAGGAGTTGGGAGGTCATGTGGCAGCTGTACAGGTCATTGGTTAGGCCACTTTGGAATACTGCATACAATCTTGTCTCCCTGCTACAGGACGGATGCTAAACAGTTCAGAAAAGGTTTACAAGGATGTTGCCGAGGTTGGAGGGTTTGAACTATAGGGAGAGGCTCAATAGGCTGGAGCATCAGAGGCTGAGGGGTGACCATATAGAGGTTATAAAATCATTAGGTGTGGAGATAGGTTGAATAGACAAAGTCTTTTCCCCAGGGTTGGGGAGTTCAAAACTAGAGAGGGCATAGGTTTAAGGTGAGGGGGAAAAGATATAAAAGAGACCTAAGAGGGAGCTTCTTCACACAGAGGGTGGTACATGTATGGAATGAGCTGTCAGAGGAAGTCGTACAGGCTGGTACAATTACAACATTTAAAAGGCATCTAGATGGGTATTTGAATAAGAAGGGTTTAGAGGGATATGGGGCAAATGGGACTGGATTAATTTAGGATATCTGGTCAGCATGGACGAGTTGGGCCAAAGGGTATGTTTCTGTGCTGTATATCTCTATGACCCGATGACTAATCCCTGTGGCACCCCACTGGGCAGCAGTCTCCAGTCACAGAAGCAGCCTTTCACAGCCACCCTTTGAATCCTGCACGAAGCCAATTTTGGATCGAACTTGCCACATTAACCTGAATCCCATGTGTTTTTACCTTCTTTGTCAGTCTTGCCCTTGTCATAAGCCTTACTGAAATCCGTAAACAGTATCAACTGCACTACCCTCACTTACATTCTTAGGATTCATTAGGCATGAGTCCCTGACAAAGCCATGCTGACTATCCGTGATCAAAGCTTATCTCTCCAAGTGGAGATTAAATCTCTCCTGCAGACTTTTCTCCAATAGTTTCTCTATCGCTAATGGGAGACTCTGTAACGTCCTAGTCTATAATCCTTCTTGAAAAGTGGAACCACTTTGGCTGTACTTCACCTCCCCAGCTGCCAGAGAGGAATTAAAGATTTGGGTCGGAACTCTGTGATTTTTGACCTTGTCACCCACTGCAGTCTAGGATTCAACTCAACTGGACCTGGGGATTTGTCCGCTTTTAAAACTTATCAAAACCTCCAAAGCCTCCTCACTCCCTATTACCAAGCTGCTCAATATGCTCAGTCACTCTTCCCAAATTTTGTACATAAATCCTCCTTCTCCTGAATAGAGACAGATGTGAAGGGCTCATTTAACACTCAACTAATATGCTTTGGCTCCATGCACAGATTTCTCCCTTCATCCCTAAAGGATCCTACTCTTTCCCTGGTTGTTCTTACTTTGTTGTTCTCTTCCCGCATAGATTCTCTTTAATCTTGCCGGCTGGTTTTTCTTCATTTCTCCTTTTTGCTTTCTCAACTGCTTTCTTAAGTTGCCCCTGCACCCTTTATACACATCCAGGGTGCATTGTTTTACGCCATTTGAACCTATGTCCACGTCTCAACTATCCTCCTTTTCCAGTCTGAATATTCCTTGACATTCAGGATTTTCTGGGCTTGTTCCTCCTACATTTCACTCCAATGAGAACACTGTTGGGCCTGTACTCTCCCCAGTACCTTTTTGAATGCCTTCCAAAGTTCTGCTGTTGATTTAACCTCAACTAGTTA
The DNA here is from genome assembly GCF_030684315.1 of Stegostoma tigrinum. Taxonomy (NCBI): domain Eukaryota; kingdom Metazoa; phylum Chordata; class Chondrichthyes; order Orectolobiformes; family Stegostomatidae; genus Stegostoma; species Stegostoma tigrinum. The sequence goes on along the minus strand of NC_081355.1, from coordinate 100,604,863 downwards.
TTGCCAGTCTATATTCAGGAGAGTCGAGTTGAATTTAGTGACATTCTTTCATTGTTTCTCTCTCCCTCTTTGATTCATAAGTCATCTGTGGTCCTGAAACATTAACTCTATTTTTCTCTTCCAGATGTTGGCATACCTGCTGAGTTTCCCAAGCACTTTATGTTTTTTTATTCCAATTTAGTGGCTTGTTTTCGTACACTTACACACTGCAGGTCATTTTGCCAATAATTGAAGAGTGGTTCACAGTGGAAATTTCATCTTTACATAAAATATGTTCATGTACAGGAAAAGTCAGAATATTCAAAGAGCATCTGACATCCTGTCGGTTTCAAAAAGGATCAAGTTCAACTGATGTGCAATTTCATTGATTAGAAAAAAACTCAATTGCCCACTGAAGGTAGTTACTGTCAAATCTCCAAGTTTTTCAGCTGCTACTGTGTTAAACTTGTAATTTTGCAGTTAATCTGTGGGATCCTGACAGTGAAAATTCTACTTTGATGGCTCTTTTCCCTGGTGGGTGGCGGTCAAATACTGTTTCTGTGAACACATTTTGCTTCTGCACTGTTTTAGTTCTATTGCAGTTTTCCCTTTGTACATTTGCAAAATAGAATCTTGCAGATGGCTATTTTGTCTGCCTGACTGATTTGTGTTAATTATAGCTATTACCATCCACTCTGCTCACCTTGTGTAATTTTCCCCTCAATTTTATGGGAAATCGTGCACATTAATATGACCTGATTAAAGCAGGTTTTCTGTATGTGAAAAACACAGGCACGCAGCAGCACCAAAATAAGTAGTGAAGTAAATACTGTTCTATTTCTTTTAAATGGGAAACAGAAGGAAGAATAGAAAATCCAATTACTTGTTTTCGTGAATAATAATACATGTCTGAATTTATTGATCTTTCCACAAATCTTAATTCCTTCTACTTTTCTAATGTTGGCCAATGTCATGTTTTGTTTCTATTGAATCAGAAATCTTGCCTGATGGGGACAAAAGATTGGAAACGAAAATTGAGGCCCTTGCAATTCAAGGCAGCCGTGTTGCATCTATATAAATTGAGCTGCGAATTCGGAGGTAGCAAGGTTAGGGGCTTATTCATGGATAGACAAGCAGCAACAAGACATGTTCACAAAATGTGGTGCTCAGGCCTCATTATTTCAACACATAATGACTTGGTTTTGAAAAATATAATGAATTTTGCAGATGACACAAAGCTGGCAAATGTAGTGAACTGTGAAGAGAAAGAGAGAGAGTAGAAATTGCAAAAGGACATAGATAGATTAAATGTCACACTTTCGAAAGGATGTCAAGGCCTTGGAGAGGGTACAGAGACAATTTTCTAGAATGGTGCCAGAGATGAGGGACTATAGCTATTTCAAGAAACTGTTCCACTCATAGCACAGAATATTGAGGGATTTAATAAAGGTGTTCGAATCATGAAAGGTTTTGATCCAAACAGGGTGTGAATAAACAGTTTCCATTGGCAGATAGATCAATACTTGTCACATCTTTTGACTTTCACAAAGGTTTATCAGAGGTTTCCTTAAATTCTTTCTGTTCGCAATATTTGTTTTCTCATATTTGACTTTGCTTTTGAACACTGCATCTTATCTGATAAATTATATAATTAAAACTTTTAAAACTAAGTTTCTGCATGCTATACAATTTGTGCCCTGCGCAATAAATCTTTAAAATTCTAATTTTAGGTTTAGCCTTTCTACTTCCTGGACTCTCTAAACAATGCAGATTACTTATATTACCAACTCTATCTCTCCCTTACTCAATCCATTTTTGCTGTCTTTCCTGAAGACAATATTTGTTGCTAAATTGACTTACTTCAATTGCATCATTTTTTAAAAAGTCAGCCTTTAAGTCACAACGTTGAATGACAGCAGAGTGTTGATTTGGTTTGACGGCAAGTGAAGTGAGATTGACAAAACTGTTGTCATGGAGAATGCACTAGTTAATGGCAACTGACAGTTAATAGCCAAGCTTTATTCAAGTTTTATCCTGGCAGGCTAACACTTATTGGTCAAGGCACTATCCTGAGAAATGAACCGGAGAATAGCGATCACCTGTTTTGTTGAACTGAAACTGGCAGTGTGTGTTAATGATTTTTCTGTCTGCAAGTATATACATCGATTGACAATCCCAAATTGCTTGTCAGTGTAATCGTTTGCACATTCAGAATTATTTGGCAAATATTGTCCAAACATGGAGTCACCCCTAATGTTGATTACTGTGGTACGAATCTTGCAAATGGCCGCTGGCTGGGTATGGCCAGTACCTTGCTTGTAGTGAACAGCAGAAGGGATATGCTGCTTGATACGAACTACCAGTCTTCAGAATATATGGCCTATTTCCCAAGCATCAGACCAACACGAATATATATCATATTATTCATTTGTGTTATTAGCAGAATAGTTTTGTTTAAGCTTGACAACAGCATCCTGTCAGTTGCAAACATCACTCATGTTGCTATTACATTGTGGTAGTGTGAAACAGCTACTACTATGCAATCACAACAGTGTGACATAGTTTCATGTGTTACCATTTTGGGATATCCAATGCAGGATAATCTGGGGTAGACTGCGCACATTTCAGGACCGAACGTGATTGTAGTAGGCCAGCTCATGAGTTTGCACTGTGCAGGCTTGATAAGCCTGAAATAGGGCTTATCAAAGCCATTTTCAGAACAATGGTTACCCTGATCAGATCAATTCTTGCTGTATATCACAGAAACTTAGACAATGACTAATCCCTAGAGAGAATCTAGACATTACCCCCTTGATATTCAACAGTTTACCATCGCTGAATCCTCCACTATCAACGCCCTGGGGATTACCAATCGCAAGAAACTGAATTAAACTGAATATTCTGGTTACATCAGCAGATCAGAGACTAGGCATTCCGCAGCTACTTTCTCGCCTTCTGTCTTCTTAATGCCTATGCGCCATCTACTAAGTGTGAGAGTGATGGAATACTCTCCACATACTTGGATTGGTGCAATTCCAACAAAACTCGTAAACCTCCACACCATCTACGACAAAACAGTTTGCTTGATTGGCACCCCATACATCACTTTTGATATCCACTTCTTTCATGGACAGTGACATTAGCTTGTCGGACCATAAGATATATTGGAGTGAGTCACAAAGACTCTTTTGCAGCACCACCTAGACTGGCAACCTAAAAAGGACACAGGCAGTAAGTGTATGGGAACACCAAAACCTGGATGCTGCTCCCCGAGTAACACATGCAGGAACGGCACTTAAAGGGCATGATTTTAATCGGGGGCACCAGATGTATCCTGGGACATAGAGGGAGCAAAATGAGATGGATAGGGGAGATTGTGATCAGGGCAGCAACTGGGGAAACACAATGGGGTGATTAGATGTCCCGGGGGAGGAGAAAGAGGATTGGCATTGAACTGGTGAGGCAGCAGCGTGAGGATAAGGCTGGACAGGGGGATTTGAGTCAGATGAAGAGCAGGAATAGCAAGGAAGATGATGAAGTGGCTGATAGTCATGGTGGGGGAGGCTGAAGGAGGACAGTGCAGATGCCGGAGGAAAGAAGTCCATCTACAGTCATGGGAAGTAGATGCAGTTGAGTTGAGGGTACGGTTGGTTCAGAGAGTTAACAGCTTAAAGAAAGTGTTTACTATCACCATTGTTCTCCAAAAGCAGTCTTCAAAATATTTTATGCTGTTGTAAACTTTTGCTCCAGTGCTCAATTAGAGCCTTTGCACTGAAGGATGCATTCACTGTAGAACAGAGGCAAACAGGGTCTTAAATCTCAAAGCAGACACCTCACAACCATGTCTTGTTTTTCATTAAACTTTAATGCTGATGATACTGATGTGGAAGCAGGGGAGGGGGAAACGGAGTGGGGGGCAGGAAGAGGCTACTGTGCATTCTGCTGTGCAGGAGCATTCACAGGCCAGTGCGTAAATACATCTAAGCACATGGGCATTAAACCACCACACAGGTTTTACATTCCAAGGCTACAGGGCTGTGTCCCGTGAGACAATGCATGCAAGGATCATAATGTGCTAACTGCCACATGCACAGAGAACAATATGAAGATAAAACCTCACAAATATTTCCTATGTACAGAACAAGGTAGTCATATGTCACAGAGGATGCAGATCACCTGGACAACAACTTTTCACTCAAAACATGAGCAGCCTGATAAAGACCCAAAGGTTATAGTGACTACAACAATATCTCAAATGGAAAGCATACATCTCCTTCCTGATATTTCTTCACAGTTCATACTGTGATGCCTCAGCTTTCATCTGCCTAACCCAGCAGCTGTCTTAGCATTTCTAAGGCAAAGAATAAGGAGAAGAGGAAAAGAAGAGTGACAACTTCAGAATCAGAGACAGACTCAGGGACTGCAGTTATGGGTGAGCATGCAGATCACAAATAATGGAACTAGGGTCTTCAGTGCCAGTGAGCAGTATACCAAGAAAGGGTGCACAGCAAGTGTTCTAGCTACCTTCCATATGTGTGAAAGAGAAAGGAGCCGTTTCCCACATTTGCTACTTACTTAGGCAGATGTAAAGCTGCTTGGCTTGGGAGCAAGCACAGTACCAGTGATGCTGAAGATCACGGCTGCATTGAACATCCATGCCACTGGATCCTTTCATACCTCAATTGGGGACAAATGCAGTTTCTCCCAATCAGCAATCAACGCATGCATTTGGGAGTTCTCTGATGCCAATTACAGGAAAGCAGTACAGTTGTCCAGTTCACCGAGGACCCAGAGAGCCAAGCTGCCGGAGCCATGGGATTTGCAGTGATTACTGGGATCCCTTTTAACGTAAGCACCCATCAATTGCACTCATGGAGTAATAACAGTTATCCGGCATTATCCAGAAGATTCCTGAACAGGAGCTGATTTTATTCCCTTACTGTTCAGCGTGCCCCTGTCCAATGCTATATTTAGATAGGGAAGCAATGAGGAGAATTTACCCACATCACATGCTCACCCATGTGCAGTAGTCCAGGTGCTGTGCAAATATTTTGTTTCACCACAGGTGAGAAATTTTTTTCCCTTGCAGTTTATTTGCCCTTCAGAAAAGCAAAATAGTTATTTTTAAACACAAAGATAATTCTACAAGATATCAAAACTGTATAAAAGCAGATCTATTCAGAAGAATGTTATTTAGTAACACGAGTGAATAACTGAAAAAACTATACCTACATGATTATTAACACAATTCTTGCTAATGACACAAACTGTACAAAATCAAAATTCTGCTGCTTCCTCTCTTTACAGCACCAACCTACTTGAACTTATTAAAAATGTATAATGAAATACTATCCAGCCTTGCCATTCAATCCAATTGCCTATAATCATACTGACTGCAAGCATTTCCACATTTTAAAAGACTGAGCATGTATACACACAATTTATCAGAACACTGCAAAAAGCATATTGCACTCTGAAGTGAAATGTCCTTTGCTTAACTCTTTGTTGGTCTTGTTCTTTTGTTTAGAATACATAATTTCACTAAATTATGTATATTTCAAACCCTGAATATTGACATTGCTTATAACAAAGCTATGTACTCAGATCTGACAGGAAGGCGTATAGGCTGAGTGGGAAAATAGTGGGAAACTCAAGCTTGCGTGGAAATAATGCAAAGTAGGATGCCCATGCATCATAGAATCACCCATGCTGAGACTATCACAGAGGGAACTAATTTGGGAAATGCATGAGAAAGCCAAGGCCAAAAAACACTCTCAAAATTAGTGTGATTGAAAGTCAAGTGGAGAGCAGAGAGAGAGAGAGAGACGACCTTAAAAACAATAAACAAATAACATATAATACAGAAGGAAACAATAAGGACTTTTATTGTTAAAAGTAAGGGAGCATTAAACAATATCCTGCCAGTGATGAGGGAATTTTGTGATGAATACAGATATGAAATATTTCACATTAGTATTTCAAAATAATATTGTTTTTGAGAATACATGTTCACTCGAAATTATGTGGAAAAATTAAGATAACTCTAGAAAAAAAAACATGGTTCTGAAAGGAAATAGCAGAAATTAAAATAGGTAAGTTCCGGGATCCTGATAGAATGCAGTTTCGGTTGTTACTACAATACAATATGGAGGTGATAATCAGATTGTTATTCCTTGATATGCCAACTAGTTAAAGCATATTTCAAGAAGGAGGAGAAGGATAAACCCAATTATTAAAGACTCATTAGTGTAGGCTCATATTCTTGCTGCTATGAAGAGTCTCAGAGCTGGCATCATTTAAATCCCATTTTTTCTATTCCCATTGTCTGGAACCAGGAGTGCACAGTGCAGGCCTACTTCAGTAAATTGTTACAGTCAGTCAGGGTTTTTATTTGGAGACCTGACATACTGCTGTGGGTGTTTTGGGGGACGGACCAGAGTGATCTGTGTGTTCTTAGCAGGACCAGGTGCTTTTAGGGAAGAAGGGTAGTTACCCTTTGGGATTGTGAAAAGCATTGGAAAATCAGTTGTCAAACAACTTAGGATAAAATATTTATTTTCATGATATTGGAATTGAACCAATGTGCTGAATTTTTACAAGGTCTATCAGTTTTTTTAAAACATGATGATGCCATTAACAGATAAATAATACTATTTTATGTCAATGTATCTCCTGAGTTGGAAGCTGGCGTGAAGACTGGAGGGATGTATCTGCTTTAATTTTATTTTTGAATTAAACTGCAGTATAGTGCTGCTGTGCTCAGCCACAGCTGCAGCTGAAAGAGCTGCAGATGCTGTAAATCAAAAACAAAAACAGAAGTTACTGGAAAAGCTCAGCAGGTCTGGCAGCATTTGTGAAGAAAAGTCAGAGTTGGTTTTGGGTCCAGTGACCCTTCCCCTCTGAGATGCTGCCTGAGCTGCTGAGCTTTTCCAGCAACATCTCATGTTTGTTTCACATCTGCAGCCACGCGTTTCATCCTGGAGTTCCCTCGCTGCCGCACAAAAAATACGGGAACAAAAATCGGCACATTTCAGAAAAATAATTTCTGTTTTGATTTAGTAATTGATTCCATTGGTAAATGAATGCAGTAGACGTAAGTCCATATTGAGCAATCTGCTTGTTATAACTGAGCTGACCAGCCGTCAATAGGACTTGGAGGTAATAAAAACACTGAGAATCACTTGCAAGAAAGAAATGATATCTGCTCGTAAATCGGCAAGTATTTCTTTAAAAATGTAAACTATTAAGAGCAAACAACAATTATGTGAGCAAGCTGTGCTAATAAAGTGAAGAGGTGGGGGGAAAAAATCTGGTACTGCGAGGGAGCAATTTGCATGTTTCCTTCAAATTGTAAGTATAATGAGATTCTCCCACGTGTGGCATGCCAAGAACTTTAGAAGAAAAAAAAACACATTACTAAACGTTATAAAATCAGCACTCCAAACCGATCACCTAAAGCAACAGGCAAACGTGTAGATGATTCACTGAGAACTACAGAACATACCAGCTCTTCAGCCATTAATGATTTTTTCACTGCAAAAATATAATCACTTCATTAAAAAAAAAACTTCACGTGCATACACGGTGTGTAAAGCAGTTCGGTTACATATAGTCTTTGCATATGGAGTACAAATGAACATTGGATTTTGATTTCCTCTGAAGTTGCAACAAACTCAAGGCATTTCTTACTCATGTAAGGTCTTATTTACACATAACTGAGGCACCAAGAGGTCCAATAACTGAATGGTCGCTCATTGTACTTTAGCAGAAATACCTCAGACAGTGGTCTTTTTCACTGTGCTAGGGCAGCGATGCCCCAAGCTTTACTGCGTCCGTCAGCATATAATCCTGGACCCAGGAATGTGCCAGTTTGCAACACTCGATTAAGGTCAACCTTTACTACTGGAAGACCAAGAAATTTTGGGCAGACCAAAGAGCATCTTTCACCAAGTTGATGGTCCTCCAGGCACATTGATGTTTATCTAAGTACGTCCCCTGGGGAACAGATCATAGAACACAAAGTCCTGCATCACAGAGTTGCTCAGGACAAACTTCAAGCTCTTATGCTCCAGTAAAAAAAAAGTCCCAGCCTATCCAGCCTTTCTTCATAACTCAAACCTTCCATACCCAGCAACATCCTGGTAAATCTCTTCTGAACCCTCTCCAGTTTAATAATATCCTTCCTATAACTGGGCAACCAGAACTAGACACAGTATTCCAAAAGAGGCCGCACCAATGTCCTGTGCAGCCTCAACATGACTTCCCAACTCCTATACTCAAAAGACTGAACAAAGAACTTGTTATTTACGCCCTTTATCTGATTCTGATTGGCAACATACTCGCAAAACTTAAAATGCCAGACATTATGAAACTGTTAACAGAAAATTAAATATTACAGGAGAACTGGCTGTAAACCTGAAAGCAATGAACTCTCTATAATTGAAGCCTGATAGTAAAATGTGCTGACATTGAGCAACGCATCAGGTTGGAAATCCAAAATCAGGGAAAATCCAAAACTCGTCACAGTCTCAATCCCGAGGATACTGGATTGTGAACATCTACTCGCAAAGCTTCTCTTTCAAAGCATCTACACTACTCATCACAGCTATTCTTTGTTGTAGGGAGTTCCCCATTCAAACCACTCTCTTGAAACAGAAGTTTCTACTTAATTCCTCACTGAACTTTCGACTGACTGTGTAACGCTTAGGCTTTGGTGTGCTCACAAATGGAATCATCTCTTGTCTATTAAAATCCAATTCTTTTGGCTAACTGTTTTCACTACATGGTTCAGTATTTTACTTTGTTTTACAATGCTCCAGCAAAGCTCCCTGAAATAGTTGCTTCAGTTAATGGAGCTGTGCAGTATGCTGTTATTATATCAGGACACTGCACAGCCTTCTTGCTTCTCAACTGCACCAATCTATTCAATTGTTTCTGATAATGTATAACTTCACAGTTTCAGTATCATTTGATTATTGCACTAGATCATTCTTACACTGTGATCCCTGGCTATTAATTCAGAAGTTTAAAAAAAATTGAGGACATTTTTTTTCTAAATGGTTTTGTCTCAGAAATATGGAGCATTAGGGAAAAAAGAAATGACATTTAAAAGAGGATTACTATTCATGAGGGTTTGTTTTACTTCTATCAACAGAAAGTCCTGGAAAAATTATTGATAATAAAGCCTAACCTGATCCAATAAATGGATACATGAATGAATATTTGTTTTAAACCAAAAGTATATCCTGGGGTTTCCAACTAACTGTGTAAAATATTTAAAAGATTAGTCCATTTAATGATTGGAAGAACAGCTCATTAAAGATCCTATCATTGATGAAAATGAACATGGCCTGTGGTAAAAAATCGTATAGATAAAAGATTATGGGTTTTTCCTAAAGAATATAAACATAAAAGAATAGAAAAGGCACCAAACTGTCACAATGAACAAGATATTTGTCAAAATATCAGGAAATGTATGTATTATTTGATTATTTTCTCTTCAGCTTAATTACTATCAGCAGTGTAATAGAATTTGAGAAACCATGAAAATTATGAAAATTGAAAAAAAAACCCATTTTTTCTGCCGTCATTGCACATTCAAGACTGGTTTGACTGTCAACAAAATAAATACATGGGGAAGAAAGGAGTAGTGACAAGGTCAGGTGAAGAGAGTTGGAAAATGGCTTTCCTAGTTTCGTACATGCAAGCATAGACCAAATGAATCAAATTAACTGTTTTGATGATGTATATTTTATGTAATTCCATGGAACGCATTCGCTACAGCAACCTGGTTTGTGGGTGGAGGTGGTCAGGAGGAGGATCTCATATCACCGCAGGAGTTGAAAGGATTAAACAGACCCTTTTGAGTCATCTTGGTAGACACACAATGTAATGTCTGAGGCATTTGCCTCTGAAGCATATTTTCAAATTGATTTCATTTGAAATAAATTCTACCTATAATTCAACAAAGCAAGACTTAAGCTTACGGACTTTGTTTAAAAAAAAAAGCCCACAAAAGCATATTTTAGATACATGGAAGGAAACAATCTTGGCAACATCATCACACATTAAGAAACAATTTCTGAAACCATGTGTTGCGTCTCATAATTTAGACAAGCAGTGGAAAACATTTAAAGAATTAACTCATAATTTGTAATTAATATTACAGAGTACAAACGCCATGGGAAAAAGTGGTCTAAATGTGGCCAACAAGAGGGTTTAATGCTAGTATTAAATTAAAGGCTTAAAATGTTGCCTTGTAGAGTGATAAGCTTGAGGTTTGGGAGATTTTAGAATTCACTGAAGGGTGACCAATAAAATGATAGAAAAAGAAAATAAAATGACAGTAATCTAGAACAAACTTAAAACAAAATTTCTGACTTCTATTAGTTTGTAAAATGGAACAAACTTAGCAAAAGTAAACATGAGGGCCTCAGTGATCAAGAAAGAAAAAAATATATTGTGCAATAATAATGGAAGCATGATATAAAGAAATACGTATCTTCACAATAAAACACATTCAAGAATAATGGGGAACAAATAAATATGTTACCATTTTATGAAGTTGCAAATAGCAGAGTAGCTGAAGGGTAACCTGTGAACGTATGTATTTGTTTTTTCAAAAAGCTTTTAATGTTCCATGCAAAGATTATTATATAAAACTTGGGCTCATGGGACTGAGGGAATATAATAATAACTAAAGATGGGCTTTGGAGCAGAATCCCTTCTGCACAGAAATAAGTAGATAATTTTCAGGGTGGCACACTGTTATTTATGGGGCTTTCAACTGAATCAGTGCTTGGGCTTCAGCTATTTCAAATCCATATCAATCCCTGGGACAAGGAGACAATCGCATCCATGTTTGCTAATAACAGTTACAAAAGAAACTAAAGGCACAAAGAAGTTGCAAAGAGACATGGACATGTTATGAACATGGTAACAATGTGGCAAATGGAAAATATGCAGACAATTCTGAAGTTATCCACTTTGGAAGGGAAATTAGGAAAGCAGAATATTTTTAAATGACGAGAAACACATGTTTGCATTCAGAGAGAATTCATGCATCACTGGGAATAGTCAGGCATGGGCATCATGCAATTTGGAATGCAAGCAGCATGTTAGCCTTTATTTAAAAAGGGACTGAGTGCAACAATTCTTGTATTCAAGAATTCTTCTTGAAATTATATATGGTCTACGTGAAACCGCATTTAGAGACCAAAATAAAATTCAGCGTCAATACAGTGTGGAGCTGGAGAGACGCGCAGCATCAGAGGAACAGGAGAGTCGACACAGTTCTTGCTATCTCCAAATATAAAAGTCAGTTCCGTTTTTCCTGAAGGGACTTTCAACAAGGTTCACTGGAACATTTTCTTGGAGTAAGATGCTTTCCAAAACGAAGAAAGAAAGATTGAGCACACTAGGCTGTATTCCCCAGAGGTCTGCAGAATGAGAGGTGAATTCACTGAAATAGATAACATTTTTATAGATTTGAGAGTAGCTGATGGAGTACAGAAAATGGGATCACAGCTCAAAATGAGGTATTGGCCATTTAGGATGAGGATAAAGAATCATTTCTTCTTTAAAAGGTTGTTAATCTTTAGAAATCTCTACCCCGGTGGTTTGATCATTGAGTATATGGAAGAGAAAATAACGTGAGATTGTTGTTGCTAAGTGAATCAAAGGGTTGGGAGATACTGTGGGCAAGTACAGTTGAGCTGGAAGGTCTTAGTGAATGGCAGAGCAGGCTGAAGAGTGGTATGGCGTACACCTGCATTTATTTCTTATGTTGTGATATGATGCACAAAAAAAATGTCCGTGTCCATGACCTACTTTCAGTTCCAAAGGAAAGAGGCCTATTATCAAAATGTAAAAGCTATTATCTTAAGAGTAAAGTTGAGAGCTAGGCTGACCAATGCTCTTCACCTTGAATCTCTTATGTTCTTATTTTGACAATTTCTTTATAAGCCAATTATAGTCATGACTCCAGATGGAATACTAGTGCCTGTAGCAGCCTTTGATAAGGTTATGTGATAGACTCACTGTTATTTTACCAGCATATTATAAGACTATAAGACATAGCAGTGGAAGTAAGGCCATTCAGCCCATCAAGTCCACTCCGCCATTTAAATCATGGCTGATGGGCATTTCAACACCACTTCCCTGCACTCTCCCCGTAGCCCTATGTGGTAAACTATCCTAGAAAATGTCTATAAAGATAACAGAAACAGGATTGTTTTGGATGAAATACATGCCATAATTGTATTACTCGCTGTTAAGGTTCATACATGAAGAATAACCATTCAGCCAAATTTTGGAGGGCAGCAGTTCGATTAGAAGAAAAATTTTGTTTAGATTTAAGAGTTTTTACAAACTTTTGTTTAAAAAAGGCATTATACCTAAAGGCAAATCATCTTCTTTTCTCTAATCTCTTCCATGCAGACCTCCACATGGTCCAAAGCCATCCAATTTGAAGGTCACAGGTTTATTTCCTAATTGGCACTAATTTAAGTGGTCTGGAACTGCAGGGGTACATCAACTGCCTAATGGTAAACCAAAGATTGGGGACAGGGAGAAAATATAGCAAGACCATAGGTCCCTTTTTCATGACTACATGTGGGGGTGGCATGTGAGGTGAGTTACCATTCCCATCGCCAAGATCACTCACTGACATAAACACCAATCAGCTTAACAGTGTTTGTCAGCTCTTCCCCTCCTTTCAACTGGCATCCCGGGTCGCTAGAAGCATATAGATAAATACAGGCTGGCAATGTCTGGGTTTTAAAGATCACTGGTCATGATCTATTGTTTATGGGATTGAGTGGTGAAAAAATTGGTATATTTTCCTTCTTGTTTCAAGGTAGGGGCCACAGGAAGAGAAAGGGTCAGTGGTTCACAGGAATGGGCAGATAGGAAGCTTTCAGAGACAAAGGTTAAGCTCTCTCCCCTGCTGAGGCAAGTGGAGGCCTCCCACCACACGGCAGACAAATGCCCAAGTATCTTAGTCAAGAAATCAGCCACCTTTGTTACCCACTGGGTAAGCAAGTAATCAGGGAAGTGGCAAGTTGAGGCCTCGAAGAGATTAATTAATAACAGGTCAAGAAATTCCCCAATGAGCTTTAATTGGTATGTTTGTGACACGGGGGTGAGCATCCTGCCAGGGCAAACTTACTGAATTATTTCCCTTTCTTGCCTACTCTCTCACCACCTTCAGGGAGCACACAATCCTGCCCCATATTCCTGATAGAGTATGAGAGGTGTCCATTAATCTTTACCCAAATGTCAGAGGACATGATGGTCAGACTTCACTGGGATGTTTGTGACTGAACACTCTACTTGTACTCACTGACATCTGAAGAACAATCAAATGGCTAAGATATCAGAGGGCTATCAGCAATCAGGGAACTGTTTCCAACAGCAGCTTTAGATGAGGAACAGGGAACTTGGGAGCGAACAAATAATCAAACTAGGTTGCTTCCTGGAAAAGTAAAATTCAAAAATGAAACCAAATTGGTCTCACATTTGAGGATCGTTTCACTGATCCAGCTACGTAGAGAGTCATGTGACTTATAATCCATGAAATTTATCTTTTATGTATATTGATACATTTTCATTTCCATTTAGTATTCCATTTCAGGATTCTTGTGATTTGAATAATTTCCACAAATAGCATATTTTCTATTTTCAGTTAAGCCTCCAAGTTGTAAATTATTTCAAAGTGGCGACATGCTGTACATCAATGAGCAGAAGCCTCAGTACTTTCCTGACAGTGCCCTTCAAGCAATTTTCAAAAGGGACTAAGTTTAAAAACAAAACTGAAAGAACTACAGATGCTAGGAATTGGGAACAAAAAAATGGAAGTTGCTGGAACAGCTCAGCAAGCCTGGCAGCACCTGTGGAGAAAAATCAGAGTTAGCGCTTTGCGTCCTGTGACCATTCCTCAGAACTTAACGAGTTCTGAGGATGGGTCACAGGACCCAGAACGTTAACTCTGATTTCTCTACACAGATGCTGCCAGGCTTGCTGAGCTTTTCCAGCAATTTCTGTTTTTGTTGTTGTTGCTGTTAAAGAAAAGACCCTTCAATTTGCATGTATTTCAAATTTGACACACATTTTATCCAGAAGATGTACTGATAATTTGAAAGTGTCTTTTATATATCACATTTGTCATTTGGCTGGCCAACACTGAAGACTATTAAAGTGCTGAAAATGCATTCAGTGAGAGATTTTTGCCTCGACTGCAAACTCGTCTCATTAACGTCGTGAGAAGCTATGGCTAGTCTCACATGAAAAATTCACTGAACTGTAACTTGAGCAATGCAGCGGGATATTTTCTATCCAGCATGATAGCTACTTGTAAAAAGTGCAAGATGAAAGTTAGTTACTGTGCCTTGCTCCAGGGGAACCAAAGGAAAATACTTCTCAGGGCACTTACATGGTACAGCTGACAATTCATTACAAAATATAACTGTACATTTGTAAATATATTGCTGCTTAAGAACCAAGCTCTACAGATTACCTGTCCGTAATGTCATCCCATCTGAGAACTATCTCTAAAAGAGTGCTTCTCTTTCCCCAGTATGCAGTGTAGCTTAACATTTTCTCATCGTTCAATGTTGGACCATCACATTGGAAAGCCTGCAAACATTGATAATGTTCACTTTTACAGTAAAACTGATGAAGAAAAGGTAAACAAACAGAAGCTGTATTTGCTTCTGGGAACGGAGGGGACCCACTTGCCTGTCAAGCAGCAACAAATTTATAAACAAGGAGTGATCAAAGTACCAAACTCATATCGACTGGAAGAGGCAGTGAATTAAGTCATGCCAGGCCTCTTGCACCTGACACTGCAGCACACTAAGATGCAGGAGATAATGTTCCTCAGAAGACTGCTGCCACTCTCCCACCTCTTCAGATTCCATTACATCTCTTTGTTGCATGCTACAGGTGTGCAGAGCACAACATGCTTAGATAATGAGGCACACTCTTGTCGAGAGTGAACTGCAAGACCCCCTCCACCTGCCTTCCCTCCTCCCAGACTGAGTCAAGCACTGGAAACTCATCTGTAGGAGGCTTATTGACGACTGCTTGGTGGCCCTTGTCGAAGAATGTGCTGTATCTTCTTCGAACTTGGCCGGCTCAGAGACTGCATAATGAGTCATCAGCCATGGTTGCAGAAAGTAGCCCCATCACCCACTAACCAGCCTTGTCTGGCCCTTGAAACAAGGCCGGAACATGAGGATCCTCAAGCATATAGGTTTCAACGCTGCTTCTTTCTAGGACATAGTACCGATGATCAGGGATGACTTGTACATAAATGGAATAGAATCAGGAAGTTAGCTGTAGTATAATATGGCACTCTCATATGACGAGTGTACGGTGTATTGCTGTCTGCACCAGCAGCACTGAACTCATCAAACGTGACCTGGCACAAATGGCATCAGTAACAGCTTTGACATATTTTTGGTTGAGGACTGAGAGATTCTCACACAGGTCGACAGTGTATCCTTGGAAGCAGCCAATAGCATAAAAATCTAGCAGAGCTGTTACCTTATTGACCAATGGGATAGAATGGCTACCAAATAGAATCAAAAACAATGTCTCCTGGATGGCCTGCTCATTCTAAGAGGACCTTCAGCTGCAATGGCTTCATGTGAAAGCATTTGGCAGCAAGTAGATGTTGCTGCTTGTGCTCAGCATTCAGGGGCATCTGTTTCTCCCTGATATCTCGACAACTTTGTTGCATTTCAGCAGCAGCAATAGTAATCCCTGCAGTAGCTGGAACCATTGGTCAGGCTTCCAATGGACCTGTGTGGTGAATATCAGAAATAGAACAGATTCTTAGTAATGTAAGCAGTCAGCATTCACATCACACACAAATGGCAATTCAGCATTCAGTGAGAGACTCCAACATGAAGGGCCATGGAATGTTTTCACATGGAACTTTGATAAAGGAACCTTTTTTCCGATGCACACAGCACAGTTTGTGACATACAAACACAGCAGGGGATTGGAAGTGCTCATTGATTACTGATATCTTCTTCACATACCACCACCCCATTACCAAAAAGGCAGCAGTGCACACAAATGCATGTTGATAAGTAGTTACAATTCAAGGTGAGAGGAAATCAGCTCTTCTGTAATCTATGAGATGTCGAATTGCAGTCTGCAGGTTTCAAGTTTAAGGTTGCCTGTGATTACTTCTGCTTCACAGAGATGACCTGTTTAATCTGAAATGACTAATGGAATGGTCAATTTGCATGTGACCAGGTTTTGAGCTCCACACAGTTGAATGCAGCATGTGTTTTACATGCAGGGCACTATGCTCAAATCATGTGTGCTCATCCTCTACTGACTATGTTCTTCGAAGTGATTCCTAACATTGTCCTTAAATGTTGTTTCAATTAAATTTTCCACAAGAAAAATAACCTGACAAGACTGTAATTTTAAAAAAAACTTTGTTCAAGACCCATGTTAAGCGTGAATCATATTTGCTGCTTTCCTGATAAAAAACTAACACAACTATGGATACTGGAAATCAGACACAAAAACAGAAATTGCTGGAAAAACTCAGTAGGTCTGGCAACATACGCGGAGAGAAAGCAGACTTACTGTTTGGGGTCCAGTGACCCTTATTTTGAACTTCAGAACACCATAGGTGCTGTCAGATCTGCAGAGTTTTTCCACCAATTTCTGTTTTTTGCTACTTTCCAGAGTTCACTGAAAAATGACCCAAACTTGGTAAATCCCCCCCAGTGTTTCCACAAGCCATGAGGGAGGCAAAAGACAATACTGTGGCACTTTATAATCTGTTGTGAATTGCAAATGCTTCTAGGCCACATCAGTTGGATACAATATTAAACCTCAAAGTGTTGGACCATTAGTCTTTCCCTTACTTTTTAAATACTGTCAAAACTGTGGACCAGTGTATTTGCATGAAATGATCAAGTACCCTGAGCATTCAGTATTCAGTTAGAGTGCATGCAGTTCAGGATAAAGTCAATACATGAGATCATAGTAATATGGGAGCAGCCGTGGACCATCCAGCCCATCAAGCCTGCTCCACTATTTAAACACATCGTGGAGTCACAGAGAGGTAAAGCACAGAACCAGACCCCTCGCTCCAACTCATCCATGCCAACCAGATATCCTAAGTAAATCTAGTCCCATTTGTCAGTATTTGGCCCAATTCCCTTTAAACCCTTCCCAATCATATACCCATCCAGATTCCATACACGCACCACTCTCTGTATGAAGATGCTGCCCCTTAGTTGTCTTTTAAATCTTGCCCCTCTCACCATAAACCTATGTACTCTAGTTCTCGACTCCCCACCCCAGGGAAAAGATCTTGTCTATTTACCCTTCCATGCCCCTCTTGATTTTATAACCTTCCATAAGGTCACCCCTCAGCCTCTGATACTCCAGAGAAAACCGCCCCAGCTTATTCAACCTCTCTTCCACCCTGTGCAACATCCTTGCCAATCTTTTCTGAACACTTTCAAGTTTCACAACATCTTTCCTCCAGCACGGAAACCAGAATTGAACACAGTATTCCAATAGTGGTCTAACCAATGTCCTGTGCAGCAACAACATCACCTCTCAACTCCTGTACTCAAAGCACTGACCAATAAAGGCAAGCATACCAAATGCCTTCTTCACTGTCCTGTCTACCTGAGACTCGACTTTCAAGGAACCATGAACGTGCACTCCAAGGTCTCTTTGTTCAGCAACACTCGCCAGGACCTTATCGTTAAGTGTATAAGTCCAGACCTGATTTGCCTTTCCAAAATGCATTTATCTAATTTAAACTTCATCTGCCACTCCTCAGCCCACTGGTACATCTGATCAAGATTCCAATGTACTCTGAGGTAGCCTTCTTCACTATCCACTACACCTTCAATTCTGGTGTCATCTACAAACTTACTAACCATATCTCCTCTGTTCACAGCCAAATAATTTATGTAAATGACAAAAAGCATTTTCATGTTATTTTCTCGAAAACATCATTCTCGTAAGTGACCTAGCTGGATTATGCACCAATGAAGCAAAGCAAAGGCGGTGCTCTGCAAATTATTTCCAATGTTATCCAATTTTAAATCACCACCATCTCTTCAAACACAATGGGTGATGGGTAACAGAGGCACGGCAGCCAAGGCTCACATCAGTTATGTTAAAATGTAAACAGAAAACTCTTGAAAATTACTGTGACCACAGATGGCAGCAAAAGCAAATCAGTAATAAAGCAGAATAGGAATATATGGTATAGTATTTTTAGAGCATGTTTATCATAAATCAACACATGAAGCACATCCGTGAAAATGAAAATTTATGTTTTTAAAATACTTGGTAAAAATATCAATGTTCTGTCTACTTTGTAATCTCAAGCCAAGTTCTCCCGTATTTTCTAATGAAAGAAGGCTCAGTGAAGCCCCATTCCCACAGATATTGGCACATCTCCTCTCACCAAACAGATAATATAGCTCTCTTCTCAAACCCCTTCCTCTTCACCCCCATATGCCTTCCCACCTCAGGCAAATCTACTCCTTCAGTCCATCACTGCCTTGCTACCTACTGATTGATTTATTTATTGTCATGTATACGAAAATACAGTGAAAAGCTTTGTTTATGGGTGGTACAGGCAGATCAGAGTAGGCAAAGGATGTACAGTTCAAAAAGACTTTGACAGAGGCATACAGATTACGTTGCACAGGGTGTGTGCACATCAAGATCAACGTTAGTAAGATCAGCATTATTTGAGGCTAGAGAGTCCAATCATCGGTCTCATAGCAGCTGGGAAGAAGCTGTTTCTGAACCTGCTTGTGTGTGTTCAGGCTTCTGTATTTTCTGTCTGACGTAAGAAGCTATAGGAGGTCATTAACAGGGTGCGATGGGTCTTTGATGATGTTGGCAGCGATCCGTGTAAATGGAGTCCGTGGATGGAAGGTTGACTTCCCTGATAGTTTGGACTGAATACACCACCTACTGTAGTTTCCTCGGGTCCTGGGGCAGAGCAGTTGCCATATCAGGCCATTATGCACCTGGGCAGTATGCATTCCACGGTGCATCTGTCAAACAAAATCAAAGTTGCTGGAAAAGCTCAGCAGGTCTGGTAACACCTGCAAAGAAAACATGAGAGTTAACCATCTGTAGAAGGTGGCCTGAGGAAGATGACACATTTTTGTGCCTTCTTGACTACTGCATTTACATGGAAAATCCAGGACAAGTTGTCGGTAGGTTATCCTCACTGAGGAACATGATGCTCTTCACCCTCAACATCAGCTCCATTGATGTAGACGAGAGCGAGTTTGCCTCCTTTCTTTCTGAAGTCAATAATTAGTTCTTTAATTTTGCTGACATTGTGAGACGGATTGTTTCCATTACACGATATCAATGAGCCCTCTACCTCCCTTCTGTAGCTTCACTCGTCAATGTTAGATATCCATCCAAGGGATGAGCGCAGTGCTAGGGATATGGCATCCTCTGTGGACCTGTTATGTCAGTAGGCAAATTGTCGGGGATCAAGTCAGTTTGGAAGAGGAGAGTTGATGTAGGCCATGACTAACCTCTCGAAGCATTAGGGATCTCAGTCATAATTCAACTGATTTGGCAACAGTGGACCAAAAGATTCAGACCTTAAATTACAGAGCAAGTTCTTGAAATGAAGCAAGGGATCCAGGACAGACAGCTCAGACCAGGCCAACTCAATTGACACAGCTAATTCAGAATTTAGCCACTGTGTTGGACAGTCTTGCGTAAAGAAAAATCTCTCAAGTGATGCAGTCAGGAGTTATATGAATCATGGATGCTTCAGTAGACAAGGGAAAACCTAACAAATTCATATGCATGAAGTAGACCTGTGGATAACCAATGTTCAAGATAACAAAGTGTGGGGCTGGATGAACACAGCCGGCCAAGCAGCATCTTAGGAGCACAAAAGCTGACGTTTCAAGCCCAGATCCTTCATCAGCCTGAAATGTCACCTTTTGTGCTCCTGAGCTTGGCCTGCTGTGTTCATCCAGCCCCACACCTTGTTATCTTGGATTCTCTAGCATATGCAGTTCCCATTATCTCTGATAACCGATGTTCACTTGTTTAACCTGTCACAGTATGGGCAACATGGTCTGACCATCTGTCAGCTCAGAAGTTTAATAAGTATGCGTAAGACGGATGTAGTGTCTGCTACAAATGAATATGGGAGCATCTAGGAGAAATTATGATGATAAGTATCATAATATACTACCATATGGCAGTAAAGATTGATGGTAAAATAGTGAGCAGTGCTTTAGATAGACACAGCATAGAAGCCTCTTTAGTATTATGACCACATCCAAAGTATGAGACAGAAGAAGCAAGGTGCAGGTTCAATGCAACAGCCAACTATATGAAAGAAGCTACATGGGCTGCAGTAGAACCGATTTATGTTGCACATGTGGGCGTTACCATATCACAAAATAAAAAAATGTACTACTGGGAACACTGATCCTGTCCCACAGCCAGCCGTGGCATGTGCATATACCCTTGAGTAACAAATATGATAGTAAAGGTGGAGCTGGTGGACATGTGCAGTATTTTTTAAAATAGAATCCCTACATTGTGGAAGCAGGCCAGTCAACCCATCAAGCCCACACTAATGCTCTGAAGAGTATCCCACCCAGACCCGTATCCTATCCCTGTAACTCTGCATTTGCCATGGCTAATCCAACTCGTCTGCACATCTCTGGTCACTACGGGTAATTTAGCATGGCCAATCCAGCAAACCTGCACATCTTTGGACTGTGGGAGAAAACCGGAACACCCGGAGGAAACCCATGCAGACACGGGGAGAATATGCAAACTCCACACAGCCAGTCGCCCGAGAGCGGAATCAAACTCAGGTCCCTGGTGCTTTGAGGCAGCAGTGCTAATCACTGAGCCAACATGCTACCCCAGTTTTCCTCTGTAATCCCACTGTTGTCCAAATACATGATATCTATGTGAGATGAAGCTCAGCAAATACATTAATTCCTGATGCGGACTTCATTGGGCTGGGCTGACATTTATTCCCAAATCCTAGATGCTCGAGAAGGTGACAGTATGCTGCCTTCCTGATAGTCCAATGCCATTAGGTTGGGAATTCCAGAATTTTGTCCCAATGACACTGAAGGAACTGTGATTTATTTCCAAGTCAGGATGGTGAATGGCTTGGAGGGGAACTTGCAGGTGGTAGTTTTCCCATGCACCTAATGCCCTTGTCCTTCTAGATGGAAGTGGCTGTAATGAGGTCAGGAGCTGAATGGGCTTGGTGGAATCCAAGCTAGGTGTCACTCAACAGGTTATTGCTGAGCTGCTGGATAACACCATTGATGACACCTTTTATTACTTCCCCGATGATGTCAAACAAATACATACCATCACTTGGTGTGAGCAGAATTGGGGATTGAATATACAGATACACCTGTGAATTACAATCACGTCCCACGTTTTGGTTACCTCCCTAGTAAGTGTGGTTCTATACTTAGCTATTTGGTTCACTACACCAGAAGGATACACAAGAAATGGCAACATATATAGGATTGAGATAATGTGAGCCAAGAACCTATTTTGCTGGGTCAACCTGTATAACTTGGTACCTTACAGTCCTAAGCTCAGTACCCAGCCAGTACCTATGCATGGGAGAGCACAAGGGCAAACAGCAAAGGGCAAAACCACAAGGTTGGGCCAGGCCAATGCCCAAAAGGGGGGAGTTGAAAGGCTGAATAAAAATTAAGCAGTTTCAGTAAATTAAGGGTTAAGTAGATAAGCAGTTGTCAGTTAGAAGTGCTTTTAGTGAAATGTCAAAACAGAAGGATCATAGATGTCCAGAAACAGGAGGAGGATGGGGACAGTTAGGCCACACAATCAGAAAAGAAAAGTGAGACTTTTGGTGAATCAGTAAGTAGGATCAATGCCTTTTCTATGCATTGTCAGAAATGCGGTGTCCCAGCTAACACTGGGACATTTGTTCAACATTGAAGTGTGAACTGATCAAACTAAGAAATAAGTATGTGACCTGAAGTATATAAATGCTGGCAACTTGAAGGTTTTTGCAGAGTTTAGTCTTAAACTGTTAAGACTTAGCATCCTCGTGTTCACTTGAATAAAGGAAATAATCTTCTTCGAATTTACTCAGGCCTTCCCTCCTTTCTCACCCACCCCTACACAATCAATTCTGGCCCCTCTCCATGCACATAGCCCTCCTTCACCGCCCAGACAACAACTCCTTCTCAACCTCCTCTCACCCACCTACTCATCCCAACTTTGTTTCTTCACTTTGCCTGAACTCAACTCTGACACTGTTAATAATCCTGCTATCCATACATGGAAGCACTCCTCCACTACTGCCACTTGTGCTGTCAAGGATAGGTGAGCTGCCTCACCAACAGATAGGAGCTCCTGCCTCTGCAGTTTCAGACTTCAGTGAGATGGGAAGCAAAACCTCTTTCAATACTGGATACTTCAGTAGTACTGCTGTGGAGTAGATCAAGCCAATGCCAATCCAGTTCAAATGGGACACCAGCTAGGTTTGGGGTGTTGGGATTGGGTAAATACCACAGTTGGGAACAAACACTTCCTGCTCCAGCCTTGTTAAGAGCAAAGGCTTCCTCTTGCCTTTTCACTTTTGCCTCTTATTTTTAAATTGGCATGGTAACCTGTGGCACAGCTTTAGTGATTGGCAGAAAAACAGTAAAACGCTGGAGAAACTCAGCAGTTCTGAAGAAGGATCAATGGACCCAAAACGTTAACTCCATTTTCTCTCCAGAGACACTGCAAGACCAGCTGAGTCTCTCCAGCAATTTCTGATTTTGTTTCAGATCTTCAGCATCCATAGGTTCTGTATTTTTTCTAAACTGAATGGCATATTTGTATCATCCTGAGATCTCTTTGTTCCTTGATTCCACCTAGTCTGGTGTGTTTCAAATAATAAGCTACATCCCCATTATTCCTACAAAAATATACTACTTCAGACTGATCTATTTTGAACTTCATTTGCCCAACTATTTTCTCATTCTACTAGTTAATCAATGTCTTCCTCTAACTTATTGCAGTCCTCCTCAGTATTGACTACCTCCCTCAGTTAGTGCCATTTGCAAATTTAGAAGTGATATTTTTAATTCAACATCTAAATCATCATTATAAATAATGAACAACAGTGGTCCAAGTGCTGATTCTTGAGGAGCACCACTTCTTACTTTCATTCACCCTGAATATCTGCCATGTATTCCCAGTCTGCTTTCTGATTTGAAGCAAGCTAGGTATGCCATTTCCTCTGACTCCATGTTCTTTCACCAGATTCATTAGTCCATTGTGGGGTAACTTACTGAAGCAACTCTAGATAACTTAAGATTACTGCATTATAATTGTCTTATCTCACCGTTAAATCCTCAATAATGTTGATCAAGCATTAAATTTCCCTTCCAAAATTCATGGTGAATTTGTTGAAATGTTCTCATTTCTAGATAGTCTTCTATTCACTTCATTAATAAATATTCCAATGTTTTCACACAACTGACATGAAGGTAACCGACCTCAGATTCCCTGGATATATTCTGCCTCATTCATAAGTACGGGAATTACACAGTTTTCTGCCAGTCATTTGGCAGTCCATTTTTAAAAATGAATTATTAAACATGAGTAGCAGTGCCCCTGTTACCTCTCTTAAAATATACAGATTCAATTTATCTGTACCAGGGGCTTCATCCTTCGTAAGTTTGTTCAGTATATTCAATAGATGCACTTCTTAAAATTTTCAACACATGTATGTCTCTGGTTAAAAAACAAACTAAGCTAATGATTTAACATTTCTGTTATCTCTATCATTAATTGTGGTACATATTAAAGGGCGGCACAGTGGCTCAGTGGTTAGCACGGCTGCCTCACAGCACCAGAAACCTTGGTTCAATTCCACCCTTGGGCAACTGTCTGTGTGGAGTTTGCACATTCTCTCCGTGTCTTCATGTGTTTCCTCCAGGAGCTCCAGTTTCCTAAGGTCCAAAGATGAGGAGGCTAGGTGGACTAGCCATGTTAAAAATTGCCAATAGTGTTTAGATTAGGTGGTTTATAGGGGATGGGTCTGGGTAGGATGCAGTGAGGACTGGTGTGGACTTGTTGGGTTGAACGACCTGCTCCCACACTGTGCAGATTCTATGATCTATGATTCTATGATCCTACCCATTCCTTAATTGTCCCTTTCCGTCACAGACTTCCCTGTTTTTCATTTGATGCGCCTGCAAAATATTTAATTATTTTGTTTCGTGTTCCTCTTCGCTTTCCTGATTGTTTATTTGACTTCTTCCCTGTTATCTTGGTATTAACTCTTATCATGCACTTCTCCACTACGTATGAGCATTGAATTGTACAGGGCAGTTATGGTTCAAAATGTCTCCTTTAGTTCAAGGACAAACAGAATGTCCTGAATGTGGGATGCCGAATCCTGAATGCCTGTCAGAAGGCCAATGACATCTGGTTGTCATGGGGAAACAAACGCAAATGAAAATCCACTGAAAATCAAATAACAGATTTCATATCCCGACACGGCAGCAGAATAGCTGCTTTCTGGAAACATAAACATAGTCTGAGAGAGTGAGGCACAAGCACAAAGGAATTCCTGCTGTGTGAAGCAGCAGCAGCAGTCACTGCTATGAAGAGCAGTGTGAACTGTTTTTACTTTAACAATTAAAAAGAACATTAAGGAACAAAGGCTAAGTGTGAGAGCAAGATCATGGCAGTGGAATATAATGTAACAAAAATTTTAAGGTGTCTGTTGTAGTTGGAATAAATGTGAAAGCAGAGTATTTCTTAACTGGCAGCAGATCAGGAAGTGTTGATGGCTAAAATGACTTGGGTGTCCCTGCTCATGATTATAGTGTCATACACACCGGAAACAGATCCCTCAGTCCAACCTGTCTATGCTGACCAAATTTCCAAAACTGAACTAGTCCCACTTGACTGTATTTGGCCCATATCCATCTAAACCCTTCTTACTTATGTACCTGTCCAAATATCTTGTAAATGTTGTAACTGTACCTGCATCTAACACTTCCCTTGACAGCTCATTCCACATATGTGTCACCCTCTGTGTGAAAAAGTTGCCACTCAGCGTCCCCTCTTGAATCTTTCTCCTCTCGCCTTAAAAACATGTCCCCTATTTTTGAGGTCCCTCAACCTAGAGAAAAAAAACCCTTGGCAATTCACCATATCTATGCCACTCATTATTTTATAAACCTCTATAAGGTCACCCCTCGATCTCCTGTGTCCCACTGAGATAAGATATGCCTCACATTGAGACTGGCTGGACAATACATCCGTCGGCATTCTCAGCTGAAGAGAATGCTTTGCGCTGATTACTGGGTCCCCCTACTGCCTAAACAGAATTTACCAGTTTCAAAATCTCCCCACCCTGTCAGCCTCATCCCATGTCCACTCCTCCCTTTTATCCCTGCCTCCTTGACCTGACACTGCCTGTCCATCTTCTTCCCTACTTATCCGCCCCAGCTTTCCCACTGATCAATCCCCACTACTCCTACCTGTATCCACCTATTGCCATCCCACCTATCTTCCCCCAGTCCTACCTCACTTCCCTCTCCCTCATTCTGACGAAGGGTCTAGGCCTAAAACGTTGACTTTCCTGTTCCTCTGATGCTGCATGACCTGCTGTGTTCCTCCAGCTCCACACTTATTGTCTCCCTCCTGTTACAGTTCTATTCTGCTCTTTCCACTGACTCCTTTCCTTGACTGCCTTGTGGGCCACTGAGCCTGCTCTGCATTGTGGCTGTCCTCATTGTGGTCTTTCCCGTTCTCCTCACAAACAGTAAGTACATGATATCTGAGATAATGGGAACTGCAGATGCTGGAGAATTCCAAGATAATAAAATGTGAGGCTGGATGACAACAGCAGGCCAAGCAGCATCTCAGGAGCACAAAAGCTGACGTTTCGGGCCTAGACCCTTCATCAGAGAGGGGGATGGGGAGAGGGAGCTGGAATAAATAGGGAGAGAGGGGGAGGCGGACCGAAGATGGATCAATTCCCTGGCCCCCAACACCTCATATTCACCATGGACGTCCAGTCCCTACACACCTGCATTCCGCATGCAGATGGCCTCAAGGCCCTCCGCTTCTTCCTGTCCCGCAGGCCCGACCAGTCCCCCTCCACCAACACTCCCATCCGCCCAGCTGAACTCGTCCTCAACGATATCTGTTGGACAAGGCCAATGACTGTGGGACCTCTTCTATACTTTTCCCAAGTCACTGCCACCCAGCTCCCCATTAGTCACACTTTCCCTTTCCAGAACCTGCTTTTCCCTTTGACAGCTGACCAATAAAATCATCATCAGTAGCTTTGCTAAGTATGATTCTATTGGCTACAGACTGTAAGACCTCTTTATAAATGACAGACCTGTCATGAAGTCAGAAAAAAAAAGCAAAAGATCTCATAGCCAGGTGAATTATGAAGACAGAAGAATTGCATAGGGTAAAGAAAAGGAAATAAATAAATTAGTAAAAGTTCACCATTCTCTGGAGCTCGTGATTTTTTTCTCTCAATTTTTTGCAGCTTTGTATGTCAGCTAGCGAAATTACACCGTACAGAAAACGAGCACCTTACTGCTGGACGTCACTAGAACTCATCTCTTTTAAGAGATGATCAGCACCTGTTTCTTTTCCTTCCCCTATTCCTTTAAAAACGTGCATATATACATTGATTCACTCATTTTATATTCTGCTTATAGATGTGGCTACATTCCAAGTTAGGCTCAAGATCTGCTGATATTTCATTCCCTATCTGGGCAGCTCTCAAAAACACATTTCCTGGTGTCTCCGTGGAAACCATAATTGAAGTAACTTTTCTGCATTCTGGCTGTATGTGGCATCTGAAATTTTTTTAGGGTTTGGGTTGTAAAATCAAGAATTTTACAACTGGACAGGTACCTTTCACTTCCATTTTTTCAACTAAATAGCAAGGAGCATCACAGAGAAGCTTTTTTCATTATTCTCATCATAGGATCCCTATTGTGAGAGGCCATTCGGCCCATCAAGTTTGCACTGACAGTCTGAAGAGTATCCAGCTCTATCTTCATAAACCAACACTTCCCATGGCTAATCCATTTGGCCTGCACACTCCTGGACACTATGGGCAATTTAGCATGACCAATCCACCCTACCCTCACATCTTTGGACTGAGAGGGGTAACTAGAGCACTTGGAGGAAACCCACGCAGAAACAAGGAGAATGTACAAACTCCACAGTCACCCAAGGCTGGAATCAAACCCTGGCACTGTGAACCAGCAGTACTAACCACCTTGCTGCTCATAGCATCTTCACACATCCCTTGCCGTTCAGATATTCAATTTTCATGCCACCAAACTGTTTGGCTAATAACTAGTGAGCCATGTTTTCTGGTACTCCTAACTCACAGGTTCACATTTTACAGCCCCCTGCCAGCAGATCTGAGTGCAATGGGAGGGGCCGGCTCCTAAAAGGCAGGGAGCAATTGGTCCTCCACTTGGATGGATTCTGTCTGGAGTGATAGGCAGAATTCCTGTCTCCAGCTAATCCAGATTCCACCAAGGTGCCCACCTCCAAGAAAAAAGAAAAAAAGATACATGTTCACCAGAGAAGCAATTGGGGCAATGTGCTGACAAGACAATGAGGAGAAGAGGCAGAGGATGAGTTGATTTGCTGGAGTCTAGCATGAGGAGTGTAGAAGATAGAAGGCTAACAAAATCTGTGGAGGAGGTGGGGAGGTGGTGGAGCACACGTGTGCTTCTTGGACCGAAGCACCAATGTGTTTTAGTCGTCAGTTTAAACCTCGTCTCCACTTTTCAGGTCTGCCCAAGCCACTCTATTTTCAGATGCTCCTCCCCACATTCACGCTTGTTCAGACCCTTCTTCTCCACTCCACCTCAGGCCTTTGGGAAAGCTCATCCAGAAAATCACTGTCCATAGAGTGACACACAGTATGTGCATACAGAGCCATTGAATATAATAAGCAATATTTATCAATCAACAATACAGGAAAGGTAAATAGGTAGGATATTAGGCACATAATTTATTAAAAGCAAGATTTTTGCTAATTAACTTCTTCTCAACCATTTATTGTGATTATTAAATACTTACAGGCTGCAGTAAATAGGCCAGGGATGTCTCCTGAATGATGATAACTGGTAGGTTAGTCAACTTTGTGGCATGAAAGAGTGTCTCCACACTGGCCATGATTTGGTCTAAACGCCCACCAAGTCCACCGAGCACGACAACATTGTCAACCTAGCACCAAAATGATGGTAATTCCATTAGTATTACAACATTCTCTTCTTCTTTTCATCTTAACAACATAAAGAACCAACTCTAATTTATATAACAGTCAAGAGTTTAATTTCTGACATCAGAGTCAATGGCATATTGTTCTGAATGCGAGAAGCAATTAGATTCAAATCAGAGGTTCCTTTTCATTTCAAAAGGAACTCTAGCTCAGTGTGGAGGCCTTGACTGATTGATGTAATTCTATGGTTTAACATTTTAAATGTATCATAGTAACGATAATTATTCCTTTCAAATAAATCAGTCTGCAGGTTTCTGATACTTTGAACTAAGTAAAGTGGTTTCTTTTATATGAAGAAATTGTCATGTCTCAGCAGAAATTCATGAATCTCTGCTGCAATATATATAGTAAAATTCTAAATGACTAGCCATGTAAATATATCAATAATAATCTGTTTATCAAACTGTCCATCCTTCATAAAATACATTTTGGTTCTGAAATATAGGACAAATTGGCCTGGGCAGCTCGGAGAGAATTTTTCCAAAGAACTTTTTTCCCTTATTAACACTGGAATTTTTTTTCCTTTTTTTGCCTCCTCAGGGGATGCACACAGGACAAAATGTGAAGGGGGAGGTAAAAAGTGAAAATATGTAATCATGATGCTCCAAATAGCATTTGCAAGGCAGGCAGCTAGTGATTTCCTCCTCAGCATTTTCAAGTTTTATTTGTCCACAAACTGCACCATCTCTTCAGAATAAATCACATTCACAATATTTCTGTTTTCCACAGGCATATAAGTTTTTCCAGTTAATTCTGACCACAATGTCTATAATGTCTTTTCAATATTTTATTGTGGATTATTGAGACCCTCATGGTACTACAGTCAATAATCATAAAACGTCCATACTATGACTAATATTTTTCAAGTACCAGTCTAGCAATGACATTGACAAAGCTCATTAGGAATGTGAGATGCAAGGAGGATATAAAGAGGCTGCAAAAAGGATCCAGACAGGTTAAGGAAGTGGGCAACCAGGTAATAGCTTATGCTGGGAATTGTGAAGTTATTTGCATTGGTAATAACAAGAGAAATGAAGAATATTTCTAAAAGGGTATGAAACTTTTAAATGTTGATGTTAAGACAGGATATACTCTCAGAAGAAACATGGAAAGTTAGGAAGGCAAAGGGCATGCTAGTCCTTATGAAAAAGAGATTTTAGTATGAGAATGAGGAAATCTGCTTACAACTGTGTAGTAGTTCTGTTCATATTTTTGATCTCCGTATCTAAGGAAGGATATTCTTGTCTTGCAGGTGGTGCAGCGAAGATTCACTAAGGTCATGCCTAGAATGAGTGTGCTGACCGAGGATGAAAAGCTGATTAAATCAAGCCAATACTCCCTGGAGTTGAGAAGAATGAGAGGCAAATCACTTTGAAGCAAACAAGATTCTCAAGGGACTTGACAGGGAAGAAACTTACAAGTTACTACTCCTGGTTGAGTTAAACTAGAACAAGAGGGCATTGTCTTAGCATCCTGTCGGACTGACATTGAGAAGGAACTTCTTTCCTCAGTTGTGAATCTTTGGAGCTATCTACCTGAGAGGGTTATGGATGCTCTATTGTTGAGTATATTCAACGTTCAAATAGATAAACCTCTAGTTTCTCAGTGGGTTCTGGAAGAAGGAAATTGGATGGGAAAGTGGAGTAGAGGCTGAAGATCAGCCATGGGTGATGGAGTATCCTCAAAGGGCTAAATTCTTACACTCTTAGGACCTACAGTCCCTGTTACATAGAGGAGCACTTTGAAGTTAAAGATTTGATTCTCAAAAATGGGGCACAGGAAAACTGAGGAGGGCACAGTACTTTGTTCAAAATTGCATTATAGTTCATTTTTCCAGCTCATCTTTGCTTATGTAAGAATCACTAACATTCTAAAGAGAAAAGGCCAATAGAACTTGAGCCTATACAATGAGTAAATGCATGTACTCTCATCACTCAGACAATGTTCAGTGTCAATGTCGGAGTACACTGCAATACAGAACCATTCAGCTCTATCATACCAGGTGAACAGTTAGCAGTACAAGCTGAAACACATTTATTAAACACTTCAATTTGCCTGAAATCAGTGAAGCTTTAAAAATGCTAAGTGGAGAAGATTACATGATTAAGAAAATCACACTTTAGAGAGGTGCAGAAAAGCTTACTGAAATGCCCAAAATGGATAAAGTGCTTAATATGTTGTAAGTGGCACTTTTATAATTAATGTACATCGTAATGAAAAATACTCAGTAAAGATAGATGCCCATTATGAGCGTGGACAGTGTGGGGGCTGTATCAGAGGGTTCCGAGTATAAAAGGTATTATGAATTACAGGAATGAACTTAATCCTGCATATACCAGTAAAACTAAGGATATCCATACATAAAATCTTCAAAATGCCTCTATAAATGGATAAGAAACAAAATACTTTATTTTCTTTTATTATTGGCTCAATCAATCAATTTATTGGACAGTGAATTTAGAAATTAGGAACAAGGACCAGATTTTAAAAAGGTCACACAAGACGCGAAGGAATTCCCCATTCTCTACCACAGAGATGTACTTAAATAGATTTGACCCAAGAATGTAAGAGTGGATATTGTTAATCAATCCCTTCAATGACAAGATGGATGTTTATTGATTCAGAAGAGGAAGGCTGGTTTTGTTCCAGCAACATTCCATCTCATGAGATGATGTCTTGTCCTTGGTGGTCAACTCTGGTTTTGCATAGTCTAGAGTTCTGAAGAAGAATCATGTCAGGCTTGAAGCTTTAAATCTTATATTTATATATCTACAGATGTTGCAAGAACAGTTGAATTTCTCCAGCACTTTATTTTTATTCCATTCTGGTATGGGAGTCTCTGGCATATTTGTGATAAAGGAAGACAATGGTCATTGGAAGATGCATGATTCATGCATCTCTTCAAACAGTTAGCACCCTATGGTCATTTCAGCAATGACTCTCCTAATAATTTGTTATCAACGTTTATTTTCATATCTTGCCAGCACGGTAATTTATTGTGGAGGTACAGACTTCCAGCAGCCATGATCCAATGGCTAGCTCATTCTGTAGATTTGAGTACACAGTCAACACCCATCCAATAAGCACGGCTGAGTCATCATGAATGTTGTTGACTTAGCAATGTTTGTTGATGAAATTACCATGCTCCAGGCCCTCTGAGTCTGGAACCTTGATTTGTCAAGACATGCCTTTACCAGGAAAATGGAATCCGTCTTGCTTTTTCTCCTGTTAAGCATATCTTTGTGGAGGAGTATGCTGAGGATGCGGGCTTGGTAGGCTCACAGTTTGACAATCTCTGTTAGCTGGCTGTTGCTCTATACTCTCCTACTCAGCCTGGGCATACAACTGCAGCTCCCACAATACTTGCGTTCATTTGAGCTTTAAGCAACACGCCACTGGCAATTGTACAGCCTAGAAATACGTAGACTCAAAAAGTTAACTGTATTTCTCTCTCCACAAATACTGCTGGACCTGCTGAATTCCTCCAGCATTCTCTTTGTTGACATTATACAGTAAAGTACAGGTGAAAAGGATGTAATTGGGAAGGGGAAGTGTGGTCATCCATAGTCAGAAGCATCTCAGCTTCAAGGAAGGGAGCGAGGGCACTGAATGACCATACCAAGAATGATCATGAGTCCTCTAAGCCCATTGAGAAGTTCTGTGCATGCCAATCAGCTCCTGCTTCTGGAAGCTGATGATGCAAATGGACCTTGCAAGTCTCCATGGCGCAGAATAAAAAAGGGGATGTCGATCGTCTCATACTCCAGGGTCTGGGTGGGAAAGTTAGGCAGATGTAAGTGTATGTAGACAGCTAAATGGGGGCTTGGGAAAGTGTTAAGCCTGTGAGACTGAAGGTCTGGACTACTAGGAAGGGTATGTGGGTATTTGGGGGCTCACAGACACTCGGGCTGAGGAAGAGCTGTCATCTTCATCCAGCTGGAAGCTGAGAATGTGTAATGGGGAAGAAAATAGCTGTTACCACACTTGAAGTGGATGAGCTAAGTCACTCAACCTGTGAGGGAGAGGTCTGTAGCATTTCCTGATTATAGCGTGTTTAAAGTAAAGAGCATTGATCACAGGCAAAGCAGACTGCCTACCCTCTGGCCTGCTGACTGCACTGACCTTTTCTGTGTGTTGCACCTTCCTGGCACTGCAACTGCTGGATAATTCTTTCACAGCTACACCTTTGTGCAGAGAGGGAACCAAATATTAAGGAGGGCCACAGCTGTCAGCGTTACCCAATGCCACACATATGCATTGCTGCCCCTGCTCCCAGATGGTGCAGGAGGATCTCTGTGCACTGAGACACACTTGTTGGCATGTAGTAATGCCAAATTGTGCGAACTGCCTCCAGCACCTACACAAAGTGAATAACCGGTGAACGGCGAATTGTTCTGAGAACAGCACATGATTAGATGGAATGGAAACAGGACACAAGAGATGCCATGGGATAGGGTAGGCAATTAATGAGGTGAGATTGGCAAGATACAGTGAGAAAATGAATGAGGACTCGTCGCAAAAAACCCTCTTAAAAAATTCAACTCAAGCCAGACTTAGCCAAAGAAAACCTGTGAAAAATTATATTAATTTGCTCTTGTACGTTTGATTTAATAATGAAAACACTTCATTTGTTATAGACATACTGATCAGTATTCATCAGAAGTAACATAGAACATAGAACTTTACAGCACAGTACAGGCCCTTCGGCCCTCGATGTTGTGCCGGCCTGTCATACCAATCTCAAGCCCATCTAACCTACACTATTCCATGTACGTCCATATGCTTATCCAATGACAACTTAAATGTACCTAAAGTTGGCGAATCTACTACCGTTGTAGGCAAAGCGTTCCATTCCCTTGCTACTCTGAGTAAAAAAACTACCTATGACATCTGGCCTATATCTTTCACCCCTCAATTTAAAGCTATGACCCTCGTGCTCGCCGTCACCATCCTAGGAAAAAAGCTCTCCCTATCCACCCTACCATACCCTCTGATTATTTTATATGTTTCAATTAAGTCACCTCTCAACCTTCTTCTCTCTAATGAAAACAGCCTCAAGTCCCTCAGCTTTTCCTCGTAAGGCCTTCCCTCCATACCAGGCAACATCCTAGTAAATCTCCTCTGCACCCTTTCCAAAGCTTCCACATCCTTCTTATAATGCAGTGACCAGAACTGTACACAATACTCCAAGTGCAGCCGCACCAGAGTTTTATACAGCTTCACCATAACATCTTGGTTCCAGAACTCGATCCCTCTATTAATAAAAGCGAAAACACTGTATGCCTTCTTAGCAGCCTTGTCAACCTGGGTGGCAACTTTCAATGATCTGTGTACATGGACACCGAGATCTTTCTGCTCATCTACACTACCAAGAATCTTACCATTAGCCCAGTACTTTGCCTTCTGGTTACTCCTACCAAAGTGCATCACCTCACACTTGTCTGCATTAAACTCCATTTGCCACCTCTCAGCCCAGCTCTGCAGCTTATCTATGTCTCTGCAACCTACAGCTTCCTTCGTCATTATCCACAACTCCACCGACCTTAGTGTCGTCTGCAAATTTACTAACCCATTCTTCTACACCCTCATCCAGGTCAGTTATAAAAATGACAAACAGCAGTGGACCCAACACCGACCCTTGCGGTACACCACTAGTAATTGGTCTCCAGGATGAACATTTCCCATCAACTACAACCCTTTGTCTTCTTTCAGCAAGCCAATTTCCGATCCAAACTGCTATATCTCCCACAATTCCATTCTTCCGCATTTTGTATAATAGCCTATTGTGGGGAACCTTATCGAACGCCTTGCTGAAATCCATATACACCACATCAACCGGTTTACTCTCATCTACCTGTTTGGTCACCTTCTCAAAGAACTCAATAAGGTTTGTGAGGCACGACCTTTCCTTCACAAAACCATGCTGACTATCCCTAATCAATTTATTCTTTTCCAGATGATTATAAATCCTATCCCTTATAACCTTTTCCAACACTTTACCAACAACTGAGCTAAGGCTCACTGGTCTATAATTACCAGGGTTGTCCCTACTCCCCTTCTTGAACAGGGTAACCACATTTGCTATCCTCCAGTCTTCTGGCACTATACCTGTAGACAATGACGAGTTAACTCAATCAGTATCCCAACAAAATCATATTGCCTGTCAATTAGCTGTCAACACAGCAAAATTTGGTCAGGGAAAGACAAAATGACAAATTTTACTTATGGCAGATGTAAGCAGTACAGTATTACTCATGTAAGAGAATAGATATTTTCTTTTTTCCCACTATAAACTGAAATAGAAGTTGAACAGTTATAACTGAAATATGAGGACAGTGTTGCAACTTTAATCAATCAATCAAGTGCTGTATGTTATTGAACTGTCTGGTAGAGTGTTGCTTTTTGAAGCAGTAAGATGCAGGTTTTCAGACTAAGCAACACCAAGGATCTTTTGAGTTATGGAAATTCTTCCTGCCAACTACCCTTTGATTGAATAGCTGCAGAACGTTAAAAAGCAGTAAGAACCAAGACAGCAGGAGAGTAAAAACGTACAGGGCCTTCGGACAGAAAGCATCCATCTCGTTCCCAGAATGG
The DNA here is from genome assembly GCF_030684315.1 of Stegostoma tigrinum. Lineage (NCBI taxonomy): Eukaryota > Metazoa > Chordata > Chondrichthyes > Orectolobiformes > Stegostomatidae > Stegostoma > Stegostoma tigrinum. The sequence goes on along the minus strand of NC_081355.1, from coordinate 100,569,963 downwards.
CCGGGGGGGGGGGGGGGGGGAGAGAAAGAAAGACAAATTAAGGAAGCTTAAGAGAGAGAAATCTAAACAAAAAAAAAAGTCCTGGGTCTACATGATCAACCAAAGTGAAGAATGACTGGTCATTCTACACCCAACAGTGGATGATTATTGCAAAAAAAAAATCGAAAAGGCCAAAAAATAACTTTCCACTTTATCATCTTTGAAATTTTACCGTCTGTACACTTTTTTCGCTCCTTGTGTTTGTGTCTTATATCTTCTCCTTAATCATGAGATTGCCTGTACACTTGGGGCTTTGAAGGAGTATCATTAGGTTGCAAAATAGTAGATTAGAAATCATTTCTTTTCTCTGTGATTGTTGAAGTTAAGTATGAAAATGATCAATTAATTTATAGATTTCCCGCAGCACATCCCTCACACCCCGCCCCCCGCCACAACCGCCCAAAGAGGATCCCCCTCGTTCTCACACACCACCCCACCAACCTCCTGATACAACGCATCATCCTCCGACACTTCCGCCATCTACAATCCGACCCCACCACCCAAGACATTTTTCCATCCCCACACCTCCTCCCTCACCCCTATCCCAGGCCCCAAGATGACATTCCACATTAAGCAGAGGTTCACCTGCACATCTGCCAATGTGGTATACTGTATCCACTGTACCCGGTGTGGCTTCCTCTACATTGGGGAAACCAAGCGGAGGCTTGGAGACCGCTTTGCAGAACACCTCCGCTCAGTTCGCAATAAACAACTGCACCTCCCAGTCGCAAACCATTTCCACTCCCCCTCCCATTCTTTAGATGACATGTCCATCATGGGCCTCCTGCAGTGCCACAATGATGCCACCCGAAGGTTGCAGGAACAGCAACTCATATTCCGCCTGGGAACCCTGCAGCCTAATGGTATCAATGTGGACTTCACCAGTTTCAAAATCTCCCCTTCCCCAACTGCATCCCTAAACCAGCCCAGTTCGTCCCCTCCCCACTGCACCACACAACCAGCCCAGTTCTTCCCCTCCACCCACTGCATCCCAAAACCAGTCCAACCTGTCTCTGCCTCCCTAACTGGTTCTTCCTCTCCCCCATCCCCTCCTCCTACCCCTAGCCGCACCCCCATCTACCTACTAACCTCAACCCACCTCCTTGACCTGTCTGCCTTCCCTGGACTGACCTATCCCCTCCCTACCTCCCCACCTCCCCACCTATACTCTCTCCACCTATCTTCTTTCCTCTCCATCTTCGGTCCGTCTCTCCCTATTTATTCCAGAACCCTCACCCCATCCCCCTCTCTGATGAAGGGTCTAGGCCCGAAACGTCAGCTTTTGTGCTCCTGAGATGCTGCTTGGCCTGCTGTGTTCATCCAGCCTCACATTTTATTATCTGCAGTTCCCATTATATCTTAAGTTATTTTATAGTTACTGACAAAATGTGGTATGAATTGCCGTTATCCTGAGTAGTATTCAGCCAGGCAAATTGGTCATTTTGTGGTCTCATTGGGATTTTGCAGTATATATTTTGTGACAGTTTGTGAAACAGTGGAACGTGAATATCAGTGTACGCTTTCCATTTAATTCAGCTCTGTAAAACTAAATAAATTAACTAATAAATTAATAAATAACTAAATAATTCGAAGGTTTTACCACAGAAATTGGGGGCACGCTTTACAGACATCTTGGACATCTGAATTTCAATTTTGAAAATTCAAATCTCCAGGAAGAATTCTCCAGCTTCTCCTGAATATAATTTTCTTACCCCCTATTAACATTAGTGATGGAGTGGCCTGTAATTTCATTCATTAGATCCATGTGCAGCGTTGGAAAATGCAAAATTTCCTGACTCCCAACCCCGACTCTCAAGAAACTTCCCCAACTTCCGCGGAGGCCTGCAGGGTTGGGGAGGGGTGGGTTGGATTGGATTCAGGGCCAGTTCTTTGGAATGGGCCCTGTCATCCCTAATAACAGAAGAGGCAGCCGTAGGGACTGTTGTGTGCCATGGCGGGCTGTTGAACAGGATCATTGTGATGCTCTAGGAACTTATCATGGGTATAACAGTATAATAACAATGAGGTCCTCTGGTTGTCACTCAATACACACTTCCCATGCAATGTTCATGCCAACTCCTGCAATCTCCTCATTCTCACTCAGCCTGCAATACTTCTCTGCCCTCAATTTAATCTGTGCATTCCCCATACAGTCTCAGGGCTCATTTCAGCCTTTATGCCAATTAAGTGCTAATTCATGCCAACCACATCCTCATTCATCTCTATGGAATTTTCTAACTTAGAAGGCAAATTTGTACCAACTTATCTAGAACTATACTCTCCTCTCACCCTATGGCGCCTTTTGTTTTACCTTTTATGCCAATTTAGGTCAACTCATAGTCCTTTAAAACTCCTTGTCAGATTAATTCAATAGGGCTAAACAGCAGGTAACATAAGAGAGCAAGGGATTTACGTCTTAACTTTCCTCAAAGCTGATTCCCCTTTAACTCACATCTCTGTCTATGCTTAACAATCCCCAAAAGGTATCCCTCCAGAAAGAGATCTGACCTCTCCAAAAGGGCTGGTTTCTTCGAAGTGTACTCTTTTCCTCAAATTTATCCAGCACATAAATCGTGCCTTAGACTTTTAAGGCAGTTACACTTTTAAATGTGAGATTCTTAATTACCTCCTTTAACAATGGTTTATGAAGTATGCTGCTCCCCATTCCCCATGCTCCTCATAAAAAGCAGTGGCTGTCAAATTCAGAAGTAGAACTTCTAGATACAGGGTTCGGAACTCTAACATCCCTGCAAAAGTTTAGCCCAGAGTGTGTAAGCTGAAAAAAAAACAGCTTTATAAAGTTGGTCTTTCAATGCAGAACATTCAAAACAGCAGTCCTCAAAAGAAAGTTGGCATTCAAAATGTGAAATCTATCACTTGCCACTAAAATTCACTAATTTTTTAAAAAACGTTTAGGGCTTGGTCTCAAATGCTGCTGTTGGCGTTAGTTTCTCTCTTAACTACAAAAGGTCTGTGAGAAGTTAACTTGGGTAATCTCTGCTCAATTCCTATTGAGGGTCAGTCCAAATACAATAATGTCTATAATTCAGCATTAAACCATGAGTTAAGAAGACCTCCAGAGGGCAGCAAGGAATTAACAATAAAACCAACCTTTACATTTGTGCACACACCTCCACAACTAAACAAAACCAGCAATCTGATGTACAAGTTGAGGTATATCCAGGATATCAAAATATCATGATATTAAAGAAGTGATATTAGGAGGTGAGATTATTATAAAATAGTGGTTCTACTAAGACTTTTCAAACAGACTGCACAGTAATGTGAAACATGAGTTGGAAAGCAGGAGTGGGGTATAGCAACCACAAGTGCAGCAGGCTGGATTGGATGTCTCACTTGGAAGAAAGGTGCATGTGGACAGCTAAACATGGTGATGTGAAGCAGACACATCCATCTCACTGGCAAAGGAAATAGCTGTCTTCCTCAACTATTATTAAGACACCCTTTAAATGGACTACGTGCACATTGAGCGTAACACGTAGGTTACAACTCAACTGTGTCTGTGACTATAACTAAGTTAAAAGGGTCCTTCAACTAAAATATCCACTATTATTGAAGAACAGCCCTTGTAGAAGCTGGATGGATTCAAAGTTCCAACTTGGTAAAAAGAATCCTTTCTCCCCACCTCCCCCCCCCACCCCACACTGCTCTTTTTCCTTTCTTTGTTTTGTCCATTACATTTCTTCTCACAATTTTTCCTTTCCTTGCTCATCTCAATCTTCTTGATAAAAATACTTTTTCCTCAGTCTGTTATGACTGAAGATTCTTTCAAAACTATTTAGTTCTGTATGTCATTATGGTTTAAAAACTTACAGCATGGTATTTATGATTTGTGACATAAGGTATGCAATCTATACATATTTTAACATGTTATTTTGCTATTTTTCTGTTTTGAACTGCTGGCACATTGGTTTTCTGTGAGGCTGAAGAGGTTTGATAATCAACTTGCAGGTATTTCTGTAGCCATGGTGATTTTGTTTTATTCAGCCTGAGAAAGATAGCTTCAGACGGAAATCTGGGAGGTTTTTACAAGAAAACAGATAAACAGCAGTACAGTGGGCCTTTAGTTTAGAAGGTCAGGGATAAATTTTCTCGTTTTCTTTTGATTACAGACAACATCCATAGCTTGAAGAAAGTTTGTTTGGTTTCAGTTTAGCAGTTTGCTGAAGTCTTGGCTGAAACTGGGATGATCAAGTTCCATCCAAAAAGGGAGTAGTTTAGAACTATTAGTGAAGAGCTTACCTCAGTGTAAGACGTTTAGTTTTGAAGTTCTATTCCAGAAGTGTTTAGTTAAAACCCTGAAAGGGTTATTTGAATATCCAAGCTCAACTGCATGAAAGCACCACTAAAACATTCTCACCACTGGATGAGGAAGCCACAGTTAAATTAAGTTCCATGAATGTGATAGAGAAGGGAATTCTCTCCAGTGTGTGTCTTTTGGGATTAATGGGATTGTATTTTACATTCATTTCAAAATCTTTCAATGTGTGTCACTTGTAAACTGATTCTTTCAGAGAATTCTAGGGGAATGCCCATTGGAAAATTCAAATTCAAATGCAATTCCAACAGTGATGGCGGCATCAGGGATTCCACATTTTCTCAACATACAACTCCAGCCTGAGCTACCCGAATGGCTCCCTGGCAACTGGAATATCCTGACTTATATCATTGATGCAACATCACTGGTCAAAAGTCCTGGAACTTCCATCTTGTGCTACATGGATTGCAGTGATTCAGGAAGGTTGTTTGCTACCATCTTCTCCACAGCAATAAGGGACAGGCAATAAATGCTGTCCTAGCTGGCAACACCCACATCCCATGATCAAATTTAAAACTATGCTACACTATACTAAAAACTTGTCCATAAGTGAGGTGAGAAAAACTGCATACAATTTTTCAACTGTGGCACATTGGATCATTTGATCATTGCTGAATATGATTCACTGTAAAAAGGGAGAATATTACAACCTATATATGGAATAAACTACAATGGCACAGGTTTGATAAAAGGTCAACATGACATGTCAGTAAATGTTTGAATTTCTATTTTTACAGTAGAGTTGAGTTGAACTTTTGGTTTAAAAAAAAACAAATCAATTGAAAATGACCTGGCTCAAAAGGTACTTCAAGCAACTTTAAACTTTGTATGCCTGGATTATACCTCTAGTCCTTGGTCCTTCACTTTTTGAAGTAGTATTTGTAAGCACTTTGTGAAATCGGTAAAGTCCTGATCCGGTGTGTCAATAATTTCGCACTTCTAGGAAAACAAGTGAAAAGATTATCAGAAACAAAGGGAAAGACCAATATCGTATATCTTACTTCTATCATCAACTACAATAATAAGCTCCTTTACATTTAATATAATTTAACTTATCTTTCAGACATGTTAGGAGAGGGATTGAGCATAGGATACAAGTTTTCTCACAACTGAAAAGTTGTATATAAATGCAATCATTTGCTAGTGACTGGTTATCTAAGAGAACTAGCAAAATTCTGTTACATGATCTATCTCAGTTGAATAAAGTTCTAAGTCACATGACAGCAGGTTATAGTCTAACAGATTTATTTGAAATCACAAGCTTGCAGTGTACTGCTCCTTCGTCTTCAGCTTCACCTGGCTAAGAAGTACTACTCCAAAAGCTAGCAATTTCAAATAAACCTGTTGAACCATAACCTGGTGTTGTACGACTTCTGACGTTGTCCACCCCAGTCCAACACTGGCACCTTCACATCTTGAATCAAGTTTTAATCTACAGACAGATCCAGATAAGAAAAAGGTAAGAATTTGGGATGGAGGGAAAACGAGGGCTTGGGAGAATAGCATTATGTGCCTCAAATTTTCCAAACATAAAATTACAAAAATGGAAAATTATGGGGCTTGTCTTCCACTCTGGACTAATTTCGACTGGTTAAGCCATATTGTTAGAAACTCACAGACAATCTTGAAATTGAGTCCAAGGCATTTTAAATGCGCATGTCTTATTTAAATCCCACTAGTATTGAGTGTTTTCGGTTGGAGAGCAAGAATGTGTAGCCTGCAGGTCACCCAATAAGAAAAAGAGAAATAATAAGGCCAGTTTCCAAAGTCTCCTCAAGGCACCGAAAGACTGGGAAAGGAGATAACAAGGGAAATTCATGAGTTCCAAGACTAATTCTTGCTCCGTACAGCTCTGAAAGGAAAATTTAAGAACAGTTCTCAAAACTAAGCTTTCTGGGGCCCTTCTACTTTTCCACAAGATTGTCATAGCAGGAAACACACGGAAAATTTCCATGGAGGTCACCAAATTAAAAACTGCAGTCATGTTTAATGATTGCAACAGAACCCAAATTGCACATACAGAAACTAATCCCTGTTAGCATTGGGAAGATGCTTTTACCAGTTATTCAGCTTAACAGACTAAAATTGCAACCAGCTAGAAGCAGCCTTTTTCCCACATTGGATACCTCTACCTCAACCATACAGCTCCAGTACATCACACATCAGAGGCTGGATTTTGTTTTTCAACAGAGGAAATCTACAACAGGAGGCGAACCTGGCTGCCATTTCATACTTTTCCCCCTAATTCCTGCTGCCCACCATGTTCCTCAACTTGAGCACCTGGCACACTTCAAGTGACACAAGGTTTGCCATTTAAATGCCTGCTGCAAATTCAAGTTTCCCTCACATCACTCTTTTCGAGAAGGTGGATAGGTTCATGAAGAAAAAAAATTATGCTAACTAAGCTGGTTTCGTCCAGGAACTCCCTACCTACGTTCGTGACACAACCCGCAAAACTTTCCAAAACTTTCAATTCCTTGGCCTCCAGCCATCACTTTCACCATGGGCATACAGTCCCTGTACACTTGAATACCTTATATGGAGGGCTTAAAAGCTCTCTGCTACTTCCTCTCCCGCAGGCCCAGCCAGACCCCCTCCACTGACACCCTCATTCACTTAGCCGAACTGGTCCTCACGCTCAACAATCTCTCCTTCGATTCCTCCCAGTTCCTACAAACCAAAGCACGGGCCTGAGCTATGCCTGCCTCTTTCTAGAATTTGTGGAACAGTCCTTCTTCCGCAACTATACTCACGTCTTCCTCAGCTCTCTTGATAACTGCATCGGTGTGGCCTCATGCTCCTGCAAGGACCTCAAGCAGTTCAGCAACTTCCCCAACACCTCCCACCCTGCCCTCAAATTCACCTGGACTATTTCTGACACCTCTCCCCGATTCCTGGACTTCCCTGTCTCCATCTTCAGGAATTGGCTCATCAGTGACATCTATTTCAACCCCACTTAATGTCAGAACTTGCCTCGACTACCATTTCCTCTCACCACCCTCCTACAAAATGCTATCCCATACTCCTAATTCCTCCGCATCCACTTCCAAGATGAGGTGTTCCACTCCAGGCCATCCCAGATAGCCTCCTACTTTAGGGACCATAGTTTCCCCTCCTCTGTAATTAAGGATACCCTCAACCACATCTCCTCCATTTCCCATGCTTCTGCCCTCAAACCCCCGTCCTGCAACAGCAATAAGGACAGAGTCCTCTTAGGCCTCACGTACAACCCTACCAACCTCCGGATCCAACGCATCATCCTCTGATATTTCCGCCACCTACAATCAGATCCACCACCAAAAAGATATTTCTCCTCCCTACCCCTCTCAGCTTTCCACAGGGACCATTCATTCCATGACTCCCTGGTCAGCTGTACACTCCCCACCGCTTCCTCCACTACACTCGGTACCTGTGCCTGCTACTGCAAGAGATGCAACATCTGCCCCTACACCTCTTTTCTCACCTCCAACTCAAGCCCTCAAGAATCCTTCCAGATCCAGCAGAGATTGACCTGCACTTCATCCCACCTGATCTATTGCATCCACTGCTACTGATGTGGTCTCCTCTATATCGGGGAGGCCAATTGCAGATTTGGGACCAGTTTGCAGAGCATCTGCGCTCTGCTCGCAACAACCAACTTGGCCTGATGGTTGCCATCCATTTTAATTCTGCCTCCCACTCCCCTGACAACATTTTTTTAAAATTTATTCACAGGATGAGGGTATCACTGACCAGGCAGCATTTATTGCCCATCCTTAATTGCCCAGAGGGCAGGTTAGAATCAACAACATGGTTGTGTGTCTGGAGTCACATGTAGGTCAGACCAGGCAAGGATGACAGTTCCCTTCCCTGAAGGACATGAGTGAAAGATGGGTTTTTAATGACAATGGACAATGGGATCATGGTCATCATTAGATTCTTAATTCCAGATATTTTACTGAATTCAAATTCTACCATCTGCCCTGGTGGAATTCAAACCTGGGTCCCCAGTACCTCATCTGGGTCTCTGGGTTATCAGTCCATTGCTATGCCATTTCCTCCCCATAATCATGCCCATCTTTGACGGTGGAGGAGGTCAGAGTGAGGCCAAATGTAACTAGAGGAACAACACCTGATATTTCGCCTTGGAAGCTTACAACAATGGCCTTAACAGTGAATTCACCAACTTCAAAATCCCTCCACCCTCAGCCTTACCCCATGTCCAGCCCTCCCCTCTTGACCTGACCTAACATGTCCATCTTCCTACTCACCTATCCATCCCCCATCCCATAGACCAATTACAGCAATTCCTTCTGTACACCTACATATTACCATATCTCCTAGCCTTCTCCCTCACCATCCCCCTCCCCTTACCCAGTCCTGACGAAGGATTTTGGCCCAAAAACATAACTTTCCTGTTCCTCCGATACTGCCACACCAGCTGTGCTTTTCCAGCTTCACACCTATAGGCTCTGGCTTCAGCATCTGCATTCCTTGCTGTCTCCAAGTTGGTTTGTAAACTCTGGTAGAAGGTTGCTGTGGAGCTAGTTATCTTTTGACAGGTATATATAAATGTTCTTGGTAACTTCTAACTTAGTGTTTTTTGGCAAGTTAAATATGATATTGATTCAATATGGCTCTGTCTTCGACATCACTTGCATTAAGGAAAGCAGGCATGGCCTCATTATGAATGTCTGGCTGACATTCAAGGCTCATTAATGCATTCAGACCTGTATGGATTTATTTAGATGGCTTGAAGGTAACTGTTTGCTTTGTTTGACAAGTTTATTAAAAGCAAATAAAACTATCTTTATTTGAAATGGGTTTTTAAAGCTTCATTTTCATTTTGACAGGATTCATTGATAATTGGTGGAATGTCATGTTTTCAATAGGGCCACAAGTGCACGCTTGATTGATAATTTTATGAGAAACTAAACAGGCAATTTTTTCGAAGGGAGTTTTGAGTGAATGACGTTATTTTCCAGTAACTGCATTTTAATTTCAAAAACAAAACAGTGCTATTATATGGCTCAATTGATCTATAGTTAATGGACAGCAAATGAGTGGGTATGGAGAGGAAATAGAAGATATATGGGTCATGCAGGATGAGTTTAGAGTTAACAGGGTAAGGGGTGAAGGCGGGAGGGCCTGACAAGCAAGAATAGACGTGGGCTGACGTCCCAGTAACCAGTGGAAGGCCTTGCAATTTACCTCCCTTCATTGCAGTGTCAGACCTGTTCCAGAATGCAGCAACACTAACTATAGCCTGCATGTGACTGCCAGAGACAGAGTTTCTTTGGAAGTGTGTTGCCTTTCTGGAATCTGAAAGTGATATCAGAAAATGGCCTGACTCATGTTTCTGTAAAGACAAAATACAGTTCATGTCTAAAATTAGAACCAGCCTTGATCTAAAGGAATAGTTTCCAGCTCCGACCTTGACTGGCCTCAAACAGACTTGTCGCAGGAAGCATTAAGCCTTACCATCTCACCCAACCTCACAAATATGTTTGTGGTTCATTCTCCAGTATAATAAATAAACACCTGCTAAAATATGGTGGGGACCTAAAACTCTGACCAGAGATCAGGTGCTAAGGCCAACAAATTCATTCACTCGGATTCCATTCTGTTCTTGGGTACTTATATTCCTTCCTGAAGCAGTTGTTGGTCCACAGTTTGGTGGTTTGAACTTCAAAGAACTACACTTATGTACTAATAAAACTAATCAGTTGAAGAAAAGATTAAAAGAAAATACAACCTCCTACAATCTAGTTAACTTTAGGAAATGATTCTTTGAAATAGTCAATTTAAAACTGTGATAAAACTGTGCTTGATTGAAACTTAACTTCCCTGGTTTCATTATGCTGAAGATAATTTCACTATATACTAAAGTTATTCGAATCCATAAATCTTTTCACTTCATAGTAATTGCACCATGCCTTTAAAAGAATAATTTATACATCTTCTGAAGCAGTTAAGCATTTGAGTCTCAAGTCACTAGCAATGGGAAAAATGCAAATTTCCATAGTTCAGGTTTCAAATTCCTGTCATAGGCATATGTCAATGCCTGATCAAAGGTTTATAGAATAGGTCTTCTATTTTTCTGATTCTTTATGCATACCATATATGACATAACAAAGCTTGATTCAGCTGTCAATTAATTGAAATAGAAAGGAACAAACCATTAAATGATAATAATTGAAAGGCAAAATTAATAGCGTTGGAAATTTGGGTCTCCTTGAAACATGTGTGCTTTTAATATTCCATATGTGATATTTCTTGTGTTACATGAGACCTCATTTAACTGTGTTACTTTTGAAACTAGGCTTGTTAAACCATAAACAGAAGATAGATCAGCAGACAAGCTGCCCAATTAAGAGTCCATTTTTTCTTAAAAAAAGGGCTTTGTTCTTGGGAGGAATAAAAACTTTCAAGTGGAGGTGGGCAAAGGGACAATAGTCATCCAGCATCATCAGTAGTTGTCCCATGGGCATTGGCCAAAGGATTCAGCCAATTGATTGACAGAGTGCAAGCATGTGCCCTGGGTATATCAACAAGGGGCAAGGCTGAGGAGCAGAGAGCAGTTCTCATTGGTCAGTCATTCTTCATCAACCAATCCTCATTAGGAGGTCTTCACTGAGCTGTCCCTCCAGATGGAAGATAAACCAGAAGAAGAGGATGCTAATTAGACAAAAGTTCCCTAACACCACAGTAGAGAGTAGTATGTAGCTTTTACAACTTTACGTTACATGCCAAGGAAGTCACGGAGAGAGTGGCCTATCCGGAAGGCAGACAAGGGTGGGGATGGAAAAATGTCTTGGGTGGCGGGGTCGGATTGTAGATGGCAGAAGTGTCGGAGGATGATGCGTTGTATCCAAAGGTTGGTGGGATGGTGTGTGAGAACGAGGGGGATCCTCTTTGGGCGGTTGTGGCGGTGGCGGGGTGTGAGGGATGTGTTGCGGGGGAAATGCGGGAGACGCGGTCAAGGGCATTGTCGACCACTGTGGGGGGAAAGTTGGGGTCCTTGAAGAACTTGGACATCTGGGATGTGCGGGAGTGGAATGCCTCATCCTGGAGCAGATGCGGCAGAGGCAGAGGAGGCCACTCTCTCAGTGATTCCCTTGTTTGCTCCACACTGCCCTCCAACCCCACCACACCCGGCACCTTCCCCTGCAACCGCAGGAAGTGCTACACTTGCCCCCACACCTCCTCCCTCACCCCTATCCCAGGCCCCAAGAAGACTTTCCATATTAAGCAGAGGTTCACCTGCACATCTGCCAATGTGGTACACTGTATCCAGTGTACCCGGTGTGGGGTCCTCTACATTGAGGAAACCAAGCGGAGGCTTAGGGACCGCTTTGCAGAACACTTCTGCTCGGTTCGCAATAAACAACTGCACCTCCCAGTCACGAACCATTTTAACTCCCCCTCCCATTCTTTAGATGACATGTCCATCATGGGCCTCCTGCAGTGCCACAATGATGCCACCCGAAGGTTGCAGGAACAGCAACTCATATTCCGCTTGGGAACCCTGCAGCCCAATGGTATCAATGTGGACTTCACCAGCTTCAAAATCTCCCCTTGCCCCACCGCATCCCAAAACCAGCCCAGTTCATCCCCTCCACCCACTGCATCACACAACCAGCCCAGTCTGTCTCTGCCTCCCTAACCTGTTCTTCCTCTCACCCCTCCCTTCCTTCCACCCCAAGCCGCACCTCCATTTCCTACCTACTAACCTCATCCCACCTCCTTGACCTGTCTGCCTTCCCTGGACTGACCTATCCCCTCCCTACCTATACTCTCTTCTCCACCTATCTTCTTTTCTCTCCATCTTTGGTCCACCTCCCCCTCTCTCCCTATTTATTCCAGAACTCTCACCCCATCCCCCTCTCTGATGAAGGGTCTAGGCCCGAAACGTCAGCTTTTGTGCTCCTGAGATGCTGCTTGACCTGCTGTGTTCATCCAGCTTCACACTTTGTTATCTTGGATTCTCCAGCATCTGCAGTTCCTATTATCTCTCACATGCCAACATCCTGTTTGTCCACTGGCATTATTAAACAATTCCTAAATGTCAAGGTTGTATACTTTTCTTTGTCCAATTAGCTAATGTATCATTCTAAACTGCTTAACAAACTCAGATAATTATCTGAAAGTTACTACAAAACATCATCTGCCTATATTAGGTAACAGTGACCACAAATCCCCCAAAACAGTAGTAAATCAAACATCTTAAATCATACATCACATTTTTTCATAATTCTTCAGAATAATCCATTCAGAGCTCAGTGACTGCAGTCAGACATTTGAAGCATATTTAAAGAAAAATAATCTTGCATTCATGAGAAGCATTTATTACAACTTCAGGATTGGCAATTCTCAGTATTCCATAAGTTTCAGTCAGATTCCTCCTCATTCTTCTAAGCTCCATTCAGTACATACCCAGAGACCTCAACTACTACTCATATGACAAGACTTTCATCCCCAGGATCATTCTTGTAAACCTCTTCTAGACTCCCTCCAATGTAGCACATCGTTCCTAAGAAATGGAGCTCAAAACTGATCAATATACTAAAAATGCAGTCTGACCAGAGCCTTATACGCCCTCTGCTTTTGTATTCTAGCCCTCTTGAAGTGAATTCAAACATTACATTTGCCTTCCTAGTGCTATCTAAACTTGAATGTTAACCTTAAGAGATTCCTGAACTAGGCCTCCTAAGTCCCTTTATACTTTTGATTTCCAAAGCCTTTTTTCCATTTTGAAAACAGTGTCACTATTTTTTTCTACCAAAGTGGACTATTGATGACACCTTTGATTACATCACAGGCGATCCAGAGTAGACTGATCAATGACAATTGGCCAGGTTGGATTTGTCCTGGTTTATTTGTACAGTAAAAATCTGGGCAACTTTCCACATTGTTGAGTAGATGCCAGTGTTGTAGTTGTGTAGGAACAACTTGTCTAAGGGCCGTGGCAAGTTCTGGAGCATAACTCTTCAGTACTATTGCCTATTGGAATGTTGTCAGGGCCCATAGCCCTTGCAGTATCTAGTGCATCAAACTGTACCTTGATATCACGTACATTGGATCAAATTAGCCAAAAAATGGTATCTGTAATGCTGGCGATCTTTACAGGAGGCTGGGATGGATCATACACTCAACATTTCTTCCTGAAGAGCATTCTAAATGCTTCTGCCTTATCTTGCTGCCTGAGAGTAAGGACAACAGCCCTTGTAGGTTAAGTCATTTCAATCCATTGGGTGCCTGTGCGTGGTAGGCCAATTCTGCTTTCCTTTAAGCCCTGCACTTAATCCACTTCCTGCCTGGCCACCATTACTCCATTGGGGCCCCATTTGCTGAATCCAATCATTTTTGAGGGATAAATGTTGCTCAGGACACTAAAGAAACTGTTGTGCAAGGATTCAGGACCCTGAACAAACCTTACAATGACACAACAAAATCTGTTCATCGCAGGGCATAAACAGCATAGTGGGAGCAGAATTAGAACAAACCTGATGATACCACACCCACACTAGAATTTCAGAGACTCTTAAGAGCCTGTGGACATGAACACAAGAAGATGATTGTTTGATCCTTAAAGATCGACATCTGGTCTATGATTACCACATATAGCTGCATTTAGTACGAAAGTACAACAGAGAGTGCTTCTTTGACGCCTAAGATTAAAGGTAGTTTTTGACTTTGTTTTCTCGTCAACCAAGCGGTCTTGAACTCAAACACCAGCACAACATCAAACCACGTGATAAGTGAAGAAAGCTTATTCCTTTTTGGAAAAAAGTATCATGAATCAAATGTCACCTGAATAAGTCAACAATTTCATCCAACAATAAAGTATTCCTTCTCGAAATCACTGAATTATAAGCATTGGTTACTTGCTCAAGTGAAGAAAAAAGGGGCTTAAGCCTACAACATTCGTATCGAAGTAGTAAAAGAACTAAGCTGGTTCCTATATACTGCAAAGTTTTTATTGACGCGAAGTGATTTTAACTTTAGATCAACTCCATTAAGAATAAAGAGCCCAAGCTGATCTCAAAACAAAGGTGAACAGACTCACTGGCGGTGATGGTCATTCAACATTTCAGTCTGAAACTACAGGCAATGCAGCCCCAGTGTGGTGTGAAACATGACTTAAAAGGGTTAAAGATCTTTGGACGGTCTGCTTCTGTTTTGTAGGGATTCTATGGTTGCCCACTGAAAGACAACATTGGGGAAGCATAGGCTCCCTATCCAACAAACACTGATGCTCAGAGAATTGGATAAACTTGCAGAAGGAACATGCAAAGTTGGCATGCAGGTGAAGCAAGAAATTAGGAAAGTAAATTGCAGTTTCATTTATTGCAAAGGGATTGGAGTTTAAAATAAGGTCATACAATTGTATAGGGTTCAGCGAAAAACTGAGTGCAATTTGAATGTTTACATTTAAGAATTGTTATTGTTGCAATTGTCTTGTGGGAAGATAGCAGCATAGTAGGACACTCCAGCTGGAGCTCCTCCACTCTGCCTCATGTTTTTCTTCCCCACGCCCCACTCTCTCACTCCTTCTTTCTCTCTATCGCAGACACTTAGACCCGAACAGGAGTCAGCGTTTGGCAGCCCGAAGCTGAGACACCAGCAGCCGGAGCAAGGATGCCAGGGACCAGCAGTCCAAAGTAAACTAATGTGGAGCATGGCGGCAATGAGCAGCCAGACCACATGGATGCCCATTGCAGGGTCTTTGGAGAATCCCTGGAGGGAGACCGTGACGTTTCTCTTTTTAACTCTTATTTTTCTGACCTATGGTTGTACCACGTATAGCTGAAATGTAACTTTTCTTCATTTCTCTGCTCTGCGACAATGGATAGTACCGAGGTACTCTGTACCTAAGATGGTGCTGTAAGTGGTGATCATAAGCTTTTGCCTGTACTCAAATTAGTACATTTGACAATAAATCTAATTCAATTCAATTCAACAGAAGCAGCATAGTGAAGGTTCACTAGATTGGCCCCTAGGATTGTAGAATTATCTGATGAGGAGAGGCCGAGTACACTGTATCTATATTCTACAAAGGTGAGAAGAACGAGAGGTGATCTCATTCAAAAATTCAATATTCTTGAAGGGCTGAACAGAATAGATGCTAAAACACATTTCTATGGCTGGGGTATCAAATACATTGGGACACAGCTTCAAGGTGTACTAACAATCATTTTAGACTAAGATGAGGAGACATTTCTTGACTCAAAAGATTGTATCTTGGTAATTCTCTATCCAAGAGGTGTACTTGTTCATCGTTCAATACATGCAAGTAGATATTCAGTATCTCGAAGAATCAAGGGATATGGGGACATGGCAGTAGAATAATATCAAGGATTGAGATCAGCTGTAATCATATTGAATGATGCAACAGACACAATGAACAATATAGTCTTCTCCTACTCCTATTTTTCATGGTTTTTTTTTTGAGTTTTTATCTGGCCTAACAACAATTAACAAGATGAGGAGAAGAGATGTCCAAAAAACATTTTCTCATGTTTGCATGAACATGATTGCATTCAGACTCAAAGTCAATTAGCTGCTGACTGCAATAACACAAATACACGAAACACAATATCTTCCTCGGAATAGTTCATTCTGTTTGCTGTAATTCCATCTGACATTCTTATGTCCTTCACAAGGCATTCAAAGACAGATGCTGATCAAAAGAAAATATCAAATTATGTACGAGTATAGATTGTTGAATATTATTTTTGTGCTTCTCCTTTGTACAATATATTCAGCTTTGCAGACAAGGTCTCATTTCTTCTATTCCTTCACAAGTACATTCTTAATTAATGCACTAAACGGCACATTGTAATAATTTGAACAGTGAGAGTCGACATTTTTTGAGATGTGATTCATTGCTGCAGCAAAGGAGCCTTGAAGATAGCAAATCTTGAAAGAAACTGCAATGTCTAGTAGAATTTCATTTAGACTTATGCTTATTGCTGCTTACAAAATATATATAAAAACACAAGTGATGGGATATGAGTTATACTATACAGTTTGAACTACCATCATATTTTTCAGCCTGTGTTAGGGACACAAATTCAGATTTTTACTCAAGATTGCTAGTTTTAAAAATACGTTTCTATTTATCATATAAATGAAACACATAGGCAGAAGTTATAGCAAACATTAGGGGAAGGATGAGCTCTGGCAAATAGCATAAATTGCAACCTATAAATAACTGCTGCTGGGTGTTTGCTGTTACCAATTTCTTTGGGATCTGAAGCTGAAATGTCTTAAGGTTGGGAAATCACCCAGACTGAATGGACTACATCCCAGAGTTCTGAAGGAGATAGCTGCAGAGATTGTAGAGGTATTGGTAGTCAGAGAGGGTCCCAGGGGACTGGAAAATGGCTTACATGACACTTCTAGTATAGATTGAGGACTTTGGGTCTATACTCAATAGAGTTTAGAACAACAAGGGGGATCTCATTGAAATGAACCCGAACCTTATTGCAGCATACTAAAAGGCCTGGATGGAGTGGACATAACAAAGATGTTCACATTAGTCGGAGAGAAAAGGACCCAGGGTCACAACCTTGGGCTGAAGAGATAACCCTTTAGAACTGAGTTGAGGTGGAACTTCTTCAACCAAAAAGGTTGGTGATGCTGTGGTACTCATTACAGCAGAGGGCTGTGAATGCCAAGTCTTCAAGTCTACTTAACACAGAGATAGATAGGTTCTTGATCAGTAAGGGGATCAAGGGTCACATGGAGAAGGCAAGAGAATGAGGTTGAGAAACATATCAACCATGACTGAATGGCGGAACAGATTCAATGGGGTGAATGGCCTAATTTTATTTATTTTGATCTTATGTACCTTTGCACAATTTTTAGTACTAGGAATTAAGACGTTAACTGTAGAAAAACTATGTCCGATTGCAAACTGATAAGCAACACCAAGATAAATGCAATTCAAGTTTGGAGCTAATTACAATTAAAAGCTAATCTGTGCTGATATTATAAAGTGGAGTGAATTGAAAAAAAATCTTAAACAATAAGTGAATCATTTCTGAATGTCTTTGTAGAGCCAGGGAGTCTTTGATTATATCTAGACAAGTCGGTAAAAGTGAGTAATTTTGGAAAAGAGAGTTATATAACTCCATTTATGACAGAAATTATCCAAAATAAAATGATATTTCAAATCCCCAACATTTGCAGTATGAAAAGAAAAAGGTAATGAAAAAAAAATCATCAGGTCAATCAGCATCTGTAGACAGAGAAAGACGGTAAATGTTTCAAGTCCAATTTGACTTCTTCAGACCAGAAGTGCAAAAGAAATATATGGGGGCGGTAATTAAAAAGTTGAATTGAATGATAAAAGATTAGTTTGTATTTCTGTTTGAATCATCTCAGAGTACACCACATTCTCACAAAGATAATGGTTAATGGAGGAGTCTTGGTTGGAACATAATCTGCGTATGAATAAACAGTTGAGTTTGAGCGACAAACGGCAGCAGTGCCAGCTCTACTGTGCTGTAGACTGCAATGCAGCAGATTGAAAAAGCCTCAGGAGACATTAATCAGTTAGGCTGGTACTTCAAGCAGAACAACAACAATAACTTATTGTTCACCATGTGTAAGGCAGATGAGTCATATCATCAGTCTGGCTAAATTTTAGTTCCAATTGTCAAATCAACTTCAATGCAGGGTTGCACTTCAGCAGCTTCTTCATCCTCTCTACCATCAAGAAAATTCAGAAAAACAAGATCATAGGGACACAATGGCCTCCAACCTTCCCTCCTATTACATATCACCTTGATGCAGATAGAACACTGGTCCTCCTATGTCATTGCTTCAGGATAGTGCAAATTCCCACCGAATAAGATCTTGGCAGGAACAACAGCATTGGTCTACAACTGTTCAAGAAAAGGTCTGCTTCTTTCATGTAGGCTTTGTCCTGAGGGGCTATGCTTGCTACTGCTTCTTTAATCACATGGGTGCTCCTCCTGGTAGTGGTATGTTAATCAAGCTATTTGCGCACCTAGTTTTTTTTAAAAAACGTGTCTCACACTCATACACATTTAACAAGGGTGCTGGGGAATATAAGCACTACTGGTGTCTGGAAATAAAAAAAAAAGAAAGAAAAATATTTATACATAAACAGGGAATATTGGAGGATCTCCACGTGGGTCAGCTCATGGGCCTGCCCATGCTGGCCACTAATAGGTCCAGGCAGCGGGCTGTGGAGGGGATCATTATGGCTGACTGCCTGCCCCTTTTCCGTGGCTATGCTTGTGGCCAGGTGTCCCTGCAGAAGGAGCACATGGTGCCCACCAATACTCTCGATACATTTTGGGAGAGGTGTGGAGTGCTTTATCTCCCTTTCCAATTCCATTTTGATTTGATCCCTAGCCCTCCACCCGCTTCACATTTTTGTTCGCATAGGCATTGCCCGAGTGGCTATGCTTGCTACTGGTTCTTTAGTCAAATGGGTGTGTTTCCTGGGGGTGGTATGTTAATAAATTTATTTGCACACCTGGTTTTGTTTTAAAAACAGTGTCTCGCTCCTGTGTACGCACAAGGGTGCTGGGTTACTGCTCTATGGTAGTAGGGTAGGCATTTGGGAAAAAAAGAGAAAATAAAACTAAGCAGGAGATTAGAATCTTACAATAATATACAAACAGGGGATGTTGGTGGATCTCCTCATTGGTCTGCACCTGGGCCCAGCCAAGCTGATCATTAACCGATAACACAGTGTGTTTATTAAGGGTCAGGACCCTTTCTCAGACTCCAGCATTGGCTGTTCTTACTATCTCCGATCATTAACAGGTCCAGGCAGCGTGCCGTGAAGGGTGTCATTTTCGCTGACCGCTTACTCCTTTTCCGTGGCTATGTTTGAGCTCGGGTGTCCCTGGAAAAGGAGTATATATGTGTCCATCATCACTCTCGATGCCTTTAGGGAAAGGTGGGGCTCCACAGGGGGTGGAGCGCTTTATTTTCCCCTCCAACTCTATTTTGATTTGATCTCTATCCTCCCTTTCACTTTTTCCACAGAAGCAAAGCTCAGAACGAGTAATGCTTGTTACTGGTTCACTGGCCACATGGGTGTTTTCCTGGTGGTGGTAATGTTGAACAAAATTTTTTTAAAAAATATATAAACAGGGGATTTTGAATCTCCTCAGTTCAGGGACTGACCCCAAGCTGGCTGGCACAGCCAGCGTACTGTGCACAACTAAATAAAGAGTGACTTAGGGATGGGATACTGACCTCTGTGCAGTTAATTCAAAAACAAAAGCTAAGAAAGAGAGTTAAAATAGTATCAGAGATAATGGGAACTGCAGATGCTGGAGAATTCCAAGATAATAAAATGTGAGGCTGGATGAACACAGCAGGCCAAGCAGCATCTCAGGAGCACAAAAGCTTTTGTGCTCCTGAGATGCTGCTTGGCCTGCTGTGTTCATCCAGCCTCACATTTTATTATCTAAGCAAGAGAGTTATTAGGAGGACAAGAAATCATGAAGCACTCAGAACTGCAAAAACATAGCGGGCACAATGTCCATTAGGGAACAAAGACTTCCATCATTACCTACTCTGGCCTATATGTGACCCCAATCCACATGCCTGCCTCTTAACTGATTTCCGAAGGGACTTGAGTTTTATCAAACCAGGGCTCAGCAGTTCAAACAAGCCCACTATCATCATCTCGGCGCAACTAAGGATGAACAACAAACAGTATCCTTTGCAGTAAAGTTTAAAGCTAAAGAGGATCAAAAGCAATATTTTGTTTTTGCAAGGGCTGTACTTAACATTTTCTCCAGGACTGTTATTTTTATGGGGTTCCTTTTTTATGGTTTTCTAGGGCTCCTTTTTCATTCTCACTGACTCCTGTAGGTGATGCAGTTATGTATTCACAATACTTTCTGTGGTTGTGTCAAACTTCTTTTGCAGAGAGTTTCCTTCTTTACTTATATAAGGTGATACAAATACTAATGGTTGTGTGTATTAAATCTTCTAACTTAGAACTGATAAATCAATTTTTTAAATTATTATAAATAAAAGTCCCTTCATTCATTTCCAAAATCAAATTATTGATTCACTCTTGGGTGTGGGTGTCACTAGCAAGACCAGTCATTTTTAGCTATTCCTAATTGCTCTTGAACTGGACAGCTTGTGAGGACATTTCTCAGGGCATTTGAGAGTCAACTACAACGTAAGTCTGGAGTCACACATTTTCTAGACCAGGTAAGGATGACAATTTTTTAAACTCGAAAGGAACTAAACAAGATTTTTTATGTTAATTTGATGATACTTACTGACGGTAGCTTTCAAGACCAGATTTTATTCATTGATTTTATTAGTTTAAATCAGACCGGTTGTAATGGTGAGATTTGAACTTATGCCCTTAGAGGGTTGGAATGGATCCCTCAGTTATTTGTCCAGTGACATTACCATGAGGCTACCCACTTCTCATCCTCATGAAAATTTCAGCTACTTGGGATAAAACAATTTACTGAAAATGGCTCTCATTTCTGCAATCCCTTTCTTTAAAACTAAATTGCAAACAATTTATACCGTCCAGCATTCTTCAGTTGTGTTCTGTAAATTTATGTTTATTTCCCTTCAAAATGCCTGTTTAAAGTAAGTGCTGATAAACCAGTCAACAATGCAGCAAATGGAAAACAAGTAAACTAATTGTGCAGCTTCAAGCTAATGATCAGATAACAAATGGTTTAACTGACATATATTTTGTACTTGAGTATTTTTTAAAAAATCTCCACACTGATGCAATTCTTCACATGCTCATTCATGCTTTAATGAGGCAAATATTGGAACCCCTCAGAACATCAGCACCCTAGTCCTATAAAAGTCCTGGATTAGTTTTTTAAGTAGTTGTTAATTCACTGAGCATTGTACCCCTGACAATGCTATACTTTCTACAATGGATATTGAAAGTCCGCATACCAATATACAAACGGAGGTAAACACAAACAGAAGATATTGGAGAAAGTCAACAGGTCTGGCACAATTTATACACAGAAAACAGAGTTAAGGTTTTGAGTCCTTCTTCAGCACTAATAGCAGCTAGGGAAAGGAGGCATTTATGTGAATGCTGCAGGAAAAGGAGATCTCTTGGGAGATGAAATACAAATTTGCTGATCACTGCGCACTCCTCTCCTCTACCTTGTAATGTAAACAGTGCCAAAAATGTATTAAAAAGATTTATGAGGGATTTATCATGGTTTTCTACAAACTGAAAGTAAACAATTTTGATTTTGATAATAATTAAAACAAAGCATTGTACAACTTACTTGATTCTCAGAGGGCTACATAAAATCACTGTTAACTCCATGTGGAGTTGGAATCTGTGATGTTTGTTTGGCCAGGAATGTTTGAGATGGCCTTCTTATATCAAACATACAAGGTTTTCTGTTTAAGGGTGCACCCTAGTTTTCAATTTGTTTTCTGCAATTTTCTGCATTTGTGTTAACTTTTCACGTCACATCTTTTAGCCTGATCTTGCAGCTTCTGTTACAACAAATGGGCTTTTTCAATTTTATAATTCCATCATATGAGTACACGAAATCCAATTTTACTAAAATGTGGCATCTGAAAAGTGGATTTCTCTCAATACAATTTTGTGAATTTAACACAAATACATCCCGTCATTTGCAAAAGGTCAAGTGCATAAAATATTGATAATGATGCATAGCTGTTTGACTGCACATCTTCAGATTTTGTTCATAGCAAAGCAACATTTAGGATTTGATTTGATCTAATTATTGTCACATGTATCTTTTTACAAAATACAGTGAAAAGTACCGTGTAGTATCACCACTCTCCAGCACCATCCTAAAGCACAGAAAAATAAAACAAAACATAGAATATAAACGCAGCAAAATGAAGAAATAAAGCGTCCAACTCTACAGCACTTCTTGTTAAGAACTCCATCATGGGCCATGAGCCTGGTGGCCAGGTATGAGTCCCCTTCACTACACTGCCGCTGCTTGAACGAAAGTTGCTACTTTTTGGGACTACCTCACACCCACCAACACCCTTGCCACTATGAGTCATTGCTGGACGTCACCAATACAAACACTACTGATGCTGCTGGGGACTGCACCGGCCCAAACTCAACTCTGTCGCCAAGAGTCTGCTTTAGGCCCAACCTGCAGATGCAGTCCCCACTGCCACCTCTGTGAATCTGTGCTGGACACAGACACTGCTGGGAACCCAAACTCATCTCCTCTGATGCCTCCATATGTCTGTGCTGTTGGGCCTACTCACTGCTGGCACTGTGACTGAGCTCTTCACTAAGAGGTACAAACAGAAAGTAGATGGAGGCGACAGCCTCCGGCCTCGGAAGCCCTACTCCACCATCAGCTTGCCGGAAGAGCCAAAAATAAGCGGTTAGAGCTGCATCGTAAGTTGTTCAAACATGTTTTTCACCAACTTCCATCTACCATGTTCCTTGTAATAATGATTAACCAAGTCAGAAGATTTTTTTTTTAAAAAAGTAGACATGCAATAAATGATTGCCAACTTTTAACAGTGATCATTCCTATCTTGGTAACCAGTCAAATATCTTATTAATGACAAGCTGGATTCATGATCAAATTAAAAACATTCAGAGCCGATTCAAAGTAAACAGCAACATAAATATTGTTAAATGGTCAGCTACTTTAACATGAACTAAAGGTTGCTATTTTTTACCTTGACTTTGTAAAATTCTTTTATTTCTGGTTTAATCGAATCAAAATCGCCACTGATGAAATGAGGCAGATACCTAGAAGAAAAGACAACAGAAACAGCCACTTTACATGAGCAGATAGTTTTCTTCCACACAAGTACAAATCCAGTGCGTAAGAAACTAAATTCAAGGTGACAGCTCTATGAAGAATTGGAATTTTCCACTTATATTTCTGCTCAATTCAACAAATCTAAAATGTGACCAGGCACCTAAATGATTAAAGTGACATTTTCTTCAGACACTGAAGTCAAAATTACACAAACAAGACATTTTTTGACATTTAATAAGAAATAATGGTTTCTTACAGCTGCTGTGAACTAGACAGAGGTTAGGAATTGCGATTTTAAATTTAAAATCAAAATGTCCTTTAACATTAACATGAAGAGAAGAAACAATTCATCAAACAAGTTGCTTTGCAAATTTTTACAATTACAAAACAACTCATTACCATGTAGTCCAATTTAAACAACTTGCAAAAACAGATACATTGTCCACAGTAGTTCAACATAAATATTTTATTGTACTCAGAATTCGACTATGTTCTTCCTACATATGGATGACAGATGTCCAGAGAACTTTTTAGAAGTATCACAAATATGAAGCGCGTTTTTGGGTCTGTCTCTTCAAGTTAGTGTAAAATAAAGGAATGAAGGGTTCATGAGGCTTATTCTGAAATGTGACTGACAGCAAGATTGCATAATGTAGTTGTTAAAGATTAAAAGGGGGTCAGGGTTGTGTTAATGTTAAGGAAGAGCAAGACATTCACACTGCGGACAAAGTTAAGTGCATGTGTGCCATAGGTAGATTATTAGTTTCCAAAAGGGAAGTGTTAGGAATGTCAGGTGTTATAAATGATTATACTTTGAATCGTCTATTGAACAGAATGGAGCTGGAGGTCTAGACAATATCCACCTGAATACAAGGCCCACCTGATTCATGTGGCCATGGTGATGGGTTTTGGAAGGCAGAGATCCATAGGAACGCATTGCAGGATCAGTTTACAGGTTTCTAGAGATATCACTGCACCTCACAGGTGAAGTTGTTTTGCAAGAGACTGAGAAAGAGATGAGTTAGACGCAGCCAGTGTCTGCTGTGAGGTGTGAGGGAACAATCCTTAACTTAGAACACTGTAAATATTAATCCCTTAATATTTTCCTATTTTAAATATATTTTCAAGTCTGTAATTATGCAACTACTTTTACTCCTCTGCTGTATCCAAGAACTGTACTTAGGTACAAGCATCTAAGATGTTGCCATAAGAAGACAGACATTGTAAAAGTATTTCACTGTACTCCTACAATGGAATACGCGTGGCATTAAAAGGATGTTGGATGTAGGATGCCAGGTTGAGGGACTAGAAACAAGGCAGAAAGGCTGGCCTAGCTTTAATTAGAGGAAGGAATCTCCAGGTGATCTTCACTGTCAAAATCACTTCGGAGATCAAAAATAATCTGGCCAGGAAAAGAAAAATGAGGTAGCCACCACAAGCTGAAAACATATTTGTAACGGTTCCTGGATAATGAAGTGACCACTTAAGAGCCAGAGTAAAGTCCAAGAGTGGAGCATGATTTCAAATCATTTCAAAATTAAAACTTTTAGACATCTTCTGTAGTTTAGAGTATGCTTTCCACTACACTGTTTCAACTGTGTTATTTCTATTTTGTAACAGTAAAAGTCTTATTACTTAAAATCTTTCCAATCCTTCTAGTCAATCACTGGAATTCAAACATTATTATTAGTCTCCACAGGAATTACAACAAGAAGTTCAGAACAATCAGAATTCTTATGGAACTAATCCACATTCAAATCGCTACTATCAGGGTTCTGCACCTGTCATGACTATAATATCACAAATGACATCCTATATAACTACGACAGAGATAAAATTGGGGAAGCGACAGCCTAGTGGTATCATCACTAATCCAGAGACACATGTAATGTTAAAGAGACCCGGGTTCGAATCCTGCCACAGGCAGATTTGAATTCAATAAAAATGTGGAATTAGGACCTGATGGCAGAAAAACACATTTCACTATTGTCGATTACAGCCAGAAACTGCTGACTTTACCTAGCCTATGTGTGATTCCAGGCCCACAGCAATCAGTTGACTCTTATTGCCTATTCTTAATTGCCCAGAGGGCAGTTAAGTGCTGGCCTCATCAGTGATACCCTCATCCCATGAATGAATAAAAAGATTATCCCACCTCATTCTTTTCAACTTTTATGTAAGCTTTGATATTATTCAGCACACCATTCTTGTCCAACGCTTTTCATCTAGCCTTGTGGAAATGCTCTCACGTAGTTGTTTATCCAATCAGACAGAAAATCACTTACAATAGCTTCTCTTTCTGCCCCCTCACCATTAACTCTGGTGTACCCCACAGATCAACACCTAGCCTACTCCTATTTCTCATCAACATTTTGCCCCTCAGTGGCATCCTCAAAACATGCCTTTAGTTTTCACATAAATGTTTATGACACCCAGCTCCACTGCACTACCATCCTTCTCTACTCGTCCACAATTGCTAAATTGTCTGTATGCGACTCTGATATATTGTTCAAATAGTGGGAAGACTGAAACCATTATTCTTAGTCCCATTTCAAATTCTGTTCCTCAGCTACCAACTCCATCTTTCCTATGCCAACTGTCTGACAGTAAGCCAGTGCGTGCACAACTGTGTTGTCAGATTTAATCCTGATGATATGCTTCCCATCTCATATTTGGCCATCTTTAGGATGATTCATTTTTATTTCTGGAGCGTTACCTAACTTCAACACTTATTCAGCTCATCTGGTGCTATAAATTTCGTTCAAGCCTTCTTTACCTCATGTTACTATTTCAACACGTGTTACTTGTCTCCCAAAGTCTACGCTCTGGAAACTTGAGATCATGCAAAATTCTACTAGGCCTGTCACAACTCTATGCAAGTCCTTGTGCTCACTACCTCCATCAAATCCTAATCAAGCAAATTTTCACCAAAATTCACATCCTGCGTTCCAATCCTTCTATGTCCTCACCCCACTCTTACTTCCTCCATTCAATTTTGGTTCCTTGTACCTCTAATTTTAGTTGCTCCACCAACAACTGTTGGTGCCTAGATGCCTAAGGCCTCAAGCTCTTGGGTACTCTCCAAATGCTCCTCTGCCTTTCTACTGTTTTCTTCCTTCTTTCTAGGCATCCTTGAACTACTTAAGTCTATATGTTGTTAGGAAGAGAGTGCTGGGTTTCTGTCACAGTGACAGAGAAAGTAAGTTAGTTTACTTCCAAGTCAGGATGCTACGTGGCTTGCAAGACAACATACAAGTGGTGTTACCATATATATCTGCTGCCCTTATCCTTCAGGTGGTAGATGTCACATACTTTGAACATACCGTTGAAGAATCTCTGATGAGTTGCTATACTGCATTTTGCAAATGGGATATATTGCTGCTAGAGGAAAGACATGCCTAAGGTGACAGGCAGATGCCGATGAAGCAGCTGTTTTCTCCCTGGATGGTGTTGAGCTTCTTAAATATTTTTGGGTACTCACACAGGCAAGTGGAGGATAGTCAACCACAATCCTGACATGATTTTATAGATATTGGGCAGACTTTGTGGAGTCTGAAGTATGTTATTCGCCACAGAATTCCCAGTCTCCAACCCGCTTATCAAGTTACAGTATTTCTTTCACTGGTACAGTCAAGCTTATGGCCAAAGGATATTGATATGGGGGCAGAAATCAGAATGGTAATACTGTTGAGTGTCAAGGGGAGACAGCTCAACTGTATCTTGCTGGAGATAACCATTGCATTGCTTGTGCAATCTTACTTGCCACTCTTCGGCTCTGTACCTAATGCCGTCAGGTTTTGCTGCTTCAGTAAACTTTCACATCCTGTTCACATTAACTTTGCTTCCTGTTTCCGTAATATGTTTCATTATCATAACCTGAAGTTATTCAATAAGGTGAAACTCTTGTGGTTAAAAATGTTTAGTTGTATCAGTTTCCTCTAATTGAAAACTCTAACAAGTTAACACTAAAAAAAATTCCTCAAAAGTCACATTTCCAACTTAAATTATGATATTTGTGCCCTGAAACTTCAAGTTATTTTAAAGGCCCCTTAAAATAATTTCCTTAAGGCTCAATCCATTTCAACACTTCCGCATTCTACTAATTTTCACCCGATTTGCAGAATTCGGCAACATGATGTTTGAGAGAGTTTATGTAGAGTGTTGCTGATCTTGCGATGATTTTTGAATGTCATTGTTTTCCAAAACACATGGAAAGAATGCCCCAACCTTCATTTCAATCAAGCTTAATTTACAAAATTAACAATTATTATCTTGGGCCTAATAAACACCATATTAATAAAAAATGGGGAAATAGGCAATAAACCTTCCAATGTTTGGTGAATTTATTTTTGCCCAATTGTTGAACAGTGCACTTATAAACTATGGTGAAGTCAGCAACACAAAAAAAAACGAAATTGCTGGAAAAGTTCAGTAGGCCTGGCAGCATCGGTGGAGAAAAATCAGATATAACATTATGGGTCAAGTGACCCTTCCTTACAAACATAAGGGTTAACTCTTTATTTCTCTGCACAGATGCTGCCAGATCTGCTGAGCTTTTCCAGCATGCACTGAATTTTGCTTTTATGTCAACTCAGCGATCTTTTTCCCCCCCCAGAAGAAATTGAACTCTTCCATACCGCCATTATAAATATATATATTGTTTGAAGCTTTGCTTCATACAAATAGTTTGACAAACAGTTGCAGCTTATGAATCTCATGTCTCTTCTGAAGAAACACAGATGATGATACAGGCTTTCTGGGACTGAATTACTGCTATGTAGTTCACAGCTCATGCTAGGCTGCTGATTTCAAAAAAGCTGCATGTGAAAGAACAAGCTTTCAACTGTAAACAAATTATTCACTTCATCTTCTCATGCAACTGATTTCATGTTAGAAAAAAGATTTATTTCATTTTTGCCAGTTTGGCATTTTTATTACTGGTAGCTAATGCCAATGACAAGGTTCTGCAATTTCACCTCAAGATGTCAACTGAGGTTTTTCCATGATTTTAAAAGTAAGGGTATTCAGTTTCCTCCCATTTGATGTTATTGCGGAATATCACAGCTTGGACTACAAAGATAAATAATAAACCTTCCAGGAATTACATACGTCAAATGTGTGTCAGATTTTGTTTTTTTTTACAAACAAAGAAATGCCTAGCCCCATTTCTATATCACAACAACTAAGTGATACTTCAAGTGCCTTTCTTATGTTTATATTATGGTATTCAATTTACAACTAAAATTGATAAATCAGGTTAGATAATCATAAAGAAGGTAAAAATAACAGTGTGATGTATATTTTACATTGCGATTCCATTTTCAAAGACATCTCTTGCTAGGCACAACCTTCCCAGAACTGATTCACAGCAGCTGCTAATTTTCTATAAGAATTAATGAATATATTTCTCATAGAAGTATATAGAAATAGCTAACTTGTATGCCTTTTAATTTAGTATAAAATGGTGTTAATTACAATGTGGTGCAGACCTAATGCAGATTGGGTGAATGCTTCAGTTTACAAGCATGACTGTGAACCTTCAGTTGTCAGTTATTTTTAATTCTCGGTTTTGCCCTCACTGACTTTTTCGTCCTTTCTAGGGCAAGAGACAGAATGGGAGGTCAATGGTTATGGAGTGCAGACAGGACCGCGGAGCTAAGGTCACAACCAGATCAGCCAAATTCTGCAGTATTGAGTCCAACAATTTAAATTCAGTAATTGCTGTTCCCATTTTGTTTCAATTATCTTTTCTTGATTTATTTTCCCTCATTTATTTGAGATCCTGTTCTCCTCTCAGTAAGTCTTTTATTTCTTTAGTTTCCCATTATCATTCTTTGTTGGCCTTACACCAAGAAATCTTTTTTGCCATTTTGTCTATCATCCAGCCCAATGCCACTTGTCACCTCAAACTATTCCTAAAAATTTCCATCTTCTCCCAGTTCTAATGAAGAGTCACAGGCCTGAACTATTAGCCCCAATTTTCCAATGGCCAGATCATGTTTCTGAAGCATAGATAGACAACAAAAGGGAACCTTCTGAAATCTGCACTCGAGCAGACTCCAACAGAATTGTTCACGAAACTGAAGATTCTGTTTGTTAATTCCCCTGGAAAACACTGAAAGTATCCATTTATATCAGAGAATTTTAAGGATGGTACTGACATTAAGCAAGGAATTACTCAAAATAACTTAAAAACCTAGTCTGAACTCCTGAGCAACTATGCTACGATGGACCTGTTGTAATAGTCAGACAGCTCTGTACTTTTTGTAAGGAGCTCTGATCGGAATCTCCTGTCAGATATGAGGGCCTCTTAAGTTGCATAAAAATTGACGTGTAGAGTGGCAATGAGATCGCCACCCCTCTGAAAATCCAGCTCATTAACTCTGTTTCTCTTTCCATATATGCTGTCAGGCTGGCTGGCTTCTTCCAGCATTCTGCTTTTACTTTGGACTTTCAAAATGCACAGGCTTGTACTTCACAGTGTTGTAGGTAATTGCAAGCTCCAAAGAGGCAGATTGAAAGATGGATAGAGAAGCAGAATGGATTATAACGTATATTCCACAGCTTTAATTAATACTTAATTAATATCTTCAATATTTTCTTCTGGAATATGCTTAATTTTCTTTTCAGAGGCTGAGGAGTGACTTTTGAAGTTCATGAAACGACATAATATTGTCTTTTGCCTCCCTCACGGCTTATGGAAACACTGGAGAGGATTTACCAAGTTTGGGTCACTTTTCAGGGAACTCTAGAAAGTAGCAAAGAAAAACATTAAATCTGCTTCCGCTCTGGAGGTGCTGCCAGACCTGAGTTTTTCCAGCAATTTCTGTTTTTGTGTCTGATTTCCTGCATCTGTAGTTCTTTTAGTTTTTTTTTCCCAAGGAAAGCAGCAAATATGATTCAAGTTTAAAATGGGGCTTGAATCAAGCTCTTTAATTGTAGGCATGTCAGCTTATTTTTCTTGTGGAAAAATTTAACTGAACCGACATTTAAAGATAACATTAGGAATTACTTCGAAGAACATAGTCAGTAGAGGATGAGCACACATGATTTGAGCATAGTGCCCTGCATGTAAAACACATGCTGCGTTTAACTGTATGGAGCTCAAAACCTGGTCACATGCAAATTGACCATTCCATTAGTCATTTCAGATTAAACAGGTCATCTCTGTGAAGCAGAAGTAATCACAGGCAACCTTAAACTTGAAACCTGCAGACTGCAATTCGACATCTGTTACAGAAGAACTGATTTCCTCTCACCTTGAATTGTGTTTGTATGTCACAAACTGTGCTGTGTGCATTGGAAAAAAGGTTCCTTTGTTAAAGTTCCATGTGAAAACATTCCATGGCCCTTTATGTTGGAGTCTCTCACTGAATGCTGAATTGCGATTTGTGTGTGATGTGAATGCTGACTGCTTACATTGCTAAGAATCTGTTCTATTTCTGATATTCGCCACACAGCTCCATTGGAAGCCTGACCAATGGTTCCAGCTACTGCAGGGATTACTATTGCTGCTGCTGAAATGCAACAAAGCTGCCGAGATATCAGGGAGAAACAGATGCCCCTGAAAGCTGAGCACAAGCAGCAACATCTACTTGCTGCCAAATGCTTTCACATGAAGCCATTGCAGCTGAAGGTCCTCTTAGAATGAGCAGGCCATCCAGGAGACATTGTTTTTGATTCCATTTGGTAGCCATTCTATCCCATTGGTCAATAAGGTAACAGCTCTGCTAGATTTTCATGCTGTTAGCTGCTTCCAAGGATATGCTGTCGGCCTGTGTGAGAATCTCTCAGTCCTCAACCAAAAATATGTCAAAGCTGTTACTGATGCCATTAGTGCCAGGTCATCTGTGAGGAGTTCAGTGCTGCAGCCTGGGCAATAGGCCTTGGCAACAAAGCTGGCATCTCGCAGGTGCAGACAGCAAAAGACTTTACACTCTTCATATGAGAGCGCTATATTATCATACAGTTGACTTCATGATTCTATTCCATCTGTGTACAAATAATCTCTTATCATTGGTACTACATCCCAGAAAGAAGCAGCATTGAAACCTACATCCTTGAGAATTCTCATGTTCCTGCCTCCTTTCAAGGGCCATTCAAGGTTGGTTACTGGGTGACAGGGCTATTTTCTGCAACTATGGCTGTTGACACTATTATGCAATCCATGACCATAGCCAAGTTTGGACAAGATACAGCCCATTTTTCAATTAAGGCCATCAAGCATTCGTCAGTAAGCCTCCTATAGATGAGTTTCCAGTGCTTGAATCAGTCTGGAAGGAGCGAAGGCAGGTTGTGGGGGTCTTGCAGTTCACTCTAGACAAGAGTGTGCCTCATTATCCAAGCAAGCTGTGCTCTGTGTAACCGGAGCATTGAAATGCTGGTAAACAGGCCTAGGTCAGGATTGGGAAGTCTGGTCGATCCAGACAAGTTGGACCAAATGGTCTTATTCTGAGATGTAAATCTCTAGGACTCTGTGGCTCAGCTGCACTGTTACAAATTCTGTGGGAAGAGTGCAGAAATAATCACTGTTCCATAACTATCATAAAAGGTGTAAAAAATCCTAATTAGGCCATTGAAATAACCAATTTACCCGACTGACCACTACTCAAAAACAAAAACCAATTCACACTAGATCTTGTCATTAAGAGAAACTAATCTTATTAATTGTAATGCACTTGTATTTAAACGTAAAAGAGAGAGAGAGAGAGAGAGAGGAAAAAAAAGGTTTGTAACCTACTACTATGTAACTTAAACTGGACCTCCTCAGAAAACCCAAACAAACATACACAGGCACGATTAAGACAGACAAAAAAAATAGTTTCTCTCATGCACAATGGCTGGTAAACCTATTTAGAAACATTATGTAAAATTTCAAGGATCAGAAGTCTGGTTTTCAAGGATGGGTCAAAGTGGGTCTCACACAATCCAGTTGATTTTTAGCACCAATAACACTCAGGGGGAAAAGTTGGGGGAAGGTGCGGAAACAGAAGGGAGGAGTAGTAGAAGGGGGGGGTGAAAACGGAGAAGGGTTAAAAGAGTTTTAGCCTTCCTTTTGCAGGCTTGAACTTCCATTTAACTGGCTATTCACAACAGATATGGTCAACTGCCCAGGGATTCATCAAGCGATTGTTATTGTGCTGAACTTTCTTGAAATCACAACAACTGGTCTGGTTGAAGACTGTCTCTCGGCAACAGCTCTAAACGCGTACACACACGCGCACACACACGAGCATTATATTCTTTCCAGAATTTCATAGAATTCCTACAGTGTGGAAACAGGTCCTTCAGCCCAACAAGTCCACACCAACCCTTGCAGCATCCCACCCAGACCCATCCCCCTATAACCCACACAACCCTGAACACTACGGGCAACTTAGCATGGCCGATCCACCTTGCTTGCACGTCTTTGGGCTGTGGGAGGAAACCCACACAGACATGGGGAGAACGTGCAAACTCCAAACAGACGTTACCCGAGGCTGGAATCAAATCTGGGTCCCTGGTACTGTGAGGCTGCAGTGCTAACCACTGAGCCACCGTTCTGCCCCACCGTGCATGCTGCTCCTTCACCACTCGTATAAGCCAACATTTGATAGGACACAGTAATTCATTAAAATTGCCAGCATCTTTTTCCATAGGTTCTTTGGTTTAATGCAGTATCTCTTCCTACTTTTTAAGACTACAGTTCAAAGGGATAAAAGTTCTCTTTACAACACTGACTGCCAACGTACAAAGGTATCATGTCATAATGACAACTTAAAAGTGCACTGCTTGCAATGATGAAGGGGCAATCATACCAAGACCAAGTACTTCACAGTTAAAGGCTAGGATTATTTCTAAATAAGCTAACTGACAATACAAAAATCGTTACTACAAAAGAATACTACACAAAACAATGTTACTTACACTGCTTGTTGAACTTGGTATATGGTTCATAATATGATCATATATAAATTATGCTGCCACATCCATGCCTGAAAAGCATTTAAATAATTCAGAGATCAAATAACTGCTTTAAATTACTATATATATTTATAGAAGATGCAGAATACATGTCAAAATAAAAGGTACACTCGAGGACAACCTAATAACACAACTTTTTTTTAAACTTACAAAGTTTATTCTGTAAAATCAGAATAGGCATGAGACCCTGTTGCAGCTGACAAATACTAAACTATCATTTCAAAACCAACTAATACTGGAATTTGTACTTTATAACCTATGTTCTATTTGAGATCTGACTGATAGTGAAGAAATTTTCCATTCAAAACTTTAATGAACTCAGCCTCACAACTAATAAAACAATTTGCTTTGGATGAGATTTTCAGGTTGTCAATAATTTATCTCCCAATTAATTGTGCTGAATATCTAAAAGTTGAAGGATACTTTGAACAGTGTTAATACTATTAGACACAGTCCAGCGTGGGTCCAGTTGAGGCAATTCATTGGAGTTGACTCGATTAACTAATGGTTAAAAAGTTGTGCTAAGTGAGGTAGGGTTTGATTTCCAGTTTTCACTGAGGATTGCATTGTGCAATTAAAAGACAACAACTTGATGGTTCCATATCCAGTTTACACAGACTTAAAGTGGATGCCTGTACTGCAAGTAATGTACACTTTCTGAGCAGAAGATGCCGCAGCAACCATATGGAAAATAGTGCCAGAAGCGGTCTGATGCAGTTAAGGAAATAAATGCCTACTTACGTTTCATTAATGAAGTTTGGTTACTTTGAATGCAGCATAAAGCCATAAAGACTTCTGCTGCAGGTCCCTACTGAAAGGATAATTTATTTAAGAAAACCTGACTGAATATGAAACCAGGAAAAATAGGAGTGCTTTTTTCAGCTTCACATTCAAACCATGCACCAGTGCCACTCACCTCTCACCACGTCTAAAGTTCATGTGCAAACCAAGGATGAGTCGACCCTTTTGAAAGTACCTTATGTATTTGCACACACAAATACATTTTAAGGATTCAAAAAAGCACAGAATTCTGCTCAAAAAGTGCACATCACTTGCAGTACCATCATGCCTGCACCAGTTCTATAACTTAACGCCGGTCTCCCGCTTTCCCCCCGCCCCCCAACATTCCTGCAAGCTATTCTCAGCCAAATAAAGACCGAATGCCTTCCTGAATGCTTCAGTTGAACCTGCCTCCACCACATTTCCAGGTAGCACATTCCATATCCAAACTACTCTCTGTGAAAACATTTTTTTCTCACATCACCCTTCGTTTGTTTGCAGGTCACTTTAAATCTGTGAACTTTGCTTCTTTTCTTCTTTTAAGATTGGGTACAGATTGTTCCCAGCAACTCTGTTCAGCTTGTTCCTGATTTTGAAAATCTCCATCAAATATTGTCTCAGCCTTCTCCCTGAGGAAAACATTCTCATAACCAGAACAATTTTTCTAAGTAGCTTTTGCACTCTCTCTGCTGCATTCACATCCTTCAAATAATGGGGCATCCATAACTGTACACAATATTCCATCTGAGGTACAATAAGTGCCTTATACAAGTTCACCATCATCCCCTTGCTCTTGAACTCAATGTTAATAAAGCAGAAGACGCAATATGCTTTGTGCAATAAAAATAGAAAGAACTGCAGATGCTGTAAATCAGGACAAAAACAAAGTTGGTGGAAAAGTTCAGCAGGTCTGGCAGCACCTGTGAAGGAAAAAACAGAGTTAACGTTTCGGGTCCGGTGACCCTTCCTCAGAATTGTTTTATGCAATGGGCTCTCCACCCATCCTGCAACTTTCAGAGACCTGTACGAATGTGCACCCCAGTCCTTCGGTTTTGCACTCCCCTTACAATTGTATCAGAGTTAGCAGGAACTGCAGATGCTGGAGAATCTGAAATAACAAGGTGTAGAGCTGGATAAACACAGCAGGAAGGCTGATGTTTCAGGCCTGGACCCTTCTTCAGAAATGGGGGAGGCAGATAGCAGATGGATAGAGAAGATAGGTGGAGAGGAGACAGACAGGTCAAAGAGGCAGGGATGGAGCCAGTAAAAGTGAGTGTAGGTGGGGAGATAGGAGGAGAGAGTCCAGGGAAGATGGACAGGTCAAGGGGGCAGGATGAGGTTAGCAGGTAGGAAATGGGGGTGGGGTTTGAGGTGGGAGGAGGGGATAGGTGGGAGGAAGGAAGGGTTAGAGAGGCAGGGACAAGCTGGGCTGGTTTTGGGTTGCAGTAGTGGGAGGGAGGGAGGATTTTGAAGCTTGTGAAGTCCACATTGATACAATTGGACTGCAGGGTTCCCAAGCAGAATATGAGGTGCCGTTCCTGCAACCTTCCGGTACCATCGTTGTGGCACTGCAGGAGGCCCAGGATGGACATGTTGTCTGAGGAATGGGAGGAAGTTGAAATGGTTCGCGACTGGGAGGTGCACTTGTGAAGTGCAAACCGAGTGTAGGTGTTCTGCAAAGCGGTGCCCAATCCTCTGCTTGGGTTCCCCGATGTAGAGGAGGCCACAATGGGAACAGCAGATGCAGTATACCAAATCAGCAGATGTGCAGGTGAACATCTGCTTGATGTGGAAAGTCTTCTTGGGGCCTGGGATTAGGCCAAGGGAAATGGTGTAGGGGCAGCTGTAGCACTTCCTGCAGTTGCAAGGAAAAGTGCCAGGGGTCGTGGGGCTGGAGGGGAGTGTGGACCGGACAACGGAGTCACGGAGAGAGTGATCCCTCTAGAAAGCAGACAAGGGTGGGGAGGGAAAACTGTTTTTGGTGGTAGGTCAGATTGCAGATGGCAGAAGTGTCAGAGGATGATGCATTGGATCCGGAGGTTGGTGGGATGGTACATGAGGATGAGGGGGATTCTGTTTTGGTTGTTATTGTGGGGAGGGGGTGTGAGGGAATGAGTTGCAAGAAGTGCGGGAGACACGGTCAAGAACGTTCTCAACCACTGAGGGAGTGTGGCGGGGGGGGGGGGGGGGGGGCGGGCGGGCGCAGTTGTGGTCCTAGAAAAGTGAGGTTGAGATGTACGGAAGTGGAATGTCTCATCCTGGGAGCAGATGCGGCAGAGGCGAAGGAATTGGGAATGGGGACGGCATTTTTGGAAGAAGGTGGGTGGGAGGACATATATTCTAGGTAGCTGTGGGAGTCGGTGGGCTTGAAATGGATATCCGTTTCCAGGTGGTCGCCAGAGATGGAAACAGAGAGGTCCAGGAAGGAGAGAGAGTTGTCAGAGAATGTCCTGGTGAACTTGAGGTTGGGGGTGGAACGTGTTGGTGAAGTGGATAAACTGCTCAAGCTCTTGTTGGGAGCATGAGGTGGCGCCGATACAGTCGTCATTGTAACGGAGGAAGAGCTGGGGTTTAGGGCCAGTGTAGGTACAGAAGAGGGATTTGTTCCACGTAACCTACAAAGAAGCAGGCATAGCTTTGGCTCATATGGCTACACATGGCCACCCCCCTTTGTCTGTAGGAAGTGGGAGGAATTGAAAGAGGAATTGTATCTCTGTTTTATATTATCTTTCAAAGTTCTTCAGGCCAAAGTGCATCACTTTGAATGGGCAGGTAGCAGAGGGATACAGATCCTTGCAAAATAGATGACAGGTTTACATAGAGCATCTGGATCAGCGCAGGCTTGGAGGGCCAAAGGTCCTGTTCCTGTGCTGTAATTTTCTTTGTTCTTAAAACAGTTGCATTTCTCTGCATTGAACTTCATCTGTCAGCTATCCGTGCTTTCAATCAACTTGTCAATGCCCTTTTGGACTGCCACACCATCTTCCTCACAGTTTACAATTCTTGAAAAGGTCGCAAATAGGTCATGCACAACCAAGAAAAATTAGAAGGGTCACGGAGTGTGACTGGATATTAATTAATTTTTTAATGTTTGAAGTATTGTAACTTCGAATACTTAATTAGAAAGGTATAATTTTACTTCATAAAAAGTAACTGAAATACATAAACGCGCCACTATTGATGCTAGAGATAATGGGAACTGCAGATGCTGGAGAATCCAAGATAACAGTGTGAAGCTGGATGAACACAGCAGGCCAAGCAGCATATCAGGAGCACAAACGCTTTTGTGCTCCTGAGATGCTACTTAGCCTGCTGTGTTCATCCAGCTTCACACCACTATTGATGCCAAGCGAGAGACAGAGGTACAAATATGTGGGCAGATTATGGAAAGATGCAGGAGTAACACGGTGGTGGTGATGGGAGATTTTAGTTTTCCCAACTTTGACTGGGATTCATTTAGTGTTAGGGGTTTAGATGAAGCAGAATTTGTAAGGAGCATCCAGGAGGGGTTTTTTAGATCAGTATGTAAATAGTCCAACTTGGAAGAGGCCATACCGGACCTGGTGTTGGGGAATGAGCCAGCCAGGTGGTTGAAGTTTCAGTAGGGGATTACTTTGGGAATAGTGATCACAATTCTGAGAGTTTTAGAATACCCATGGGCAAAGACGAGAGTGGTCCGAAAGCAAGAGTGCAAAATTGGGGGAAGGCCAACTGTAGCAAAATTCGGCAGGAGCTGGGGAATGTGAATTGGGAGCAGCTGTTTGAGTGTAAATCCATATTTGATACGTGGGAGTCTTTTAAAGACAGGTTGTTTAGAGTGCAGTACAGATATGTCCCGGTGAAAATGGACGGAAAGGGCAAGATTAGGGAACCATTGACAACAGGTGAAATTGTGAGACTAACAAAGAGGAAAAAGGAGGCATACATATGGTCCAGGCAACTGAAAACAGACGAAGTTTTGGAAGAATGTCAGGAATGTAGGGTCAATCTAAAAGGAGGAATTAAGAGGGCTAAAAGGGGTCATGAAATAGCTTTAGGAAACAAGGTTAAGGAAAATCCTAAAGGCTTTTATTTGTATGTAAGGAGCAAGAGGATAACTAAAGAAAGGGTTGGCTCACTCAAGGACAAAGGAGGGAAGTTATGCGAGCAGTCACAGAAAATGAGTGAGATTCTTAATGAGAACTTTGCGTCAGTATTCACCGATGACAGGGACAAAGCAGATGTCGAGGTTAGGGATAGCTGTTTGATTACTCCATGTCAAGTCAGCAGAAGTGGGGGGTGTTGTCCAGAAAGAGTGTTGGGTATTCGAAAAGACTGTAGGGTGGACAAGTGCCCAGATCCGAATGGGATCTATTCCAGGTTAATTGAGAGAAGCGAGAGAGGAAATAGCTGGGGCCTTAACAGATACCTTTGCAGCATCCTTGAGCATAGGTGAGGTCCCGGAGGACTGGAAAATTGCTAATGTTGTCCCTTTGTTTATGAAGGGTAGCGAGGATAATCCAGGTAAATGTAGACTGGTGAGCCTGACGTCAGTGATGGGAAAGCTGCTATAAAAGATACTCAGGGATAGGATCTATTTACACTTGGAAGAAAATGGGCTTATTGGTGATAAGCAGCATGGTTTTATGCAGGGAAGTCATGTCTTACCAACTTGATAGAATTGTTTGAGGAAGAAGTGACAAAGTTGATAGATGAGATAAGGGCTGTAAATGTCATATACATAGACTTCAGTAAGGCGTTTGATAAGGTTCTCTAATGGTAGGCTGACGGAGAAAGTGAAGTCGCATGGGGTCCAGACTGTGCCAGCTACATGGATAGAGAACTGGCTGGGCAACAGGAGGCAGTTGTAGTGGAAGAGAGTTTCTCAAAATGGAGAACTGTGACCAGTGGTGTTCCACAGGGATCTGCATTGGGACCACTGTTGTTTGTGATACAAATAAATGATCTGGAGGAAGGTATAGATGGTCTGATTAGCAAGTCTGCAGATGACACTAAGATTGGTGGAGTAGCAGATAGTGAAGGAGACTGTGGGTAAATTCAGCAGAATTTAGATAGAGTGGAGAGCTAGGCGGAGAAATGGCAGATGGAGTTCAAATCAAGGCAAATGCAAGGTGATGCATATTGGAAGATCAATTCAAGAGCGAACTACATGGTGAATGGAAAAGCCCTGGGGAAAATTAATGCACAGAGAGATCTGGGTGTTGAGATCCATTGTACCCTGAAAGTGGCAACGCAGGTCGATAGAGTGGTCAAGGAGGCATATGGCATGCTTTCCTTCATCGGACGGGGTATTGAGTACAAGAGTTGGCAGATCATGTTACAGTTGTATAGGACTTTGGTTCAACCACATTTGGAACACTGCATACCATTCTGGTCACCACATTACCAAAAGGATGTGGATGCTTTGGAGAGGGTGCAGAGCAGGTTCACCAGGATGTTGCCTGAGATGGAAGGTGTTGCCTATGAAGAGAGGTTGAGTAGATTAGGATTATTTACATTAGAAAGACAGAAGTTGAGGATGGGCCTGATTGAGGTCTACAAAATCATGACAGGTACAGGCAGCGTAGATAGCAAGAAGCTTTATCCCCAGAGCGGGGGACTCAATTACTAGGGGTCACCATTTCAAAGGTGAGAGGGGAAAAGTTTAAGGGAGAAATGCGTGGAAAGTTCTTTACGCAGAGGGTGGCAGGTGCCTGGAACACGTTGCCAGCAGAGGTGGTAGAGGCGGGCACGATAGCGTCATTTAACATTTATCTAGACAGATACATGAATGGGCAGGGAGCAGAGGGATACAGATCCTTGGAAAATAGATGACAGGTTTAGATAGATCATCTGGATCGGCGCAGGCTTGGGGGCCCAAAAGGTCCTGTTCCTGTGCTGTAATTTTCTTTGTTCTTAAAACAGTCACAAAATCTGGACGAAATTGATCCAAAAGACTTTGGAATTTTACATTTACGTGTCTGAAATCCTGAAGAAGGGTAATACTAGAAACGTTGACTGCTTCTTTCCACCAGATGCTGCCTGGCTTGCTGTGTTCTTCCGGATCCTGTTGGTCTAGCTTGGATTCCAACATCTGCAGTTTTTTTGTCTCTTCATTTATTTTAAGTCAGGTTACTCAGTGATGCTAAACAGGTCACTTATTATAAACCCTTATTTTTCACAATAAGTTTATTTTCAGCTGTATCAGCACAACAGCAGAAAGATACCCTTCTTCAATACAAGGAATATCTTTATATTTTCTTTTATTCTTTCATGGGAGTGAGTATCAGTGACAACATCAGCATTTGTTTGCTGATGTCTAATCATCCTGCAGAAAGTACTGGTCAGCCATTTTCAACCACTGCTGTCCATATGATGAAGGTACATCCAGTAGTTGTCAGGAAGGGAAAGAATGAAAGGGGGGAAAAAAAGAATTACACAGTGTATATGCCTGCTTGCTTGTGTTGATTTATAGCTCCATATAACTTTAGGATACACCTCTCCCTAAATTTTTCCATCTTTTGACTTTTCATTCTTCTTTTAAGGTCTAGCCTGAAATCTACCACTTTGACTAAGCTTGATCACCTGACTCAATATCTTCACTGTGGGTCAAATTTTGTTTAACGATGATCATTCATACAAAGATGCTTTACTATGTTATAATTCATACAAGTGCAAGGTAATATCTAGGCTTGGGCTGGAACATGCCAAGTAACGTTAATGTCATACAAATGTCAAGCAATTACCATCTCCAAAAGAAAGAGAATCAAATCATCACCTCTTGATATCTAATGACACTACTCTTCCCCAACTACCAACATTCTGGTGACTTCCACTGACTAGAAACTGAACTAGATTAGCTATACAAACACTGTAAATACAACAGCAGATCAGAGGCTAAGAATCCTGCAGTGAGGGACTCACCTCATGGCTCCCCAAAGCCTGTCCAGTGTCTGCAAGGCACAAATCAGGATATGATGAAGTTTCCCCACTTGCCTGGATAGGTGCAGCTAACCAACAACACTCAAGATGCTGACCCCACATTCACTGGCACCATAATCCAAAAACATTTACATCCTTCACCACCAACACTCAGTAGTAGCAGTGTGTACTATCAAAAAGATGCAATGCATAAATTCAACAGTATTCTTTAGACATCACCTTCCAATCCTATGGCCACTAGCAACTGAAAGGACAAGGGCAGCAGACAGATAGGATTACCATCACCTGCAAGATCCCCCTCCAAGCTTCTCCTCATCCTGACATGGGAATATATCACTGTCCCTTTGCTGTCTACGGTCAGAATCCTCGAAATGCCTTATGAGTGACATAGTGGATCTACTGTCAATATATGGACTGAGTAGTTCAGGAAGCCTATTCACCACAATCCTCTTGAAGGGCAGTTAGAGACAGGTAACAAATGCTGGCCTAGCCAAAGCTACAGGCCATGAATGAATAAAAAAGGAATGGCCAATTCCTCTTATTCTCACCATGCACAGCTCCCAAACATTTTCAGACCTATTTCCTTCAACATTTGATCTCAAAATACACTTGTGTGTCCTCTCCTCAACTTATTTACAACATACTTTGTCAACTCCCAACTGGTTAAAAAATGTAAGACTGATTTTGCGAAATCTAACATAGAAAACACGGACATTGAGATAAAGGAGGAAATATTTGCAGATGTAACTACGGTGGGGGGGGGTGGCGTCTAACGGAGGATCATAAATGAACAGAGAATAAAAAAAGTTATGGGACCATGCAACTGGTTCATTAATGTCCTTCAGGGAGGGAAACTGCCAACCTTACCTGGTCTGGCCAACAAGTGACTCCAGACCCACAGTAATGTGGCTGACTCTGAACTGTCCCCTGGGCAATTAGGAACGGGCAATAAGAGCTGCTCTAGCCAGCAATACCCACATTTCATGAATGAATAAAAAAAAGACATTGCTACAAATAATTAATTAAAAACAGAGGACTGACTTGCAAGAGACAGTAAATAAAAAGGAATGAAGGATTTCAGAAAGCATTATTGGGGTCAGGACAGGCAAAACTCAAGAGGGACTTAAACATATTCAGTTAGCTTGTAACAAATCATGCTCTACCATTACATTAAATCACAAGCCATTGAAAGCATTGGAGACGAGAAGGTGTCATTCTGTTTGCATTGAATAATTTTCGCTTAACTATGCAAAGCATATTAGCCAATTTTTCCAAAGTCTAAATGACGTACACAGTTTCACACTGAAACGGCCTAGATCTTTCTGCTCTGATTTCTGGAATGGGACTCAAGGTAAGGATGATTACTGACTGAATCGTGCTAAAACTGAAATTCGACATTGTTTTTGGCTTCTTCTTTTACTTCTGGCAGTTTTTTGTGTTTTACTTTCATGTTCCTTCTGTAGATCATGAGGGAATTCATGCCTTTAGTACTTTAATTCTTACTAACTATACAACGTGTGCAGGCGGTACATGACTGGTGATGAGTTTTTTTTGTCCAATGTAGTCATTAGGTAATTGCTAATTGAATGTTGTGTCAGTCATTATCGTCACAATACAGTTTGATAACTGTTGAAATTAATTGCTTAACTTGTGTGCCAAACCAATGACTATATTTATCAAAACAACTTCAAAGCAAGACTGAAAGTCTTTTGTGGGCATAGGGCCACATCTATTTTCTTGAATGCAAATACTTGCAGCATAATTAATCAGCCACCTCAAGGGTTAGCTCTGCTTCTGGACTGTTTTTTCACTTGTTTTCTGTAAATACTACATACCAGTCACATCAGGTTTTAATTACATGTCTGCATTATTCTATATTACCTCTCTTTCTAAGGACATTGTTATTTATTCCTGAATGTGAGAATTTATGGGCTTTTTGATTCCAGGCTTGTTAGAGTTATGAAGTGATTCCATTAAAGTGTCATCAAATCTATTTTGTACTGTTGTTCTGGCTTCCTGTGATTCAGTTTATCTTTGAACAACTGTCAACATTAACATTTTGCAACTGTTCAGCAATGATTTGCTCAGCATTCTTTCATCTATATTTTGAGATATTGATTACAGCATTGGAAAGTAGTCAGATCTATTTCTCATTATCACAGCAATAACAAAATATCTCCATTAAAACACTTAGATTGATGTGCTCAGACTGCCTTTTCCAGTTAAACTATTTCAAAAAAAGTTGGAGCATCCTTTTTTTTAAGAAAGTGTACAGCAAAAGAAAAGAATATTCAACCCATCGTGTCTTTGCTAGCTCTCCACAAAACTAACTCACCTCATACCACTCTCTTGTCTTTTCCACATGGCTTTGCATTTATTTACTTTTCAGATAATTATTAGGTTGAGTTCTCAATGCGTTGATTGGTGCTACCTCAACTACACTTGCTGGATTCCAGATCCTAACCACTTATTGCTTAAAAAAGTGTCATCAATCCTTCTACTGATGAATACAATGTGGTCAAGATTTGTGGGAGGCTAAAGAATTTGGAAGCCTTTATAAACTAGCAGAGGACAATTTTAAAAAAACTCAATAAGTGTGGAGAAGATGAAATATGCAGGTATGGTAGTCAGTAACATAAAAGAAGATTGCAAGATTGTTTTTAGATATATAAAAGGTACGGGAGATGCAAGAGTGATCATTTGACCATTAGAAAATAAGGAGGAGACATAGTAATGGGGAACAAAGAAATAGCGGTAGAACTGAATAGGTATTTTGCGTCAGTCTGTCTGACAGAAAACACCAGTAGCATTCCACAACTTCAAGAGAGTCACGGATAGAGGTGAGTATAGTGGCCAACACTAAGGAGAAGGTGCTGGGGAAGCTGAAAGATCTGAAGGAGAATAAATTACCCAGGCCAGATGGACTACACCCCAGGATTCACAAAGAGATAGTGGAAGAGATTGTAGAAGCATTGGAAAGTATGGTGATCTTTCAGGAATTACTGGAATCAAGGATGGTCTCAGAGAACTGGAAATTAGCTGACGTAACCTCCCCGTGTAAGAAAGGAGGGAGGGAGAATACAAAATTTTATAGGCCTGTTAGCCTGACCTTGGTCATCGGTCACATTTTAAAGTCTATTATTAAGGATGAGATTGTGGAGTGCTGGGAGAGGGAGGGGAAGAGTGCATGGTAAAATGGGGTGGAGTCAGCATGGCTTCATGACGGGGAGGTCATGCGCAACAGATCTGGTAGAATTCTCAAAGAGGTAACAAGCAAGTTAGACAATGGAAAGTCAGTGGACGTGATCTATTTGGATTTCCAAAAGTAGGCAAAGAAGTGGCTGATGGAATACAAAGGGGAAAGTGTGAGGTTTTCCGCTTTGGTAGGAAGAATAAAAAGGTACAAACAATTTTCTAAATGGAAAAAGAATTCAGAAATCTGAAACACAAAGGAACTTACAAATCCTCGTTCAGAATTCTCAGGTGTTAAGATACAGGTTCAGTTCGTAGTTAGGATGACAAATGTAATGTTCACATTCATTTATAATATAAGCTAGCGAGGACTAGAATACAAAGCAGGAATGTACTGCTGAGGCTGTATAAAAGGTCTAGTCAAACTACATTTGGAATACTGTGAGCAGTTTTGGGCCCCGCATTCAGAAAGGGTGTGCTGGCCTTGAGGAGGTTTACAAGAATGATCTCAGGGATGAAGGGTGAGTCATAGGAGAAGCATTTGAGGACTCTGGGTCTGTACTGGATGGAGTTTAATAGTATGAGGGACGATGTGATTGA
This sequence comes from Stegostoma tigrinum, assembly GCF_030684315.1. Classification (NCBI taxonomy): domain Eukaryota; kingdom Metazoa; phylum Chordata; class Chondrichthyes; order Orectolobiformes; family Stegostomatidae; genus Stegostoma; species Stegostoma tigrinum. Next base: position 100,525,374 of record NC_081355.1, on the reverse strand, counting down.
AACTTACAGAATACTAAGCAGCCTGGAAAGGGTGGACATAGTGATAATATTTCCACTAGTAGGAAAGACTAGGATGCAAGCGCACACCCTCAGACTGAAGGCACAATGCTTTAGAACCAAAATGAGCAGAAATGTCTTCAGCCAGAGGGTGGTGAATCTCTTGAAGCCAAGTCATTGAGTGTATTTAAGGCAGAGATAGATAAGTTCTTAATTAGGAAGCAGACACAAGGTTACGGGAGAAGGCAGGAAGATGGGGTCGGAAAACATTTCAGCCATGATGTAACGCCCGAGCCGCATCAATTCCCCAAATGCCCTAATTCTGCTCCTATGTTTTACAGTCTTATTGGTATTATTTTCTCTGTTCCATTCTGTCCTGAGAACCAACTGTTTTACGCACAATTTCCTCTTAATCTTCTCTCCAAGGACAACAGTCCATTTTCCAAATCAACTATGAATCTTAAGTTCCTCATCCTTGATTCCACTCTCATGAATCTTGAATTATCCTCTCCACCACCTTCACATCCTTCCTGTGGTGGCCATAACGAGGCACAATGCTCCAATAAGCCAAAACGGCATTTCATACAGGTTTATCATTATTTCCTTATTTTTCTACATTCATACTCCTAATTATAAAGTTTAGGTTCCCATATGCATTATTAACCACTTTCTTAACCTGCATTGGCCCCTTCAATGATTTATACACATACACACCAAGTCATTCTGCTCACACTTCCTTTCATTTTTACTGGCTCTCCAATTTTTTTTTTTACATGAATCATTTCACATTTCTCTCCAAGAAATTTCTTTGGCCACTTGTCCGATTATTCCACCAACCTTTCTCTGTCCTCTTGAAATTTATCACCATTCTTCTCAGAGATCACAATACGACAAGTTCTGTGTCACTCAAATTCAAATTTGTGTTTTAGACCCATCTCAGTCATCAATATCCATCAAGTAAAGGCCCCAACATTGACCACTAGTGGACCCCACCATATGATTTATTCTAGTCTGAAATGCAACTGTTTACCAGTTTCTCAGTTTCTTGTTACTCAGCACATTTTACGTCCAGGCTGTCACCAACCTTTTCATTCAACAGGCTTTCATTTGGCTGAAAAGCCTGTTCTGTGGCAAGTTATCAAAAGCGTTCTGGAAGTCCATGTACACTAAATTAACCACACTATCCCATAAGGCGCACGACAGAAAGTGACCAATGCAGCTCAATTCCTTGCATGATTTTGGTCTTCGGAGAATTGCTGAAATGAAGCTGACACGCACTTCAGTGCCAGTAATGCAGGATTGGAATATTCATCTGTAATTTTAATACAATCCTAATTTAACTTTACCTTTCCTTTAATACGCTGCCCACCCATTCTACTTTTTAATGTCGAATGCATTTATATTTATTTCTACATAATTATGACATGGTTAAGTATAGCCAGATAACTGAATACAGATATGCATTTTTCTATCCCAATCATGCGACAATTCAGCTTTTAGACTGTGATCTTGTTTTTCGAATAAAACAATATTTTATTGTCACCTTCATCAACCATTTCCGTTGCCTCATCAAAAAAACTCAAGAGTTAATTAAATATGGTTTTCTCTTAAAAAAACCATTTTGGATTTCCGTAATTAATCAAAAGTCTCTTGACATTCGATATTGTTGACAAAAGAGATAGTTGGTACAGCTTTGACCCTTGCGCTAACGAGAACAAAGGCAAGAATGAAAACGTTTTAAAAATCCCAAAAATAGATGCTACAGGGGAAAAGGATGCTAATTGTTTGGCAAGCTAACCAAATAACTAAGCAAGACGCTGGACCAAAAAAGTGATGGGGGGCTATATTCTCCACAATCTCAATAGTTAGACGGATTGAAAGGAGATTTTGTGGTCAGGAACGGGGCTCCCAGAAGGTATGTTGCCTCCCAGGTGCCAGGGTCGGGGATGTCGCCGATCGGGTCTAGAAGATTCTGAAGGGGGAGCGTGAGCAGCCAGAAATCGTGGTACATATTGGCACCAATGACGTAGCCAGGAAAGGAATTGAGGATCTGAAAAAGGACTACAGAGAGCTAGGTTGGAAGCTGAAGAGCAGGATGAGTAGTGTTCTCAGGTTTGCTACTGGTGCCACGAGATAGCGAGGGGAGGAACAGTCAGCGAGTGCAGCTTAACACGTGGCTGCACAGCTGGTGCAGGAGGGAGGGCTTCAGATACTTAGATCATTGGGATGCCTTCTGGGGAAGGTGGGACCTGTACATGAAGGACGAGTTGCACCTGAACTAGAGGGGCACAAATGACCTGGGTGGGAGATTTGCTCGAGTGGTTCGGGAGGGTTTAAACTAGTTTGGCAGGGGGGTGGAAACCAGAGCTACGCATCGGGGGGTGGGGGTGGGGGTGGGGCGGGGGGGAAGCAGCGCGTAGTAGTAGATGAGGCAGTGGCAGGATGCAGTGAATCTACCAGGAAGGTTTTTCATGTGATGGAACGAAGGGATCGGTTAAAATGTGTCTGCTTTAACGCATGGAGTATCAGAAATAAGAGTGACGAACTTAAGAGCCTGGATCAGTACTTGGGACCATGCTGTTGTGGCCATAATAAGGAGATGTGAGTTTAACAGGGGCAGGAATGGTTGCTAGATGTTCCAGGGTTTAGAACATTTAAAAAGAACAGGGAGGGGGTAAAAAGAGGAGGGGATGTAGCGTTACTAATCAGAGAGAGTGCATCACAGCAAGAGAAATGAAAGTTGCCGAGGAAGGTTTGTCAACTGAGTCAGTATGGGTGGAAGTTAGAAACAGCAAGGGAGCAGTCACCTCATTGGGGGATTTCTACAGGCCCCCAAATAGCAGGAGGGAGGTTGAAGAACTCATAGGCCGGCAGATTGTTGAAAAATGCAAATGTAGCAGGGTTGTTGTTATGGGTGACTTCAACTTTCCCAATATTGATTGGCACCTCCTTAGTGCAGTTGGTTTGGATGGAGCCCGCTTTTGTCAGGTGTGTTCAAGACGGTTTCTTTACTCAGTATGTGGACAGGCCAATGAGGGGGGAGGCCATTTTGGATTTAGTGCTCGGCAATGAGCCAGGACAGGTGTCAGACCTCGCGGTGAGAGAACACTTTGGTGACAGTAAGCACAACAGCCTCACATTTACCATAGCCATGGAGGGGGAAAGGAGCAGTTACCAGGGAAAGATATTTACCTGAGTTAATGGAAACTATGACGCTATCAGGCAGGAGTTGGGAAGTACAGATTGAGAGCAAGTGTTCCACAGAAAGGGTACAACAGACATATGGAGACCGTTTAAGGACCATAAATTTGCAAGTGATGCATAAATTTGTTCCTCTGAGATAGGTAAGAAGGGGTAAGATTAAGGAGCCTTGGATGACAGAAACAGAGGTGCTTCTTGTCAAAAATAAAAAGAAAAAGGCAGCGTACGTAAGGTGGAGGAAGCAAGGGTCTAGCACAGCTTTAGAGGATTACAGACTTGCTCGGAAGAAGCTCAAAAGTGGACTGAGGGGGGCCAGGAGGGGGCACGAAAAAGGCTTGGCAGGAAGGATTAGGGAGAACCCGAAGGCATTTTAACTCATATGTGAGGAATAAGAGAATGATCAGGGAGAAGGTAGGGCCAATCAGGGATAGCATAGGGAACTTGTGCGTGGAGTCTGAGCAGATAGGGAAGCCCTAAATGAGTTTTTTGCTTCAGTTTTCACGAAGGAAAGGGATCTTGTTGTGAATGAGAACTTTGAGGAGCAGGGAAACAGGCTTGAACAGATCGAAATTGAGGAAGTTGATGTGCTGGAAATTTTGGCAAACATTAAGAGTTGTAAGTCCCCAGGGCCAGACCAGATATATCCTAGGTTGCTCTGGGAAGCGAGAAAAGAGGTTGCTAAGCTGCTGGCAAAGATCTTTGCTTCCTCATTCTCCACGGGAGTCGTACCGGAAGATTGGAGGGAGGTAAATGTTGCTCCTCTTTTCAAGAAAGGGAATAGGGAAATCCCTGGAAATTACAGGCCAGTCTTACGTCTGTGGTCAGAAAGGTTTTGAAAAGAATTCTGAGGGATAGGATTTATGACTATTTGGAAAAGTATAGCGTGATTAAAAGGGAGTCAGCATGGCTTTGAGAGGGGCAGGTCATGCCTCAAATCTTATTGAGTTCTTTGAGGAAGTCACGAGACAGGTTGACGAGGGTCGAGCAGCGGATATGGCGTACGTGGACTTCAGCAAGGCATTTGATAAGGCTCCCCATGGCAGGCTCATTCACAATGTCAGGAGATATGGGATACAGGGAGATTTGACTGTCTGGATTCAGAATTAGTTGGCTGACAGGAGGCAGAGAGTGGTTGTAGAAGCTAAGTATTCTGCCTGGAGATCAGTGCGGAGTGGTGTCCCGCAGGGCTCTGTTCTTGGGCCTCTGCTCTTTGTAGTTTTTATAAATGCCTTGGATGACGAGGTTGAGGGGTGGGTTAGTATGTTTGCTGATGACACAAAGGTTAGAGGTGCCGTTGATAGTATCGAGGGCTATTGCAGGCTTCAGTGAGACATTGACAGTATGCAGAGCTGGGCTGAGAAATGGCAGATGGAGTTCAACCTGGATAAATGCGAAGTGGTTTATTTTGGAAGGTCGAACTTAAATGCTGAATATAGGATTAAAGGCAGGAGTCTCGGCAGTGTGGAGGAACAGCGGGATCTTGGTGTTCAAGTACATAGCTCCCTCAAAGTTGCCACCCAAGTGGATAAGGTTGTTAAGAAAGCATATGGTGTTTTGGCTTTCATTAACGGGGGATCGAGTTTAAGAGCCACGAGGTTTTGCTGCAGCTCTACAAAACCCTGGTGAGACCACACTTGGAATATTGTGTCCAGTTCTGGTTGCCCTATTATAGGAAACATGTGGAGGCTTTGGAGAGGGTGCAAAGGAGGTTTACCAAGATGCTGCCTGGACTGGAGGGCTTGTCTTACGAGGAGAGGCTGACTGATCTCAGACTTCTCTCTCTGGAATGGAGGAAGAGAGGTGACCTGATCGAGGTGTACAAGGTAATGAGAGGCATGGATAGAGTCGATAGCCAGAGACTTTCCCCCAGGGCAGGGCTGACTGCCACAAGGGGTCATAGTTTTAAGGTGTTAGGAGAAAGGTATGGAGGAGACATCAGAAGGAGGTTCTTCACCCAGAGAGTTGAGAGTGCATGGAATACTTTGCCAGTGGTAGTCGTGGAAGCAGAGTCATTAGTGACATTTAAGTGACTGCTGGACATGCACACGGACAGCAGTGAATTGAGGGGAATATAGATTAGGTTATTTTATTTTTGGATTAGGATTAATCCACAGCACAACATCGTGGGCCAAAGGGCCTGTACTGTGCTGTACTTTTCTATGTTCTATCTCCTATCTCCTCAATAACTCATTGAGGTGCAATGTTAAACAGATTCCTTTTGATTGTAGAGAATGTGAAAATCAATTTGTAACTGATTGATGCTTCTAGTAAGCATTGATGAGCCTTACCATGGGGTTAACTAAATACCTTAAACCGGTTGTTAGTGTAGATATTAACAAACTCAGGACTGTTCAGCAAGTGTGCCCAATCTCATGAAATAGTAGAAACTTATTTGAGTTTTGCAAGTGCAAGCTGGTTGAATAAAGTCTGTGCTCTGCCTATTACAAACAAAGGAACGTGCTATTAAATCAGTCAATTGCCTATGCACCAAGCATTACACCAGCACTGAAATTCACACAATGCTGCTCAATTTTGTGGTGGGCAGAACGCATTTTTGAACTGAAGTCAGCATCGTGCAAGACGAAAATGTCACTTGCCAAGCCACTGCACAGTAGCGGCGTGAAATGGTTTGCTTAACCTATTGGTTACATTTTGAGATACCTTGCCTTTCTAGTTTGACTTAAGGTAGACTGGGCACATTAGAGTTCAAAAGTCGAAGTACTTGACGTAGATTAATGACTCAGACTTGGTGTACAGGACACAGTCAAAATTTGAGAGTGACAGAACTTGACAGTATTGTGAGCTCTATGCAGGACAGTGACACATGTCATGAGGACAATGACAGATTTATGAATTTGCATATGTTGTGAGCAACGATCCAAATCAGGTTAGTCACTGTCCGACAGGACAGCTTTACAATGCTCTATTCTCATATCAAACTTGCAAGATGACTAAGTGGTTATGCCTCTATTTATAAGATTGGTGAGAAGTCCAATTTTTTTTATTTGTTATTCAGTTTTTTTTGGTGGCCCGTTGCTGATTTCTAAAACACTTCGAATCCATGAACTTGAGACTGTTCTTTGCAACATTATAAGCCTCTTCTAAAAATCTACTATTGTTAACTTCCTGAGTGAATGACAAATGGGTATTTCCTACCATGTTTTTGTTTCTAGAACAAAGAAAATTGCAGCACAGGAACAGGCCCTTCAGCCCTCCAAGCCTGCACTGATCGAGATCCTCTATCTAAGCCTGTCATATATTTTCTAAGGGTCTATATCCCTTCGCTCCCCGCCCATCCATGTACCTGTCCAGATACATGTTAAAAGACACTATCGTGCCTGTGTCTACCACCTCTCCTGGGAACACGTTCCAGGCACCCACCACCTTCTGCGTAAAAGAACTTTCCTCCTCTCACTGAACTGATGACCCCTAGTAATTGAGTCCCCCACTCTGGGGAAAGAAAACTTCTTGCTATCCACCTTGTCTATACCCCTCGATTTTGTAGACCTCAATCAGATCTCCCCCCACCCCCAATCTCCATCTTTCTAATGAAAGTAATTCTAATCTACTCAACCTTTCTTCAAAGCTAGTGCCCTCCATACCAGGCAACATCCTGGTGAACCTCCTCTGCACCCTCTCCAAAGCATCCACATCCTTTTGGTAATGTGGCGACCAGAACTGTACGCAGTACTCTCAATGTGGCCAAACCAAAGTCTTATACAACTGTAACATGACCTGCCCACTCTTGTACTCAATATCCTCTGCAACGAAGGAAAGCATGCTGTATGCCTTCTTGACCACTCTATTGACCTGCATTGCCACCTTCAGGGAACAATGAACCCGAACACCCAGACCTCTCTGAACATCAATTTTTCCCAGGACTTTGCCATTTACTGTATAGCTTGCTCGTGAATTAGATCTTCCAAAATACATCACCTCGCATTTGCCCGGATTGAACTCCATCCACCGTTTATCTGCCTAACTCTCCAATCTATCTATATTCTGCTGTAATCTCTGACAGTCCCCTTCACTATCTGCCACTCCACCAATCATCATGTCATCTGCAAACTTGCTAATCAGACCATCTATACCTTCCTCCAAATCATTTACGTATATCACAAACAGTGGTCCCAGCACAGGTGCCTGTGGAACACCACTGGTCACAGGTCTCCAATTCGAGAAACTCCCTTCCACTACTACTGTCTCCTGTTGCCTAGCCAGTTTTTTTATCCATCTAGCTAGCTCACCCTGGACCCCATGCGACTTCACTTCCTCCATCAGCCCGCCATGGGGAACCTTATCAAATGCCTTACTGAAGCCCAAGTAGGTGACATGTACAGCCTTTCCCTCAATCAACTTTGTCACATCCTCAAAGAATTCTATTAAGTTGGTAAGACATGACATTCCCTGCACAAAACCATGTTGTCTATCACATAAGACCATTTTCTTCCAAATGGGAATAGATCCTATCCCTCAGTATCTTCTCCAGCAGCTTCCCTAACACAGACGTCAGGCTCACTGGTCGATAATTTCCTGGATTACCCCGCTACCCTTCTTAAACAAGGGGACAACATTAGCAATTTTCCAGTCCTCCGGGACCTCACCTGTGTTTAAGGATGCTGCAAAGATATCTGTTAAGGCTTCAGCTTTTCCTCTCTCGCTTCCCTCAATAACCTGTGATAGATCCCATCCGGACCAAGGGACTTGTCCATCTTAATGCCTTTTAGAATACCCAACACTTCCTCCCTCCTTATGCTGACTTGAGTAATCACACATCTATCCCTAACCTCAACATCCATCATGACACTCTCCTTGGTGAATACCGATGCAAAGTACTCGTTAAGAATGTCACCCATTTTCTGACTCGACGCATAACTTTCCTTCTTTGTCCTTAAGTGGGCCAATCCTTTCTCTAGTTACCTTCTTGCTCTTTATATATGAATTAAAGGCTTTGGGATTTTCCTTACCCATTTTTGCTAAAGATATCTCATGTCCCTTTTTTGCCCTCTTAATTCCTCATTTCAGATTCACCCTACATTCCCCATATTCTTCCAAAGCTTCATCTGTCTTCAGTCGCCCAGACCTTATGTATGCTTCCTTTTTCCTCAATGAGAAATGTTTTTGTTAGGCAGCTTGAATTATTTGTTGAAAGGTTTACTCATTCATTTAATGTCACACCTCATAGTCAAGTTAACTAATCAGCCTGAGAAAGTTATCCCCACATACCTATATAATTGATTTTATCTGCAAGATCCTGATTTCTGAAGTGAACACGTCACTCAAAATAAAATTCCAGTTGTATTATGATCACTATTTCCCAAAGGATAATTTACAACATTATAATTAACTCTGCCATATTGTACAATATTAGGTCTAAGATAGCTTTATCCCCGGTCAACTTCATAACACAGTGCAACAACAAACCATCATGTAAATATTCCACAAACTCAGCTTCTAGATCATGCTTGTCATGGAATTCAGTAAGGCATTTGATAAGGTTCCCCATGGTAGGCTCATTCAGAAGGTCAGGAGGAATGGGAGACAGGGGAACTTAGCTGTTTGGAGACAGAATTGGCTGGCCAACAGAAGACAGCGAGTGGTAGTAGAAGGAAATTATTCTGCCTGGAAGTCAGTGGTGAGTGGTGTTCCACAGGGCTCTGTCCTTGGGCCTCTACTGTTTGTAATTTTTATTAATGACTTGGATGAGGGGATTGAAGGATGGGTCAGCAAGTTTGCAGACGACACAAAGGTTGGAGGTGTCGTTGATAGTATAGAGGGCTGTTGCAGGCTGCAGCGAGACATTGACAGGATGCAGAGATGGGCTGAGAGGTGGCAGATGGAGTTCAACCTGGATAAATGCGAGGTGCTGCATTCTGGAAGGTCGAATTTGAAAGCTGAGTACAGGATTAAGGATAGGATTCTTGGCAGTGTGGAGGAACAGAGGGATCTTGTTGTGCAGATACATAGATCCCTTAAAATGGCCACCCAAGTGGACAGGGTTGTTAAGAAAGCATTTGGTGTTTTGGCTTTCATTAACAGGGGGATTGAGTTTAAGAGTCGTGAGATCTTGTTGCAGCTCTATAAAACATTGGTTAGACCGCACTTGGAATACTGCGTCCAGTTCTGGTCGCCCTGTTATAGGAAAGATGTGGATGCTTTGGAGAGGGTTCAGAGGAGGTTTACCACGATGCTGCCTGGACTGGAGGGCTTATCTTATGAAGAGAGGTTGACTGAGCTTGGACTCTTTTCATTGGAGAAAAGGAGGAGGAGAGGGGACCTAATTGAGGTATACAAGATAATGAGAGGCATAGATAGAGTTGATAGCCAGAGACTATTTCCCAGGGCAGAAATGGCTAACACGAGGGGTCATAGTTTTAAGCTGGTTGGAGGAAAGTATAGAGGGGATGTCAGAGGCGGGTTCTTTACACAGAGAGTTGTGACAGCATGGAATGCGTTGCCAGCAGCAGTTGTGGAAGCAAGGTCATTGGGGACATTTAAGAGACTGCTGGACATGCATATGGTCACAGAAATTTGAGGGTGCATACATGAGGATCAATGGTCGGCACAACATCGTGGGCTGAAGGGCCTGTTCTGTGCTGTACTGTTCTATGTTCTATGTTCTATTTTGCTCTTCTAGCCTCTACAGTTATTATATTGCTTTTGTTACAAGATCCAATAAGTTCTTGTTTTATGCTCATTAACTGGAATAATGAGTTGGCCCATTAACCACTTCAAGCACTGTGTTCTGATTCTAAGGGTGGTGTGCAGGTGACCACCAAAGAGATAGCAAAGACAATCAGGCAGCAGCTTATCCTGACAAAGGCAGAGTTGGAGCTTTGTGAGAAGTACCTTTTGTCTTCGCTGACATAAGGACCCTCATGGTCCACAAGGCAATGTTCAAGCGTGATGTGTCTCACATTATGGCTGACTGGATCCTGACCAGAATTGTTACTGTGTTTGTATTCGTGGAGAAGCACGGAACCTTCCTATTAGTGTTTGTAGGAATCAAGACCAACAATAGAACAGGCCAACATACCTCCACATTTTATGGAGTCATTGGGAATTGGGGTAAACTTCCATTGGTTAGAGTCATACCTGGCACAAAGGAAGATGGTCATCATGGTTGAGGATCAGTCAACTCAGTCTAAGGACATCTCTGCAGGTGTCCCACAGAGCACTGTCCAACACAACCCTCACACCCCGCCCCCGCAATAACCGCCCCAAGAGAAACCCCTCATCCTCACATACCACTCCAACCACCTCCGGATACAACGCATCATCCTCCGACACTTCCGCCTTCTACAATCCGACCCCACCACCCAAGACATTTTTCCAACCCCACCCTTGTCTGCCTTCCAGAGAGACCACTCTCTCCATGACTCCCTTGTCCGCTCCACACTCCCCTCCAACCCCGGCACCTTCCCCTGCAACCGCAGGAAATGCTACACTTGCCCCCACACCCCCATCCCAGGCCCCAAGATGACTTTCCATATTAAGCAGAGGTTCACCTGCACATCTGCCAATGTGGTATACTGTATCCCTTGTACCCGGTGTGGCTTCCTCTACATTGGGGAAACCAAGCGGAGGCTTGGGGACTGCTTTGCAGAACACCTCCGCTCGGTTCACAATAAACAACTGCACCTTCCAGTCGTGAATCATTTTAACTCCCCCTCCCATTCCTAAGATTACATGTCCATCATGGGCCTCCTGCAGTGCCACAATGATGCCACCCGAAGGTTGCAGGAACAGCAACTCACTTTCCGCTTGGGAACCCTGCAGCCCAATGGTATCAATGTGGGCTTCACAAGCTTCAAAATCTCCACTTCCCCCACCGCATCCCACAACCAGCCCAGCTTGTCCCCGCCTCCCTAACCTGTTCTTCCTCTCACCTACCCCCTCCTCCCACCTCAAGCCACACCTCCATTTCCTACCTACTAACCTCATCCCACCTCCTTCACCTGTCCGTCCTCCCAGGACTGACCTATCCCCTCCCCACCTATCTTCTCCTCTATCCATATTCGGTCCGCCTCCCCCCTCTCCCTATTTATTTCAGAACCCTCACCCCATCCCCCTCTCTGATGAAGGGTCTAGGCCCGAAACATCAGCTTTTGTGCTGAGATGCTGCTTGGCCTGCTGTGTTCATTCAGCTTCACACTTTGTTATCTTGGATTCTCCAGCATCTGCAGTTCCCATTACCTCTGCGTTCCTTGCCTGCTTTACCTATGATACATTGTGTTTTCTAAAAAATAACTTAATCTGTACTATAAGTAAAGCACAAACAAAGTGATACAAAAACAGAAGTTGCTGGAAAAGCTCAGCATCTGTGAAGAACAAACAAAAAAAATATAGAACATAGAACATAGAACAGTACAGTACAGAACAGGCCCTTCAGCCCACGATGTTGTGCCGACCATTGATCCTCATGTATGCACCCTCAAATTTCTGTGACCATATGCATGTCTAGTAGTCTCTTAAATGACCCCAATGACCTTGCATCCACAACTGCTGCTGGCAACGCATTCCATGCTCTCATAACTCTCTGTGTAAAGAACCCGCCTCTGATATCCGCTCTATACTTTCCTCCAACCAGCTTAAAACTATGACCCCTTGTGTTAGCCATTTCTGCCCTGGGAAATAGTCTCTGGCTATCAACTCTATCTATGCCTCTCATTATCTTGTGTACCTCAATTAGGTCCCCACTCCTCCTCCTTTTCTCCAATGAAAAAAGTCCGAGCTCAGTCAACCTCTCTTCATAAGATAAGCCCTCCAGGCAGCATCGTGGTAAACCTCCTCTGAACCCTCTCCAAAGCATCCACATCTTTCCGATAATAGGGTGACCAGAACTGGACGCAGTATTCGAAGTGCGGTCTAACCAAAGTTTTATGGAGCTGCAACAAGATCTCACGACTCTTAAACTCAATTCCCCTGTTAATGAAAGCCAAAACACCAAATGCTTTCTTAACAACTCTGGTCCTCTATCTGGAGTTCAGTAAGGCATTTGATAAGGTTCCCCATGGTAGGCTCATTCAGAAGGTCAGGAGGAATGGGATACAGGGGAACTTAGCTGTCTGGATACAGAATTGGCTGGCCAACAGAAGACAGCGAGTGGTAGTAGAAGGAAAATATTCTGCCTGGAAGTCAGTGGTGAGTGGTGTTCCACAGGGCTCTGTCCTTGGGCCTCTACTGTTTGTAATTTTTATTAATGACTTGGATGAGGGGATTGAAGGATGGGTCAGCAAGTTTGCAGACGACACAAAGGTTGGAGGTGTCGTTGACAGTATAGAGAGCTGTTGTAGGCTGCAGTGGGACATTAACAGGATGCAGAGACGGGCTGAGAGGTGGCAGATGGAGTTCAACCTGGATATAATCAGCAAATAAAATGAGATGTGTCAGGAAAACAGAAATTAAGACTTTGGATTCTATCAACAGTCATAAACTTCCTCTGTCTGGTTATCTCAAGTGAAAATTAGCAACAGAAACATTAATATCCCTTTCAATATTTAGAAATATGATTCAGGTCTGAAACGCAATCGTGATCTCCCATGTGGATTTGAGCTTGTCCAACTAACTGAGCATTTCATTATCCTAGAAAATCAATTGGTGCTTTCTATTAGCATTCTGTGAAGAACTGCTCTCAATTCTTAAAAAAAGTTTTACTACATGGGTTTCTGTTTGGAGTAATTCACCATTCATATCATAATTTACAGACATTTCAAAAAGTAAAAACACAAAGAACAAGGAAGACCCAATTTGCCCACAATTCATCCAAGTGAAATGTAATCACCATAAACTGCAGGTTTCAAAAGGTCATTACAAAACAGGTCACATCCTCAACAGAAACCAGTAATGTGTTTTTGGTGTTTTGGAAAATCCAAAACCTCAGGATTGCATGAAAACATCGACACCACAAGGTTCGTGCTTTAAATGAATTTTACTGAGAAAAGGCTAAATAACATGAACGCTGATTACTACATAACGAGTTTGTTATGTTAATGATATTAAAAATACAATGAATACAGGTGTTTATTCCCTCAACAAAATGTAATCCAAATTTCCTTCCACACGCTTCCAAACCCAAAACTCAACTCGGATATATATCAAAAACTAAAAGCCAAATCACCTGGTCTAAGTGCTGCTTCTGCATTTTGTCTAACAGCTGGAATTTTTTGTGCCTTCTGCTCACTTCTAGCAACAAGTTTTCCCTTCAAATTTCCTCCAACCATCCTATGGATGTAGACTCTTATTTTAACACAAGCATTGCTAACATTTGATGCACAGCCACCTCATATCAATGCTCACTGTTTCTAATATTCTTTAGCTCTGGAGTTTTCTATCTAAAATTTTTTTTCAGCTTAAAATATCCCAGAGGTCTGACTCACTGTTAATGGATTCCTTCAGTTACAAAGAACTTTGATTAGAGACAAAAAAAAACTGCAGATGCTGGAATCCAAGGCAGGCAAACAGGAGGCTGGAAGAACACAGCAAGCCAGGCAGCACATGGAGGAAAGAACCAGTCAACATTTCGAGCATATCTCTTCTTCAGGACAAAGAATATTGAACTCTTTTAGATAGCACATAAAATTGTAACTGAACTCTGCTTGGAAGAGATGTTTCCTGCTCTGCAACTCAGTAGTTCTGACTCAAAAAGCTGACTGAAACATATCCACACAGCCAGAGCCTCATCCTATCTTCCCCCATTCTCCATCACTATTAACACAGTCCAGACAACCTGGCAACATGATCAATTATTTAATGTAATAAAGTCCCTCAAGATACTTCACAGGAACACTATAAAGCAACACTGACTCACAAAGATATTTGGGTACAGAGCCAAATGCTTTGTTAAAGAAGCAAGAATTAAAACACTGCTTTGAAGAAGGAAAGACCAACAGACAAGCGATCTACTGAGGGATTTCTAGAACTGCAGGCCCAGTCAACCGAGGGTCATGCCACTAAAAAAAATCAGGTATATTCTAGATGACAAAACGTGAGAACTGCAGATATCTCAGAGAATGATGCCTGAAGGAAATACAACGATTCACAAGGGCAAGACCAAAAGGGGATTTGTAAACAACGATAAGAATTTTAAAAGATAAGTGTTGCTTGACCCAGAGCCAATGTACGTCACTGAGCACAGTAGTTGATGACAAACAGGCCTGAATGCAAGTTAAGGTACTAGCAGCAGAGCTTTGGATGACTTCAAGTTTAGGTAGGGTGGAATGTCAAAGATTTGCCAAGAATCCTTTGGAATAATCAAGCCTTGGAATAACAAAGGCATAAGTGAGTGTGTTTCAACAGCGGATGAGCTAAAGTAGGTGCGATATTGAGGAGGTGGAAGTAGATGGTCTGAATGATGGCACAGAACGTGTGATCAGTAGCTCATCTCAACTGAAATATCACACCCAGAATGCAAACTGTCTGCTCAACTTCTGACTATTGTCAGAGAGAGTGTGACTGCGGAAGAGAGTTTTTGGCAGAGATTAAAGGCAGTGACTTTAGTCTTCCCACTATTTAAATGGAACTAATTTCTGCTTTTCAAGTATTGAATATCAGATAAGCAACCTTCCAAGCTAGCAACAGTCAAGGAGTCATGACAGATAAGTGCCACAATACAAGAATACAACCTTTCTGTATATCATAAAATGGATTAACAACAAGGAAGATTACAACGGCTACATGTAAGTGAATTTTACAAACTAAGATTAATATTGAAGCCAGGTCAAATTTCACAGGGGAGTGCTCAAAGTTATTTAATAAGAAAGCAAATATAAATCTGTGACAAATTGTGGTGATCTATGTTATCAAATATGAATACGAATATATCAAACCATGGGAATTAAATGCTGATTGATAACAGCCTTACCAAGTCTGCAGAAGAGGTCAATGTCAAAGGAACGGCAGCAACCAAGATTGGGGCAAACATTGTTTGCTGGAATAACTGCCAGTTAGAATCAGTAGGTTTCCACACTTCCAGAGATTAGCCAATAGTTTTAGGAAATACTTATTATCGTAGAATAGTTTGCAACTTTCATTTCTATTCTAAAAAATATTCTCTTCTTTACTGTTTTAATATTACATATTTCTTCCTGATTTTTGGCTCAATGCAATGGCAAGCGTAGTAAACAAATCTGAAATAAAAACAGAAAATGCTGGAAATACACCGAAGTCAGTACTTAGTATATCCAAAATAGCTTTTAAAAAAAAAATCAAATAATCTTAAAGATGGTGAATGACCCACTGTGTACTCGCAGCATATTCTCACTCAGAGGGAGGAACTGGCAAGATTATAACAAAACAAAGAACTGCGGATTCTAGCAATCTGAAGCAAAAACAGAAATCGCTGGTGAAACTCAGCAGGCCTGACAGCATCTGTGAGAAGGAAGCAGAGTTAACTGTTCTGATGAAGATAAATTTACTTTCTCCCCACAGGCACTGCCAGACCTGCTGAATTTCACCACCAATTACTGTTTTTGCTTTAGAACTGGCATGACTGTCATTTTCCCTAAGTCTAAGCTCCGCAAATTAAAAATTCTCCTCATTAGAAGTTAGCAGCACACATGCCTTTTTGTCTGACATTATTTTACACTTTTTGTTTTGTGCTTAGTTCCCTACATACCAAAAATATCTTCCAGACTGTCACACCATCCTGACACCACTCTCAATCCTACCAAATGTTGGCACATACCCAAAGCTGAAGAGAAAACAATTCTGCATTGAAGGAAAAAAGTTGAGCTGTTAATCAAGGAACAGAATTACAGACACAATTATTAAATTGCTTCTACCTTGAATGCGCAATTTTTTTTCCACACTCTGGAGATATGAACATTCATCAGGTTTCTGTTGTCTTTACCTCTTATAAAGTAGATGTCATTGAGTTTCTGATATGTGTGGCAAGTTATTGAAGAGAAAACCCTTTGCCCATACTGAATTCTTTAAACTGCTGTTTTGTTACATAATAATAATCCTGTTCCTACTCCTATTTCTTATGCTGTCTGACAGACAGACTTTTACTCAGAAATGTTTCTTGCCTTCAGAAATATTGGACAACTTGCCATTAAACATTGTTCAAAGGAAGATGATTAAAAAGAGATAACAGAAGAATTACTAGACTGTACCTTTCTTGCCTCCCTTCAGTATGCTCATAGAGTCGGTTTGCACCACCATCGGCACATGCGCGAAAAACAGCTTGAAAAAAAACAAGGCAAAAAGAAGAAAACAAAGTTGAAAATAAGCAGCTTTACTTTCCACTTCTGAAAACAAAGTTATGCACAATGTCAGCAACTTTCAGTCAGAAATTATGAACATGCAAAATCATTAATGGTTGTTCAAAAATTATTAACACTGTTGATGGGTCATCTCTCACCCACTTGGTGACAACATGTGGCAGAAGACATAATCAAACTATATTACCAAATACTGTAATCATTATTTTATCACAACTTAGTCATCTCATTCAGCAGATATATCTGAAAAACACAGTTGTAAACCACTTAGGTGGATCATGGACACACTTTGTTCACTTACTAAGTACTTACTCTAATTTAGTCTTCACAAGAGGGGAAGAAACTAAAGCACCAGAGATATAGGGAACAAAAAAATTAAAATCGCAGCGAGGAACATAAGTTTTAATATAATCATAAAAATTGAAATGGACAAAATACTGATGCTACAGATAAACAAATATCCAGGATCCAAACGTTTCCAGCACAGAGTACTAAAAGGATTTGGGGAGGTACTTTTAGATGCCCTACTCAACAGCTTGAAAAGCTCTCTTGTTGAGAAATTATCCTGTTCAATTGGAAATTTGCTAATAGTATTTCAATATTTAAAGGAGAACAGGAGGAAAAGTGTAGCCTATTATTCTAACATCTGTTGCAGGGAATTTACCAGGATTGTTTAATCACAATGGTGTGACCGACTGCTTTGTCAACTGTAATCTTGTCAAAGAGATTCAATGTGGATTTGTAAATGGTAATCACATTTAATGAAACTGCTTGAATTTTGAGGTAATTGCTAAACTGATGAATAAGCAAGTGTCTGAAAGTAATTTATTATATGAACTTCCAGAAGGCATTTGATAAGGCAAAAATAACAAAAATGAATACAGATGGAATTGGAGACAGTTTATTGATATGGTAGGGAATTGGTTCAGAGGTAGAAAGCACTAAGTGGGGACAAGGATATGTACTCAAATTGGTAAAGGACGATGAATGAAATGTCCAAGCTTTTCACCTTCTTCATATATTACATACACAAAGGAACAGAAAGCCCTATAGACACACACACCAGGTTTGTCAGCAACAAGACATTAAAATATTTTAAATCAGCCTGTTCAGATGTTATTGCACTCCTCAGTGCAGCTGGGACTTGAACCAAGGCCTCTTGGCTCAGAGGTAAGGACACTACCACTGTGCGACAACAGCTCCGATAGCAGTAGATTAATTGTCTTAGGTCCAACCACATTGAACTGCTTCAATGATCTTCCCTCCATCATAAGCTTTTAAATGATAACACTGAGTTACTGTGGAATAGTGGGAGTGCCTACTGCTGATCTAGGAGGCCTGGGATCAAGTGCTACTTGCTCTAGAGGTGAATGTCTGTAAGTGACAACATTTACTGATGATTTCAATACCATCTGCAACTCCTTAAATAATGAAATCGTCCCTGCCTATACGCAGCAAGACCTGGACAACATTCTGTTTTGGCCAAATAAGTGCCGAGTGACATTCACACCACACAAGTTCCAGCCAATGACCATCGCCAATAATAAGAATTCTAACCCTGTCCCCAGTGTTCTTTGACATTACCGTTACTGAATTCCTCCACTAAAATATCCCAGGGTCACAACTGGCCAGAAACTAAACTGAGCCAACATTAGAGTGTGTCTACAAGAGCAGATCAAAGGCTGGGGATTCTACATTAAAGTAGTTCATCTGATTTCCTAAAGTCTGTTTACTATTACCAAGACATAGATCAACAGTGCAGTGGAATACTCTCCACTTATCTGGATCAGTGCAACTCCAACAGTGTTGAAGAGACTCAACATATGCAAGGACAAAGACAGCCAACTTGATTGGAATCCTATCTACCACCCTAAGCATTCACCTTGATACTTTGGAAGTAGTATGTACCACCTACAAGATACAGCGCATCAAATTCTTCAACCACACTTTCCAAACCATAGATCACTCCCACCTAAAATGACAAGGCAGCAAGCACATAGGTTCACAACTACTGCGAATAGCCCTTCCAGACACATTATTCCCAAGTTGGAACTTTCTATTCCTTCACTATTTTGGGGTCGAACACCTGGAACTCCTTTCTAAACAGTGTTGTGTTTGCCCGTACCAAGTGCAATGCAGCAGTTCAAGACATTGCCATTAACAGACAAAAAATCTTAGCCTTGCACATGATGCTCATTTTTAAAATTCATTTACTACATAAACGTTAAAAAAAATGTCAGAGATGGTAATAACTGCTGATGCTGGCAGAGATGACACAGTGTGAAGCTGGCGGAAAACAGCAGGCCAGGCAGCGTCAGGGAAGCAGGAAAGTTGATGTTTCAGTTGGGACCTTTCTTCAGAAAGATTCTAAACAAGGCCTCATACCCAAAATACATTGTCTGACCTGAGATGTCATGTCTTGTATGCACTGATACAACCTTTAATTATCTTGAGACAATGGCCTAAAAAAAATTCTGGGATTCACATTTTAATCAATAGAAATTTGTGTCTCCTTTCTGACTGAAAGAAGGTGGTTAGCATGCCATTTTTAGGGTTGTTACTTTTCTGCTTATAAATTCTGAGTCGGTATACCTCTTCTTCTGCACTACACCTGAAGGAGCAGAGCAATGAAAAGGTAGTGTTTTCAAATAAACCTGTTGGACTGTAACCTGGTGTCATGATTTTTGACATGAACTAAGTGAATACTGGAACATGTTCAGAAGATCTGATCGGCAATTCATCTACCTCTCAGATGTGTTCTGTAAATGAAACAAGAAATACCACTTCTAGCTTCGCTTCCAATCTGCAACATTGCACATAGTTCTCCTCATCTGTGCTCCCTTCTTACTAGTCTTGTGCGTGTCCCTATCAAATGGACTGCATCAGTCATACATACACACAACTTGTCCTCCTTTCCTTGAAACTCATTTTGTTTTGCAGGCTGGGACAGTTCTAATAGACGCCAGTTCTGACACAAGGTCAGTGGACTTGAAACATTAATTTTTATTCACTCTAAAATGCTGCAAGATCTGCTAAGCTTCCCCAGAGCTTTCTGTTTGTGTTTCAGGTTTCAAGCACTTGCAGTTCTTCATTTTTATTCTAACTGATGCCTCATCCTTTGCTCATTTTCCTCCACTGACCAGGTGCATCACCTCTCAGCTCTTCTTTCACCAGCTGTAACTCACAAACATTTTGTAATATGATCACACATAACATTTTACACAATATTCCACAAAAGCGGGGGTTAGATGGACGGGGCTCTACCACAAAAGACGAGCTCCAAGCAAGAGCCGTACAATGTGGCGTTAGCATTTTATTCTATTGGCCTGTAATATTTCCTCTAACATCCACTACCACTTTTCTCATCCAGGTGTAGCCCCTTATTGTGATTGTGGTTTAACTCCCAAATTATAAGCAGCGATCAACACCTGGCATAAGAAACCTGCCTTGAACTCAAACATTTTGATTTTCTTCTGAGTTCCACAACTTGTACAGGTTCTTATTAATGATAATAAAATGTGAGGCTGGATGAACACAGCAGGCCCAGCAGCATCTCAGGAGCACAAAAGCTGACGTTTGGGGCCTAGACCCTTCACCAGAGAGGGGGATGGGACGAGGGTTCTGGAATAAATAGGGAGAGAGGGGGAGGCGGACCAAAGATGGAGAGAAAAGAAGATAGGTGGAGAGGAGAGTATAGGTGGGGAGATAGGGAGGGGATAGGTCAGTCCACGGAAGACGGACAGGTCAAGGAGGTGGGATGAGGTTAGTAGGTAGGAGATTACTAACCTCATCCCACCTCCTTGACCTGTCAGTCTTCCTTGGACTGACCTATCCCCCACCTATCTTCTTTTCTCTCCATCTTCGGTCGACCTCCCCTTCTCTCCCTATTTATTCCAGAACCTTCACCCCATCCCCCTCTCTGATGAAGGGTCTAGGCCTGAAACGTCAGCTTTTGTGCTCCTGAGATGCTGCTTGGCCTGCTGTGTTCATCCAGCCTCACATTTTATTATCTTGGATTTTCCAGCATCTGCAGTTCCCATTATGACAGGTTCTTATTAATGTTAGTTTTCTGAAACCATTATAAAAAAGGCTTTCATTAATCAAGATAATAAAATGTGAGGCTGGATGAACACAGCAGGCCAAGCAGCATCTCAGGAGCACAAAAGCTGACGTTTCGGGCCTAGACCCTTCATCAGAGAGGGGGATGGGAAGAGGGAACTGGAATAAATAGGGAGAGAGGGGGAGGCGGACCGAAGATGGAGAGTAAAGAAGATAGGTGGAGAGAGTGTAGGTGGGGAGGTAGGGAGGGGATAGGTCAGTCCAGGGAAGACGGACAGGTCAAGGAGGTGGGATGAGGTTAGTAGGTAGCTGGGGGTGCGGCTTGGGATGGGTGAGAGGAAGAACCGGTTAGGGAGGCAGAGACAGGTTGGACTGGTTTTGGGATGCAGTGGGTGGGGGGGAAGAGCTGGGCTGGTTGTGTGGTGCAGTGGGGGGAGGGGACGAACTGGGCTGGTTTAGGGATGCAGTAGGAGAAGGGGAGATTTTGAAACTGGTGAAGTCCACATTGATACCATATGGCTGCAGGGTTCCCAGGCGGAATATGAGTTGCTGTTCCTGCAACCTTCGGGTGGCATCATTGTGGCACTGCAGGAGGCCCATGATGGACATGTCATCTAGAGAATGGGAGGGGGAGTGGAAATGGTTTGCGACTGGGAGGTGCAGTTGTTTGTTGCGGACTGAGCGGAGGTGTTCTGCAAAGCGGTCCCCAAGCCTCCGCTTGGTTTCCCCAATGTAGAGGAAGCCGCACCGGGTACAGTGGATGCAGTATACCACATTGGCAGATGTGCAGGTGAACCTCTGCTTAATGTGGAATGTCATCTTGGGGCCTGGGATGGGGGTGAGGGAGGAGGTGTGGGGGCAAGTGTAGCATTTCCTGCGGTTGCAGGGGAAGGTGCCGGGTGTGGTGGGGTTGGAGGGCAGTGTGGAGCGAACAAGGGAGTCACGGAGAGAGTGGTCTCTCCGGAAAGCAGACAGGGGAGGGGATGGAAAAATGTCTTGGGTGGTGGGGTCGGATTGTAAATGGCGGAAGTGTCGGAGGATAATGCGTTGTATCCGGAGGTTGGTAGGGTGGTGTGTGAGAACGAGGGGGATCCTCTTGGGGCGGTTGTGGCGGGGGTGGGGTGTGAGGGATGTGTTGCGGGAAATACGGGAGACGCGGTCAAGGGCGTTCTCGATCACTGTGGGGGGAAAGTTGCGGTCCTTGAAGAACTTGGACATCTGGGATGTGCGGGAGTGGAATGTCTTATCGTGGGAGCAGATGCGGCGGAGGCGGAGGAATTGGGAATAGGGGATGGAATTTTTGCAGGAGGGTGGGTGCGAGGAGGTGTATTCCAGGTAGCTGTGGGAGTCGGTGGGCTTGAAATGGACATCAGTTACAAGCTGGTTGCCTGAGATGGAGACTGAGAGGTCCAGGAAGGTGAGGGATGTGCTGGAGATGGCCCAGGTGAACTGAAGGTTGGGGTGGAAGGTGTTGGTGAAGTGGATGAACTGTTCGAGCTCCTCTGGGGAGCAAGAGGCGGCGCCGATACAGTCATCAATGTACCGGAGGAAGAGGTGGGGTTTGGGGCCTGTGTAGGTGCGGAAGAGGGACTGTTGCACGTAACCTACAAAGAGGCAGGCATAGCTGGGGCCCATGCGGGTGCCCATGGCCACCCCCTTAGTCTGTAGGAAGTGGGAGGAGTCAAAAGAGAAGTTGTTGAGTGTGAGGACGAGTTCAGCTAGGCGGATGAGAGTGTCGGTGGAGGGGGACTGGTCGGGCCTGCGGGACAGGAAGAAGCGGAGGGCCTTGAGGCCATCTCCATGCGGAATGCAGGTGTACAGGGACTGGACGTCCATGGTGAATATGAGGTGTTGGGGGCCAGGGAATTGGAAGTCCTGGAGGAGGTGGAGGGCGTGGGTGGTGTCACGGACGTAGGTGGGGAGTTCCTGGACCAAAGGGGAGAAAATGGAGTCCAGATAGGTGGAGATGAGTTCGGTGGGGCAGGAGCAGGCTGAGACGATGGGTCGACCAGGGCAGGCAGGTTTGTGGATTTTGGGAAGAAGATAGAAACGGGCCGTGCGGGGTTGGGGAACAATGAGGTTGGAGGCTGTGGGTGGGAGGTCCCCTGTGGTGATGAGGTCCATCATGGGCCTCCTGCAGTGCCACAATGATGCCACCCGAAGGTTGCAGGAACAGCAACTCATATTCCGCCTGGGAACCCTGCAGCCATATGGTATCAATGTGGACTTCACCAGTTTCAAAATCTCCCCTTCTCCTACTGCATCCCTAAACCAGCCCAGTTCGTCCCCTCCCCCCACTGCACCACACAACCAGCCCAGCTCTTCCCCCCCACCCACTGCATCCCAAAACCAGCCCAACCTGTCTCTGCCTCCCTAACCGGTTCTTCCTCTCACCCATCCCTTCCTCCCACCCCAAGCTGCACCCCCAGCTACCTACTAACCTCATCCCACCTCCTTGACCTGTCCGTCTTCCCTGGACTGACCTATCCCCTCCCTACCTCCCCACCTACACTCTCTCCACCTATCTTCTTTACTCTCCATCTTCGGTCCGCCTCCCCCTCTCTCCCTATTTATTCCAGTTCCCTCTCCCCATCCCCCTCTCTGATGAAGGGTCTAGGCCCGAAACGTCAGCTTTTGTGCTCCTGAGATGCTGTTTGGCCTGCTGTGTCCATCCAGCCTCACATTTTATTATCTTGGAATTCTCCAGCATCTGCAGTTCCCATTATCTCTTTCATTAATCACACGACTTCCACAAGAATAACTGCTTGAAACTTGGCTTTTATCCCCCCGCTTTCTCTTTTGCAGATGCTGTATATTTTAAATGGATTCTGCTGAAATAAAATGTGTTACAGAATCCTGAAAGATTAATAATCACAAACATCATCTCGCAATCCTAACTACAGACAAAAATTGCAGGAATCTTCACCATTTTCTCCAACCTGATTTAAGATTATTATATTTATTGAAGATGCATACATCTGAGGTGTAAACATATGAATAACATCTAAAGAATGCACTTTGAACCCGTTAGATGAGGACAGATATACGAGTGGTGGTATATTGATTGCACAGTCATTTAATTGAGAACTGGTCTAAAAAAAACGACTGAAATGCTGCAGTCTTCCAAACACATGATAACAAATCCCCTTTATGTGCCAAATATAAGGCTGAAAGAGAAACTAGTTTGGACTTGGTCAGACTTAATCCACATGGCAAATATCTTGACAATGCTAATAAACAACCACCATTTGGACTTCAGTATCAGAAGATAACCACCACTATGGAACATTCCACACCAAGTAATCAGTACCTTCATGAAAGAAAGCAAGGAAGTATAATTATTAAGAGAAAAATGGCATGGAGAAAGCAACAAAAAAAAAGGCGATGTGGATATAGATGTAAGTTACTTAAAGTGCAATAACAGAACTAGAAATTTTCAACAAGACCATAGATCAGGGCAATTTGTTTCCCAACTGAGTAGTTTACTATTGGATCTGAATTCCAACAAAGTAAGCATTGTGTTGATTACCTCCTGTGAAGGCAAGAAAACCAGCTGATAGAAATGGCATTTAAATTTACTCAACTTAGCCTTACAGATCTAATTAAATACTTCTAAGAAAACCCCATTGCTGGGCACTTCTAAATGTTATTTGGCCAAAGCTGAATAGCACAAACACATTGTTAAACTGAAATTCTGAATTTTGCTTGCTATCTTAGTACCACAAATAAATAAATGTGATAATTTTACCTTCCAATAGAAATTAACTAAAATGGGTTGAGCCCAATATTGTACAAGTTCTGTGCAAGGAACTAAGGCAATACTTAAATGGCAAAGTCTTGTTACATTCTTACATACCTACAGGTATATATAAATGATTTTTTTCAAGCTTCTAATGTTTTACATACACCCATTCTAAAGGGGCAATATACCAAAGCCTTCATCTAAGCGCTGTGACCCCTTTAAAAAAAAGCTCAGCTTTTCTTTCTCTCCCATTTACAAAACAGCTCACTGTGACTGACTTCCAATGGCACAGCATCTTCTTATTGTTGCTTTGGAATTACTGTCAATACTTAACTGACAGGCTGAAAGGGGATACAGCTGTAGTGAATTCATTGCTCAATGACAGATAATTGCTGTGCAATTTACTTCATGCAATTATATAATTCTGATCTCTCACAGCCCAAAAGTTTCATATTTAACAAGATAGCTGTTTGTTCTGTCTATAGCTGGCTTAGGATATCACAAAGGGTATCATAAAGTCACAAGATATCTGTAGTCACTTCACATTATTTTTGATGAATACTGTTTGTCATTTTTCTGCACTTTGGTCTATTAATGGGGATCATTGACATTAAGCCACATCACACACTTCACTAAATTAAGTGACTTAATTATTGGAGAGACACTTTTTAATTTGTCAATCAAAAGGTTCAATGCAAAGAAAATGATTAATTGTGCTGTATGGTGTCTGGATGTTAAAAAAAATCAAACAATGCTGGTGAAATATTTGGATGAAATGACTCCAGATGTGCAATCCAATTAATGAAAAAAATTGCCATTGTTTTGTTTTCTTAAAGAGCGTTAGAAAATGAGGAAGATTCATTAAAATCTCCATGTCAGCTGTTTATGATAGTTTTGAGCAACACTCAAACAGTAGATGAAATGGTTAGGAAGATCAAAACATATGGATTAGCAAAAGTACACTAAGTGTTTTATGGTTTCTGAATTTAGGAGAATAAAAAAGCACGAACACTTGTCATTTGTATTGTCAAGCATGATCGTCCATTCTGCAATCTTTGACAACTGTTTCTAATGATTTTCTCTTCAAAGTACTTAATCATTTCAACTCTTCTTTAAAAATGTCCCAACCAATTTCCAAGTGTTAAACAAAGTAGCTTGTAATTATCCATGTAATTTTTTTTTGGTACATGGGTTCAATATTATTCACTTTCTAGTCTCTGACAAATTTACAATTTATATTAACAACTAAGAGGGGGATTGAGTGCAATGTCTTCAAGTCAGCTGGTGAAACAAATACTAAAGTGGGAGAAGTACACAAAATTACTCAAAAGAAATATAGACAACTTAAGCGAGTAGTCAAGAAAGTGGCTTAATGTGGGCAAACACAGTTTATTCATTCTGGTAGGGAGAAAATAAGTAATAAAACAGAATTTCTTAAATGATGAAAAACTATTGAACATCAATGTCCAGAGGGATTTAGCTGTTCATCTATATATAACCTGGTCACAAAACAAGGAAAGACATAACAAAGCTACAGTCCACCTCCCCCTCTCCCTATTTATTCCAGTTCCCTCTCCCCATCGCCCTCTCTGATGAAGGGTCTAGGCCCGAAACGTCAGCTTTTGTGCTCCTGAGATGTTGCTTGGCCTGCTGTGTTCATCCAGCTTAACACTTTGTTATCTTATGCCAATTAATATGTTGTTTTATCCCATTTTTAAGAACTCTCTTTTGGATTGGATTCACTTACAATCTAAATTCTAAAAATGTTATCAGTCAGAGTGGAGCAAGTTGACAAATTGATACTAATGAGGATCTGAATGAAGCTGTTCTCATTTTCTAAAAGAATTTTGATTAATGACTAATATTATTCACAGTAAATGCAGGGGTTTCATTCTCCATATGATGTCCATATCGAGATAACTTGTGACAAGTCCCATTAGTTAGACATTCTGCCTTGACTACTTCAGATTCAAGTTGCATTTTTTTTTAACTTGAGTTTTCTCCATTTTTGCAATGGATAAATATTGCAATATTGCCCATTTTAAAAGTGTTCCAATATAGCAACTCACTGAATAAAGAGAAAAAGCAAGGTGTCTTGTGAGAACTTTTAACATAAAGAATTTGGTAATTTTATGTCTTGCTGAAACAAGTCATTTCTCTTTATTCTTTTTCTTCCAGTGCACAACTTCAAACACCTCACTCCCATTTGTTTTTTTATTGATTTTTCCAGGCAAAGTCCAGAGCCTACTTCATTAATTTAGAAATTTCCAGAATTGCCACATTTTCAGCTATATCCTCTGCATCTGTTATTTCTTAACCTTGAGGAATAAACCATCTCCATCAGGCTCCAGCTTCTCTTGTCTTTCAATTCCAGTACAAAAATCTACATTACATTTGCATAGAACAGTTGTTTGGCCTCTGATGGAGTATTACATCCAATACTGGACACTGCACTTGAGGAAAGATGTGAATGTTTGAAGTGGATGCAAAAGTGATTCACAAAAATAGTTGCAGGGATGAGGAACTTCAGTTAAACTGGACATATTAGAGAAGTTAGGCTTGTTTTCCTCGGAGAAAAGAAAGGCAGAGATTTAAAGCAATTGGCAAAAGTAATAATGCAGATGCAAGGAAAATGACCTTACATGATGTGTGGTTGGAATCTGGAGCACATTGACAGAAAATCTGATTAAGCCATTTCAATCAAGAGGGAACTAGATTTGTTATTGAAAAGGAAGAATGTGCAGTGCCATGGAAAGAAGGTTGCGTGTATCTTGAGACAAAGCGCCCCTTCGGAAAACCAGCGCAAACATGACGGGAGGCCAAATTGGCTCCTTTTAGCTGTAACCATACAATGACTCTCTGAATCGCCAGCTATATTTTTTGTATTCGGGTAATCCGTCAATCGCCAGTGACCTAAATTTACCTTTCCTACACCATCACCGAGAAAACTTGTGACAAGTCCCATCAGTTAGACATTCTGCCTTGACTACTTCAGATTCAAGTTATAGCATATGAATTTACATCATTTTTCTTCTCTTTTGAAAGCAGATGAATGCATAATACCTAACTAATTTATAACTTACACTAATAACTGTAAAAAAAATTTCTTAAAACAGTTGATGAATAAGTGAACAGAAACAATGATCAACTGCAGCAGACACAGGCTTCCAATTCTCTCTTAAGACAGAAAATAAAATAACTATAGAAAATGCCTGAGAAGCTCAGCTGGTCTGATAGCATCTGTTGGAAGAGAAAGAGAGTTAACATTTCAACGCTGGGAAGACCCCTCTTTAGACTTAAAGGTGGTGAAATATAGTTATTTTTATATTTTTAATTATTTTTTAAGTTAAATAACTACCTCTGGCTAATAATTACCCTGCAGTGTAAACTAGGCGAGACACAAAGCTTCTGAACCTTAACTACTACACAGGGGTGGTGTGGTATTAAACATTAACATTGCAGTAGCAAACCAAGGACTGGTTCATTAGTGAGTTACAGAAAACATTTCTCTGAAGTGTACCTTTACTCCACAGGTGTTGAAATTGATCACCATCCATAGGTTGATTGAGAATTAACAGACAATATTTCAGTTTCCCTGAAATGAAAAACAGTAAGATTAACAAGGAAAGTGTGTAGTCATACTACAGCAAATTATTTGTCCACCATCTTACAAGTGTTATTTTTTCCAAGATGGTGCTTACTGTTGTTTTGCTTCTTCTTCCTACACTTTTAAATCATGTTGCAATTCCATCTCTTTCCTCTTCTAAATTAATTGAGCATCATTAATATCAATAACCTCCCCATATTCAAACTTTAAATCCAGTAGCAAAGTTCAAATCCATGCACAATTCATGTGCATGGTATTTGTTCCTATAAACTTGGTTTTAAAAGGTGAGGAAGACTGAGAACATCAGCATTACAGAAAAGATATAATTGCATTAAAGACAGCATAATGGTGATTTACAAATGCCTTGCAAGAGCTGGAAAACTGCAGCTATGAAGGAAGACTGGATAGGCTTGCTTGTGTTCCTTCGAAAGGGGGAAGCTGAGGAATGACTTAATTGAGGTGTACAAAATAATGAAGGAGTAGGATAGAGCATTTTGGGAAGATTTGTTTCCCCCAGCTGAGAGTGCAGTAACCAGGAGACATAATTTTAAGGTGATCAGTAAAAAGATGCGATGGGGCCTGAAGTAAAACCTCTTCACCCAGAAGGTGGTGGGGGGGGGTGGAATACATTGCCCAGTTTGTAGTTGAGGTACAAACCCTTAATTCATTGAAAAGGATTCTGGATTTGCATCTGAAGCACTGTAACCTGCAAGGCCACAGACTAGTAGTCTATCCAGTGCACACTGGAGGAAGTCATCAGGTCAGGAAACTTGTGTGGAGAGCGAAACAGTTAATGTCTCTTATTCAGAACTGAAAGGTTCTGGAAAATACTGGCTTTTATATTGTAGACAGAGGGGGGAGAAAGAGTGAGGAGAACAGATGGTGATGGTGCCTCAAGTCCAAAACTAGGGGACACAATTTAAGGTGAGAGGGGGGGAAAGTTTTAAAGGGGACCGAAGGGGTAACTTTTTCAGAGAATGGTGCATGTACGGAATGAGCTGCCAGAGGCAATGCTGGAGACTGGCATAATCGCAACATTTAGAAGGCATCCGGATGGGTCCATGAATAGGAAGTGTTTAAGAGACATATGGGCCAAATGCTGGCAAATGGGACTAGATCAGATTGGGATGCCTGGTCGGCATGGATGAGTTGGACTGAAGGGTCTGTTTCTGTGATATATAACTCTGACTCTATGTCCCTATAAAGTTCTAGAAAGTTGGATTAGAATGAGTAACTAACTTACTCAGCTGGCAAAGAGACATGATAAGCTGAATGGCCTCCTTCTGTGCTGTAATTTTTTTGTTGTTTTGAGCGTTTACACATTACATTCAAGCTCAATGGAACATTACATTGTTAATCAATAAGTGAAGCAAATATGTTAGGGGAATAATAAAACAATTAACTACGGATGCTGAAACATACAAAAACTGAACTTGCTGGAGAAATTCAGCAAGTTTGGTTGCATTCGGCCAAGAAAAAAAGAAGAGTTAATGTTTCGAGTCTAGTTACCCTTCATCAGAACTAGATACGATTACAGTAGTTAAAGGATCTTATAAAATTTGATTACCCAAGAAACAGACTGTAATCAACAGCAAGATCAAGAACATTAACCTGAAAGCTTTTATCTGAGCACATCCAGCTCAGGTGCCTGTGTATGAAATGGAGCAGACCTGCTGATACAAACACTTTTGTGTACAGTCAGTCCTGTGATTTTGTATCAGAGGCAAATTGATTCTATCAGGAAGCATGTCCCATCCTTATGCTGTAAGAAAATCTTCCAAAATGTCAAATTTACGAATAAGATTTCTTTCCAAAACGCCACTTAGAAGTACAAGTTCTTTCCAGTAATACTTTCAATTAAAATGTATTTCAAAGGTTTTCCAAATTTGAGGTGCACACTTTAGCATCTAAATGTTTGCTTCCATGCAACTTACGTATATTGAATCCTCACATGCACACACCAAATTTTTAAGTGATATTTCTAGTCACGAGTCTAAGAACACTCAATTTACAAAATTCAATCCCTTAAAATGCTCATTTTCGCTTCTTTCTCCTACACTTTTAAATCATGTTCAATTCCCTCTCTTTCCTCTTCTAAATTAATTGAACATCATTAATATCAATAACCTCCCCCCATCCAAACTTTAAATCTGGTAGCATAACCAATTTTACACAGCAAAAGCAATTAAATTTAAAATCACATTGACATGCCAAAGAATAAAGATCATAAGTGCTTAATACATTGTAACAAAGTCTACAAAGTGATAAGCAGCTTTTAGCTCTGAACACAACAGTGGAAAGCATTAACAATAAGAACAAACAATCACAGCCACTCCTTTTTAAAAGACAAACTTTCATATAAAAAGAACAGTGTCACCTTTTAAACATTCAAAGACCTGAAAGCTTGATATGTTGCCACATACTGTGAACTGAACTGAAATGCCTGCAGCTTTTAAAGTTCCCTTCACTCAGTAGTTCTTCACTTATGTTTCATAGTTGTCAGCACAGAAGCTGACAGCATTGAGCAACAACACCAGGGTCAGTTTCAACTACACCTTTCTATGGTAGTTTTGATGTCTGATGTCACCCACGTTGCATGCAAACATGACCTGCATTGTAAAATGACTGTCGACCTCATCTAAATTGATTTTGCCCAAGGTTTTCTGTCTCTGAATTTGTGTTGTTCTCATTTGATATGAGTCCTTATCGACAAGACACAAAACCAACACTAGGTCTGTCACAAATCACTTACTACTGTTTCATCTCAGGCCCTCTCAGCTCAAAGGGAGCTGATATAGTCATGCAGAATCATCTGACTGCTAAAAGTTCTTTTCCCAAATTAATTTGTGCAAGTGCCAGGTTTAATGATTCTTAACTCTGCCCAGTGATTCTTGTTGGAAGTAGACAGTAATATTTAAAGGAGTCCTTTGCATTAAATTCAGCGTCCACTAGGTTACTGGATGAAAAGTCTTCAAATCTTATTTTCAAAATTGGAGAGATAAGTCTTGAACAAGTGAAATATTTCTATTGGGAGAAATTGACTCAGTTGAAATAAGAGTTTGGGCCTTATTGCTGAAAAATAATGTGCTAAGCAGCAGAAAGCAAGTCAGCAGAGACAGACAAAAGGGGTCAAAGGAAGGCAAGATGTATATGTCCTCCATCATGTGGGTCCTGTACAACAGAAAAGCACATCCCAGCTTCCCCACAGAGCAGTGGGTCAAAGAATTCCACTTCAGAAAAGCAATGGAAGACACCTGAGAAGACATTTCATAACTCATTTATTTATTTATTATAAACTTTATTATACTACTTTATTATAAAATTCCTCTGGACAATTCCTGCTGTTTAACCTCCTTAACTCTCGAGTTTAAATACCTGATGTTGTCTCCCTTCCATTTCCATTTCCAAATCTTTCTTCTTTACATTTCCCTCTACTTCCATGGCCTTTTTCTCCCTGCCATTTCCTATTTCCCTTTTCTTACAAATCAGATCTCTTCATTTCTCTTTCTCTTCATAGTTTTCTCTGAACTCGTGTTCCTTTCTCATTTCTCTTTCTCTCTCTACATCAAAGTGAGGCTAAATTAATTCCAGGTGCGATATCTCAATTACAGGTCTTACACCCTGTAATTCTAAAAATTGGATTATTACTTTCAGCACTTTCTCCTTATAAGGCCCTGTTTTTACCACTATCTTCAATTCATCTGCTAACACACTAAATATAACGTTAGTCAAAGATTTCAAACAATCCACTTTTCTATGTTCTATAACAGAGAATTCTTAGCAACATTCAAGGCCAATTTAAAAATCAAATCAGATCTGTACAATTAACTTCATCACTGTGTTATGTTCAGCACTCACCACATATCTGTTTCATCTAAATAGACAGAGACCACTCTTAAATTCAATTAACTCAAATCCTGGCAAAAGCCTCCACTTGTTCTGCGGCCAGCCAATGCTACAACTGGACAAGTTAGATTCCAGAATGAAAGTTGGCTTGATTGATCATATTGACTTTGTTTCTTTCTTTCAATGCGATGGTTGTTCACTGAAACACAGGCACAAATGCCTGCAGATTTTCTCTAAAATTTATTTCAAACAAGGATAAAAAGAAATCAATATAGAAAATAGTTCAGAAAAGCCTTAAAGCACTCAGCAAATCAAAATGTTAATCTATTCCCACACCCCCAACATCATCACTTGACAGCGTCAAATCCACAGAGTTCAACTCAACTGATTCGTTTCAGTTCTTTCTTGTGAACTGTGAAGTCTTTTTCCATGAATACTCAAAACTAAAACCTTACACTCCCTCGATTAATAATTTGCAGGTTTCCAACCACCCACTCCTTCTCTGGAAGTTACTCAAATTAAGGCTAAGTTGCCTGAGGAGAGTAACTATGAACTACTCCGTACTCCTCTCTAAGAAAAAAAATGTTGTGTTTCTTATCCGAGTCAAGTGTCCACTAAGACTTTTCAAAAAATTTCCTATCTTTGGGTTTCTTAAACCAAAGTCAATCCTTGACTATCCAAAACCAAAAACAAACTATCAGTCCTCAAATGTTTATATTCACAGTTATAAGACCAGAACAAAGAAATCATGTTCTTTTAACATGCCAGGGGCTCCCTGCTCCCTCACATAGCTATTTTTCAAACCCTTCACAAGAAGTAACCAAGACACTTAAGCCACTTGTTTGAAATCCAAGCTCTAACAAATGACTTTCACATCTGTGTGTACATTACATATTGTACATTAACCATGTCAAGTTGACTTATAAAACCCTGTAGTTGCTGATGGCAATAATGATTCCAGGAAGATGTAAAAACCTGATGACAGTAAAACCCTGATGACAGTAAAACCATGCTCAGAAATGGAGCAGTATAGGCAAAATTGAGTGATACTGCAGAAAAGTTTGAGATGAAAAATATTACACATTTTCCTGCATCTTAAATTCTATCTGTAATGGGTTAAAATTTAGCACCTACATTATTACTTAAGAAGAATGTAAATAATGGCTTGACAATGCTTTTCACACAAGACGTTGAGTCATAGAATGCCTGAAAGCTATCCTGAACAGAGTTCCCAAAACATTGTGTAAAGCCTTCAAATATGCTTCACATAATATCTGTAAAGCAAGAGAACAATTGAGTTCAAAGTCTTTGCTGAGGTGTTCCTGGCAGCCAACCAAGTACAGAATGGATAGACTACAGGAGTGTACTGTTCCCTCAATCTTTTAAATGCTTAAACTGCAGAATCATGAAGCAAGGAATGTGGGGACAGAGTTGATTATTAAACATAAATTCTTTAGTAAAGATGACTGTCACATATTCATTATGCATACCTGACATGCACAAAGTGTAACAGAATATACAGTCGACAATTCCAACTTCTTATACATTTCTTTTTACAGGGCCAGGTGTAATGAGACATCTTACGGACCAACAGCAGAACTCAGTTTAAACAGGCAACTGAAACAATATGTATTTTTCTTTTGTACAATAACGGGACATCAACAGAATATATAGAGTTGATAGCATATAATGATGATAACATTGTTATGAGATTAGATGGCTTCCGGAGTCAAAGAGAATATTACGGAATATCTTCTTAGGTACAAGGCGGTTTGGTGAGCCGAACAGCCTGTTCCTATGCTGTATTGTAATGTATTGCATTGTATTACGTTGTTAATAAAGAGCTTAAAAGAAGGACCTTGGAGTCTAGAAGCAGTACTTGAAAAATTAAAAGGTACCTGGACGCCATGCACACGGTAAAAAGAACAAAAAACTATCTCGAGCATCAAATGGAATGACTGGTGAATCTTACTGGCAAGAAGGTAAAAATGAAACTTTTCAAGATTCACCAGGATGTCAAAGACATCATGGGAAGAGGAGTAGGTTGGAAAGCAAACTCAGAGACCATACAGCAATGAGCACAGACTGAAGCAGCAGGCAGAAGGACAAATGGATGAAGGAGCAGCTCCAAAGAACAAGTGAAGCATGGAGGCAAATCCATCACTCCCAGCATTATTTCAGGTGATTGACGAATTATACCTAACTCAAGAGTGCAAGGTTTTGAGAAAAAATTGACAATTACAGGTTATGAAAAGAAGGACCAGGAAGGCATTCCTTTATTCTTTATTAATTAACGGCATGAGGGCATCGCTGGCCAGGCAGCATTTGCTGCCCATCCCAAATCGCCCAGAGGGCAGTTTGAGTCAACCACATTGCTGTGGATGTGGAGTCACATGTAGGCCAGGCCAAGCAAGGCTGGCAGTTTCCTTCCCTAAAGGGCATCAGTGGACCAGATGGATTTTTCCTATAATCGACAATGGATTCATGGTCATCATTAGATTCTTAATTCCAGATATGTTTGTTGAGTTCAAATTCCACTAGCTGCCATGGCAGAATTTGAACCTCGGTCCTCACAATGCTACCTGGATCTCTGCATTAACAGCTCAGTGATAATGCCACTAGGCCATCACCTCCCCTATGTGTTGTATGATCAGCAGTTTCATAGAAATAGGGGCAAGGCAGCAGGAGATAGGTGTCATAGGCAAGATTAGTTCAGAGAATGGACTTGGAAAACAACAGAAACAGTTGCACTTTAGTTACTGAAGGCTGCACAGCAACACATTAAACATATATAAGTAGCAGAAACTTGACCACATCTAATATCTGCTTTGTCATATGGATATTATTCTGCTGCTTCGATCTCAGATATCTGTGGTCTGATCATAAAATTGAACTGCTTCGGCTAGTCAGGAAAGGACAGCTTTTTTAATTGTTTCGTACAAAAATATGCAATGTGAGGAAGGCTTTGTTTTGTAAGACCAGCAGGTCTCGATGGGGCAAGTATAGAAACACTACCTAGATGTGCTACAACACTGCCAAGCAAGATGCAGCTGCCTTCTAGACAGCTGGGCAGAGGAAGGTCTTCAATATTTTCAGGATATCCACACATGCGCACATTCCCTCCCACCCACTCCCCAACTCCATCTCCCCCTGAAAAATTACCCTTACCCACTAGGTGTAAATTGAGCTCAGAGGCATTCTGTCTCTCACATGGAGCGTACTGACATCAGCCATCTATTCACTCAGGTATTGGGGCGTCTGTTGCGATTTTGATAGCCATCTTTCATTTGCACTAATCACTCTGTATGAGAAAGGGCTGCAAGACGAAAACAAAACAGCTCAAACAACACTGATGCCAATCAAGGCAAGAGCTGCAGAAGGATTTACCATGGATATAGATGAGAATTCACATTTCTATGTTGCTAATTAACTTAATGGTGTTAATTGGCGATTCACAACGAACCATCTATTAATTCTTACTTGTGGGACATAACTGCCACTTAACAGCATGCTGTTCACATTGAAACATAAACACTCACATTTACTAGTTGTCTAAAATTCATTTCTTTCACATAAAGCTTACAGCTTCTCTCCCAGCACGATTCTAAATTTTAAAAAAAGGTTCCACCCCTTCAAATACAATATTCGTGATTAGTAAGGGTATCAAGAATTGCAGGGTAAGTTGAAGAATGGTGTTGAGAAACATATAAGCCATGATCAAGCAGAGCAGAATCTTCTCCTATATCTAGTGGTCTTATGGTCTTACAAAGACGCAATGAAAACCAACAAAAACAATGTTCCAAACCTGACACTGAAAAAATTAGATGATTAAGTACAATCAACATTGATTTACGAAATGTAAACTATGCTTCACAATTAATAAACAACTCATTATCAGGGTAGATAAGGGGAAAACCAGTGAAAGAAGTGCAATTGGATATTGAAAAGATGCCACACAAGAGATCATTATATAAAATTAGGGCTCACAGGATCAAAGAGTTAAGGAGGCATGGAAACAGACATTGCGGTCCAACTTGTCCACGCCAATCCTGTACTGATTTGGTCCCATTTGCCAGAATTTGGCCCATATCCCTCTAAATTCTTCCTATGTATACACCCATCCAGATGATTTTTCAATGCTGTAGCAGCACCCACCCCTATTACTTCCTGTTGTAGCTTGTTCCATACACACATCACCCTCTAAATGAAAAAGTTGCCTCTCAGATCCCTTTCAAATCTTTCTCCTCTCACCTTAAACCTCTGCCCTCTAGCTTTGGTCTCCCCTACCCTGGTGAACAGATCTTGGCTATTCACTTTATCCTCGACCCTCATGATTTTATAAATCTCTATAAGGTCACTCCTCATCCTCTGATATTCCAGGGAAAAAGACCCAGCCAATTTAGTCTCTCCCCCTAACTCAAAACCTCCGATGCCCACAACATCTTTGTAAATCTTTCCTGAATCCTTTCAAGTTAACAACATCCTTCCTATAGCAGGGAGTCTGGAATTAATGTAGTATTCTAAAAGTGGCCTAGCTAATATCCTGTACAACCGTAACATGATGTCCTAACTCATATAGACAATGCACTGGCCAATTTGTAAAATATGCATTTGGATTGATTAATAAACAGAAAACAGAGATTAATTAATTAATTAGGATTAAAGGCTGTATTTATTGTGAACACAACTACTAGATGGTGCAGCAACAATGCACACACACAAACACTGATTGATAGTGAAAAAGCAGCGACTGGGAACAATGTGTTGCCCAGATAACCATTTCACTATCGGTAGTCCAAATCCTGGAGCTCCCACCCTAACAGCGCTGTTGGTATACTCCACACCAAATAGACTGCAGAGGTTTGAGAAGGCTGCTCACCATTACCTTCTCATGGGCAGTTAGGAATTGGCAATAAATGATGGCCGAGCCAGTGACACACACATCTTCAGGGTGAATGAAAAACATTTACTCTGATCAAACTTAATCTGTAATTTGATCTCCAAGATAGAACAAACTCTGTAAAACTTGAAAATCACTGTAAACCCTGAAAACCTCCAAATAAAAGGCCTGGGGGAATGTAATAGTTTGCGTGTGTCAATGATCACGGGAGGCTCTTTTTTTAATAGCAGGAACATGTGTCACACCAGACAGACAGTCTAACAGACTGTCCACAATCACCACATATGTGCAAACAGACCCTAGCAAGAAAGTCGTCCGGCAGCACATTGCATGACGCGGTTTGGCATTCAGGCCAATTACACAGAGGGTAACAGGGTCATTTTTCATGTAACTAGTACGATACCACAAGCATCTCAGCAATTTACAATCTACATGTCAAGCCCGAGATAAACGAATAATGCGTGAAGTATCCAATTTGTTGATAATAAAAGGTTAGGGTTTGTGCCTCTGAGTGAAAGACAACAAAGCTGCAAAAGAATTTGTCATGTTGAGAGAGTTTGTCAAGACATGAAGAAGAAATATAATCTGGAAAAATATGGAGCTATCTACATTGATCAGGAGAAAGAGCAGAATATTTTTAAAATTAGATTTTGAGACATACTGGTATTCAGAGTTATCAAGGTATCCTTGTATGTACACCACAGAAAGGTAACATGCATTTATTAAAAAGGAATTAGAGTATAACAGTAAATAAACAGTTAGGTCTGGCCGAAACCATACGGATACAGTACCACGCACATTTTTAGTCACGTTACCTCACTAAGGATATAGCTGTCTTGCAGGGAAAACAATACCGGTTCACCAGATGCTAAGATGAGGAAATGTTCACTTGAGGAGAGATTTGGTAGTTAAATCTTATGTGCCCTAGAATTTTCAAGAATAAGAGGCAACTTCATTTAAACTTACAAAATATATAAAGCTTTGAAGGTCTTGATATGGCAGAGACTGGGAGGATATTTCACTGGCTGAAGAGTCTGGAGTTTTAAGTCATAGTTACTGTAATTCAGAGTGAGAATGAGGAGAAATTCTTTGACCAGATGCCTACTCAGGATAATCCAGTCAGAGATTGCTAGATTTTTCATCATGAAGAGAATAATAATATTCGGGAATAGTGTAAGATGGTGTGACTAAGGTAGAAGATCAGCTTTGATCTAGTGAATGGTAATATAAACCCCAGGGACAAATGGGCAACACAAGCGCTTTCTTGTACCATTAAATTCATATTATTATCACATCTCTTCATTTTAGAATAACTGGCACTGGAAGAATAGATTTCCTTTTGTTGTTTTAAGCTACTTATGGCAACATAAATAATTGCCATAATACACTATTATTTTTGGCAGCATAATGGATCAGTGGTTAGCATTCCACCTTCAGGTGACTGTGTGGAGTTTGCACATTCCCCTTGCGCCAAATTGCCCATAATGTTCAGGATGTGTAGGTTTTTTTGGGAGGAGGGTGAGGGCGAATACTCTGTGGATTGGTGTTGACTTGTTGGGTCAGAAGGCCAGTTTCCACACTATAGGGATTCAATTATTTGATTTCTTTCAGAAGATTGGGGGGGGCGGGGTCTTACAGAAACATATAAAATTATGAAGGGAATAGATAAGATAGAAGTAGAGAGAATGTTTCCACTGGTAGGTGAAGCTAGGACAAGAGGGCATAGCCTCAAGATTAGAGGGAGCAGATTTAGGACTGAATTGGGAAGAAACTTCTTCACTCAGAGGGTTGTGAACCTATGGAATTCCTTATGCAGTGAAGTTGTTGACGCTACTTCAGCAAACGTTTTTAAAGCTAAGGTAGATTTTTTTTAAAAATAAAGGAATTAAGGGATACAGTGAGAATGCAGATAAGTGGATCTGAGTCCAAGAAAAGATCAGCCATGATCCTATTGAATGGCAGAGCAGACTCGAAGAGCCGAACAGCCTACTCCTGCTCCTAGTTCTTATGTTCTTATGTACACAGGAACAGTAATTATCCACGGGGATAATAATAATTAAATTTACCTCTCCGGTCATTCACATAGTGAAAGCATTCAGATTTGTCTTTGAATAACAAATAATGCTTCAGAAAGGGAAAATGGATACAAAGGGAAATAGCCATGACTTCTGGTTCCAAGCATATAGCTTTTCTGTCCTGAATTGGTGCCACACATCCTTTAACTGCCCTTTTACTCTTACATGCCTATAGAAGACATTCAAATTCCTTCCAAGTGAGCTAGCAGTCTCTTCTTAGACTGTCTCTTTTTCCCACTGATTTCCTGTTTCAATTCCCCTCGGAACTTTTCACATTTATCTTGGTTCTCAACAATGTGAACAATCTGACATCTGTTATTTTCTTCCCTCCTGCTTTCTGTTTCATCTTACCATCCATCTCTTGCCACTGTCATATGGATTTATGCAGATACAAAGCCAGTAGGAGCAATAGGCCAGTGGGGTCTGTGAGCCTGCTCTGCCACACCAAATGATGATAACTGATCATCCAACTCGGTACCCTGTTCCCACATTCTCCCCATACCCTTTAATCTCTTTATCCCTAAGAACTACATTTAACTCCTTCCTGAAAACATTCATTGTTTGGCTTTGACAACTCTCTGATTTAAGATAAATTGTAGGAGTACTGGAAACAAAAAATGCGAGAGATCAAAAGTGGGTTAGGTAGCTTCCATGGAGAACAAGCTTATGTTTCGAGTCCAGATGTCTCTTCTTCAAAGTAAATAGTGTTTGATTAATGATTTAAGTTTTTTGTTGAGAGGCTGATGAGAATACTTCAGTTGTTGCAGTGGGTATGGCATTGCTAACTTTCCCACAACTCTCATTTCCAGCAGCTCTCAAAGCTTGGAACTTCATCAGACGCACTCACCACCCATCAATACTCCCTGCAGAATGGAAAGTCATGGCCCACTGTTTCGAAACATATCAACTTCTCTACGTGGTATCTGTGTTGTTAGCAGAATATTGTTAGATTTGTTTAACAATTTGTTTATAATTTCCAAGCTGGATATGTGTTAATGTATCTATAACAGCATCAAATCGACTCTGCGCAACATTAA
The DNA here is from genome assembly GCF_030684315.1 of Stegostoma tigrinum. Lineage (NCBI taxonomy): Eukaryota > Metazoa > Chordata > Chondrichthyes > Orectolobiformes > Stegostomatidae > Stegostoma > Stegostoma tigrinum. Next base: position 100,485,687 of record NC_081355.1, on the reverse strand, counting down.
ATAAAAATATTCAATGAGAACCTCTCAGTAATTCACTACTATTCTGCAAATGTGCATGCAATCTACATTTATGCCCAAAGGAGGAAAGAGAATCAGAACTAACAACAAATATTTAAAAGCAAATAGCTAGTGTATGCAGGAAATCTAATTTTAATGTGGCTGCAATTACATTAAAACTTTAAACGCATCAGAATGTTCTATTTATTATTTTACAGGATGTAGATCTCTGACTAGGTCAGTATTTACCAGCAATCTCTAATGCTCTTGACAAGTTAGCAGTGAGCATTCTTGAATTACTGTGGATGTAGATCTTTCGACTGTAGTGTTATAGATTTCTAAGATGTTGATTCAGAAACAGTGAAGGAACAATGATATAGTTCCAAGTCAGTATATTGTGGGTTTGGAGGGGAGAACTTGCCAATAGTCATATTCCCATACATCTCCTGCCCGAGTCGTTCTGGGTGGCAGAGGTCTCCAGTTTGAAAAATGTTGCTGAAGGAGTCTTAATGGACTTGCTGCAGAGAAGGAGCCATTCAGCCAATTGTTTACATCCTGTCTCTCTTTAAAAGGGAATCAGTTCATCCCACTTCCCCATCTTTTCATGCAGCCCTGCAAGCTTTCTTTTGAAATGATTGAGATAAATCAATAAACAAACAATTGAATCTGCCTCTATCACAATCCCATTCAATGAATCCCAGATCCTAATCAGTCACTTGCTTGTTTTGTACTTGGTACACCTTGCTGTAACTGTGCATCAGTGGTGAATGGGGTGCCAATCAAGAGGGCTATTTTGTCCTGGATAGTGTTGTTGGAGCTGTTCGTAAATGTTAATTTGCTGCAATTCTACAAGTCATGAGCATCTCTTCCCAACAAACAATTTGCTATTATTAACTCATTTTGCATAAGTCCACCAATTAATAAATCAGTTTAAAATAACAAGGTGCACAGCTGGATGAACACAGCAGGCCAAGCAGCATCAGAAGAGCAGGAAGGCTGATGCTTTAGGCCTAGACCCATCTTCAGGAATGGGGGAGGGGGTTTTTAAATAAATAGGGAGAGATGGGGATGCGGATGAGGACAGAAGATGGATAGAGGAGAGGAGACAGACAGGTCAAAGAGGCAGGGATGGAGTGTAGGTGGAGAGATAGGGAGGAGATAGGTCAGTCCGGGGAGGATGGACAGGTCGAGGGGGTGGAATGAGGTTAGTAGGAAGGAGATGGGAGTGGGTGTTGAGATGGGAGGAGGGGATAAGTGACAGGAAGGAAGGGTTAGGGAGGTGAGGATGAGCTGGGCTGGTTTTGGGATGCAGTAGACGGACGGGAGATTTGAAGCTTGTGAAGTCCACATTGATACCGATGGGCTGCAGGGTTCCCAAGTGGAATATGAACTGCTGTTCCTGCAACCTTCGGGTAGCATCATTGTGGCACTGCAGGAGGCCCAGGATAGACATGTTGTCTGAGGAATGGGAGGGGGTGTTGAAATGGTTTGTGACTGGGAGGTGCAGTTGTTTATTCCGAACCGAGTGGAGGTGTTCTGCAAAGCAGTCACCAAGCCTCTGCTTGGTTTCCCCGATGTAGAGGAAACCACAACAGGAACAGCAGATGCAGTATATCACATTAGCAGATGTGCAGGTGAACATCGACTTGATGTGGAAAGTCTTCTTTAGGCCTGGGATTGGGGTGAGGGGGGAGATGTAGGGGCAGGTGTAGCATTTCCTGCGGTTGCAGGGAAAAGTGCCGGGGTGGTGGGGCTTGAGGGGAGTGTGGTTCGGACAAGGGAGTCAAGGAGAGAGTGGTCCCTCCGGAAAGCAGATAAGGGTGGGGAGGGAAAAATGTCTTTGGGGGGGGTCAGACTGCAGATGGCGGAAGTGTCAGATGATGTGTTGGATCAGGAGTTTGGTGGGGTTGTACATGAGGACGAGGCGGATTCTGTTTTGGTTGTTATGCGGGGAGGGGGTGTGATGGATGAGTTGCGGGAAATGTGGGAGACATGGTCGAGGGTATTCTCAACCACTGAGGGTGGGGGAAGTTGCTGTCCTTGAAAAATGAGGACATCTGAGACGTACAGGAGTGGAATGCGCCATCGTGGGAGCAAATGCGGTAGAGGTGGAGGAATTGGGAATAGGGAATGGCATTTTTGCAGGAAGGTGGGTGGGAAGAGGTGTATTCTTGGGAGCTGTGGAAGTCAGTGGGCTTGAAATGGATATCGGTTTCTAGGTGGTTGCCAGAGATGGAAACAGAGAGATCCCGGAAGGAGAGAGAGGTATTAAAGATGATCTTGGTGAACTTAAGGTTGGGGTGGAATGTGTTGAAGTGGACGAACTGTTCAAGCTCCTCATGGGAGCACGAGGTGGCGCCAATACAGTCATCAATGTAACAGAGGAAGAGGTGGGGTTTAGGGCCAGTGTAGGTATGGAAGACGGATTGTTCCATGTAACCTACAAAGAGGCAGGCATAGCTTGGGCCCATGCGGGTACCCATGGCCACTCCCTTTGTCTGCAGGTAGTGGGTGGAATTGAAAGAGAAGTTGTTGGGGCAAAGCAGATGAGGGTGTCGGTGGAGGGGGACTGGTCGGGCATGCGGGACAGGAAGAGGCAGAGGGCCTTTAGACCAGCTGCATGGGGAATGCAGGTGTATAGGGACTGGGCGTCCATGGTAAACATGAGGTGCTGGGGACGGGGGAATTGGAAGTTCTGGAGGAGGTGGGGGGCATGGGTGGTGTCACTGACGTAGGAAAGAAGTTCCTGGGCCAAGGGGGAGAAAATGGAGTCAAGATAGGTGGAGATAAGTCCAGTGGGGCAGGGGCAGGCAGAGACAATGGGAACAATTTTACCGAAATTCATTGGACTCTGGGGTGGTTCCCGCAGATTGGAAAACAGCCGATGTGATGCCACTGTTTAAAAAAGTAGACAAAAAGCAGGTAACTATAGGCCAGTTAGCTTAACTTCGGTAGTGGGGAAAATGCTTAAATCTGTCATTAAGGAAGAAATAGCAAGACATCTGGATATAAATTGTCCCATTGGGAACACCCAACATGGGTTCATGAGGGGTAGGTCATGTTTAACTAATTCGGTGGAATTCTTTGAGGACTTGCATAGTGGACAATGGGGAACCTGTGGATGTGGTGTATCTGGATTTCCAGAAGGCATTTGACAAGGTGCCACACCAAAGGCTGCTACATAAGATAAAGTTGCACGTATTACAGGTAATGTATTGGCATGGATAGAGGATTGGTTGACCAGTAGAAAGCAAAGAGTAGGGGTAAATGATAATAAAATGTGAGGCTGGATGAACACAGCAGGCCAAGCAGCATCTCAGGAGCACAAAAGCTGACGTTTCGGGCCTAGACCCTTCATCAGAGAGGGGGATGGGGGGAGGGAACTGGAATAAATAGGGAGAGAGGGGGAGGCGGACCGAAGATGGAGAGTAAAGAAGATAGGTGGAGAGGGTGTAGGTGGGGAGGTAGGGAGGGGATAGGTCAGTCCAGGGAAGACGGACAGGTCAAGGAGGTGGGATGACGTTAGTAGGTAGCTGGGGGTGCGGCTTGGGGTGGGAGGAAGGGATGGGTGAGAGGAAGAACCGGTTAGGGAGGCAGAGACAGGTTGGACTGGTTTTGGGGTAAATGGCTGTTTTTCTGGTGGCAGTCAGTGGTTAATGTTGTTCCTCAGGATCAGTGTTAGGACCTCAATTGTTTACAATTTACATAGACGATCTGGAGTTGGGGACTAAGTATGGTGTGTTAAAATCTGCAGATGACACGAAGGTGAGTGGTAAAGCAAAGTGTGCAGAAGACACTGAAAGTCTGCAGAGGGATATAGATAGTCTAAGCGAGTGGGCAAAGGTCTGGCAGATGGAGTACAATGTTGATAAATATGAGGTCATCCATTTTGGTAGGAAGAACAACAAAATGGACTACGTTTTAAATGGTAAAAAAACTGCAGCACGCTGCTGTGCAAAGTGATTTGGGTGTCCTTGTGCATGAATCACTGAAGGTGCAGTAGGTGACTAAAAAGGCAAATGGAATTTGGTCTGCCATTGCTCGAGGGATGGAGTTTAAAAACAGGGGGTCCTGTTGTATATGGTCCTAGTGAGGCCACACTTGGAGTACTGTGTGCAGTTTTGGTCACCCTCCTTGAGAAGAGATATACTAGCACTAGAGGGGACGCAGAGGAGATTCACTTGGATGATTTCAGAGTTGACAGGGATGGATTATGAGGAGAGACTAAGTAGACTGGGCTTATACTCATTGGAATTCAGAAGAATGAGGGGAGATCTTATAGAAACATATAAGATTATGAAAGGAATAGAAAGAAGTGGAGGCCAGGGAGGTTGTTTCCGCAAGCAGGTGAAACTAGGATAAGAGGGCATCACCTTAAAATAAAGGGAAGCAGATGTAGGACTGAGGTCAAGAGGAACTTATTCACCCAAACGGTTGTGAATCCATGGAATTCCCTGCCCAGTTAAGCGGTTGAAGCTACCTCACTGAATGTTTTTAAGGCAAGGCTAGATAAATTTTTGAACTGTAAAGGAATTAAGTGTTATGGTGAGTGAGAGGATAAGTGGAGCTGAGCCTCAAAGATTGAGGGGCAGGTGGCCTACTCCTGGTCCTAGTTCTTATGTTCTTATGTCCTCGTTTTTCAAGGACCGCAACGTCCCCCCCTCAATGGTCGAGGACATCCTCCACCTCATCCCTCTCCCTATTTCTTTTCAAGCATCTAAATTCTGGAACTTCCAACAATCATTCCTCTCCTCTCAGCATACTGCATGTGTTCGATACGTTTGTCCCGAGCAGGCAGGGAAGGTGCGTCAAATGAGGGAGCCATGGTTCTCAAAAGAGGTCGAACAACTGGTTAAGAGGAAGAAGGATCTTCTGTAAGATTTAGGAAAAGAGGAACAGAAAATGCACTAGAGGGATACAAGTTAGCCAGGAAGGAGCTGAAGAAAGGGCTTAGCAGAGCTAATAAGGGGGCATGAGAAAACCTTGGTGGATAGGACTAAGGAAAACTCCAAGGCTTTTTACACGTAAGTGCAGAACAAGAGAATGACCAGAGAAAGGGCCGATCAAGGACTGTAAAGGGAATATGGGCACAGAGCCAAAAGAGATAGGAGAGGTCCTTAATGAATAATTTTCTTCGGTACTCACAACTGAGAGGGACCTAGTTGTACAGGAGGGCACTGTGAAACAGGCAGATAGGCTAGAACAGGTTGGTGTTTGTAAAGAAGATGTGTCAGGAATTCCGAGGCAGTAGAAGGTAGATAAGTCCCCCGGGCCTGATGGGAACTATCCAAGGATTCTATGGGAAGCAAGGGACGAGAACATAGGGCCTTTGGCAATGATCTTTTCATCCTCACTGTTCACTGGTATAGTGCTGGAAGATTAGGAAGAGGCGAATGCCATTCCCTTGTTCAAAAAAAGGGAACAGGGATAACCCCGGAAAATACAGACCAGTTAGTCTTACGTCAGTGGTGGGCAAATTATTGGAAAGGGCTCTAAGAGACAGGATTTATGATCACTTGGAAAGGCACAGTTTGATTCATAATAGTCAGTATGGATTTGTGAGGGGTAGATCATGCCTCACAAACTTTACGGCATTCTTTGAAGAGGTGACCAACCACATGGATGAAGGTGGAGCAGTGGATGTGGTATATATGGATTTAAGTAAGGGGTTTGATAACATCCCCATCGTAGGCTCACGTAGAAAGTAAGGATGCATGGGGTGGGGGAAATTGGCAGTTTGGATTCAGAATTAGTTGATCCTTACAAGACAAAGGGTGGTCGTGGACATGCCCTCCTGTGCATCTGGAGGAACCCTTCAGCTACATGCTCTTCACGTGAAGGTTTTTCAACATCTTCTGGACAGTGGACATTGCTGTTGGTCCTGTGCTTGTTGTCATATCTGTTCCTCCATTTTTCTACACCATTGTTGCACAGCAGCAACAGTGATGGTCACCTCTGCTGTGGCTGCATCCATCAGTCACGTTTGTAATGAACCCGGGTGAGAAGCAGAAGAAAGAGAACAGGTTCTTATCAATCTGAGCAGTCAGCATTCACATAACGTACTGATTAACATGCTGCTCCATGTAGTGGGACATGGGGCATTCAGAAGTGAACAGCCATGGAATAATGTGTCTTGGTACACTGGAATAGGGTCCAATGTCAATGAATGTACAACCAGTCATTTGGCAAAGAGATGGTTGGACAATGCAAGTGCTACATCAGTATTGAACTCTGCTGCTCCTCCTAGCCCACATCACTCACCAACATCATGGTATAGAACTGAGTCGTTCATTATACTTCTAGTTCAGGTTGAGAGGGAATCAGTTGTGTGCCCCCATGCATCCTAAGAGGTCATCTTCAACTGGCAGGGGCCAATGACCTCATTAACGTTGACTGTGAGCAGCTTGCACTCCATAGGATTGGACACTGCACGGCAGTTCATGGAGATATGATTGCGAATGATTTTGATCAACGCTCTGCAAGTGCATAATTGATGCTACTGCATCTTGAGAAGCCTCCATCAACAGCCAGATAGTGTTGGTGCCCACCTACTTAGCCATTCCTGCCCCCAACCCCCACAGCATACCATGTCCTCCCATGCACGATTGTACCCCCACCCCCCATTATAATCAAATACTCCCATATCCTTAGGCTGCTGTCTCCAATCCCCAACGCCAATTCCCCTCACATTTCTAGAACAACAGTATCACCAAATACCAACCCATGATATTCCCTCCACTGACCTCTGCTGTGGCTGCATCCATCAGTCATGTTTGTAATGAACCCAGGTGAGAAGCAGGACTGACACTGTCTCCATCTCCTAGCCATTTGGACGGATAGCCTGACTGACAACTGATCAGATCACCGACTGAACCTTACATACTGCCCTGACTAATGATCCACTGACTGAGTGCACAGGGCCTTTCAGGACTAACCATGGACAGCTCTACAAAACAACATCAAGATGATTCCCCTGACCCAGACCACCCTAACTGACATCTGACCAGTGACATGCTCCTGGGCTTAATATGACATTGCCCTTGACGAACTTCACCAGGACGCCCCGGAATGACAATAGGCCGGCTTTAATATGACTGAGCAGTATGTCACTTTGACTTTGAGGCATAGCCTTTTAGCTGATGCCATATGTTTGCTGTGGAGGCTGCTGGTACATGCTGTATGCGTGAGAGCAACAGAACACGCTGCCTTGTAGTAACACGTCCACTCCTTTGAACGCTGACTGCTGACATGCATAACAACCTGCCTGGCTTTCTGTCTGCACCAAATAGCAAGGAAAGACAAAAAGTACTACGAGCTTTTAAAGTTCAGCTGAGAGGACAAAGCAGTAAAAGGCAGTTCGGGGCAAAGCAGGGAAGGTGAGCATCCAGGCCAATGACAAGAGAGTAAGTGCTAAGAAAGCAAGTAAACAACTTAGATCCAGCCAGGTCCAGTTGAGATCTGGGTGCCTGTCCCTCCATGCTAAGTGCATAGTTTTCACAAGACCTCCTTGCAGCAGCATTCCAGTGATAGTTGTCAGTTCACTATTAAGATAGTATGACAATGCAGAAGCACGCAGTAAATGGATCGGACATGTGCCCTGATGGTGCAAAAATGCTGGCACACATTGGATATCAGCAGCCGTGAATGTGGGATGCGTGAACCAAGAGTGTTCCAAGAAATGTTGGCATTGGGTGTCCAAGATAGGTCCAGAGGAGCGAGCAGTGAGCTGAGATACCTCCTCTGACTTTGTTAGGAATTCTCAGCATTTAGTTTGAAGTGGGATGCATTTTTTCAGACTGCCTTCATTAAACTAGATCAAGCTTAATAAATATCAAAATCTCGGTCTAAAATATTAAGCTGCATTCATTACAACAAATTAATTATCCAGAAAGAAAAGGTGTGTAAAACTGTAATGTAAAATGTCAAAATTTTACTTTTTATTAACTATCAAGAATTTATCTTTAGAGGCAATATTTTTAATGCAATGTCTGAGAGATGAACATGTGAACACAGATAGAAAATAATCAATTGTACTAAATGTCTTCCGGAAGTACACCAGCTGAAAAATCAAATAACTGCCACAATTCTTAGCATGAGATCTGGCATACCAGTCACACCCACACAGGGTAAAATGGAATCAAGGCACTATTTTAAAGTTTCAAGTAATGAATACACACACACAGAGTTAGCATCTGCATCACCTCAAAATTGTTGCAGCCAGTTAAGCCAAATTATAAAAAGGTTTCATCCAAAGATAGTAAGTTATCAATACAACTGGCATTCCTTGATGTAGCATGAAACCAGTTGTGCCCTCAAAATGTCTCATACAGCTAGTTCTTCATTTCAAATAAACAAGGCTGTTTCACATTTCCAAACAGCCAATTAATTCAGCAGTGCAAGAACACGCAAACATAAAATTAAATCGAACTTACAACATCGAGGGCCGAAGGGCCTGTACTGTGCTGTAATGTAAAGAATCAGGCCATTAGGCTGGTGTTTCTGCTCCATCTGAATCTCCTTCTATCATACTTCCATCTGACCATTTCAGCATATATTTCCATTCTTTCACAAATCACTGCAACTAATCCATGTAGCAGTAGAGTCCACATTCCAATCACTATCTGGGTAATTGTTTCTCACTCGATTTATACCTAAGGTTCCTTATGCTCCCCTGATCAAAGTGAATAATTATAATTCATTATATATTTCTCTAACAAGAGATATCCTCACCAGAGATTATGCCAATACATTTATAACATGCTTTCCAGAATATTTCCACATCATATCCTTCGTTCATTCTTGGAATATGGGTGTTATTGGCTAGGTCAGCACTTATAGCCCATGCCAAGCTGCCCACAGGACAGTTAATAATCATTTATCATAAACATTCCAATTCACCAATTCAACCTGTAGAACTTGTCATGTATCAGTATGGTATACCACTGAATTGTTAATTAAAACAAAAAAGTAATGAAAAGTTAAATTTAGTTCTCACTTAATAGCTCCAGTCCTGCGCAAAGTAAAATCTAAACTGAAAACCTCCTCTCAAATCAAGTTTGGTGTATGCAATGATTTCACACAGAAAAGGTGGTACAAAGAGAAATTATTTCACAACTTATTTTGTCGCTGGGCATTGTGTAGCCACATGCCATGCATTGGATAAGTTGTATTTTAGAGGTCTGTCATGAAACAAATAAATTAACAGAAGGAAAAGTAAAACAGAAAAAAAAGGAACTGATACATTTGATAATGGTTGGGAAATATATTAATATAAAACTGACAAAACTAGTTCTTTTCATTCATCATATTCGCACATTTTTGCAATACAGCATGAAATGATATGTAATGCAGCATACTATTTTTAACATTTATTTCACATAGTTTAAGTGGGATTACCACCATCTGCAAGTTCCCCTCCTGATTACACACTGTTCAGACCTTCACAACCACTGAGTCAAAATTCTTCTCTAAGAGAACAGTGGAAGTACCTACACAACTGGACTTTGACTGTTCAGTAAAGTGGCTCATCACATCACAAGAATAAGTAAAACAAAATAACTTGGGAATGACACAATATTTGATTTAACAACGTGGTATTTCTATTCAAGTGGATGTTGTCTAAAATTTTTCTCATTTGATGCATGAACCGATGATACCTTCAAGGCTTTCAATTGCCATAGGTGAAATCGGATTAAGAAGTTCTCCGAGTTTCAACATACTGGAATTTTAGACTTTGAAACAATTCAAATTTCATAATACTTGACATAATGCAAACATCAGTGCTTAGATTTCAATCAATACTGGAAGCATATTCTTTTCTTCAGGAGTAAAGCCCATTATGCCTTGAAAGGTACATCCAAAGTAAAAAGTACAAACAAGACATAAATGACAAATAGTTCAACAAAACATACAGTTGTGCTGTTAAAAGGTAAAAAAGTACCTGCAGGAAGCAAACACTCCAGGGGAACCAACGTATCATTTGTAGCTGCCATCACTGTAGGCTTTGAAGTTTAGCTTTAGAGACTCTGCAGCAAAACATAATGAATACTAATCACAACTATACGAAATAATCTCCAAAAAGCTCAATTTTAAGCAGTAGTAATTAGCCAACCTCAACTTCTGCCAAGTTGGTAACTGGTAGTTTAATGCTTTTCATTAAAAATTACCATATATTAGTCAGTATTCATGAAATGTAAGACTAAGTCACTTTGCTATAACTTTAACTTGATTAAGCAAGTGAAAATTTGCATTCTATTCTTTTTGACTGTGGGCAGGGTCAGAAATTACACACCAGGTTATTGTCCAACAGGTTTATTTGAAAACACAAGCTTTTGGAGCCTCAGTCCTTCTTCAGGTATTAATGAGAGAGGAAGTATCAGGCACAGAATTTATAACTAAACAATTCAAGTGTCGCACTGTTGATGAGGATATACTAAACGAAACTAAGATGCTGTTAAATCTTTATTCAGTTAGAAGAATTTATTAATTAATATGTATATGCAAATCCCCAAATTCCTTTCAAGTCCCTGTCCTGTGAGAACTAAAGGTTTTATCAGTATAAAGAAGAGGTGACATTTTAGGTAAGACAATGAATGTTAGGTGTGAGGCCTTGTTTAGAATCTGGCTGTGTTTTGGTGTGGAGTCAGACTGGTTTTAATTTGAAAGCAGGAATTTATAAAACACCAAGATAATAAAATGTGAGGCTGGATGAACACAGCAGGCCAAGCAGCATCTCAGGAGCACAAAAGCTGACGTTTCGGGTCTAGACCCTTCATCAGAGAGGGTGAAGGGTCTAGGCCCGAAACGTCAGCTTTTGTGCTCCTGAGATGCTGCTTGGCCTGCTGTGTTCATCCAGCCTCACATTTTATTATCTTGGAATTCTCCAGCATCTGCAGTTCCCATTATCTCTGATTTATAAAACACCAGATTGACTGACTGTCTATAAATTGTGTGCTTTTTGAACTGAATAGAATATATCTGCAAACATAAATTTACCATTTGGATTCATATGTGTGTGTGTGTGTTCGCGTGTGTCCTTGTACACCCCAGTTCAACACTGGCACCTCCACATCACGTTTGACTGTGGTTCGTTACTAACAGTTTCTGTAAGAAATAAGCTATTCGGACCAGGTCAAAAGTCAATTTCATGGTTTTACTGCTTCATGGCTCAGGCTACTGTAAACTTCAGCTGTTATGGTCGGAGTAATTTAAGGTGAAAATCTCAGGCACTACCAAGTTTTAAACTTAACCTGGAAACTGATATCCACTTCAGGCCCAGCGACTCCCACAGCTCCCCAGAATACACCTCCTCTCACCCACCTCCCTGCAAAAATGCCAGAACCATTCCCAATTCCTTCGCCTCCGCCGCATCTCCTCCTGAGATGAGGCATTCCAATCCCTGATGTCCTCGTTTTTCAAGGGCCACAACTTCTCCTCCACAGTGGTCAAAAATGCCCTCGGCCACGTCTCTCACATTTCCCACAACTCATCCTTCACACTCCCTCCCCGCAATAACAACCAAAACAGAATCACCCTCTTCCTCACATACCACCCCACCAAACTCCAAATCCAATGCATCATCCTCTGGCACTCCTGCCATCTGACCCCACTACTAAAGACATTTTTCCCTCCCCACCCTTATCTGCCTTCCACAGCAATCACTCTCTCTGAGACTCCCTTGTCCACTCCACACTCGCCACCAGCCCCACCACCCCCTGGCACTTTTCCCTGCAACAGGATGAAGTGCTACACCTGCCCCTACACCTCCCCCTCAACCCCATCCCAGGCCCTAAGAAGACCTTCCACATTGAGCAGATGTTCACCTGCACGTCTGCTAATGTGGTATACTGTATCTGCTGTTCCCAATGTGGCCTCCTCTACATCGGGGAAACCAAGAGGAGGCTTGGAGTCGGCTTTATGGAACACCTACGCTCGGTTCATGACAAATGACTGCATCTCCCAGTCGCGAACCATTTCAACTCCCCTACCCACTCCTTGGATGACATGTCCATCCTGGGCCTCCTCCAGTGCCATACGATGCCACTGAAGGTTGCAGAAACAGCACCTCATATTTCACTTTGGAACCCTAAGGTCTAATGGTATCAATGTGGACTTCACAGGCTTCAAAATCTCCCCTCCCCGACTGCATTCAAAAACCAGCCCAGCTCGTAGCCGCCTCCCTAACCTGTCCTTCCTCCCACCTATCCCCTCCTCCCACGTCAAGCCCCACCTCCACCTGCTACCTACCAGCCTCATCCCGCCTTCTTGGTTATGGGGATAAGGCAGGAACAGGATACTGATTGTGGATGATCAGCCATGATCATAATGAATGGTGGTGCTGGCTCAAAGGGCCAAATGGCCTACTCCTGCACCTATTGTCTGTTGTCTATCTGTCCATCCTCCCTAGACTGACCTATTCCAACTCTAACTTCCAACTTACAGTCACCTTTACTGGCTCCATCCCCACCTTTTTGACCTGTCTGTCTCCTCTCCACCTACCTTCTCCTTTATCCATCTTACATCGGCCACCCCCTCCGACCCCGTCTCTCTCTCTCTCTCTCTCTATTTATCTCAGAATCTCCTTCCCCTCCTGCATATCTGAAGATGGGTCCAGACCCGAAATGCTTTCCTGCTCCTCTGATGCTGCATTGCCTGCTGTGTCCATCCAGCTCTACACCTTGTTATCTCAAGTTTTAAAATAGTTCAGGATTTTAACTTATGTAATTGTTTATATGGTTATGTTGTGCTTTAATTTGTTTTATGTATCAGCAGTTACTATGAAATAACACATGGTTTCTGTAGTTAATGGATATCAATTCATTTTGAAGCATTCTCAGATACATCATTTGGGATGTCTGGGATGATTCTTAATCATTGGAAGGTAATACTATTCATTCTAAATAGTAATTGCTTGAATGGGTGCCATCTTTTCTTGGCAGATATCTATGGAAGGAGTAAGGCAAGGCAGACAAGCTGCTACACAAGGGATTATTGTACAAAAAAAATTGACGTGAAAAAATGAATCAGGAACAGTAAAATGATGTCACTAAAATAACAAAGTGTGGAGCTGTATGAACACAGCAGGCCAAGCAGCATTTTGGGAGTACAAAAGCTGATGTTTCGGGCCTAGACCCTTCATTAGTCTAGGCCCAAAACATCAGCTTTTGTGCTCGTAAGATGCTGCTTCACCTGCTGTGTTCATCCAGCCTCACACTTTGTTATCTCAGATTCTCCAGCATCTGCAGTTCCCATTATCTCTCTGACTAAAATAACCATTACTTTTAAACAAACCGATCAGAAATTGGGCAAGCATCAAATAAAACAAAGAACTGCAGATGTTGGAAATTTGAAACAAAAATAGAAATTACTGGAGAAACCCAGCAGGTCTTCCAGCTTCTGGAAAGAGAAAAAAGGAGTTCACATTTCAAGTCCAGTAATACTTCTTCAGAACTTGGGCATACATGACCTAACCAACCCCAAGATTGGCCATGAACTTTCTATGCTCTGAGCATCTGCTATCCCGCCTATTAAAAATACAACCATGCAATGCCATGACCAAATCAGGGTTCATCTCTGATTATGCTGTGGGAAAGGGTAATGAGGCTTGCTTTTCAGTAGTTGTGCGTACAAAAAGAGAAAGAAGGGGAAAAATAGAAGAAGAGATAGTATCAAAGCCAATTTAGGATTGGTATTCTATTGTAGAGTGGCTGTGTCAACTGTCTGTTTAGGAGCTATTTATATTACACTTGTTTTCATAACTTAACGAACTGAGTATCGGTGAGCAAATTATTGCTCAGTATAAATAAGAAAATATCTAAACAAGGGATCAATCTTAGTTCAAATAAGGATATAAGAGAGCAAGCCAAGAGCAACACTAGGCATGCTTAACCTGGCAAAGTTACAACATAACGCGTGCTAAACTGCAACTTACATCATGGACAGACCATTAAACTAATACTCTGCTCAAATTCCACAAAAGCAACTGGTAGAATTTAAGTTCCATTAATATATAGGAAAATAGAAGCTAGTGTCAATGATGGTGATCATGAACCTACCATCAATTGTCATTAAAAAAAAACCCATCACAGAATTCTCATTGTGCAGAAGGAAACCTTTCTGGGCATTTTAACTCACTGCCAATCCGTGCCTTTTCCCACAGTCCTGTTCATCATTTTTATTTATATAATCATAAACGTCCTCTTGAATGCCTTCATTGAACTTGCCTCCCACCACATTTCTAGATTGTGCATTCCATATCCTCGCTACCTACTAAGTTTTATTGTTTACCTCAGACGTGTTTATTTTGTAAAACAGCAGGTGAAGCAGCATCCAGTTATTGATCTGTTTATGAGTGGCAATAGTTTCTCACTTTCTACTTTGTTCAACCCCCTCATGATTTTGAAAACTTCTACCAAATCTCCTCTTAGCCTTCACCTCTCCATGGAAAACAGTCTGATTTTCTCCAATCTCTCCCGATGACTGAAATGTTTTATCCCTAGAACCATACTCATAAAACTCTTCTGTGCTTTCTCAGATGAGCTTAGAACTGAATACTATGGTTCAGGGCCTGACCAGTCTCTTATATAAATTATCTGCTCTTGTACTCTATGATTCGATTTACAAAGCTTAGAATATTATGTGCTTTATTAAGTGCTCTCTCTACCTGTCCAGCCACTTTTAGTGATTTATGCACACATACACCAAGGTCGATCTGTTCCCGCACACTCTTTAGAATAATATCTTTTGTTTTATAAAGACATTATATACATAAGCTCCATGTTCTTTATATCAAGCTGCATCACCTCGTGCTGGTCCACACTGAACTTTATCTGTCAGTCCAACAACATGTTTAGAGTTGTCTATTTGGTGTTTTATACTGTCTTTCTCACAGTTTACCATTCTCCCCAGTTTTGAGTTATCCACAAACTATGCAAATGTCCCTAAGTACCAAGATCCAGAGCACTTTCAAACATTGAGAGAGAGAAGTAAGGGTACTGGTACCGAACTCTGGCGAACTCCATTACAAATCTTCCCCAGCTCCAAAAATACTTATTAACCATTACTCTTGGAACCCAGCCAATTCTGTACAAACATTTTTACTGGACTTTTTGTTCCAGGACCCAGTACTTCCTTTACAAATCTATTGTGTGGCACTGTATCCAAAGTGTTTTGAAAAGTCCATGTACAGTATGCCAACAGCCTTCCCCTTATCAAACCTTTTTGTTACCTCTTCAAAAACCTTTAGCAAGTCAGTGAGACATGAGTTTCCTGGAGTCTCCTGAATTAAACCACATTTGTCCATGTGACTATTAATTAGATTCCAAATAATTATTTCAAGAAGGTTCCAAAATTATTTCCAAAAAACATGTTAAACCGACCAGTCTGTAACCATTAAGTCAAAGTTTACAACTTACTTTGAACAATGGCAGAATGTCTGCAATTCTCCAATCACTGGCAGCACACTTGAGTCATAAAAAAAACTGAAATAAAATTGCCAGTGCCTTAAAATTGCTCAGTTTCCTTTTTCACAGACTGATGTTACAAAAACGATTGATCCATGTTGGTAAAATCTATGCTAGGTGAGGTTTGATTTCACTATCTCAGCATCTCACCCACCTCTATACTGTCATACAAATATTCCACACTGATTGATTGAGCCACAACAGCCATTCACTCGTATCCTTTAGGGAAGGAAATCTGCTATCACTACTGGTGCAGCCTACACATAACTCAATAAGATTGTGGTAGACTCATAACTGCCCTCTGAAATGGACCAGCAAGCTACTCAGTTCAATGGTGATTGAGGATGAGGAAACAAATGTTAACCTGTGACACATATCCCACAAAAGGGTAAGGGATCACTGTCTGCCAGTTCCCCTCCAATTCTCACACCTTATTTGGAAATATACTCTATTCCTACAACATTCTGGAGCTCCCTAGCTAACAGCACTGTGGACTACCAACACCCAGGGATTTTGAGAGGCAAGCTCACTGTCAGCTTGTCGAGAGTAATTAGAAATAAGCAATAAATGAATTACTTTTTAAAATAAAGCTCAGTAATCTTCATAGTACTATTGAATACTAAATCAAAATTGTTTGCTTTAATAGGAATCTCCACTTTATAAACAAAGTTTGATTGATTCATTCCCTGAGCATTCTTTTCTCTGTAGTAACACCAGATTCTTCGTCTTTCCCCTCATAGCTTGGATGCTTTAAGCTATCAGTTGAATTACATTTTCATAGAAAGATCACATTTGTATTTTACTTCGTAATAACTTTGTTAGATAACCTCTGGGATTGACCAATGACTTGTCCTTAATTTCTGTCTCTCTTTAGATGTTCCCCTTCTGCAATGGAATCTACAGAAAGAATGCTCTACAAGCAACGCAACACTCAGCTCAAACTCACCGCCAACTCTACGATGTTATCAGACTACCTATCTGACCCCTAGTCCTAGGGAAGCAGTAACGTACCCCAATTAACACTGAAAAGGTTCACGCCATTACTTTCAGCCTTGCTACTAGCTCCCGTCTGTCATTATTCTCATATTCTTAGTTAGATTGATCAAGACTGTTTACAAGTCTATTGTATTCTTAAGCCAAAAGGTGAGCTTGCAATGCAATAAACTCACCATTACTAAAATCCTTCATATGTAAACCTCCAATGTCATCCACAACTCAGTTCATCTGCTGTTCAAATTCTAATTTCATGCTTTTGTTACCTCCAGACCAAAATATTGTGTGCTCCCCTGGCATCTGACATAAAGCTGAGCTCAGCCAAAGCTCTGCTACCTATGCCATTCCTTGTGCTATGTCTCATCCACCTGTTACTCCTGTGTTAACTGACTTACTTAGTCACTTGGTTAATCTTCGCTAGTCAACCAACTGAATTTAAAATGCTGCCCTTCCTGTTCAAATTGCTCAGCCATCCTTGTGTCTAGCCACTTCTACATGACATTAAATGGTACTGTAACGGCTGTGCCACACAGGTGCTAGGCAATGACCGACTTCCAAAATAGAGAATCTAACAAATTCCTCTTGATAATCAATGGCATTGCCATTACTAAATGCCCCACCATCAATTTCCTGGAACTCACAACATAATTGGCAAGCCACAAAAGTTACAATAAAAGATCATGTCCTCAAGAATGGCCATGTACTTAAGCCTCCATCTCTTCATTGAAGGGCATTCCATCACTGATTCCTGAACGGTCAATATTCTGGGGGTTACCAATGACCACAAACTAACTCAGAATAGCCATACAAATAATATGATACAGCAGCAGACAAAAATTAGGAATTCTGCAGCAGAAAATACTTTTCACTTGCCTTTTCACTTACAACTCCAACAACACACATCCAGGTCAATGCAGCTGAATTGAGGGGCATTCATCCACTACTTTAAACTCAATGAACCATTGAGGCATAATGGCGGTATGTGTACCATCTCCAAGATGCACTGTAGCATTTCACCAAAGCTCCTGTGACAGTGCCTTCAAAATGTGCACCTCTAGGGCCTTGAAAGAAAAGGGCAATAGATCCACCACCTGCAAGTTCTTCTGAGGCACACACAATCTTAACTTAATACATTATTCTGCATTCTCTGAACTCTCTGCAGCCTTGACATGATTGTTACATGTCATTTTTTTATACATACCATCCTCTTTAAGAGTCTATCCAACACTGTGCAGCTGTACCCCCATTAGGTCCATTCTAACTTATCTAATCAAAGCCAGATCATCTCCAGTAATAAAATGTGAGGCTGGATGAACACAGCAGGCCAAGCAGCATCTCAGGAGCACAAAAGCTGACGTTTCGGGTCTAGACCCTTCATCAGAGAGGGGGATGGGGAGAGGGAACTGGAATAAATAGGGAGAGAGGGGGAGGCGGACCGAAGATGGAGAGTCCGCCTCCCCCTCTCTCCCTATTTATTCCACTTCCCTCTTCCCATCCCCCTCTCTGATGAAGGGTCTAGGCCCGAAACGTCAGCTTTTGTGCTCCTGAGATGCTGCTTGGCCTGCTGTGTTCATCCAGCCTCACATTTTATTATCTTGGAATTCTCCAGCATCTGCAGTTCCCATTATCTCATCTCCAGTAATGTTTCTTTCTCTTCTTTGCTGTATCACCACCTCAGTGACTCTAAGATACATTTCTTGATTCTCTTCCTATCCTCATCTAAATAATGGCCTTTGCAACAATACTCACATTCATAAGCTAAATACACACCGATGTTATCTGTATTGGTAGTATGCATACCCACCAATCTAGTACAACTTTCCACATATGAACATTGGGAAGACCAAAGAGGACATCTTGGGCAATGAATACATTCCCCTTCCTAATCACCATGCCAAGTTAACCAGACTATTTTCAGTCTTCCTAGTCTTTTTTTGTCTCACTACCCCAGCTCCTAAATGCATAAACTCTTTTTCTTGAAGATTTTCAGTTATAGTTTTGTAAACAGACCTAGCACCTCTATTGTTTCAATATTCTCCTGACTGGCTTTCCGCTTGGCTCACATAACCTTGGAAAGAAAAAGCTAGCACATTGTAAAACGACCCTGCAATTAAAATAATATGGCCATTTCAATTACTTTTGTTCAGTTCTAAAATTTTCCTTCACTTAAATCCACTTAAATAAATGTAAGATAATCTCACAGATCAGGGCCTGTCCTTAATCTAAATGCAACCACTTAGAAACGCAATAATGAAGCAATAATGAACATCAATCTGAATGCAACCGTGTGCAAAGTTAATAATGAGGCAAAACAAAATTAACGAATGCACATGTGCACAGTCTTACGTTAAAGACATCAATCTTCTCGCTCATTAATTCTTTAATACCTACAATATACTGCATGCAATTCTTCCTTGAGGCCACTTTACCAAATCATACCCATGATTTGTTTTCCTCTCACTCATCTCAAACTAATGCGTAGATAGAACTGAAGCCTTGAGCTCTTCCCAGGTATACGTATTGTAATTTGATATGCAATATTTATCACATACAATACAGGTAAAATAAAGTTTCTCCATAAGGAAAGCATAAGAAAAAATGGAGAAAAATGAGGGGTGTAATTGTAATCACTATCACCTCCACATTTGCAAGGCAGGGAGTATTTAAATAGAGAGTGGTGCCATACTCAATGCTTTTTTATCCTGATTTGACTGACTGCAATTCCATGTTGTGGAGATACACCCATAAGTGCCTGTTAGGAAGTGAGTTCCAAGATTTTGACCCAGGACAGTAAAGGAATAGAAATGTAGCTCCAAGTCATGCTTTGGAGGAGAACTCGCAAATCCTGGTGTTCCCACACATCTGATGACCTTGTTAGCAGTTGTGAGGTTGGAGGTGCTATCGAAGGAACCTTGGTGAGCTGTTGTGTTGCACCATGTAAATGATACATACTGATGCCACTGCTGATTGGTGATGGAGAGAGCAAATGTTGAAAGTGGTAACTCAGTCCCAATCAAGTGGTTGCTTTGTCTTGAATGATGTTGAACATCTTCAATATTTCTGGAACCACATGCATCCAGGTAATTGGAGACTACTCTATCACATTTGACATACCTTGCATATTGCAGAGAGTCAGGTAAGTTATCCACTGCATAATTCTCAACCTCAGACCTGCTCTTCTACTCAGAATATTCACATGGATGAACAGTTCAGTTTCTGACTAATAGAAATCCTTAGGATGTTGATGATGGCGAATTCAGCTAATGCAAAGACAATGAACGTCAAGGGGATAATGAAATGTGAGGCTGGATGAACACAGCAGGCCCAGCAGCATCTCGGGGGCACAAAAGCTGACGTTTCGGGCCTAGACCCTTCATCAGAAAGGATCAGAGAATGTCAAGAGGAAATGGTTAGATTTTCTCTTAAAGGAGATAGTTATTGCCTAAATTGTTTGGCACAAGAGCTTCGAGCCAATTCTGATCTCAAGCCTGGATGTTGTCCAGTCTTACTGTAATCGGACACCGGCTTTATTCATTAAGATATGCACAGGTTTTATATAAACAATATGGTGCAATAGAATTAATTTGCTTTGCAGCCAAAGAAATTCTAAGTGCCTCGAGCGACTAACGTACATAACAGTCCTGGGTATTAAAATAAAACCTGCTCAGAACGAAAGTTCAAGTATTAACATCTCAAATCATGAGGTCCAGTAAAAGGTCACTTGTAAGGAATATCAATGAAAATGGATGACTTCAGCCTCATAGCACATAATCTCTGCTTGAACTTAGACTAATGTTTGATTACACTTTAGAAAACTGTTGATCTTTGTTCAGCTGGAGCCAAAGTCACAGAAACATAAACATTTCTGTGACATATGAAGTCAGTGTCAGGCAACAGTCTCAGTTTCAAGGTGCAAGTCACTGAATATTTTTTGAAAGGTCATAGCTTTTAAATTAAAATGCACCAGAGCTGCTTACTGCGGCAAATATTAACTTGCTTTCATTATTTCATTAAATTGTCAGGCATATTAATCTGCTACTTTGTATCTAATCCGACATGGTAAAAATGACGCAGTAAACAATATTTATGATTAGAAATTCACCTACATATTACAAACTTCTTATAAATAATAAAAACGATGTAAAATAAATATTAAAATACAGAATATTAAAATACAGATTTTAATATATCTATAAACTAGACAGTAAATGGTTAGCACTCTTGCCCTTTAAGCAAAGGACTTTGTTTTAAATTCAGCTATGATTGAAACTCCTCTGTAAGAAGCGAAAATCCCAGGTTAAATGAAACTGTGCAGCCTGAAGCAAGTTTCAAGTGGCATAACACCACAGCACGGAATTCTCTATAACTCAACACTAAATAGACAAGCTCACAAACGCAGCTATAAAGATGTCTTATTTGAGAAATGGATACAAAAATACTTAAGTGCAATAATGAGTATACCTCCAAAACAATATTAAACCACAATGCCGAAGAAGAGGAGAGGAAATTTTAAATGCATGCTGTTACAAATGCTGGACTTTACCAGACAGTTAAGTTTTATAACGTCTCTTTTAACTTAAGGTGAGTCAGAGAATTTCAAGAGCCTGAGAGCTTGGAGGTTCACCAAGCAGACATAGAATCATTGAGTTGTACAGCACAGAAAGAGGCCTTTCAACCCACCATGTCCATACCAGTCATCAAGCACCTACCTAGTCCTGGACCCTTCATCAGAGAGGGGGATGGGGGGAGGGAACTGGAATAAATAGGGAGAGAGGGGGAGGCGGACCGAAGATGGAGAGTAAAGAAGATAGGTGGAGAGAGTGTAGGTGGGGAGGTAGGGAGGGGATAGGTCAGTCCAGGGAAGACGGACAGGTCAAGGAGGTGGGATGAGGTTAGTAGGTGGCGGGGGGTGCGGCTTGGGGTGGGAGGAAGGGATGGGTGAGAGGAAGAACCGGTTAGGGAGGCAGAGACAGGTTGGACTGGTTTTGGGATGCAGTGGGTGGGGGGGAAGAGCTGGGCTGGTTGTGTGGTGCAGTGGGGGGAGGGGACGAACTGGGCTGGTTGAGGGATGCAGTAGGGGAAGGGGAGATTTTGAAACTGGTGAAGTCCACATTGATACCATATGGCTGCAGGGTTCCCAGGCGGAATATGAGTTGCTGTTCCTGAAACCTTTGGGTGGCATCATTGTGGCAGTGCAGGAGGCCCATGATGGACATGTCATCAAGAGAATGGGAGGGGGAGTGGAAATGGTTTGCGACTGGGAGGTGCAGTTGTTTTTTGCGAACTGAGCGGAGGTGTTCTGCAAAGCGGTCCCCAAGCCTCCGCTTGGTTTCCCCAATGTAGAGGAAGCCGCACCGGGTACAGTGGATGCAGTATAC
This sequence comes from Stegostoma tigrinum, assembly GCF_030684315.1. NCBI lineage: Eukaryota > Metazoa > Chordata > Chondrichthyes > Orectolobiformes > Stegostomatidae > Stegostoma > Stegostoma tigrinum. Next base: position 100,463,858 of record NC_081355.1, on the reverse strand, counting down.
CACATTGGCAGATGTGCAGGTGAACCTCTGCTTGATGTGGAATGTCATTTTGGGGCCTGGGATGGGGGTGAGGGAGGAGGTGTGGGGACAAGTGTAGCATTTCCTGCGGTTGCAGGGGAAGGTGCCAGGTGTGGTGGGGTTGGAGGGCAGTGTGGAGCGAACAAGGGAGTCACGGAGAGAGTGGTCGGGGGGCGTCCAGTCCCTGTACACTGTACACCTGCATTCCGCATGGAGATGGCCTCAAGGCCCTCCGCTTCTTCCTGTCCCGCAGGCCCGACCAGTCCCCCTCCACCGACACTCTCATCCGCCTAGCTGAACTCGTCCTCACACTCAACAACTTCTCTTTTGACTCCTCCCACTTCCTACAGACTAAGGGGGTGGCCATGGGCACCCGCATGGGCCCCAGCTATGCCTGCCTCTTTGTAGGTTACGTGGAACAGTCCCTCTTCCGCACCTACACAGGCCCCAAACCTAGCTAGGGGGTGGGCTTGAAATGGACATCAGTTACAAGCTGGTTGCCTGAGATGGAGACTGAGAGGTCCAGGAAGGTGAGGGATGTGCTGGAGATGGCCCAGGTGAACTGAAGGTTGGGGTGGAAGGTGTTGGTGAAGTGGATGAACTGTTCGAGCTCCTCTGGGGAGCAAGAGGCGGCGCCGATACAGTCATCAATGTACCGGAGGAAGAGGTGGGGTTTGGGGCCTGTGTAGGTGCGGAAGAGGGACTGTTCCACGTAACCTACAAAGAGGCAGGCATAGCTGGGGCCCATGCGGGTGCCCATGGCCACCCCCTTAGTCTGTAGGAAGTGGGAGGAGTCAAAAGAGAAGTTGTTGAGTGTGAGGACGAGTTCAGCTAGGCGGATGAGAGTGTCGGTGGAGGGGGACTGGTCGGGCCTGCGGGACAGGAAGAAGCGGAGGGCCTTGAGGCCATCTCCATGCGGAATGCAGGTGTACAGTGTACAGGGACTGGACGCCCCCCGACCACTCTCTCCGTGACTCCCTTGTTCGCTCCACACTGCCCTCCAACCCCACCACACCCGGCACCTTCCCCTGCAACCGCAGGAAATGCTACACTTGTCCCCACACCTCCTCCCTCACATCCATCCCAGGCCCCAAAATGACATTCCACATCAAGCAGAGGTTCACCTGCACATCTGCCAATGTGGTATACTGCATCCACTGTACCCGGTGCGGCTTCCTCTACATTGGGGAAACCAAGCGGAGGCTTGGGGACCGCTTTGCAGAACACCTCCGCTCAGTTCGCAAAAAACAACTGCACCTCCCAGTCGCAAACCATTTCCACTCCCCCTCCCATTCTCTTGATGACATGTCCATCATGGGCCTCCTGCACTGCCACAATGATGCCACCCGAAGGTTTCAGGAACAGCAACTCATATTCCGCCTGGGAACCCTGCAGCCATATGGTATCAATGTGGACTTCACCAGTTTCAAAATCTCCCCTTCCCCTACTGCATCCCTAAACCAGCCCAGTTCATCCCCTCCCCCCACTGCACCACACAACCAGCCCAGCTCTTCCCCCCCACCCACTGCATCCCAAAACCAGTCCAACCTGTCTCTGCCTCCCTAACCGGTTCTTCCTCTCACCCATCCCTTCCTCCCACCCCAAGCCGCACCCCCCGCCACCTACTAACCTCATCCCACCTCCTTGACCTGTCCGTCTTCCCTGGACTGACCTATCCCCTCCCTACCTCCCCACCTACACTCTCTCCACCTATCTTCTTTACTCTCCATCCTCGGTCCGCCTCCCCCTCTCTCCCTATTTATTCCAGTTCCCTCCCCCCATCCCCCTCTCTGATGAAGGGTCTAGGCCCGAAACGTCAGCTTTTGTGCTCCTGAGATGCTGCTTGGCCTGCTGTGTTCATCCAGCCTCACATTTTATTATCTTGGAATCTCCAGCATCTGCAGTCCCCATTATCTCTCACCTACCTAGTCCTGTTTTTCAGCATTTGGCCCCCTAACCTCGTATGTTATGTGTTTCAAGTGTTCGTCTAAATCCTTCTTTAATGTTGTGATAGTTCCCCATATGTACTATCCTTTCAGGAAGTAAATGCCTCATACCCACCACAGTCTGAATGAAAAAAATTTCCTTAAATCCCTTCCAAATCTACAGTCCCTAGTTATTAACCCCTCCATTAGGGGAAACATTTCTTCCTATCTACCATATCATACCTCTCATAATTTTGTAGACCTCAATCAGGTCCCTCCTCAGTCTTCTCTACTCCAAACTAATATTTCTTCATAACTGAACCTCTCCAGCCGAGGCAACATCCTGATGAATCACCTCTGCACGCTCTCCAATGCAACCACATCCTTCATAAAATGAGGCACCAGAACATCACACACTACATCTGGTGTGGCCTAACTTTATCTACACTCCACCATAACCTGCATGCTGGTTGAATTCATTGCCTCAGCTTATAAAGATAAGGATCCTGTGTGCCTTCTCAACCGTCTGTCCTGTTGCCTTCAACAATCTATGCAGATACACAGCAAAGTTCCTTTGATCCTCTGAACTTCTGAGGGTTCTACCATTCATTGTTCTCTCCATTGCCTTGTTAGTTCTCCTAAAATGCATTACCTCACACCTTTCTGTCTTAGATTCCAATTGCCAATTTTCTGCTCTTCTGACTGACCCATCTGTTATTGTGATCCAAGGCTTTCCTCCTCACTATTTAACACACCACCTATTTTTATGCCTTCTGTGAACTTAGTGATCAAAGCTTCTACATTTAAGTCTAGACTATTAATGTACACTATGAACAACAAGGGACCCAGCACAGAACCTGTTGTATGTTACAAGGTACAGGTTCCCAGTCAAAAAAAAACAATCTTTGACCATCATCTCCTGCCTCCTGTAATAAACCAATTATAAATCCTATTTATTAAATAGCCCTGAATCACATGATGTTAGCCTCGTCAAATGCCTTATCGAACTTCATTTGAACAACTGCACTAACCTCATCCACAAATCTAGTCACGTCTTTGAAAAATTCAATCAAACCTGTCAGACATGATCTGCCCTAACAAAGCCATGCTGATTATCCTTGATTAATCCTTGCTTCTTCAAATGGAGATTAACTCTATCCCTCAGAATGTTTTCCAATAGCTTCCCTACCATAAATATTACACTCATTGGCCCATGGTTCACTGATTCCAACCAGCCTCTTCGATAACACTACCATATCAGCTGTCCTCCTGTCCTCCAGTCCTCTGGTGATTCTCCTGTGTCCAGTCAGGATTGAAAGATAATGTTAGGGCCACTGAAATCTTCTTCCTTGCCTCCCATAAGATACATCACATCTATGTCTGGAGATTTATCCAATTTTAAGCCTGTTAAAATTGCTACAATCTCCTCCCTCTCAATTGTAATTTATTCAAGTATATCAATGTCCTTTTCCATGATTTCTACGGCTACACCATCCTTCTTTATCATGAATACAAATACAAAGTATTTATTTGAAACCTCACCTGCTTCTAGCTCCTGACACAGTTTGTCACTTCGGTCCCTGAAGTGCTCTACGCTTAGCTTCATTATCCTTATATACTTATAAATTGCTTTTGGACTTTCATTTATTTGACCGTCAAAAGTTTTCTTCATGCCTCTGTCACTTTGCTGTCCTGCTTTTTTTAAACGTAACCCTGTACATTTTCTATTTCTAGAGTTTCTCTCATTTTGAGCCCTCAGAATATACTGTAAGCTTCCTTGATTTTCTATACCGAATCTTGTAATATCCTTGACACCAACTGTGCACTGAATTTGTCTGTCCCACCCTTGGCTTTTACAGGAACATGTTGGCCCTGCACATTCACCATTTCCTTTTAAAGGACTGAAGTGGATTTTCCCACAAGTAGCTGTCCCCTTCCACATTGGCCAGGACTTAACTTATGTTACAACCAGCCTTCCACATTTCCAGAATTATTTCTAGTTCACCTTTGTTCTTTTCCATGACTACCTTAAATCTCACTGATTTATTGTCACTATTATTGAAATACCACTTTCACCCATTGCCCAGCTTTGTTCCCATCACCAGCCTGTCTTGTTAGGATTTTTGACATGATGGCTGAAAATGTTCTTCTCAGAACTGGTCGGACTTTTGGTTGTCTGTTAATTAATGTTTGAGCTATGTTGATTATAGGAAACATATTGCAATAAAATTCCTAAAACATGGAATTTTGTCCTTAAGTTACTTCCAGTGGTTGGGAATTACATTTCTTTTTAAGATAACCATCTCTATAGAGAATTAGATTGGTCTTTTTTGCATCCCGAACTTTAATATTACTATAATTTCAGATGGCACTTTCAGTTATTTTGGCATCACTGTTTGTCTGGAATATCGTCTCTCAATCTCTCTGCCTCCCTACCTCACTGCCATCCTTTAAAACAATTAAACTAATGAACCAAGTTTTTGATCATCTGGTCCAAACTCTCCTTAGGTAGCTCAGTGTCTTCAGGCACAGGGAGGTGAATCTGTGGAACTCATTGCCATAGAAGGCTATCGAGTAAGGTAAGACAGAGATGCATAGGTTCATGATTTGCTAGGGGATCAAAGGTTACGGGGAGAAGGCAGGAGACTGGGATTGAGAAACTCATCAGCTATGATCAAATGGGGGAGCAGAGTCAAACGGTGAATGATATAATTCTGCTCCTTTATCTTATGATGTTGAGTACATCAGAACTCCAATTCTAACTCAGAAAAAGTCTCTGGCATCCCAGATACTGGAAGATCTGTAGTAGTGGCTGGCTCCCACAGACCCAAAGCATTCATAAGGTAAACTTGCAAGACTTGCTGATCGGCAATCAGGAAAATTCTCAAATCAGGATAGTCTGGACTGAGATCTCAGTACCAAGGAAACTGTACTGACTCCTTCATTCCACGATATCAGGTATTATTTGTCCAATATGTTGAACATCATTATACATTTGCATGTTGATTTATTGCAGAAGGGATTAATGCAAACTTTTCTCTAATAATTAATGACCAATATGCCAGTTAGCAACTGGGAATAAAGGGGATAAGCTTAAAACTCATGACCAAAAGAATTATGGAATAACAAAGTCAATTTTTTTTAGCATGAAGGTACAGCAGGTAATAAAAAGACAATTGGAATTTTTCTAAAGGAACAGAGCAAAAAAGTAGGAAAGTGTGCAGGGCATTAGTAAGAACGCATCTAGAGCTATGCATGCAATTTTGGTCCACTTACATGAGAAGGGATGAAACTGTGTTGGAGGGAGTTCAAAGAAAATTCACTAGATTATAAGATAAAATACTTATCTCTGAAAACAAAGAGAAATTGAGCAGTTTAAGACCTATGCTGTCTCAACTTTAGAAAAACAAAAGGAGATCTAATTAAGGTATATAAGATGCTAAAGGGGATTTGCAAAGTAGACAGAGAAAGAATGCTTCCTCATGTGAAGCAATCTAGAATAGGAGGACATGGTTTTAGGATAAGGGGTTAGCAGATTTCAAACAGAAATGAGGAGAAATTACTTTGTTCAAAGGATCATAAATATGTGGAATTCACTACCTCAGAGCTGGATGCTGAGACATTGGAGTACATTTAAAGGAGGAGATAGATCTTTAATTATAACAGGCTGAAGGGTCAGGGAGTGGCAGGGAAGTGCAGTTGAGACTGAGATGACATCAGCTATGATTGTATTAAATGACGGAGCAGGCATCTAGCTCTTATGTTCTTGCATGGAGGTTTGTTAGGTTGTAGGAGGATCTATCAGGAGAAGTTGGAGAAACTAAAGCCATAATAGTTCTCCCCAACTTCTCCACATACTTAAAAAGATTACAGGAGAATGAAAAGGAATGGTATTAAGTGGGTATCTCAGAGTCAGTACAAGTGCATTTGGCCAGAAAATTGCACTCGTACATGGGCAGTACACATGTAGAAAAACATTCTAATAAATCATACATTCAAACTTATTGATGTATTTCACCTTCCCAATATTCATAATATTGTGACATCTTACCACAAATTGACCCAAAAGGGACTGCAGATCAGCTGCTTATCCTATTAAGGCAGTGCTGGGAGCAATCATAAGCATGTCTTTTAGTCTCTAAAATGTGTATTTATTGAAAGGCCAGTCTGAACAACAGTTTAGATGCAAGAATGTGGTTTGTTGGGCACTGAAAATTAGTACTGTAGTCTTTATAATAATTCTAATGACAAAAACATGTTACTTCATGCCTTTTTTGTATTTTCATTTCCTTTTATTTGTTGTAATTATACTCACAATTGTACAGAAAACTCGAGGTACTTTCAGCTATGCCTCTGAAAAAGAGAAGTATTTACACAGAAGCTGAAGACCTCAAAAATCCTTAATTCCTGGCAGACAACTTTACGTTTGAATTGGCCAAGTAATACCAAGGTAAAATTTAACAGTTGGCAGATAAAGGAGAATCCATAGAACTTCTGCAAGTATATTAAGGGCAAAACAGTAACTATGAAGAGAATAGGGTCCATTTAAGATCAACAAGGCCATCTATGTGTGGAATCACAGGAGATGGGTGAGATCCTAAATCAATATTTTGCATCAGTATATTTACTGTGGAGAAGGACATGGGAGATAGAGAACTTGCAGAAAGAAACAGTGATGTCTTGAAAAAAAATTCTCATTGCAGAAGAGGTGGTACAGGAGGTCTTAAAATGCATTAAAGGTAGATAAACCTTGGACCTGATCAAGTATATCCCAGGACATTGTGGAAAGCTAGGGCAGAAACTGCAGGGCCTCTAGCAATATGTATCATCACCAGCCAACAGTGAAATGTCAGAAGACTGAAGGGTAGCTAATGTTCTGTTTTTTTTATAAGAAAGGCTGCAAGGAAAAGCCAGGGAACTGCAGACTGTTGAGCCTGACATTAATGGGTAAGTCCTTGAAAGGGATTCTGACAGACTAGATCTACATGCATCCGGAAAGGCAAGGACTGATTAGGGATAGTCAGCATGCCTTTGTGTATGGAAAATCGCATCTCACAAATTTGATTGATTCTTTCAAGGAAGTGACCAAGCAGACAGATGAGGGCAGAATGGTAGCTGTCGTCTACATAGACTTTGGCAAGGCCTTCGACAAGGTTCTGCATGGTAGACTGGTTTATGAGGGTAGAACATGTGGGAGGCGGGGGAGCTAGCCAATCAGACTCAAAATCAGTTTGACGACAGGAGACACAAAGCGGTGGTCGAGGGTATGTTTCAGACTGGAGGCCTGTAACCACTGGTAACTGCAAGGACCTGTGCTGGGTCCCTGCTGTTCATTATTTACACAGACAAGTTTAATGAGAATATAAGAGGCATGGTTAGTAATGGCCCCAAAATTGGTGGTACGGTGGACAGGCCGAACATTGGCAGTTGGAGTTTGAATTGGATAAATATAAGGTGTTACATTTCAGTAGGACAAACTAAGGCAGGACGTACACAGTTAATCGTAGGGCCTTGGGCAGTGTTGTTGAACGGAGAGACCTAGGCTTCAGATACTTGGCACACTTGCCTTCATTGGTCGGAACAGCAAGTTTAGGAGTTGGGACATCACATTACGGCTATACAAATCACTGGTAGGATCGCATTTGGAATACCGCACGCAATTCTGGATGCAATTACACTGAAAAGGGTGCAAAAATCGATTTTCAAGAATGTTGCGGACACGGAATTACAAGATGATGGATAGGTTGAGACTTTTTCCCCAGAGCATAGGACACTGCGATGTGACAATACTGGGGTTTACAAAACCATGAGGGGCATAGATAATATGAATAACCAAGGTCCTTTCTGCACAAAACTAGAAGGCACAGGTTAAAAGGTGAGAAGGGAAAGATTTAAAAGGGACCTGAGGGGCAGCTTTTTCACACAGAAAGTGGTGTGTAAATGGAAGGAGCTACCAGGGATAGCAGTAGAGAAGAGTGCAATTACAACATTTAAAAGACCTTTGAACTGGTACATAAATAGGAAATTTTTAGAGGGATATGGGCCAATTGCAGGTACATAGGACAAGAACAGTTTAGGAAACCCGGCCGGCATGGATAAGTTGGGCCAAAGGGTCTGTTTCCATGCTGTATGCCTCCATGACTAAGGGTCTAAATGTTTAACTTCTTTCTGGGTTCAATTTGGTGTACACTTCTCCAAGACAGTGAATGACTACAAAGGGATCTCAACACCAAATTGCTGAAGCAGTAAAGTATAAACATAAACCTCTCGCCAAGATACAGAGAAATAAGTATTACTAACTACAGCATTAGTTTATGAGACAATCATAGTACATTTTAATGCTTTTGCATTTTCAAGGAATTTATTTTTAATCCTTTAAGAACTGTAAATATCAACAATATTGGCAATTAAAACATGGTTATGGTTTTGACATGTCAACAAATTTTCCATACAAAGTAAAATAATTCCAAAACAATTAAAATAAAAAGTCCTCAAAAACATTAAAGCAGCGGCTTTGACAGAGTGATAGAGCCTCATAACATTAAAAAGCATAACTGCCATCAAAACAGATAAAAGCTTGGATTTATACAAGCTAATGATGCCACTGACCTATTTTGAGGTGAACTTGTCAAGTCTCTATGAATAAACCTCTTTACACTGTGTTTCTAAACCATTAGTAATAGATGCAGAGCTGTAATGTGCTGCACCAATGTTAATTGATGTGGGTGGGAGTGCCACCTACTCAAAATGCTGTCAAATGGAACAAAACCTCACTGAAATGGGTTATGTGACTTTTATAAACTACAATGTGCTGAGTATGTGCCCTCAGAAAGATCAGACTTCGACAATGTGCATTAACTTGAGGCTTATTTTAAAAAATACTTGGTTTCCTTCTTACACTTTACCATTGAGTTATCATCTTCTCATAAATCAGTTGATAGCAACAATAAAACATGACAACCCCAACAACAGCAGTTTCCTTTCCAATCCTGTCTGCTCTTCTCTCCGAGCTGCCAACCCTCCAAGATTTTCCTCAAGTTTCCAGGAACAAAAATTTTATTTCCTGAATGTTGCCGCTAGCAAACAGTGGAATAAATATCACAACACTGAGTGTTTTTTTTAAGAGAAGTCTTCTTTGAGCTTCTCAATTACTCATCATAAAGAAAACTGGCAAAGGCAAAAAAAAAATGGCTCTGACAGAGTGAAGTTTGAGAGGTGGTCGTCTATGAGACTTCTAGGAATACCTCAAAACATTGTTGGCAACCCTATTCTCGCTACACACAGCTCCCTGGTTTTCAACTCAAATACACATCGCCCTGCGCTCCTTCCTTTCCATTCCCTCAACAGGCAAGAGGGGAGGTGGTGATACAGTGATTACGTTACTGGTCCAGTAATGCAGAGCTCCAGGCTAATGTTTGTGGACACAGCAGGAGCAATTTGAATTTTAAAAGAAGTCTGGAATTAAAAGCTAGCCTGATAACAACCATGGGCAATTGTCATAAAAACCCATCTGGTTCACTCACATCCACTAGGGAAGGAAGTCTGCCATCCTTACCTTGTCTGGTTTATAGCAGCAAGATCAACTCTTAATTGCCCTCCAAACTGGCATAGTAAGCCATAAACCTCTTTACACTGTGCTTCTAAACCATTAGTAATAGATGCAGAGCTGTAATGTGCTGCACCAATGTTATCTATCAAACCGCAACAGAGTCCTAAAGAATGAAACTAGACAAACCAACTCGCACCCATAGATGCACCAGAAACAACTGCAGCAAACGCAGTCCAATCGATCCTCAATATCTGGAGGCTTGTGTCGAAATTGCTAAAGCTGTCCCATGGTCTAATTAAGCAACAGCCTGGCATAATCACAGTCAGGGAATCATACCTTAGGAACAATGTTTCTGACACTACCATGACCATTCCTACATATGTTCTGTCCCATTAATTAGAGGCAGGGGCACAGCAGTAAGCAGTCAGGAAATTGTCCCAGGTGTTCTCAACATTAACTTCTGCCCCATGTCGTGTTGTGGCCTCAGGTCAATCATGAGCAAGGAAACCTCTTAGTGGTTGCCATCTACAGTATTCTCTTGGCCAATGAATCAGTACAGCTCCATTTGAACAACTTTCGAAGGAAGCACTGAAGATGGAAAAGGGTACAGAATGCATCATGGGTGAAGAGCTTCAGTGTTTCCAGCAGGCCAAATCCTAAACGAGTCTGCAGACATGGTGATGAAACGCAAAGGGAAAAATATACTTGGCTTGCCTTCACCAACCTACCTGCCACAGATGTGTCTGTCTATGCCAGTATTGGTAGGAGTGACCCTCACATAGTCCTAATGTAGACAAGGTCAAATTGAGGATATACTCATTCATGTTCTATGGTGCTACCAACGTTTCATTGGATCAGATTTCAAACATCTAGCAACTCAAAACTAGATATCCATGAGGCATTGTGGCCAGAGAACTGCTGCAGAATTCTATTCAACCAACTCAATTCTATTCTGCAACCTTCTGGTAGAACATATCCCCCAGGTGACCATAATCATCAAGTCCAGAGATCAACCAAGGTCTGAAAAGACTGCAGGAGAACATTCCAGGAACAATACAAGCACAGCTAAAATTACAGTTTCAACCTAAAGAAACTGTGACACAAGATGAATCGTGTATCACACTGCTTAACAGGCAAATGATAGGCAGAGCTAAGTAAATCTACAACCAACAGATCAGATCTAAGCAGTCCTGCCACATCCAGTCACAAATGGTGGTGGATAATGTTTAAAATAAAATACAAATGTAGGGAGAGGCCCCATAAATACTTCTATCCTAAATTATGGGGATGCCCAGAATTTTAATGCTAAATAGGTGCATTAACCTTCGGCTAAGTTGATGATTCATTTTAGACTTCTCCGCAGGTCCCCAGCATCACAAAAGTGAGTCTTGAATCAATTCAATTCACTCCACATAATATCAAGAAATAGCTGCTGCCCTTGTATAATGAAACACCCACAAGCCTATAACATTTAATATAATCACAGCATCCCTACAGTGCAGAAGCAGGCCATTCGGCCTGTGGAGTCTGCACCGACCCTCTGAAGAGCATCCCATCCAGACCCCACCTCCTTAACCTATCCCCGTTACCCTGTATTCCCCATGGTTAATCCATCTAACTACACATCCATGGACATAGTGGGCAATTTAGCATGGCTAATCCATCTAACCTGCATATCTTTGGACTGTGGGAGGAAACCCACGGAGACACAGGAGGAACGTGCAAACTCTACATAGACAGACAATCACCCAAGAGTGAAAATGAACCCAGTCCCTGCTGCCATGAGGGAGCAGTTCTATTCATTGTGCACCCCCAACAAATGTATTTAAGATGTATGCTCCAGAACTAGCCATACCTTTTGGCTAAGCTTTTTCAGTACAGTTACAACACTGCTACTACTCAGCAATGTGTAAAATTGCATGGGTATGCCTTGTGCACAAAAAGTAGAACAAATCCAGCCCAGCCAATAAATCACCCTATCAGTCTACTTTCCAAGGTGACAAAAGGGATCGTTGACAGTGCTGTCAAGTGGTAACTTGCAAGGGAACAACCTAGTTATTGTCACTCACTTTGGATTTTACACCAGGGGCACTCAGCACGTCACCTCATTACAGCCTTACTCCAAAATGGATAAAGATCTAAATTCAAAATGTGAGGTGAGATGAGTGAAGAATGACTATCAAGGCAGAGATTGATAACTTATTGATCTCGCAAGGAATTAAGGGCTACTTGGAGAGTGTGGTTAAGTGGACTTGAAATGCCCATCTGCCAGGATTAAATGGTGGAGTGGACCCAATGGGCTGAATGGCCTTAGTTCCACTCCTATGTCTCATGCTTGATATCATGTCTACATTTTAACAATACAACCTCAAGGACCACTAGCAAAGCTAGTGTCAATGCAAATAAGATGAAAACATAAATGCTCCTGTTAAACACATTTTTTAGTCAACAGTGTGAAGCTCGAGGAGCACAGCAGATCAGGCAACAGAGGAGCAGAGAAGTTGGCGTTTCAGGTTGGCACCCTTCATCAGGACGGGGGGGGGGGGAAGGGGAAGGGAGCTTGGAAAAAAGTGGGGGGGGGGGTGCTGAGGGAAGGTGATAGGTGGATGCAGGTAGGGGGTAGTAGAGACTGGTCAGTGGGAAGGGTGAGGCGGATAGGTGAGAAGGAAGGTGGACAGGTTGTGTCAGTTCGAGGAAGCAAGGATGAAGGGGAGGATTGGACATGGGATGAGGCTGGTGGTGGGAGATTTTGAAACTGGTGAATTCTATGTTGAGGCCATCAGGCTGTAAGCTCCTGAGGCAGAATATGAGGTATTGTTTCTCCAGCTTACACATGGCATCATTGTGACACTGGAGGAGGCCCAGCGTGAACATGTCACCAAGGGAATGGGAGGGGTAGTTAAAATATTTGGCAACCAGAAGGTGTTGTTGTTTATAGCGTGGAGTAGAATCGGTCACTAAGTCTGCGTCTGATCTCACCAATGTAGAGGAGGCCACGTTGGGAGCAACGAATACAGTAAACCAGGTTGGAGGACATACAGGTGAATCCCTGGTCAGATTTGGAAAGATTGTTTACGGCTGTGGATGGAGGCAGGAGGGGAGACGTAGGGGCAGATGCACCCTGCAGTGGCAAGGGAAAGAGCCGGGTGTGGTGGGGTTGATGAGGAATGTGGGGCAGACGAGGGAGTCTTGGAGTGAATGGTCCCTATGAAAGGCAGATAGGGATGGAGAGGGAACTATCTTTTTGGTGGTGGGGTGGGATTACAGATGGTGGAAGTAAAGGAGGATGATGCACTGGATCCAGAGGTTGGTGGGTGTTATGTGAGAAACCAGGGGGACACTGTCCTTATTTTTGTTTGGCAGGGGCGCTTGAGGGCAGAAGTGTGGAAGATGCAAGAGTTGTGGCTGAGTTTAATATTAAAACTGTGAAGACATGGAAATTACAACCTATCCCTTCGTGATTGATTACTGTAAATCCGAGGACCTGTAACATTTTTGTATATAATGTGCTATACCTCACCATCTGGAATAAACCCTCGTAATAATGTAAAGCAACTCAGTATGAACTAATATCATTTTTCTGCTGTCAAGATGAAACAGACACATGAAGAAATTAAGCTTCTCTAGATTGTAAGGTTTTCTTTTCTCTAATCCAGCAACAGAAGCCTTCTCAGATGCACCGTGAAGTGGCATCCACTACAGACTGAGCGCAATTTTGCTCTGTCCCTTTCTGCTTCTTAACGTTACCCCAATAAAAAGGTAAATACATAAACATGAAGCTGCAACTGCAAACAGCAAGATTGCATGCAAGGGTGTTTGTTACCTAATCAGAGGTACATTATTTTGGTAATTGTCACAAAGTTTCATGCATTTTGTCAATGGTTTATTTTTTTAGAAGCACTCTGGGATCCTGATTTCTGGAATGCAAATATTAATCTAGCAGAGGTAAAAGAACAACCATACAGTCATATCAACCATTGCCAAAGAACCAGACATAGGTCATGATGACTGGAAATGCTACGTTGGAAGTGTTGGATTATTAGCACAATCTAAGCTGGTTGAAAGTCAATCATTTCAGTCCGATGACATCAGTTCAGGAATAAAAGCAGAAAACTGCAAAAGTTGAAGATCTGAGATAAAACAAAGTGACCACAAACATCACACTTGGTGTCTCCATGCTGCAGTACAGCCACTAAGTGTTGGTCATTCCACCTCTGTAACAAGGCCTGAGCAAAGATAGCCCCCTCACAATTTTCCCCAAAGTGTTAGCTGGGGTTAGGTGCACCCTCTGGCTATGATTCACTTGGAAGCTCAGTTTCATGACTGCTTTTACAAATGTTATGGACAAGATGAAGGATTAAAGCAATCCTTGTAACACTTTGGAGATTGATTGAAGAACCAGCACCAAAAAGAAAAAGGCAGGTCTGAATTGCCCCAGGAGTCGTCAGCACCCACAATGACAGAATCTTGCATGAGAGAAATGCCTGACTAGCTACCAGTAAATTTGCATCTGAGGAGTATAGTCATCCTTAGTTGTAAAGTGGTTTGAGATATTTGCTGACTGTGAAATACTATAGAAATATATTCAGAGGAAGTGGGAACTGCCGATGCTGGAGAATCTGAGATAACAATGTGTAGAGCTGAATGAGCACAGCAGGTCAAGCAGCATCTGATGAGCAGGAAAGCAGATGTTTTTAGGTCTGGAGCATTTCTGAAGAATGGTCTACAGCTCTACACCTTGTTATCTACAGAAATGTATGCCTGGGCTTATGTTTCCTGTTCTTGCTATTGCTTGGTTAAAATTATTTGATCTTGAACTACAGTATAATTTCAACTATTATTAGCTTTCTTACTCTCAAATGTACTGTTAGGTTTTTGGGTTTCTATTCTAAACATTCCCACTTCACTGCCACTCCTGTAAAATGATACAGTGTGCCTTATGATCTGGTAAGGGTCCCATGTTCAGGGTTATGAGGAACCTGTGGCATTCGCCAACAACAGACCCAGGGAAATCTCACTAGTGATGGCTGAACAGCTAGAATTTTGAGGAAGACGTGTGAAGGATCCTTCAGAGGGAGAACTTACACTTTTTTAAGCACGTATGCGTTTTCCTAGTTACATTGCTCATTGAAACCAGAAATGGGAAACTCCTGAGAGCAACTGAAGGAGGAAGTGCAAACCTGGAAGGCAGGGCAAATGAACAGAAGATCATGACTTAGGTTGATCACTATGGCATAATCTGGAGTGAGCATTAATCAGCTGAATATCCATGTAAAGACCAATACTAGAATGTAGATTGCTGTTCCCTTTTTAAATAATAAGCAAAATTTGCATATTACTAGACCAGCATACTTGGTCAGGGCTAAATTCAATGTGGAGTAAACAAGAACATTCTGCCCTGCTCAATACGGTCTGTGTGGAGTTTGCACATTCTTCCCATGTCTGCTTGGTTTTCCTCCAGGTGCTCCTGTTTCCTCATACAGTCCAAAGATGAGCAGATTAGGCAGACCAGCCACGCTAAATAGTACCCAAGGGTATGTAGGTTAAGTGGATTAGCCATGGGAAATGCATGGTTACTGAGATAGGGTAAGGGGGTGGGTCAGGGTGGGATGCACTTTGGAGGGTCAGTGTGAAATGGCTTGCTTCCACAATTCCATTCCAACAGCGATACAGCACAGAAACAGATGCTGCGGTTCAACTCGTCCATGCAGACCAAATTTCTCAAAATAGACTAGTCCCACTTGCCTGCGCTTGGTATCCCTCTGAATCCTTCCCGTTCATGTACCTATCTGAAAGACTTTTAAATGTTGTAACTGTACCTGCATCTACCACTTCCACTGGTCGTTCATTCCACAAACCACCCACCTTCTGTATAAAGATATTACCCCTCAGGGCCCTTTTCAATCTTTCCCTTCTCACCTTAAAAGTATGTACCCTAGTTTTGAACTCCCCCATCCAAGGGAAAAGACCTTTGTAATTGACCTTATCTATGCCCCTCATGATTTTATAAAAACTTCAATAAGGTCACCCCTCAGCCTCCTACGCTCCAGTGAAAAAAGGTCCCAGCTTTTCCTTATAATTCAACCCCTCCAGTCCCAGCAACATCCTGGTAATTTTTTTCCCGAACCCTCTCCAAATTGATGCTATCCTCCCTCTAGCAGAGTGACCAGAGCTGTACACAGTGCTCAAAAAGTATCCTTGACAACATCTTGTACCATCTCAACATGACAGCCCTGCTTCTTTAATCAATGGTCTGAGCAAAGAAGGTAAGTGTGCTAAATGCTTTCTAAACCACCTTGTCTACTTGTGAGAGATAGTGGGAACTGCAGATGCTGGAGAATCCAAGATAATAAAATGTGAGGCTGGATGAACACAGCAGGCCCAGCAGCATCTCAGGAGCACAAAAGCTGACGTTTCGGGCCTAGACCCTTCATCAGAGAGGGGGATGGGGTGAGGGTTCTGGAATAAATAGGGAGAGAGGGGGAGGCGGACCGAAGATGGAGAGTAAAGAAGATAGGTGGAGAGAGTATAGGTGGGGAGGTAGGGAGGGGATAGGTCAGTCCAGGGAAGACGGACAGGTCAAGGAGGTGGGATGAGGTTAGTAGGTAGATGGGGGTGCGGCTTGGAGTGGGAGGAAGGGCTGGGTGAGAGGAAGAACAGGTTAGGGAGGCAGAGACAGGTTGGACTGGTTTTGGGATGCAGTGGGTGGAGGGGAAGAGCTGGGCTGGTTGTGTGGTGCAGTGGGGGGAGGGGACGAACTGGGCTGGTTTAGGGATGCGGTGGGGGAAGGGGAGATTTTGAAACTGGTGAAGTCCACATTGATACCATTAGGCTGCAGGGTTCCCAAGCGGAATATGAGTTGCTGTTCCTGCAACCTTCAGGTGGCATCATTGTGGCACTGCAGGA
This sequence comes from Stegostoma tigrinum, assembly GCF_030684315.1. Taxonomy (NCBI): domain Eukaryota; kingdom Metazoa; phylum Chordata; class Chondrichthyes; order Orectolobiformes; family Stegostomatidae; genus Stegostoma; species Stegostoma tigrinum. The sequence continues at coordinate 100,447,460 of NC_081355.1, read as the reverse complement.
GGCCCATGATGGACATGTCATCTAAAGAATGGGAGGGGGAGTGGAAATGGTTTGCGACTGGGAGTGCAGTTGTTTGTTGCGAACTGAGCGGAGGTGTTCTGCAAAGCGGTCCCCAAGCCTTCGCTTGGTTTCCCCAATGTAGAGGAGGCCACACCGGGTACAGTGGATGCAGTATACCACATTGGCAGATGTGCAGGTGAACCTCTGCTTAATGTGGAATGTCATCTTGGGGCCTGGGATAGGGGTGAGGGAGGAGGTGTGGGGGCAAGTGTAGCATTTCCTGCGGTTGCAGGGGAAGGTGCCGGGTGTGGTGGGGATGGAGGGCAGTGTGGAGCGAACAAGGGAGTCACGGAGAGAGTGCTCTCTCCGGAAAGCAGACAGGGGTGGGGATGGAAAAATGTCTTGGGTGGTGGGGTCTGATTGTAGATGGCGGAAGTGTCGGAGGATGATGCGTTGTATCCGGAGGTTGGTGGGGTGGTGTGTGAGAACAAGGGGGGTCCTCCTTGGGCGGTTGTGGTGGGGGCGGGGTGTGAGGGATGTGTTGCGGGAAATGCGGGAGACGCGGTCAAGGGCGTTCTCGATCACTGTGGGGGGAAGGTTGCAGTCCTTGAAGAACTTGGACATCTGGGATGTGCGGGAGTGGAATGTCTTATCGTGGGAGCAGATGCGGCGGAGGCGGAGGAATTGGGAATAGGGGATGGAATTTTTGCAGGAGGGTGGGTGGGTGCTCCCACCCACCCTCCTGCAAAAATTCCATCCCCTATTCCCAATTCCTCCGCCTCCGCCGCATCTGTGCTCTCACCCACCCTCCTGCAAAAATTCCATCCCCTATTCCCAATTCCTCCGCCTCCGCCGCATCTGTGCTCCCACCCACCCTCCTGCAAAAATTCCATCTCCTATTCCCAATTCCTCCGCCTCCGCCGCATCTGTGCTCCCACCCACCCTCCTGCAAAAATTCCATCCCCTATTCCCAATTCCTCCGCCTCCGCCGCATCTGTGCTCCCACCCACCCTCCTGCAAAAATTCCATCCCCTATTCCCAATTCCTCCGCCTCCGCCGCATCTGTGCTCCCACCCACCCTCCTGCAAAAATTCCATCCCCTATTCCCAATTCCTCCGCCTCCGCCGCATCTGTGCTCCCACCCACCCTCCTGCAAGATTCCATCCCCTATTCCCAATTCCTCCGCCTCCGCCGCATCTGCTCCCACGATAAGACATTCCACTCCCGCACATCCCAGATGTCCAAGTTCTTCAAGGACCGCAACTTTCCCCCCACAGTGATCGAGAACGCCCTTGACCGCGTCTCCCGCATTTCCCGCAACACATCACTCACACCCCGCCCCCGCCACAACCGCCCAAGGAGGACCTCCCCTTGTTCTCACACACCACCCCACCAACCTCCGGATACAACGCATCATCCTCCGACACTTCCGCCATCTACAATCAGACCCCACCACCCAAGACATTTTTCCATCCCCACTCCTGTCTGCTTTCCGCAGAGAGCACTCTCTCCGTGACTCCCTTGTTCGCTCTACACTGCCCTCCATCCCCACCACACCCGGCACCTTCCCCTGCAACCGCAGGAAATGCTACACTTGCCCCCACACCTCCTCCCTCACTCCTATCCCAGGCCCCAAGATGACATTCCACATTAAGCAGAGGTTCACCTGCACATCTGCCAATGTGGTATACTGCATCCACTGTACCCGGTGTGGCTTCCTCTACATTGGGGAAACCAAGCGGAGGCTTGGGGACCGCTTTGCAGAACACCTCCGCTCAGTTCGCAACAAACAACTGCACCTCCCAGTCGCAAACCATTTCCACTCCCCCTCCCATTCTCTTGATGACATGTCCATCATGGGCCTCCTGCAGTGCCACAATGATGCCACCTGAAGGTTGCAGGAACAGCAACTCATATTCCGCCTGGGAACCCTGCAGCCTAATGGTATCAATGTGGACTTCACCAGTTTCAAAATCTCCCCTTCCCCCACCGCATCCCTAAACCAGCCCAGCTCTTCCCCTCCACCCACTGCATCCCAAAACCAATCCAACCTGTCTCTGCCTCCCTAACCTGTTCTTCCTCTCACCCAGCCCTTCCTCCCACTCCAAGCCGCACCCCCATCTACCTACTAACCTCATCCCACCTCCTTGACCTGTCCATCTTCCCTGGACTGACCTATCCCCTCCCTATCTCCCCACCTATACTCTCTCCACCTATCTTCTTTTCTCTCCATCTTCGGTCCGCCTCCCCCTCTCTCCCTATTTATTCCAGAAACCTCACTCCATCCCCCTCTCTGATGAAGGGTCTAGGCCCGAAACGTCAGCTTTTGTGCTCCTGAGATGCTGCTTGGCCTGCTGTGTTCATCCAGCCTCATATTTTATTATCTTGTCTACTTGTGATGCAACTTGAAAAGAACAATGCACCTAGAACCCTGAAACTCTCTGTTCAGCAACTACACGGGGACATACCATTCACTATATACGTCCTGCCCTTGTTTGTGTCACCAAAATGAAATATCTCACATTTGCACAAATTAAACTCAACCTGCCACTTGTAAGTCCATTGGCCAAATTAATCTAAGATAACAAAGGGATCCTGAAACCTTCTCTTTCAATTCCTCCCACTTCCACAGACAAAGCGGGTGGCCATCGCTATCCGCATGGGCCCAAGCTATGCCTGCCTCTTTGTAGGTGACGTGGAACAGTCCCTCTTCCGCACCTCCACTGGCCCTGAACCCCACCTCTTCCTCCATTACATTAATGACTGTATCAGCGCCACCTCATGCTCCCAAGAGGAGCTCGAACAGTTCATACACTTCACCAACACCTTCTACCCCAACCTTAAGTTCACCTGGACAATCTCCAACATATCCCTCACCTAGACAACAAGGCCTGATGAAGGGTCTAGGCCCGAAACGTCAGCTTTTGTGCTCCTGAGATGCTGCTTGGCCTGTTGTGTTCATCTAGCTTCACACTTTGTTATCTTGGATTCTCCAGCATCTGCAGTTCCCATTATCTCTGATCACATCCTTCACCTTCCTGGACCTCTCTGTCTCCATCTCAGGCAACCACCCAGAAACCAGTGTCCATTTCAAGCCCACCAAGTCCTACATCTGCCTAGAATACACCTCCTCCCAACCATCTTCCTACAAAAATGCCATCCCCTATTTCCAATTACTTTCGCACCCGCCGCATCTACTCCCAGGATGAGGCATTCCACTTCCGAGCATTCCGGATGTCCTCGTCCTTCAAAAACCACAACTTCGCCCCCGCAGTGGTCGAGAACGCCCTTGGCCGTGTTTTCCGCATCTCCCTCAACTCATCCCTCACACCCCGCCCTCGGAATAACCGCCATAAGGGAATCCCCTTGTCCTCACATACCACCCCACCAACCTCCATATACAATGCGTCATCCTCCGACACTTCCGCCTTCTACAATCCGAGCCTATCCACCAAAGGCATTTTTCCACCCCACCCTTGTCTGCCTTCCAGAGAGACCACTCTCTCTGAGACTCCCTTGTCCTCTCCATATTCCCCTCCAACCCCACCACACCCGGCACCTTCCCCTGCAACTGCAGGAAGTGCTACACTTGCCCCCACACCTCCTCCCTCACCTCCAACCCCATCCCAGGACCCAAGATGACTTTCCACATCAAGCAGACCTGCACATCTGCCAATCTAGTATACTGCATCCGCTGCACCTGCTGTGGCTTCCACTACATTGGGGAAACCAAGCAGAGGCTTGGGGACCGCTTTGCATAACACCTATGCTCGTTCGCAATAAACACAGCACCTCCCAGTCGTGAACCATTTCAACTTCCCCTCCCATTCCTCAGACGACATGTCCATCCTGGGCCTCCTGCAGTGCCATAATGATGCCACCCGAAGGTTGCAGGAACAGCAACTCATATTCTGCTTGGCAACCCTGCAGCCCAATGGTATCAATGTGGATTTCACTAGCTTCAAAATCTCCCATTCCTCCAATGCATCCCAAAACCAGCCCAGCTCGTCCCCGCCTCCCTAACCTGTTCTTCCTTTCACCTATACCCTCCTCCCACCTCAAGCAGCACCTCCATTTCCTACCTACTAACCTCATCCCGCCCACTTGACCTGTCTGCCCTCCCCGGACTGACCTATCCCCTCCCTACCTCCCCACCTATACTCTCCTCTCCACTTACCTTCTCCTCTATCCATCTTCTCCTCTATCCATCTTCAGTCCGCCTCTCCCTCTCTCCCTATATATTTCAGAATCCTCTCACATCCCCCTTTTCTGATGAAGGGTCTAGGCCCGAAACGTCAGCTTTTGTGCTCCTAAGATGCTGCTTGGCCTGCTGTGTTCATCCAGCTTCACACTTTGTTATCTTGGATTCTCCAGCATCTGCAGATCCCATGATCTCTGATCTTGAAACCTTCTTCACTGTCCACAACACCAACAATTTTGGTGTCATCCACAAACTTACTAACCATGCTGCCTAAATTCTCATCCAAAAAATTTACCTAAATAATAAAAGTGGATCCAGCACTGATCGCTGTGGAATACTGGTCACAGGTCTCCAGTCTAAAAAACAACCCTACACCACCACACTGTCTCCTACGGTCAATCCAATCTTGTATCCAATTCGCAAGATCTCACTGAATCCCATATGATCTAACCTGTGCAACCTGTAGATACTGCATAAATATTAGTAATTCAGTCAATTGGCTGGAAGGCCCGTCATCTCTGCCATAGATAGCACAGTTCTTTCAGTGTTTTTAGTTTCACCCATTCAAGTGGATGCTCTATACTTCAATGACATGAGCCATGAAGATTGTTTAAGGATTAGAGGCTTAGGTTAACGATAAATAAAAACACAATCTACCCTGCTCCAATTTCAATATCACTCTTGATTAGACTGCTCAAATTAAGCTTGTGATCAGTGATCCCAAGAGTTTTGAAATTAATGCTGTTGAAGGTTAGGAAGAGATGTTTGGACCTCTTGTTGGACATAGCTATTGCCTGTCATTTAGTACCAAAAATAGAATGCTTACAGTACAAAGGAGACCATTCAGCCGATCAAGCCCTGCTAACCTTGAAGAAATAACAGAGTGTTGTTGAGGGTAATGTGGTTGATGCCTATACACACTTTCAAGGGCATTACAAATCTCACTTAAGAGTTTCAAGCAAAATTAAGACAACTGCACACAGGTATTTGTGAGGGATCAGTATTAGGACTGATTTTCTATTGGATACCCTTAGATTAGGAATTCATAATTTAAAGGTCTGCAGATAATATAGTAATTAAGTAAGTAACTAGATAGTAAGGAGGATAAATGTACATAAGATGTTGAAACAGGAAACATATAAATCAAAATTAATGCAAAGAAGTGTGAAGTTATAATTGTTGTAGGAATAATGAAGAGAGACAATACAACATGAATTATACAATTTTAAAGATAGTGTTTGACCAGTGAGACCCAGAGGTGCATGCAAGTGTTTGAAGGTGACATGACAAGTTGATAAAGCTATTAAAATGCATACAAGCAAGATTGTTGGTGTTAACAGAGGAACAGAGTACAGAATCAAGGAGGCTATGGACTGAATCTTTAAATATCACTGTTTCAGCACTAACTGGGATTGTTGTAAATCATTGTGGGGATCACACTGCAAAGAATTTGGAGCAGATGCAAAAGAGATTTACTAGAATGGTAGTAGGCACAAGGAAGCCAGGAAACCCAAGTTCAAGTCCTACCTGCTTCAAAGGTATGTAAGAACATCTCTGAACAGATTGATTAAAAGATATATTAAAATAGGGATGAGGGACTTCCATTATGTGGACAGATTGGAGAAAGTAGAGTAGTTCCACTTAGAACACAGAAGGTTAGGAAGAAATTTGTTGCAAGTATTCAAACTCATGAATAATTTCAAACAAATAAATCAAGAGAACATTTCCAGTAGGGGGTGAAGATTGAACAGGCAAAAGAACTAGTCTGAAAAGTCATTATGGCACAAAAGGGCATTCATGCCATGTCAGCTCTCCCTTGAGCAATGCATTCAGTCTGGCTGCCCTTGAAGTGACGATGATTTTTTTTTAAACAGACCAAGTTCTTCTGATCTGGAATGTACAACCTAAAAAGGTATTGGAAGCAGGTTCACCAGTAACTTGAAAAAAGATACTGGGCAGATAATTGAAAGGGAAAATTTACACAGCTGTGGCAACAAGGTCAGGTTGTGGGGACGAATTTCAGCTCTTTCAAAGAGCCAGACTAAACTCAATAGAAAATATGGTCTCCTTTTGTGCTGTGTCATTCTATTATTCTAGTTGTCGAGATTATCTGTATTACATTCTTTACTCTTGGTTGTGGTGCACTGATTTAGATTCGCTTCCCTGGAAGATATTTTGCTTCTTCCAAAGCAATTATTGGTACAGGCATTTACTAAATAATATAAATTCACGGATACAAGTATAGCATCTGATGCTTTTATGTATATTTATGAGCTTGCACATTATACATTTTTATTGACAACTCAAAACATAATTCTGTTTTCCAGCAATTTCTAGTGCCAGATAATATTTTGCACTTGACAATAAGAGCACAGAACGTTTTCCGATGACATCCATAGTGAAGAGATATTAATTTGTCAAAAGGAAAGAAGTAAAGTGCACTTTGACAGAATTACTGCACTTAACCGACAATCAATTAAAAATTTCTGAGCTTCAGAACGCATTCACTTCATTTTGGTTGAAGAATAAATATAGCCCATGTCATGACGCCCCAACTATCTGTTATAACAGTGCTGGGTTTTAATCTGAAACATAAAGAAATAGTACAAATACATTCCACGGAGAATTTGCAGTCAAACACAAGAATATCTGCATAAGAATACAATGTTTAGCCCTGGTTGCACATGTAAAAAAATCATACGTTTAAGATTAAAAGTTGCAAATCAGGTAAAATAGTCATCTGTCATAATAGATATAATTATCATTTCAAAACACCAAGCTACACTGAACATTTGATTTGCATTAATGAGAAAGTGTTAAATATTCACTTATTTCAAGTCATTGCCTTGCAACAATCTATGATTTTGTTAAAGTTGCCCGGTCATAATTTTGTTATCTGGATTTCAAACAAGAGACATGGTGCAATAACTTGTATCATATCATTGCAAGCTCACATGATTCCTACTACATTTGCCATATTTCTATTCCTTTCACTTAGTTAGCTAATATATCAAGCATACTACTACAGACAACTAACATCTAGCCAAATTTAGAAAAGGCCTTTGTTTGCACAAACTTCAAAACTGGAATGGAGCATATAAATCACAAAGTGAATAATGTTGTTGCTTAGTTATACAGCACTTCCAATTCAGTGTGGCCAGCTAGAGAATAGAGTACTACTATTTCCTTCTCCTCCATTCAGTACAGTTCAGAAGAGTATCCCTCTTGCAGTAATATGACACTTTTGAGTTTTCTTGTATATGCTTTTATCCTGAATAAAATTTGTGCTGACTTAGATGCATTTCAATTCGGTGGGCCAGTGATATTCAAAAATAAACCACAACCATCTAAAATGCTTTGCAATAGAATGTATGGCAAGGGGCATGTAAATTCCCTGGTACTTCAGGTGACAATCCTGTGTCTTAGAAATTGCTTCACTTGTGTTCCCTGCTGACAAAATTATTTTCAAATTTAAACTAAAAAGTTTAGGTGAAATGAAACTCTGGGTCATTATTTTATGCTGTTATTTTAGTAAACTGTTATCTGTCAATTGCACTCCTTCCTGAAATCCAATGATTAGAGGTGAAAAGTGTTTACTAGCTGATTGGATTCAAAGTTCTTCAACTTGTCTGGGTAGATAGTGCAGATACATGCTTCATAATGAGCATGATGTCATAAATGGAAGAGTGAAAAAAAAGCAGTAAAATAAATAATATTATATGTGGCAGCATGTTTCAGCTTTTATTCAATTTTATTTGGTCTGCATCACTGAATTACCATTAAGGATGCCTGAACCAATTATTTTCATAACCAAATATTCATTTGATTCTAAAAATACATATTGTACAGCTGTCACCACTTAATGGTTAATTATGCTTTGAGTGCCTTGGTGTAATTGTTTCCATAATGCTAAAATGTTCCCAAATACATTTACATTAATTTAAATAGATAAAACTAAAAATAGATATTAGTTTATGTGTAATTGAATCAAGTCAGTAAATTTTAATTCACCATGTTTGTCAGATTATATATACATGGACCATCTGCAGCAATAAGCATTTTTCTTCAACACGTTTCCTAAAGGAATTTTGTTGCCCAGCTAGGAACATTAATTGTTAAAGTTAGATCTTCAGCACACAAACAAATTTATCGCTACTTTCTATTACACACAAATCTCTACTGCAATACTATCAAAGCAAACAGCAGTTGCAGAAATCCCTTGTGTTAATTTAATAAAATGCATTGCCATTGGGAATTCTGTCGTCATTTTTTTCCTGAATTAAAGCCGAAACACAACTGCCTACAAATGGATTTTGAGCAGCAACTTATCACAAAACAGTGAGCTATCCCACACACTCCAAAACTGCCAAGTACCAACATATAGGAAAATAATCTACTTTAAGCTGCTAACATGAACATATTCCGAAATAAGTGATCATCGAGTGGACACAATATCCGGGACATGTATGGAATGAAAATGAAATTTGATGCACTGAAAACAAACTTTCAAGATTCAGTCTTCTGCAAAATAGAACATACAACATAGAACAGTACAGCCTGCAAAATAGAACATACAACATAGAACAGTACAGCACAGTACAGGCCCTTCGGCCCTCGGGGGATGTTGTGCCAAACTTTCACCCTAAATCTAAGGTCTATCTAACCTCCACCCCTACCTTATACCATCATCCATGTGTCTATCTCATTGCCGCTTAAATGCCCCTAATGAGGCCAACTCCACTACCCTCTCCAGCAATGCATTCCATGCCCCTACCACTTTGTGAGTAAGGAACCGATTTCTGATGTCTCCCCTATATCAACCTTCATTTACTTTAAAGCTATGTCCCCTTGCAATAGCTATCTCCACCCTAGGAAAAAGTCTCTGGCTGTCCATTCTATCTACACCTCTGAACATTTGTACACCCCTACCAGGTCACCTCATCCTTCACTGTTTTCAAGAGAAAAGCCCAAACTCTCTCAACCTTTTCTCATAAGACCTTCCCTCCATTCCAGGCAACATTCTGGTATATCTCCTCTAAAATATTTCTCATTTCAATATTATTTTGCTCCAATTTATTACACAACAATCTACTCATCTTTTGATTCTTCTCTTGTCCCATTATTTCTGTCATTTAATCACACCATTGTCCTCCTACAGACCATTCCAAATATTCTTACCCTGTCTCTATAAAAGCTGTTCATCTTTAACATTTTCCAATTCTGAACAAAGTTATCAACTGCAACTAGGTTTCTGTCTCCACAAATACAGCTGAGTGTTTCCAACATTCTCTTACTGAATACAGCACCACGGATATGGCTGTCAGAGGCAAATTATTATCACCCAAGACCAGTACAATATGTTGTTTTTCAGGGGTGCTTTCCCTCCATAATGTCAGGAATAAAGTTTGCTCATGATTGGACAATGTTCAACTCTACCACCAGCCTCAACATCCTCAGGGTTCATGATAACAGCAATGTGGTTGCCAAACCTGGATTAAAGTTAGACACTTATCAACAAGCAGCACATCTCTTACCCCCACAAAGTTCTCCATTATCAATCGAAAGGCTTCAAAGGTCCCCAACAATAGAAGCTGCTCAAAAAACTCCAGAAATGAACAGTTTACTTAACCGGCACTCCAGGCACTGGATTCAGTGCTTAGTCGTCAGCGTAGCTGTGATATGGGCGCAGTTAGCACCAAATATGAGAACTGCTGCCTAGACCTCAGTTTCTAAACTTCACTAACAAGTATCAATGCAACTCAAATCTGCCCTTGCCATGACAGCAGCAACATTTTTATCAAATGCAATTTTTTTTTTCCCCTTTCTTTCACCAATATGACTGCAGTTTTGGGACTTTTGTTAACTCCTATTACTACCCCAAAGAGCATATGGATGGTCCAACCTGTGTGACCAATACTTCACTAAGGAGGCGGCTTTAGTCTCTTTTTAGAAGTTGAGCAAGTGATTCATAGGCCTTATTAAGTTTTGCATAATCAGGTAGGAAAAATTAGAGTTTGACTGACGAAATCTAAATATACGATATTTTGAAGCAGATTTTTCCAATATAGTGAAACCTTCTCCCAAATAGGTTGGAGATGTTAAGCATGTTAAGATCATGCCTCAGTATTTCCCTCCGTTCGGGAAGTCCTCAGTTATCCATACTGTTAATCATTGACTTCCGCATTTCGCCATTTCTAGTGGTCTTTCCAATGATGCTATGATATTACAATAGAGTAAGAAGAGGCAAAAACACCTTAGCTCACACAGCGTCACGGTTATTAAGCATACATGCTAACACACTGAGTTAACTGACATTATTTCATTTCACAGTCCCCACACCGACCGCAACTCGACAAAGAAAACACAAATTATTTTTGTTGACTTGTCTATGTAACAGTTCCTAAAAAAAAGTTCATATTTTTTACATCTCCTTTAGTATTCTGGAGCTTTATCTCTTTGACACTAATCTGAACTAAAAATCTTTGAGAGTGGGATCAAAAAGCAGGTAAACAAAATGAACTCAAAATATACACCAATCGGGCAAGAGAGACATCTAAACGTTTCACGAGTACGAGATCCTTGTACAAAATCTCACTTTTGGTCTGGAGCAAATTTTAAGGAATACTTACTTAAAAAACTGTATTATGAAAAATCTCTAATTAACAAATGCATGTACAATGCGAATATCTCAGGTGGTAAACATGTCGAGATCAAGAAACTGGAGTGACTTTCACAAAACAAAATTACCCAGGAACTTAATCACACTGCAGACAAAGCGAAAAGTTTGAAGAAAGATTGCACGATAGCCCGAATCCCACAAAGCGTGACACTCACGACGATCGCTTCAGTTTTACTTTCTCGGCCACCTCAGAGCTCCGGACTCGGACTTCCGCCCAATCCTAACTTCTCCCGAAACGAGGAACGAAATCGAAATATAACTAACTGCTTCTTTGGTGCACTGGCGCAGCGAGGGAGGACAAACCACACCCGCTTTTAATGGCTGTAGCTGCTGTATTACGGTAAGTTTAAATGTCTGATTGCTTCTTTACAAAACTACAGAGAGAAGTAGGTAAAGGGATAGATTGGGTAAGGACAGCGGCTAGGGGACAGGGAGCATAAAGTAAATAGACCAGGGGGTATGGTGGATAACGAACAGGGCAGCCGATGGGGTAGAATGGACAATGAATAGAGTAATCAATGGACAAGGGGCATGAGGGGTAAGGTGGGTGAGGGGTAGTTAGGATGAGAGAAATGGAAAGAAGGTATGATGGGTGAGATGATGGGTGGATGGGTAGGGTACTAGTACAGTAGAATGGGAAGTAGGTGGTGTACAGTGCCCAGTAAGGGAGCAGATGTGTGTGCGTGTGCAAAGCTGGGTGTCAGTAGGAGTCAGGTGGTAGGAGGGTTGGGATATCCAGGGGAGAGTCAGAGGAGTCAGTGAGTGACTGGAGATCTGTTGTGTAGTTATCAAGGAGCTGAACGAGGGTGGAATCTTCACAAATTTTAACAACATGGGCTCTGGTGAGGAATTCTGGAGAATCACAACAGAATATGAGCAAGAGAGGAGAGAGATAATGGGAACTGCAGATGCTGGAGATTCCAAGATAATAAAATGTGAGGCTGGATGAACACAGCAGGCCAAGCAGCATCTCAGGAGCACAAAAGCTGACGTTGCGGGCCTAGACCCTTGATGAAGGGTCTAGGCCCGAAACGTCAGCTTTTGTGCTCCTGAGATGCTGCTTGGCCTGCTGTGTTCATCCAGCCTCACAGAATATGAGCAAGATCTTTTTTTGATGTTGGGATCAACTAGTTGCATTTTCCAATTATATCCTGAACATCAAGAGGAGATACTTACTGATGATCAGTGTACCATTATCAGGAATTATTGCTCATTACCATCCTCATGATTACTGATTGTCATCTCATTAATACGCAGGTTCTTTCTCCACCATCTGGTAGGTGCTAACCATTCCCGACGTGAAAGTCGCAGCCGGTACCAGGCTCGCCAGTGGCTCCTCAGACCTCCATTTCAGACAGCTGCCATCAACTTCTGAGGGCATGCTCCAATAGGATGCAGCTGCACACAACCTTTGTTCATGGACAGTGGCATCCACCAATTGGCACACCGCCAATCCACTTAAAGGTCATTTCTACACTTCACTGCTGCACAATCAGGGAATAATGGCACCTACCATAACAATGCTGCTGCAAGGATACTTTGCAAGAAGGGACAGACACCAAGCTCACAAAATGAATCAAGCTGCATTTCTGGACTGTTCATACGCTCTCTTAGACTCACTCACTTTGAGCTTACCTAGATAGCTAACTCTTGCTTTTATTTATCGTGGTCATTAAGTTAATTTTGCGACGGTCCCTTGACACCACTGTCAGCAAAATCCTGTTCTGTTGTCAACGGCAATGATTCTCACCTCAGATCTGGAATCAAGCTTTCGTGTCCATGTTTAGATCCATGCTGTAATGAAATCAGGTGTTCAATAGTCTTAGCTGACTCCAAATTGAACACTGATGAATGGCTTACTGTTAAGTGTCATTTGGCAGTAACTGTTGATGACTCCTTACAAAAACTGTTGCTGATTGAGAATAGTTGATGGTACAGATACTGTTTGGAATGAATTTGCTTTGTTCTTTATAATTAGGACTTACCTAGCCAATTTTCATTTTGTTAGGCAGGTGCCATAATTGCAATGGTACTGGGACAACTTGGCTGGATGGCACAGCTGGTTTTGAAGCACTTGATTCAATTGGGTAACCCCGAGTAAGAATAATTAATTGAGGGGAAGCCAACCTCACTGGGCTAAGAATGAATCTGGGTTGAATAAATGGAGTCAAAGGTTGTCACAAAGAATGTTGGCTGAAACAATGGGCTGCCTTCAAAGTATAGATGGTTCTGGCACAGTTAAGGTACATTTCCCCAAACTAAAAAGGTAGGGCTAACAAGTCCAGGGCTCCCTGGATGACAAAAGAGAACAAGACTGCGCCTCCCTAATGGCATTGAACTACTGTAGACGCACAAGAAGACAGCTCACAACCATCTGAACAAGGGCAACCAGGGATGGACAATAGATGCTGGCCCAGCCAGCAATTCTCATGATGCACAGGTAGGAAGAGAAATGGTACGAGAAAAAGCTTTTTTTTTATACAGCTAGTGTTTAAATATAGAATATAGTACCTGATTGTGTAGTAGAATACAGACCAAATAGGGTTTACAGGGTAGGAAAACGGCACTGAGTGAGATGCTAATTTGGAAACTTGGCTGCAGACATGATGGCTGTAACCATTCTGTGGTTTGTTGAATGCAGCCAAGATGCTCTTGACATCCATCCATACATAACCTTTTCTATATCCAGTAATCTCAGTTAATTCTTGATATCACACAGAGAGAATCATACTGGTTGAATAACGGTGTCTGTGATGCTGGCAAAAACATACACACTTTACTCTTGCTCTGTTTTTCTTTTCATGTGCAAGTTTGATAATATGACGTCCTAATATTCCAAATGGATTCAGTTTTGGTTCAGTTTGTTGAAATAGAAAACTGTGTCCTAAAACGATGCGTGCAATTGTGAAAATATACAAACAGGTGACTTATTTTGAAAACCAGGCAAAATGGCAATAAATTCAGACAACTTCACCATCAAAGAATGCCTATCCAATCAATAGTGATGCAAGAAATGCAACCTTCCCTGATTGGCTGCTGATCTGATTTAAGAATGAGATATGCAGTCAACTGGTATCTTTTGTTCCCGTATAACTTCAAAATGAATTGAATGACATCCATGGAGAAGCTTGACAGTGGGGACAATCTAGTCAGTGTTAGTTTTACAGCTTTGATGTTTGATGAGTTCAGTAAGCAAGCAAGGCCAGACTGAAGCAATAGCAAGTAAACTTCTATCAAAAATCCAGTCAGAAACAAATCATAGATTCACAGAATCCCTATAGTGTGGAAGCATGCCATTTGGCCCATCGAGTCCATACCAATCCTCCAAAACAGCATCCCACACAAACCCACCCCACCCCACCCTATCCCTGTAACCCTGCATTTGCCATGGCTAACCAACCTAGGGTTGCACATCCCCAGACACAGTGGACAATTTAGCATGGCCAATCCACCTAAACCTGCACATCTTTGGACTGTGAAAGGAAATAAGAGTACCCAGAAGAAACCCAAGCAGACATGGGGAAAATGTGCCAACCCCACATGGACAGAAGACTTATTATAGTTTAAATTGTACTGTAGTTCAAGATCAAATGCTTTGAACCAAACATTAACAGGAGAAAACATAAACACAGCCATGCATTTCTATAGTAGTTTCACAAACTGCAGATATCTCAAAGCATTTTACAGTCAATGAAGGTTGTACTCCTCAGTTGCGAGTCTGCAGATGGCTAGTCTGGCCTTTCTCTCAAATAATGTTCTCTAACAGTGAGTGTTGTCACCTTGAGACAATTCAATTCTGCTTTCTCCTCTTCTTTTTCCATACTGGTTCTTCACTCCGTTTCAAGATTTCACAAGGATTACTTTAATCCCTCATCTTGCACAGAAGCATTTTTAAGAACAGTCATGAAGTTCAGCTTCCAACTGAATCATAGCAGCAAAACTCCAGGTGGTGTTCTGTCAGGTGATGGCGTTTCCATATATCTGCTGCTCTTGTCCTTCTAGATGGTATGGTTGTAGGCTTGGACGAGGCTGTCTAAGGAGCCTTGGTGAGTTGCCACAGTGTATCATGTAGATGATACCCACTGCTGGTACTGTGCCTTTGTAGTGAAGGGAGTAACTGGTGCAAGTGATGGAATGGGTTGCCAAACAAGCAGGTGGCTCTGTCATGGATTGTGTTGAGCTTCTAGTATTGTTAGAACTGCAGCCAGTCATCCAGGTATGTAGGGGATATTCCATTACTCTTAGGACTTGTGCCTTTTTCTTCAGAATTACCAACTTCAGACCTGTATATATATTTGGCAGGTCCAGTTCAGTTTCCAGTCAATGAATGTGGGAGGTTCAGTGATGTAAATATCATTGAATTTCTAGGCACGTCGGTAAGAATCTTTCCTTTGGAGATGGTCATTCACAGCACAGATGTCATTTGTCATTATCAACCCAAGTCTGGATGATACTGAGGTCTTGCTGCATACAGGCACAGACTGCTTCAGAATTGGAGTTGCAAATGGTGCTGAATATTGTGCAGTCATCAAAGAATATCTTCCTGACTAAGTTTATGGAAGAAAGGTCATTGATAAAGCAGCTGAAGATGGTTGGGCCTAGGACAAAACCATGAGAAACCCCTGAAGAGATGAAATTAAAAAACGCAAGCACTGGAGAAACTTAGCAAGCATAGCAGCATCTGTGGAGAGAGAAACTGAGTTAATGTTTCAAGTTCAATGACTTCTTTGGAACTAAAGATGACAAGCGGAGTTTCTGAAGCACATTGTTTTATTTCACATCTTCACCATTTGCAGTATTCTGCTTTTATTCCTGAATTGATGTCCTCGAACTGAAATGGCTGGCTTCCAACAACCTCAACCGACTTACATTTGTGCTAACAACCCAACAGCATCATTTAAAATGAAACACTGAACTTGCAACAAGAAAATTTGAAATACTAACTTTTAGAGTTGTTGCCTATGCTTCATAGCCTCAGAAACATAATATTTGCCAGCTCATTTGATCAGTGCTTGTAACCACAATATTCTGGTGTTTCTTTTTTTTAGGACCATACATTGAGAATTCTGTTCAAACTGGTCCTGCTCAACTGTCATCATGTTCAATGTGTTATTCATTGTTTCCAGAAGGAGACTACTCAGCTCATGTCCATAGTAGATCTCTAAATAAGCATCAAAATATCCTGTGTTCTGCCTTTTTCCTCTACCCTTGCAAGCTGTTCCTATTTAGATGGTCATCTAATGCCTTCTTGAATACTTCTATTGTACCCGCCTCTACACAGGACCAGACAGTGCATTCCACACCTGAATTACTCATGGTGTGAAAAGATTTTCTCTCACCTTGCGTTTTCTTCTCTTGCCATAAGTCATCAACCAACTGATCACTGGAAATCACTTTCATATGCTGTACTGGCGCAGAGCAAAAAATTTGATTCACTGTCCTGCACAACGTTCAGCACCATTTGATTCACTACCATGTTCTCTCAGATGTCAAAAGTAGCATCTAATTAGCATGTCAATTTAACAATCATGTCAACAAACCATCAGTAGCAACCAACACATGACAAGGACTTTCATCATCACTACTTCACAATATAAAAAGCTTTTACTTTTATGCATTGATCTTCATTCCTGATATCATGTATACCAAGATATACAGCTTAAATAAACTAATTTTAAGCTATAATAGGTGTAATTTAGGATAATACTTGCATCTTTTTCATACCATCCTCACAAACAGATCAGACGATCCAGAGATCAACAATATGCTACCCCTTTGAAGGTGAATTTTCTAAACTCACAGAAACAAGCTGCAAAAATGTCTTTTTTTAAAAAAAAAGTCAGTTATCTTCCCTTCATTTTAATAAAATCTATTCTTTGAGAATGAACTTAAAGAACATGATCCATCAGCAACAGAACTACCAACTTGGCATATTCTCTTATGCAATCAAAAATAATTGCATCGTATTTTGTTCAAGCTCCTGCCTGTTAGATGCAATTAAACTCTCATCATCCCATTGCGAGCCAAACAAAAATACTAAATTCATTTCTTAATGGTGGAAACTTTCAAAAAATCATAATCATGCAACTGTCATTTTCATTAAAATTCTATAGGGAATTTTTTGCCCTCTCCATTAATGCAGTTGGATCAATCACCTATCACGTTCTTTGCTGAGGCATGTCCAATATGAAAACTATACCGAGCAGAAGTGTATCTGACATCCTGCATTAATCTTACTTCTTTCTCTTGAATTCTTCATGGGTTACAAATTTCTAAGAATCAAAGTCAAACTGAGAAAGTTAAAAGTACTGCATTCTTTGGTAAAAAGAAAAACTGCATCCTTTAATTTGAAGTCTGTCAATAATACAGCAATAAACTAAACAGAAAGCCAGATGATAAATCCCCACTGAAAAGTTACATTACAGAAGAGGTCATTCAGCCCATCATTTCTGCACTGACTGAATAAACTGGTCATCCATTTTAATTCCACTTACCCATATCTGAGCAGTAGCATTGCAGGTTACAGAGCTTCATGTGCTGAGGAAGATTCTTTTCAAATGAGTTGAGGGTTTCCACCTCAACTATCAAACTCGGCAGTAAATTCCTGGCCCCACCGGCCTCGGGATGGAAATAATTTTCCTCACGTCCTCTCTAATTATCCTACCAATCACCTTATCTATAGCCTTTGACAATTAACCTTTCAGCAAGGAGAAACAGGTCTTCCTTGTCCACTCTGTCCAAGCTCCTCAATATATTGTACACTTTGATTAAGTCATCAGTGTCCTCAGTTCTACGAAAAACAACCCTAACCTATACGACCGTTTATCGTAGCTGCAATTTTCAAGCCTCAGCAATATTCACTGCCGCAAGACCTGATATTATCCAGGTTCAGGGTGACAAGTGGCAAGTATGAGGAGGCAGTTATGTAGTGGTAATGTCACTGGATTAGTAATTCAGGACCCAAAGCTTATACTATTGGGATATGGGATTAAATCATACCAGCGACAGATGTCGAAATGTGAATTCAATAAAATTTTGGAATAGAAAGTGACTACATAACCATTTTAGATTGCTGTAAAAAAAAAACGCTGGTTCACCAATGTTCTTGAGGCAAGGAAATCTGCCATCCTTCCTTGTCTAGCTTACATGTGACTCCAGACCTACAGAAATATCGTTGACTCTTAAATGCCCTTTATGCAAGTGGGAGTGGGGAAAAAATGCTGGCCTTACCAATCGTGTCCGCATGAATGAATAAAAACAGTCAAATTTCTGCCACACAGGGCCAAGAAGTGACCTTCTCCAACAAGAAAATCTGACTATCGCTTTTTGATATTTAATGGTATTACATTGCTGAATCTCCCTTTATCAACATCCCGGTGGTTTACTGTTGACCAGAAACTGAACAAGCTATGCCATATAAATACTGTGGCTACAAAAGCCGCAAGCTACTCACCTCCAGGCTCCACCATCTAGAAGCACAAATCAAGAATATGATCAAATGGATCCGCTTGCCTGGATATGTGGCAGCTCCAGTAACGCACAAGAACTCAACACCCTCCAGGACAAAGCAGCCAGCTTGATTTGCACCACATCAACAAACATTCACTCCCTCCACCAGTCACACTCAGGAGCAGCACTGTGTACCATCTTCAAGATGTACTGCAGAAGTTCACCAGGGCTCCTTAGACAGCCATTGTCCAAACTCACATCCACTACCAAATAGCAGCACAAGACTTTTTTTTCATTCATTCATAGGATGTGAATTGTGTTGCAAGCCAGGGGAGCTTTTGTTGCTAATTACCAATAGCGCAGTTACAGTCAACCACATTGTGCAGGTCTGGAATCACATGTAGGCCAGACTAGGTAGTAAGAGCTCAGTTACTAAGCTGGCACTGACTTCATTACATTGTTCAATTATCACAAGTGCAACAAAATTTATTTAGCTGTTTAGAAGGCTTTAAAAGCCAAGTATATTCAAGGCCGCATAGGATAGGCTTTTAAATCAGTAAAAGAATCAAGGGTTAGGGGAAAAGGCAGGGAAGTGAGAATTATTAGGTCATGATCTCTTAGAACACAGAGCAGACTTGACAGGCTGAATGGCCTTCTTCTGCATCTTGTAATCTAATGTGAAACTAAACATCTAAAAGAAATTGGTATTAGTAAAGAGGTAGGACTTGAAAAATTAACTCATTAAAAGTTAGGAAATTTTCTGAACCAAAAGAACTTCATCCTTGAATGTTGAAGTAAGTGACTAGAAACATTGTTGATAAATTGGTAGCTCAACATTCTATAGATTCTGGAAATGTTCCTGCTAACTGCAAAGAAGCAAAAATAATCCCAGCAATTAGGGAGTAACAGGGAGACTTGAGGACTAGATATCATATTGTGATGTCAATAGTAGGGAAAATGTTAGAATGTACTATAAGGGATGTGATTACTGGACATTCCAGGAAAAAAGGGTAAAACAAGACAGTTAACATGATTTTGAAAGGGAAATTTTGCTTGACAAACCTGTTTGAAGCTTGAGGATGCTTTCCTTGATTTCTTTAGTTAAACACAAATGATGGGTCCTCCCTTTAGAACGTTTCTTAATGACAGGAAATATTTATTCTGCGTACTCTGAAATATTCCCTTAAATGTCTGCTGCTGCTTCAATATCGATCTTTTCTACAGCCTAGTATCCCAGTTTATTTCAGCTAGCTCGGCTTTCTTACCCATAGTTTTCCTTGTTTAAGTTTAAAATACTAGTCACAAAAACAGAAATTGCTGGAGAAACTAACATTTCAAAATATTAACTCAGCTATCTCTACACAGATGTGAGTTTCTTCATCAGTTTGATTTTGTTTTGGATTTCCAGCATCCACAATTCTGTGCTTTTCTTTTGTTAACTGTTTAAAATCCTAGCGTTAGACCCAATTTTCTCACTTCCAAATTGAAATATACATTTCAATCATATTGTGCTCACTGCTTCCCCATGGTACCTTTACTGAGATCATGAATTAATCTGGCCACATTTCATGTCAGAAGTCAGGCATAACCTGCTCTCTTATGTCCAGAACATGTAGATTCTCAGAAAAATCTCAAAAGCATCTTATGAACGCCTTATCTGGCTACCATTGCCAGTCTGAATTTAAGTTTATATATGGATTAAAACCAATGATTACTTCTGTTCCTTTGTCACAAGTACCCAATATTTCCTTTTGTATATTTCATGCTCCATTTTAGTTAGTTAGGGGATTAGTAATTTGTCTATCAGTGACCTTTCTCTTCAACTGTTCCCAAAACCAATTCTACATCTTGATCTCCTGAACCAAGGTCATCTCTATCACACCATTACCATTCTTGAACAAAAATGCTATACATCTACTATCAACTAGCTTTATATTTTTCTTGCTTTGCATACAAATCAGTTCTCAATGGCATGGCTCGTGAAAATCAACTAATATCAATATTGCCGTATCAATGATAGCAAGAATATATTGGTCCTGCTTTTTTCCCCCCAGTAAAGATCTCAAAAAAAATCTATGAAATGGTTCCCCAAAAATTGGTATAGCACTAAAAAGGTGCTTGGTTTATTGCACGTTGCAGCTTTCACACAAACTGCCACGTTTTCTAAAAAATACTGTACCACATCCCTGTGAAGACCTGACTAGTAAAAATGTTGACTCATTGGTGCCTGGCTCTTCTGAACTTCTACAATGGCCTACTACAAGGAATATCCGTAATATCACCTGATGAAATTTGAGCAGCAGTACCAATACTGCAACATAAACATGATAATGCACAGTCACAAGTAGAGGGCTCTGTCTCAAGACTGCATGAAGAAGCAATAATACTATTAATGGATCTAAAGAAGGAGGAAATCTTTTTACCATAAAGATTTCAAAGCTAATTCTGTCCAGCACCTTCCCCTCTTCTCCCAAATCTAAGAGGAATTCTCCACTTCTTCATCAGAAACCCATATCTCACATAGTAGCATTCTGCAACTCTTACACCTTGAACCTTATCTAATTCTGGATCAACCTGATGAGCTTCAATATCAGAAAGACTTACTGAACACTTCCTGGGATCCTTTATCCACACCCAAAGAAAGTTTCAGATAACTAAACATCTATCATGCTGTCAATTTTATCTCTAACACTACATGAGAAATTTTCCCGTTCTTGCTTTCTGTTTTGGACTTCACTTGGCCTTTCTCTTAGTAGGGAAGAAGCTACTACTTTTGTTCCTACCGAATTGTTACTCGGAACAAGTAAACTCTATCTACAGGTAAACTATGGACAATCTTTGTTAGTACCATTCCAGATATTATGTCACAATTCAGATGCAGCCATTGCAAAAATAAGGATACATATACCACAGTATATCACGTCCCATGGGTTTATCCCTCAGCTTATTCAGTCTGCCCAAAGTTGTATCATTTTGTGACAATGAAAACATTTCAGCCTTTGGACATCACTTCAACATCCCTTTCTGGGATTTTGGGAGTACCTACGTATCTTGGATTGGACTCTGATCCTTCCTCATTAGAATGCTGTCTAGAGGAAGAGGCCATTTTGTTTCTAGCCTCTTAAGCATATTGTCTCCCTGTCTCTCTCTCTCTCTCTCTACTTTTCTCTAGCTCTAAAGACTTTCTCCATTTGTTAATATTCCCTCAATGCATAATTGATTTTTCCTTTTGCTCTGTCAAGTATTTCCATTTCTGATTCATTTTGTTTCTTTTTATTTTCTGTTTCACACAGCTTCATCTTTCTTAATTTTTTGCTAATTCAATTGATCAGCATCTAGTTCACTTCCCTGTTCTTCCCATTTCAAATACCTCAAGGCAAATAATCCTCCTTTTAATTGACTGGAATTTATCTACTTGAAACTTGATTCTTTAAGTGACCTGATAGCAAGTCTGTCAAATACTTATCAAACAACTTTATTTCTAAAAATGTGTTCATTAGTAAACTTTACAATGTGCACAGTATTTTTGGGATATTGTACAGTTCAAATATAACACAGGTCTATAAATCAACCTGTTAGAAGTTAATCAAACAATTAAAGTTATTTGCCTAATTCCTATAGTGACCACTGAACATCCTAAACTGCTTTATAGAAAATGATGTCATAATTTACAAGTGTTGTCATCTTTTATCGTAAAATGAGCAGCAGGCAATTTGAATAAAGCAAACTCCAATAAGCAGAAAGATGATAATAACCAGATAATGTTTTAGCATTCATTGAGAACAAAATTGGTCAGAATCTATAGGTAAATCCCTGTGAAAGAACTCAAGAAACAGAAACAGAAGTAGGCCATTCAACACCTCGAGCTTGCTCTGCTATTCAATAAGATCATGGCTGATTGACTGATTGATTGGAGTCCCAAATCCAGTTTTCTGCATGCTTCCCATAGCCCTGGACTTCCTTCTCAATCTGTCTTAATCAGCCTTGAATATATCCAAAGATACAGTCTTCACTGCTTTCAAGGAAAGAGAATTTCAAACACTAATAATCCTCAAACAATAAATTCTGCTTCAACTCCATCTGAAATGAGAAAGCCATTTCTTTGAAACTTGTAACCTTGTTCTAAATTCACCAATGTGAGGAACTATCCTTTCAGCATTTGACTTGTCAAATAACACTTTTAATCTTTTAAATTGAGAGGCAAATAGGACCTCAGTTCAGATTCCCTCCAAAGACCATCACCATGAACAGTACCGTAATGGAGTGTTAGCTTTCTTTATTATACCTAAATCTACAACCTTTTGACTCAAGGGTGTGCAACTGCAAACAAGCAACTGGGCAGGAAGCCTCTTTGAAGTCGGGAGATATGAATCATTTTACTCTTCAATGAAAACCAAACAAAGCGTTTTTACAACTTACATGCATGTAATTTAGTTATAAGCCACAGCAAAAAAAATGTAAATTACCAATTAATGTAGTGTGCAAAACTCAACTCCTTTCGTATCCAATGTTTACATCCCCTTTATTTATTCATGGGATGTAGGCATTGTTGACTAAGCTGGCACTTATGTCCAAACTTATTTATATTGTGGTTTGAACATAATCAAGGGTATTTCAGAGTTAATCACATTTGTATTGACTCTAAAGTCACATATTAGCAAAATCCCATGCAAGAATTTCCTTACAGGACTTCTATCAACCAGACAGGTTTTTAGAACAAATTTTGTTTCATTGCCTCCAATATTAGAATGAGATTTCACAGATTTGTTTGAACATTCAAATTTAAAATTCCCTTTCTGCAGTAGTGAGATCTAAACTCATTATACTGGGTCACTGGACTTTGTTTCAAGCAACGTAACTGCTATTCTACCATATGCCACACTGCCATATGCCACATGTGGCAGTCACACATAACTGAACAGCTGAAGAACAAATACCTTTACAACCAACAAGCACATGTCTACAAAGATAAAGGGTAGTGACATCCCATGAATAAATAAAGGGGATGTAAACATTGGATACGAAAGGAGTTGAGTTTTGCACACTAAATTAATTGGTAATTTACATTTTTTTTGCTGTGGCTTATAACTAAATTACATGCATATAAAGGGTAGTGATGAGGACCACAACTATATAACCCTGTGTTTAGCAAATTTAGCTCATACAGGCATTAGTCAAGTTCTAATGACATGTGGTTCACAGCATTTTTGGTAAATTTGGGTAGTGTTGTAGAACAGAGACCTAGGGGTTCGGGTACATAATTCTTCAACATTTGCACTAGTGGTAGACAGGATGCTTAACAACGTATTTAACATGCTTGCCTTCATTGCTCAGACCTTACTCAATGTACTCCTGTTGAGTACATGTTGAAGTTGTAGAGAACATTGGTGAGGGCTCTTCTGGAGTACTGTGTGCAGTTCTGATTGCCCTGCTATTAGAAAGATATTATACCTAAATCAAGGATATTGATGTGGGGACCAAAAACATTATTTCTGAGTTTACTCAAAAACCAGACAGCAATGTGAGTTGTGAGGAGGATGCAAAGAGGCTTCATGGGGAGTTACAAAATCTTATTGCGTGGGCAGGAACATGAAAGATGGACAATAATGTGAAAAAATGTAAAACTATCACTTTGGTAGAAAATACAGAAATGCTGAGTAAATCTTAAACGGTGAGAGATTAGAAGTGCTTCTAATCAAAAGGGATTTAGTGTTTTTGTTTATCAACCACTGAAATCTAACATTCGGGTGCAGTCACAAAATAGGAAGGCAAATAGTACGTTGACTTTTCTTTGGCAAGAGGATTCGAGTGTAAAAGTAAACAGACCTTGCTGCAGTCGTATAGAGCCTTGGAGAGGGTGTACCTGGAGCGTTGTGTACAAGTGTGGTCTCCTTACCCACAGAGATATGTTTGCCATAAAGAAAGTGCAATGAAGGCTTACCAGACTGATCTCAAGAATGGCAGGATTGTCCCAGGAGAGACTGAGGCCTAAATTCTCTAAAAATTTAGAAAAAGAGGGGGAACGTTACCGAAGGATACAAAATTCTTAAAGGTCTGAACAAAGTACATGAAAGAAGGATATTTTCCCTGTGGGTAGAACCCAGGAGGATAGAATAAGAGACAGGCCATTGAGGACACAGAGGAGGAGGAATTTGTTCACTCAGAGTTGTGAATCTTTGGAACACAACTCCCCCGAGGGCTATGTAGGTCATTGAACATATTCAGAACAAAGATCAATAGCTTGCTGATATCAAAGGATCTGGAGATAGTGCAGGAAAATGGTGTTGAGATAGAGGTGAGTTATGATCGAGCTGAGTGGCAGAACAGCCATGAGGAGTCGAATGGCCTATTGTTGCTCTTAATTTTCTGTATTTTTTGTATTCCCTGAACTATTACTTTACTTTGGAGGCTTTGAGTAAAGATTTTTTTCCTCCAAATTTACTTTCAATATTTGAACTTTTTTGCTGTTTTGCAGAAAACTACACATTACGATGAAACAAATAGACCAATATGAACTGCTAAAATTACATCGCACATAGCAGCTTCTACAAAACCCTTGAGTTTTTCATAGGCACATTTTTGGTGTCTCAGGTGAGCTATAACTGTTTTTTAAATCTAATGTAGCGCAGGATACTAATTCAATCATCAGTGTGCACATACCCACAAGAGGAGACAAAGGAAATTGAGCCAGCTTAATCTGTGAGGTTTACTAAAGACAAAAACTGTACTTCACATCCAATATTTTCTGTGCTAAGTCAGCCATGCATTTTCTTCAACAAGTATACTGTCAGGATTAGGATAATGTGACCAAAAGTGAGTGTTTTTCTTTGCTAAAAGACAGTTTGGATTTCAAAGGAGTGACATATGAGTGTTGGACTGTCTTTGTGAAGGGGTTTAAAATTTATTTGGTCAGTCTTTCTGGGAGCATGACTTTAAACCAGCATGTGTTGGGCAGCAGGCAACTGCCAATGATTACAGGAACATCAATGAAGCTTCTTTATTCAGCAGTGGGGGTTATGACAGGAGAGAGAAAACATTAAACTATTAGCTTCAGTAAAACGTACACATGTAAGTTTTTTTTTTAAATTTAGCTTAGGAGCTCTTGGATACAGTGTAGTGGAGTACCTAGCTGAATTGAAACAAGTATCTAAATAACTTTGTCCAAAAAAGATTGCTTAGATCAGTTAAGGAAATATGTTACTTCAGTGAAGGGGGTACAGCTTCTGAAACTTCTGAATATTTGGTTAGAACTATACAGATTATTAACAGATGCAGGAAGACTAAAGTTCTCAGCTGTGAAAGGGATTAAGGGAAAAGGTCGCACACAGTGCACAGCACCCAAACTGAGAAAAAAGCAACTAAGTCAAACATTTGATAGGGAAGGAAACAGTATCAATTGTGAAGTGATGGAGCCGGGGTATAGATGGGATTTTGTTTGCCTGTTTTTCAGAAAATTGTTCAGCTGTGTTATACATACATACATAGCTTGTTTCGATTCATTTCATTTTTATTTCTTTGTGAATAAACATGTTTCATTGTTCACACAAAACATGAAGTTTTTTTATGTTTCAGTGAAATACCATGTTAAAAAAAATATGAAATATCATCTACACAGCCAGATTTATTCTGACTTGTCTAGTACTAATATCAACTGGGGTCATAAGAAGAAAATAAAAATGATCTCCGGTGTGCAGTCTATATTACCATAACTGAAGTTCATATTTTAAAGTTTTAAAAGAGGGTCTTCCTAGTTTCAACAACTCACCTACTGTAAAATACGTCACACCCAGGTCTCACGTAGCTTCTATCAGAAATATCCAGTAGGTTCAACTCAAACGCGTATTACACCTTAAAGAAAACGAATTGAAGCTTCAAATTCTGTGTAAAGCAAATAAATTGCTGAACATTATGTTATTTTAATGGAATATGTAAAGACAGAATAGGTTTCATATGAGACATTTCTAACAAAATATTTAAAATTAAAACCTATTGATGATCTACTGGAAGAAATCCTCAGGAAACATAAATAGGGATAGCACACGTCTGAACTAGCTATTGCAATAGGTTTTGCTGCACAATTCAAAATAAATTATGATCTGTCCCTAGTTTTACTCATGCTCTAAATGTTAAAAAATTCAAGTTTTGCATTTAATTCTTGTACAGAAAATGTCCAATCTCTCAGCATGACTTGTTAATACTCTTACAATAACATAACATGCAGAACTGCTGATAATATTACAATTTATTATAACTCAGCCAATGCCCTCTTCCTTTCATAACCAGGGCAACCTTTACCTCACATATCTTCTCCAATTACTACTTTGTTTGTAGACTCCCTTTCCTCATCAAGATCCTTCAATTTCATTCCAATCTCCATGCCTACACTTTACAACAATTCT
This sequence comes from Stegostoma tigrinum, assembly GCF_030684315.1. NCBI lineage: Eukaryota > Metazoa > Chordata > Chondrichthyes > Orectolobiformes > Stegostomatidae > Stegostoma > Stegostoma tigrinum. The sequence continues at coordinate 100,420,732 of NC_081355.1, read as the reverse complement.
GCATCTGAATCCCTCTCATTCATTTATGCCCAAAGTACACGACTGCCTTTGTGATAATGAGAAATTAAAGAGAGGAGGATGGCAATGATGTATAAAAAAAGAAAAGGTTGAGGTGGAGGAGAAGGAAAGGATTTGTGGTACGGGTGAATCGGGCACAAGATGGTGTGTTACTCAAATGGATAAAGGATCTACAACAAAAATTTATCAATGAACATCAGACTGTAGGTTTGGAGGGAAAGTGCATTAAGCAAGCATTACTCTAATCATTATATCTGTGGACTGAAAAATTGAAAGAAACTCCTCATCTGAGTATAACTCCACAGATTTATTAGCTGACAGAGGTCAACTTACACAACACGTACAGTCTTAAACATGATTTTAGCATCCAAAAGAAAGGTTTGTCTTAAACAGCAGGGAAATTTATACACTACAATATACAGTATTTTTGAAAATAATGAATGTGAACAGTTGGCATTTCCTCAGAAATCATTTATTCCATTCTTAGACTGTGAATCGTTCACCAAAAAAGTACTGGCTCAAAAACTGATAGATTTAAGGTAATTGTCCACAGAATTATGAAGGTTAACATTAAATGCTTCTTTCGCCCCTGCAGATACTGCTCCAGCAATTAGTCATCAACTTCGGACTCACTATCATCCCATCTGATTAGCTGCAGTTTGCTTCTTCCAATATCCCTTGCACTCCAATAACGGAACAAATACGCTCTGCAAAACAAAAAACAGTTGTTTCAATACCTTTAGCTCCTTGTCAACATAGTAAAACTATGCACCAAAGTTGTGATAAGCGAAATACCCTGCGTATAAATTATTTTCACAATTCTTCTCAAAAAAAGTTATATTTGTCAACAGTGAAGAACATCAAGCAGTAAGTTTTTCCTTTCAGTCTCAGGCAGGGATGCTGCCTATGCCACCCTGTAGCTATGAAACATATGGGTATAAAGGCTGCTCCATACATTGTTGGCTCCATACTTGGCATCACATCACCTATTTACAGAGTTATAGGGACATACAGCGTGGAAACAGACGCTCAATCCAACCAGTCCACACCAAACATAACCCAAACGAGGCTTGGGGACCGCTTTGCAGAACACCTATGCTTGCTTTGCACTAAACAACTGCACCGCCCAGTCGCAAACCATTTCAACACCCCCTGCCATTCCTCAGACGACATGTCCATCCTGGGCCTCCTGCAGTGCCACAATGATGCCACCCAAAAGTTGCAGGAGCAGCACCTCATATTCCACTTGGGAACCCTGCAACCCAATGGTATCAATGTGGACTTCACAAGCTTCGAAATGACCCCTCCCCCATCGCATCTCAAAACCAAGCCAACTTGTCCCTGCCTCCCTAACCTGTCCTTCCTTCCACCCATCCCCCTTGTGACATGAGTCACAATCTGTATAGGAAAAAAAACTGCCACCATGTCTTTTTTAAATCTCATTCCTCTCACCTTAACAATGTGTCCCAAAGTCTTGAAATTCCTGATCCGAGGGAAAATAGCAACCACCATCAACTCTATCTATACTCCACATTACTTTATAAATTTCTATCAGATCACCTCTCAAACTCCTAAGCTCCAGTGAAAAAAGTCCCAGTCTTTCTTTATAACTCAAACCTTCCATTCAGGCAATATCCTGATAGATTTCTTCTGAAAGCTCTGCAATTTAATAATATCCTTCCAATAACTGGATGACCAGAAGTGGACATTATTCCAGAAGAGGACTTATCAATGTCCTGTACAACCGCAACCTGACTTCCCAACTCCTGTACTCAAAGGACTGAGCAATGAAGGCAAGCATGCCAAATGCCTTTTTAACCACCCTATCTATATGTAATGCAAATTTAAAAGAATTATGTACCTGCGGCGCTAGGTCCCTCTGTTCTACAACACTATCCAGGCCCTACCATTAATTGTCTAAGTCCTACCCTCGTTTGTTGTACCTAAAATGCAATACCTCACAATTATGCAGATTGAACTCCAACTGCCACTTTTCAGGCCATTGACCCATATGATCAAAATCCCTTAACAATCTAAAAAAAAACATACTTAACCAACTGCTATGCCACCAATTTTGGTGTCATCTGCAAACTTACTAACCGTGTCTTCTATATTCTCATCCAAATGATTTTTATAAATGACAAATAAAAGAGGATCTAGAACCGATTTCTGTGGAATACCGCTGGTCATAGGCCTCCAGTCCGAAAAGCAACCCTCCACCATTACTCTGTCTCCTGCCGATGAGCCAATTATGTATTGAATTGGCAGGCTCACCCTGAATCCCATGTGACCTAACTTTACAAATTAGTTTACCATGCAGGACCTTGTCAAAGACTTTATTAAAATCCAAATAAACAATGTCTATTGCTCTGCCATCAATCTTTTTGACAACTGTCTCAAAAAACTCACTCGAGTTTGTGAGATATGATTTTCCCCAGTTTCTCCTGACCAACCTTACTTAAACAAAGCTACGACATTAGCCACCCTCCAATCATCAGCCACCTCATGCATAGTTGTGCATGATGCAAATATTTCTGCAAGGGGTCTCGCAATTTCCTCCCGTACTTCCCACAACATTTCCGGAGATGTATCCACCTTTATAAGTTTATTTCTCTGCATTCTCTCGACTCCATTTCTTTCTCTACAGTAAAAACTGATGCAAAATATTCACTTAGTGTCCCGCCAGTCTCCTGGGGTTCAACACAAAGATGACCTCCTTGATCTTTAAGAGACCATACCTTCTCTCTAGTTACCCTCTTGCTTTTAATGTGTTTGTAGAATTTCTTTAGATTAACCTTATCAGTCAATGCTATCTCATATAACAAGGCGTGGAGCTGGATGAACACAGCAGGCCAAGCAGCATCTTAGGAGCACAAAAGCTGACGTTTCAGGCCTAGACCCTTCATCAGAACCCGAAATGTCAGCTTTTGTGCTCCTAAGACGCTGCTTGGCCTGCTGTGTTCATCCAGCTCCACACTTTGTTATCTCAGATTCTACAGCATCTGCAGTTCCCATTATCTCTGAATGCTATCTCATATCCCCTCTTTGCCTCCCTTATTTCTCTCTCAAGATTGTCCCTACACTCTTTATACTGGTTAAGAGATTCAACTCAACCAAGTTATCTGTATCAAAAATAAGATTCTCTTTTACTCTTGACTAAACCCACAATATCTTTATTCATTCGTTGTTCCTTAATCTTACCAGCCTTACCTTTCACTCTATTAGAAACATGATGCCTCTGAACTCTTGCCATCACACTCTTGAATACCTCCCACTTGTCAGATGTCCTTTTACGTGCAAACAGTCTACTCCTGTCAACTTTTGAAAGTTCTTGTCTCATACCATTAAAATTTGCCTTATCTCAGTTAAAAACTTTAACTTTTATGGAAGGCTTACCCTCTTCCATACCATTTTGAAACTAATAGAATTATGACTGCTAGATCCAAATTGATCCGCCACTTTTACTTCAGTCACCTGAACTGTTTTTTTGCCCAAATGAAGGTCTAGATATGCTCCTTCTCTGGTAGGAACATCCACATATTGATAAAGAAAATTTTCTTGAACACATTTGACAAATTCTTCACCATCCAAACCTTTAACACTACGGTAAACCCAGTCAATGTTTGGGAAATTAAAATCCCTGTTATTAGAATGATTTTGTGCTTACATATATCTGAGATCACCCTACATATTTGTTTCTTCATTTCCCTCTTACCATTGGGGGAGGGGGGCTATAGTCTAATCCCAAAGTGATCATTTCTTATTTGTAATTTCTACCCATATATTTTCACTGGATGATTTTTCAGAAATATCTTCCCCAGTTACAGCAGTAATGTATACCTCAGTCAAAAAATTCCACCCCTCCCCCTACTTTCTAGCCTCTTTTTCTATGCTTCCTGTAGCATCTAAAACCCATGTCCCTCAATGAATGGTAGTTTCACAAAGGGGGCTCGACAGAGCAATTAATCTGGTACAGGTTGGAAATTCAGCTTCCGAATAGTAAATAGGTTATCCGATTCCAAACATTAGATATGCTTTGATCTAAAACTGGTTCTAAACATGCTATGTCAGACTTGTTCAGCATGGGTGTTAAATATTCTGAGATTCAAAATGTCTCTCATGACCTTCGTAACAAGGCAACACTCACTATGAAATGAACCATATCACTTAAAAATCACAGGCTGGAACTGTCACAGAGGTTTAGCGAAACATGATCAACCATTACTGCATCATTGAACTAAACAGCTCAATGAGTACATATTACAAGTCAAACCTCAGGCTAGAACCCTGAATAGAATCGGCATTAATACAGTAAGAAAATATCCAACACAATACTGGCCCTTACACAATTTAAACAACTTAAAATTTTAAACAAACTCAAGTGAAATAATATCACAGAATTTCCAAATGCTGCCATGTTCAAAAGAAATAAATTACTCCTTAAATGACAAGGAGATCACTAATATTATTTCAAATACCATAGTGTGGCATGTCCTTAAAACAACAATATGAAGCAGTATGTATCATTTCTACTGTTGCGAATGAGGAATTGAAAACCAGAACACTAATAAATGTTAGCTCAGAAGGACCTAGGCATCTTGCACGTGAATAAAAGAGTTTACATGCAAATAATGTAAGCGATTAGGAAGACAAATTGCATGTTAGCTTCATTTCAGCAATGCTCCAATACAACGATAATGGAATACTTGCTTTATTTAAATGCTTTTATTGTTATGGTATTACCCAAACCCAAAGTACAGAAGATGCTGAAGATATGAAAAACAAAGTGCAAAAGAAACACAGCAGGTCTAGCAGCATCTGTGGAGTTAGAAATGGAGTTAGGTGTTTCAAGTGCAATATAACATTTCTTAACTGAAGTTCTGTAGATGTCATATATCAGGCATAACACCTGGAATGACAAGAACATTCACCCTCCAAAGGTTGTGAATCTTTGGATTTCTTTATCCAAGGAAGTTGTAGATTCTCAATTTAAGAGTATATTCAAGTCTGACATAGATCTCAAGAATACAAAGTTAGGGCAACAAAGTGGACATGCTTCAGACATGGTCCTTGTTAACTGTGGATCAAATTTGAGGGAATAAACGCCTACCTCTCTTGTCATATTTCCTTTATTTATAATTCCCTTGCAAATCAATCCCTCCATTTATGTACTCAATAGCCTGGTGGCAAGAGGATTGCATTTAGAACACAGAACATTACAGCACAGTAGAGGCGCTTCCGCCCTCGATGTTGCCCCCATCTGTGAAACCAATCTGAATCTCATCTAACCTACACTATTCCATTATCACCCATACGTTTATCCAATGACCATTTAAATGTCCTTAAAAGATGGTGAGTCAACTACTGTTGCAGGCAGGGCATTCCACGCCCTTTCTGCTCTCTGAGTAAAGAACCTATCTATCACCCCTCAATTTAAAGCTATGTCCCCATTTTTTTCCACACACCGAAAAGTGACAGAGGAAGTCAACAAAGTTTGGAGCTGGAGGAGCATGGCAGGCCAGGCAGCGTCAGTGGAGGAGAGTCAATGCTTTGGGTTGGGACCATTCTTCAGAACTGAAGTAAAGTACAGAGGATGCTGAAGGAGGATCCCGACCTGAAACATCCACATTCCTATTTCTCTGATGCTGCCTGACCTGCTGTGTTCCTCCAGCTCAACACCATGTTGACTCTGACACCAGCATCTGCAGTTCTGGGTATCTTCGAATGACAGAGGAAAGTTCGATCAAGACGTTCAAATGGGCATTCAATGATGATTATTTTAAAAAGAGGCAACATGTAGGGTACAGGAAAAAGGTAGAAGATCAGCACCAAGTTAAAGTTAGTGAGTGCAGACACGATGGTCCAGATAGCCTTTTCCAGCACTGTAACAATTCTGAGTTATGCAGTATGAACTTATAGACAAAAATAATATAACCAAAATATCTAATTTAGAGTTTGTATGATTTATGTACATCAAGGCAAGTCCAACATTTATTTTTGTTAATTATTTTGAAATATTTTGAGGCAACCACTAGTAATCTGCGTTATTTCTAAATTGTGCAAAAACTTTGAACATTTGAATTTAGGACGAATGGTTCATAAGTTTGCACATGACACTAAAACTGGTGGTGTAGTGGACAACAAAGAAGATTACCTCAAGACTACAAAGGGACCTTGATCCAATGGGCCAAGGAGTGGCAGATGGAGTTTAATTTGTTCAGTTTCTGGTCATGATAACCCCAGAATGTTGATAGTGGGGTATTCATGTGGCTTAAATCAGAGATACAATTTAATCTGGATGTCATGAGTATCATTAGTATTAGAATTTAGATGAGGGTGGGGGATCTAAGTGCTGATCAGTGATTAAGAAATCTATTTGAAAAGGTGTTCTTTAGCAACAGAAAAATCAAGACTAGAAGCCAATATAGGTCAACAAATCTAAAGGTGATTGGTGGAACAGGACTTGTTAAGACACAGGCAACAAAGTTTGGTTGACACTGGGTTGAAGGCACACAGATGAAAACAGGCAATGTTAGGGTTGGCACAAATATGAGGTTCATAGCTGGTCACTGGATCAGATACGACACCAAGTTTGCAAATAGCCTGGTTTTATCTCGGCCAGAGAGAGAGGGATGGAGTCAGTAGCCAAGAGACTGAGTTTACAGCAGGGACTTTAAACGTTGGCTTCAATTCTTCCAAAAGTTACGAGGAGAAAATTTGATTAGTACTGGATATCAGATAAATCAGACCATTAACAATAGCAACAGTAAAGCAATCGAGAGAGGGATGAAGAGGTAGAACTGGGTGTCATCGACGCGCACATGAAAATGAACACACAGCTTGTGGGTGATGTCACAAGGAATAGCATGTAGATAGGAAACAAGACCAAAAACAAAATCAACAAAAATTTATCCAAAAAAGTTTGTGAATCACTTGGGCTGGAAATGCACCAGGCATGGGTCCTCAATGGAACAAAAAAAGCCATTCTGGAAGCTGGCCTTCAGCAGAGCCCAGACTAAGACTGGCCCTAGCATAACAAGTTTACAGGTTATAGTCCCACTTCAGAACTAGGGAACATAAAAGTTTGACACTGAAATACAATACTAATAGAGCACTGCACTGTCTATTTAAGCAGTTAAACTCAGGTCCCCACTGCCATCTTAGTTGGCTTGTGGTAAATGAGTAAATCTTAGTAAATATCCCAATATTTTAAAGAGTTTATTCCCGGTGTTCTAGCTAGTATTTATCAACACCAAAGATAATCTGATAATTATCACATTATGAATCAATTCATAAACTTGGGAGGGCTACAAATTTACGGATTACAAGCAGTAGTAGTCCATTCAATTCCCTGAGCTCACACCACCACGGAATCACATCACAATCACCATAGCACCAGACATTTCCATCTATCCTCGTAGCAAGAACCCATCTACCCCGTTACCTGTGTGATTTTTTTTCAAGTTGAAACAAATGTGACAACAAATCAATTTATCAATGATTAAACAATGCCGCAATCGGCATTTGCTGTCGATCAAACTCGAAATATTTTACACCAATTCAGATACGCCCCCGTAAGAAAGTTTACAGATGTTGCCTACCAGCAAAGTAATGCAACAGACATGTGTTTCACTAACCAACATGAGCAAAATCCCGCAGAGGAACAGAAGGGCAAGTGTAAAGCTGGAGCAAAGTGCACTCTGGTGTGAGTGACTCCTTCGAGACTGTTACAAGGTGGACATTTACAGGGGAAAATGATAAAAGATGAAGTAAACCCAGGGGCCAAGGCCTAGTCTAGGTCCGGCCTCCACCGAAGGCCGCCTTCCCCGTTACCTCGAGGGGCAGCCTCGGCGAAGATCACAAAGGCCCGGGTAAACCCGTTGCTGCCGGGAGCCGGTTTGGGCTCCACGCCATCCATTTGCTGCACTCACCTCGCCCACCTCCCCGGTCCCGGCCCCGGCTCCGGTCCAGTCTCCGCGGTCAGTGCCGGCTCCGCCGGCTCCCGGAGCAGGACAGCGCCCTCCAGAGTCTCAGACAGAAACAACTGACCCCTCTCTGTTGGGGAACTGCATATGTAACATTTCATGCCTTCCTGGTTTCCAACTGTTTACATATTTCTGAAATATTGCTTTCGTCCACGATGTCTAAACTGGAGATCTCCAAATCAAAAATCAGACAACACAAGAAATGCCAACTAATCATGTCTGCCCCAAGTACAGTCGTGTGATTAACACACAACGTGATTTGAACACATAGGAAACAAGTACAAAACAAACTCACTTTCATCTCCACACGCAAGAGAAAGATCAAGGGGTTGGCTGGGCCCAAGCCCACAGCAAAAAGTCATGTGGATTACGTCCCAAACTGCAGTCAACCTTAGTTTCATTCTTGGAGCCGGAAAGCTGGGGTTTCGGGGTCTAGACCCAAAACATCAGCTTTACTGCTCCTCTGATACTGCTTGGCCTGCTGTGTTTGTCCAGCTCTACACCTTGTTATCTCAGATTCTCCAGCACCTGCAGTTCCTACTATCTCAGTTTCATCTTTGATTGGTGTGTGCACTAATGGGTCAAGTTGGGTGGTATGACTCATAACCGAGAAAACAATCTTTTTTGATTAATTTGTCTCTACTTGAGCAGTTAAGAATCAAAACCACATTGCTGGAGTCACAAGGGGACATTACTGAATCAGTTTTTAAAAAACACAATCAACACAGTTACCATTAAATCCAAAGATCCAGTCCAAAGATGTGCAGGCTAGGTGGATCAGTCATGCTAAATTGCCCGTAGTGTTTAGGGGTGTGTGGCTTCTAGGGGGTGGGATGCTTCAAGAGGCAGTGTGGACTTATTGGGCCGAAGGGCCTGTTTCCACACTGTAGGGAATCTAATCTAATCTAAATCGTCTGTTGTTCCTGCCATTGTTTTGAACCTATAATCCCCAAGACATTAGCCTAGGGGGTGGGATTACATATCCACTGTCATTACCATTATCCCGCTGCTGCTGCCATTTCAGGCAACTACGCAAGTAAAACTTAAGTTCCTGAAAGGAAAGGAAAGAATTTCTAAGATTGCTTAAATTAAAAGCTGAGAGAAATGCTTGCAGTCTACTTTTGAGTTGAGACATAGTATATTAGCAAAAACCAAGAATGCTTTGTTCCTGAAAGTGAAACAAAAGTAACAATCTTCCTAAGAACAACACCAACTGCAGATAACAAATTGTGAGGCTGGATGAACACAGCATGCCAAGCAGCATCTCAGGAGCACAAAAGCTGACGTTTCAGGCCTAGACCCTTCATCAGAGAGGGGGATGGGGGGAGGGAACTGGAATAAATAGGGAGAGAGGGGGAGGCGGACCGAAGATGGAGAGTAAAGAAGATAGGTGGAGAGAGTGTAGGTGGGGAGGTAGGGAGGGGATAGGTCAGTCCAGGGAAGACGGACAGGTCAAGGAGGTGGGATGATGTTAGTAGGTAGCTGGGGGTGCGGCTTGGGGTGGGAGGAAGGGATGGGTGAGAGGAAGAACCGTTTAGGGAGGCAGGGACAGGTTGGACTGGTTTTGGGATGCAGTGGGTGGGGGGGAAGAGCTGGGCTGGTTGTGTGGTGCAGTGGGGGGAGGGGACGAACTGGGCTGGTTTAGGGATGCAGTGGGGGAAGGGGAGATTTTGAAACTGGTGAAGTCCACATTGATACCATATGGCTGCAGGGTTCCCAGGCGGAATATGAGTTGCTGTTCCTGCAACCTTCGGGTGGCATCATTGTGGCAGTGCAGGAGGCCCATGATGGACATGTCATCAAGAGAATGGGAGGGGGAGTGGAAATGGTTTGCGACTGGGAGGTGCAGTTGCTTGTTGCGAACTGAGCGGAGGTGTTCTGCAAAGCGGTCCCCAAGCCTCCGCTTGGTTTCCCCAATGTAGAGGAAGCCGCACCGGGTACAGTGGATGCAGTATACCACATTGGCAGATGTGCAGGTGAACGTCTGCTTAATGTGGAATGTCATCTTGGGGCCTGGGATGGGGGTGAGGGAGGAGGTGTGGGGACAAGTGTAGCATTTCCTGCGGTTGCAGGGGAAGGTGCCGGGTGTGGTGGGGTTGGAGGGCAGTGTGGAGCGAACAAGGGAGTCACGGAGAGAGTGGTCTCTCCGGAAAGCAGACAGGGGAGGGGATGGGAAAATGTCTTGGGTGGTGGGGTCGGATTGTAAATGGCGGAAGTGTCGGAGGATAATGCGTTGTATCCGGAGGTTGGTGGGGTGGTGTGTGAGAACAAGGGGAGGTCCTCTTGGGGCGGTTGTGGCGGGGGCGGGGTGTGAGGGATGTGTCGCGGGAAATGCGGGAGACGCGGTCAAGGGCGTTCTCGATCACTGTGGGGGGAAAGTTGCGGCCCTTAAAGAACTGGGACATCTGGGATGTGCGGGAGTGGAATGTCTTATCGTGGGAGCAGATGCGGCGGAGGCGGAGGAATTGGGAATAGGGGATGGAATTTTTGCAGGAGGGTGGGTGGGAGGAGGTGTATTCTAAGTAGCTGTGGGAGTCGGTGGGCTTGAAATGGACATCAGTTACAAGCTGGTTGCCTGAGATGGAGACTGAGAGGTCCAGGAAGGTGAGGGATGTGCTGGAGATGGCCCAGGTGAACTGAAGGTTGGGGTGGAAGGTGTTGGTGAAGTGGATGAACTGTTCGAGTTCCTCTGGGGAGCAAGAGGCGGTGCCGATACAGTCATCAATGTACCGGAGGAAGAGGTGGGGTTTGGGGCCTGTGTAGGTGCGGAAGAGGGACTGTTCCACGTAACCTACAAAGAGGCAGGCATAGCTGGGGCCCATGCGGGTGCCCATGGCCACCCCCTTAGTCTGTAGGAAGTGGGAGGAGTCAAAATAGAAGTTGTTGAGTGTGAGGACGAGTTCAGCTAGGCGGATGAGAGTGTCGGTGGAGGGGGACTGGTCGGGCCTGCGGGACAGGAAGAAGTGGAGGGCCTTGAGGCCATCTCCATGCGGAATGCAGGTGTACAGGGACTGGACGTCCATGGTGAATATGAGGTGTTGGGGGCCAGGGAATTGGAAGTCCTGGAGGAGGTGGAGGGCGTGGGTGGTGTCACGGACGTAGGTGCAGAGTTGGCTTTTAAAGAAAGAGCATTTTTAATTGCTACCAACTCAAAGCCAAGGGTCTTTTTAGTTTGCCCTAACTTAAAAAGAACAGTCCAACATTTTTGATGCTGAATCATGGATAGCTGAAACGTCATGGAGTAGACATTCTGTGTCTCTCTTACTGAATTGTACCTGTTCAAACAACAAATGAAATTCTGCTGTACGGATAAGCAATATCTCGCCCCACTGCCATCTAATCTTGATATCTGCATGGGGCATTACAAGTGCAGGAAATTTATTTTCAAAGGTCAAGCTAGACTTTTGAACAAAACTCAAACAAATGATACCATATCACAATGCTGGCAGCAAAGAAAGTTTAAGGAGGTGCACAAATGCAAACAAATTAGGGTCATACTCATGGGCAAATTTCAGAAAATAAGCTTTCCATATTGTTCACCTCACACACCATATTGATGGCATAAGTTGTTCAGAACCTTTTACAATCATTAATAACATACATCCTGAAAAAACATTAGAAGATAAAATTAACACATTATACCGCTACACACCATGAAGGACATATACCTCAACGGGTGGGACTCTGTGGTACAGTTAAGGGAGACCATCTCACAGCATGTAATGGATCACCAATTTTCTGCATTAGCAGAATCACATCCTGATGCCAACATACAAGGTTATCCTTGCTTCTCAAAATTTTTGTCTGATATATACTAATTTGCCCAGCAGTGACAGGTTTACCCAATATGCACAGATCTTCAAGTCGTCCCACTTTAGAAGATTGAAACCATATTCACAATGGTGGAACAGAATCAGTTACTGATTTCCTAGGAATTTTCCAGAGAGTTATACTCAGCTATATTGAGATAGCATGAATTACAGGTGCTGGAGTCAGAGACTACACAGTCTGGAGCTGAAGGAACACAGGATGCCAGACAGCATCAGCAGAACAGGAAAGTTGATGTTTTGGACTGGAAACGTCAACTTTCCTGCTCCTTGTACGCTGCCTAGCCTGCTGTGTTCCTCTATACTTGGCTATATTGTTTATTTCTCTCTCCACAAATGCTACCAGACCCGATGAGTTTCTCTAGCACTTTCTTTTAATCTCAGGTTTCCAGCAGCCATGTAATTTTGCTTTGATTTGAACAATCCTCTAGGATTTGACTTTGAAGTAGCATATTAGCCAGGGACCAGGATGAGTTTAGTGAAAATAAAGAACTGCAAGATGCTGGAAATCAGAACAAAATCAGAAAGTGTGAGAGAAACTTAGTAGGTCTGGCAGTATCTGTGGGAAAGAGAAACAGAGTGAATTTTTCAAGTCCAGTGACCTTTCATCATAGCTGAACCATTGTGATGCTGCCATACTGCTGAATTTCTCCAGCAATTTATATTTTTGACTAGAATGATTAAGTTTGGCACATTTAGCAGATTGCCCAATCTGCACAAAGATCAAGACATTCCTCTTGATCTACAGATTGATGCTTTAGAAAGTTTCAGCTCTATTTGGTGAATAATTGAGGAAGAGACTCAAGGCTGGAAATTTGAAAAAAAACAGTTAAGTCAAGCCATATATCTGAATGAAAAATGAAACTCTATGTGGTATTTGACTAATATAAATTTTTAGAGTTAGGAATATATGAGATTTTATTTTGCTGTGTATTTTGACTAGACAATGAAGATGAAGACATTCTTAAGGTTGATTGATTACACTTTGGTCAGACCGAGGACCTATAGTTGCAATTGATACCTGTGCTACTACTACATAAGTCAGATCCCAAAATGGAATCTGATTTATTAGACCATATTTTGCCTTTATTTTGGTTTAATATGGTGATCTTTCACTAAAAGCAGCTATTTCTAGATTTGACTTTAACAATAAAATGGAAGTTTATTACACAAAAGAACAAACGATAAAAATGAAAGAATACAATTTACATATAACATAATTTGAAAGGTTTCAAAATTGTTAGCTCAGTGAGTAAAACATGATTTTCTCCTTAGAAATCCATGCTGCCTCCTCCAAAACAACCCACTACTAATTGTATCCAGAATATTTGTTTTTTGCAGCTCCCCAACACTGAAATTAGTGAAACAGACTGGACTGCAATCACTGGCTGTATTCTTAGAACCATTTTGAGCAATGGCATAAAGTCTGCAATTCTCCAGTCCCCTAGTGCCTCTTCTGAGTCTTAGCAAGGCTGAAAGATTATGGCCAATGGCCATACAATTTCCACCTCCTTCAACATCCCGGATGCATCTCATCTGTTCCCAGTGCTTTGTGAACTCTGAGTATCAATAACCTAGTGATCACTTCCCTCTTATCAATATTGAACCTTTCTAGTGACAGAACATCCCCCTATGTCATCATGGCCTGGGTAACATCCAGCCCTTGGTAAAGACGTGTGCAAAGTATTCATGTAACAACTCAGATGCCTTTGGTCCTTAATTGGCCCTATTCTTCCTTTTACTGCATTTTTACTAAAGATGTGCTTATAGAGGACTTTGGGATTTTCCTTCATGTTGGCTGCCAGTCTTTTCTCATAATTCTCCTTTGCTTCCCCAATATACTTTTACACTTTCCCACTAAACCTACCAGGTTTCTTTTTGGGGTTCTAAATGGGATTTGCTACCTGTCACTTGTCATATGCACATTTTCCTTCTTTACACAGTCATAGAGCTACACAGCATGGAAACAGACTCTTCAGTCCATGCCAAACTTCAATAAGGTCACCTTTCAACCTCCTACACTCCAGTTAAAAGCAGTCCCAGCCTATTAAGCCTTTCTTCATAGCTCAAACCTTCCATAGCTGCGAAATATCTTCTGAACCCCCTCCAGCTTAATAATTCATTTTAATTTCTATTTACTTTTGCATTCAAGGCACTCTAGATTTCTTTGCCCTTCCTTTTGCCCTGTTGAGAAAATGTGCCTTGATGATACCCGAACATGTCCTCTTTGAAGGCAGAACATCAAAATCTACAGACATACAGGGGGTCTAGTATCATCTGTGGAGCAAGAAACACCGCAAATGTTTCAAGTCTGATATGACTCTTCTCAGTGGATTTTGGAAAGGTGTTGGCTAGGGGCTGTCCAGGATGAGACAAAAATGAGGTGGAAACTTGTGGAGAGGAGAATTCCAGAGGTGCTGAGGTCAGTGACAGTCCTGAACATAACAGCTTGATGTTCAGTGTTATGGTCTTGATCTGGGGGGGTTAGAAAAACACATCTGAGAGTTGCTGTTCAGCCCCTGCAAGGTACAGATTGGCATGCCAGACAACAGCACACCATCCTTATCAGCAGGTTTCAAAATCAGGTTTGGACCTGAGCGAACGGACTGTAGAAAGTTCAGAGAGAGGTGGATTAGAGGAAGTGAGGGAAGCAGACAGACAAAGGTGGCGAATGTCACGTCAGCAATTCTCAATGAAAAGATCAAATACAGGTGAAACGTCAGAGGAGATTTCCAGGTAGCGTGGGATAATTGGAGATGGGTGAAAGAATCAATGTGGCAGGGAGAGGAATGCCTACCTAAAGAACCAGGTGCTGAGGTGAAGGCAATAGTGGAAGATCTCAATGTTATGTTGTGCCTGAAGTTCACTGAAGTGGGGTCATAAATGGATAAATCGAAGTCCTTTGCTGAGCAGGGACCATTCAGCATCACCGAGGGGAATGTCAGGGCGTATAGTCAATACATGTTAAGGGGTGAGGTTAGACAAAGGAATGGATTTAGAGGGATGGGGAAGGGAGAAGAATCCAGGCATGCAGTTACGGTTGAATTTGTGGGACTTGTGTTCCTTAACATCTGAAAGGAAGAGCAACGGCATCAGATGAGGCCACACATGAAAGGAAACTAGGGACCAGGATAGCTTTGAGGCAGTGTGAGGCAGTGCTAACAGAGAGAGAGGTCTTGAGTGTGCATATGGTGATGCAAGACACTGAGCGTGGATCTCAGGAGGTGTTGGGAGCATTTGTCCAAAGAGTGTCGCATGTCTCAGAGATAGCAGTCATTTTAGATCCAAAACATTAGGATGGAACTTCAGTTGGAATCCATGCAGGAGACAATTGCTTTGAAAGGAGATATGGTTCTGAAAGTGCGTTCTAGCAAACACTTGTTTCAACACTTAGAAACTGATCAAAAATGATGAAGGCAGACAGGTGAAAGATTGAACGTGAAATCTGATTAGAAAGAAAAGCAGAACTTCTTCTAGAGATAATGGGAACTGCAGATGCTGGAGAATCCGAGATAACAAAGTGTTTTTAACAAAGGTCTAGGCCCGAAATGTCAGCTTTTGTGCTCCTGAGATGCTGCTTGGCCTGCTGTGTTCATCCAGCTCCACACTTTGTTATCTCAGAACACCTTCTAGTCAGGATACCTGAATGAGAAATGGCAGTAGATTAAACACAAAAGTAAAACCAAAAGACTGCAGATGCTGGAATTCTAAAATAAAACAAAGTGCTGGAGAAAGTTAGCAGGCCTGGCATTATGTGTAGAGACAGAAACAATTAACAATTCAAATCTGATGTGAGTCTTCTTAGCTTTAGTTCAGCAGTTTTTCCCTGCAATGTTTTTTCACCAGTCCATCTGACTCAGTAACATTCTTGCCTTATTGATGTTGATTCTCCTTCAGTTAATTACTTTAATGCAGGATTGCTATTGTCTTTTTCTTTCATCATCGTAAACCTCATGAAACAATGATCACCGTCTCACTGTCTCCTGAGTGTTCTCCCACCGACTCTTGATCTACTTTGCTTTCCTTCTTTCCTGAACCAGTTTCAACAGTACAGCTTTTCTTGTTAGACTGGACTCATACTGTTACAGAAAATTTTCCTGAACATAGTTGAAGAATGTTTGCCCTTTTCATCCTTTATGTTACTGCAGTTCTAGCTTGCATCTGGGTATAATCCCCCATTATAATTACTCTGTAGTTTTGGCAGCTTTCTGTAGTTTCATTCCTTCCCACGAGTCGGTGGTGTATAGACTAGATTTAACAATTTAATTGAACATTTTTTGATCCTTAGGTTTAGCCAATATGATTCTATCCTTGGACCCTCTGGGATTCTTCTTTCTCCAACACTGCAATGTTTCCTTAACCAATACTGCCATCTCCCTTTCCTATCATTTTTGAATACCTTGTACCCAGGACTAATCAACACCCAGCCATGTCCATCGATGAACCAGGTCTCTGTGAGTAGCACAATATTATATTTCCACATGGCAATCCATGCCTGAAATTCCTTCATAAAACCATAAGATATAGGAGCAGAATTGGACCTTACAGACCATAAATTCTGCTCTGCCATTTGTTGCCATCTGATCTATTTCTCAACCCTATTCACCAGCCTTCTCCCCATAACCCTTACTCCCCTAACCCATCAAGAACACACCAGCCTTTGTCTTAAATAGACTGAATGACTTGGCCTCCACAGTCCGCAGTGGAAATGAGTTCCACAGATTAACCAATCTCTGGCTGAAAAAATTCCTCCTCCTCCCTAGAAGGTTCTAAGAGATTGGCTCTTCACTCCGAGGCTGTTCCGTTGGGTCCAAGTCTCTCTTACTGGTGGAAACAGCTTCTCGACATCCACTCCACCCAGGTCTCTCAGTATTCTCGAAGTTTCCATCAGATGCCCCCCATCCTTCTAAACTCCATTGAGTATGAACCCTGGCTCCTCAACTGCCCTTTCTGAAAGTCTCAAAGTATCTCAGGATCAATATGCACCTTCTTAGTGTGGCTATAACTTATTTGTAATGACTGAATCCTGTTCCTTATGATAGGCTTGTCTCATCACTACTCCTTTCCTTTCTTTTTTTTGCTGCATTATGGTACTTTCTCCATTGGAAAAATGCTTTAATGCATGTGGGCAATGTTGAGCAACATTAGGCCAATACACCTTCACTATCCCTATGATGAATTATTGCATTAAAAGTACATCTGCATTATAATACAGCATCTAATGGTGGCATTAACTACTGATTTTTTGAGACTAGGTGCAGAAGTGCACTACTCATAACTGAATTTATAATTCGAGGGTTAATATTTTAAAGTTATTTCCAAAAGAAAAAAATGTGATATGAGAAAAGATCTCTCATACGTCAAGAAATTGGAGCTGGAAAGTACAGCCTGAGAGTGTGGTAGAGGTAGATTCAATTAAGAGATTCAAGGAAGCAACTGATGATTATTTGAACAGAAGCAACACACGCAATCATGGGGATAAAGCAGGTGACTAGCACATAGTCATTAAGCTCAAGCAGACAGGCAGCACATACATGAAAATTGTTTCAGGCATGATAGAGATGGATATAAAAGGTGTGGAGGAGATGCATAACTGATTAAAGAGAATGTCACAGCTGTACTAAGAGAAGACATCTTTGAGGGGTCATCCTGCAAGGCCATATAGATAGAATTTAGAAATTAAAAAAAAGTGCAGTCTCTACGATGGCATTACACTTTATGCATCTCAATGGCCAGCAGGAGCTAGAGGAACATCTGTGCATGTATGGAAAGATTTAAAAAAACAGGGTTGCTGGATGGGGTGATTTTGTCTTCTGCAATGTTGACTGGGACGTCCTTATTGTCAGGGGATTAGACGGGGCAGAATTTGTTGGCGTATCTGGGGGGCTTTCCTCAAACAATATGTAGATAGACCAACCATGAAAGTGGCCATATTAGACCTTTTACCAGGGAATGACCTTGGCTAGGCAATTAATGTTTCAATGAGGGACCATTTTAGGAACAGTAATCATAATTCTGTACATTTTAATAGTTATGAATAAGGATAAAACTGGCCCTCAGGTAAAAGTCAAAAACTGGGAGAAGGCTAATTACAACAGTATTGGGCAAGAACCGGAGAAAATAAATTATGTATGGCTGTTTGAGTTTAAAACAAATCCATATCTGACATGTGGGAGTCTTTTAAAGGCCAATTGGTTGGAGCTCGGGATCAGCATATTCCTGTGAGAGTGAAAGGTGAAGATGACAAGATTCAAGGAGCTTGGATAACAGGAAAATGTGACAGTTCAATCAAAATTATGTTATGGACCAGGTCAAAGCACGCTCAATTATATCAAGGAGATAGCCTAGACCTTAATTTTATCTTATATAAAGGCAAGTGTAAGATGTTGTGTTCTCAATGTAATTTGATTGGTCACACTACTTGGCTTTAAGGAAAGCATGCTTTATTCACAACCCAAGGTAAAACGCAAACAGAATAAAGAAGAACTGGTGGACTTTAAAATTCTATTGGAAAACTTAGCAGAATAATAGATTATTTAACTACTAAACTACAACTGTTCCAATATAGTAACATCTCAAAAATATATCCTTGGCAAAGACAAAGTCAGTAAATCAGATTGTCTCACGTCCACCCCGATCCTCCCACCGCCGACGGAACCCCGCCCACGGTCGACGCCGACGGAACCCCGCCCACGGTCGACGCCGACGGAACCCCGCCCACGGTCGATGCCGACGGAACCCCGCCCACGGTCGACGCCGACGGAACCCCGCCCACGGCCGACGGAACCCCGCCCACGGCCGACGGAACCCCGCCCACGGCCGACGACATCATCGCTCCGCCCACAACCTCCACAGCCTGTAACCCCAGAGGAGACAGCCACCCTGAGCCCTGCCGAATCTTCACCATCCCCCCAGACCTCCCACTGACTGAGGACGAACGGTCAGTCCTGAGCAAGGGGCTCACCTTTGTCCCCCTACAACCACACATCAACGAATACCAGTCACGGTCGGACATAGAGCAGTTTTTCCGCCGTCTTCGCCTGCATGCCTACTTCTTCAACCGGGAACCCAACCCTCCTTCCACTGACCCCTTCACCCGCTTCCAACACAAGTCCTCCTCCTGGACACCACCCCCAGACCTCCTACCCTCCCTCGACCTCTTCATCTCCAACTGCCGTCGAGACATTAACCGCCTCAACCTCTCCACCCCTCTCACCCACTCCAACCTCTCCCCCGCAGAACGGGCAGCCCTCCGCTCCCTCCGCTCCAACCCCAACCTCACCATCAAACCCGCAGACAAGGGTGGCGCAGTGGTAGTATGGCGCACTGATCTCTACATCGCCGAGGCCAGACGCCAACTCTCCGACACCACCTCCTACCGCCCCCTCGATCATGACCCCACACCTGAGCACCAAACCATCATCTCCAACACCATTCATGACCTCATCACCTCAGGGGACCTCCCACCCACAGCCTCCAACCTCATTGTTCCCCAACCCCGCACGGCCCGTTTCTATCTCCTTCCCAAAATCCACAAACCTGCCTGCCCTGGTCGACCCATCGTCTCAGCCTGCTCCTGCCCCACCGAACTCATCTCCACCTATCTGGACTCCATTTTCTCCCCTTTGGTCCAGGAACTCCCCACCTATGTCCGTGACACCACCCACGCCCTCCACCTCCTCCAGGACTTCCAATTCCCTGGCCCCCAACACCTCATATTCACCATGGACGTCCAGTCCCTGTACACCTGCATTCCGCATGGAGATGGCCTCAAGGCCCTCCGCTTCTTCCTGTCCCGCAGGCCCGACCAGGCCCCCTCCACCGACACTCTCATCCGCCTAGCGGAACTCGTCCTCACACTCAACAACTTCTCTTTTGACTCCTCCCACTTCCTACAGACTAAGGGGGTGGCCATGGGCACCCGCATGGGCCCCAGCTATGCCTGGCTCTTTGTAGGTTACGTGGAACAGTCCATCTTCCGCACCTACACAGGCCCCAAACCCCACCTCTTCCTCCGGTACATTGATGACTGTATCGGCGCCGCCTCTTGCTCCCCAGAGGAGCTCGAACAGTTCATCCACTTCACCAACACCTTCCACCCCAACCTTCAGTTCACCTGGGCCATCTCCAGCACATCCCTCACCTTCCTGGACCTCTCAGTCTCCATCTCAGGCAATCAGCTTGTAACTGATGTCCATTACAAGCCCACCGACTCCCACAGCTACCTAGAATACACCTCCTCCCACCCACCCTCCTGCAAAAATTCCATCCCCTATTCCCAATTCCTCCGCCTCCGCCGCATCTGCTCCCACGATAAGACATTCCACTCCCGCACATCCCAGATGTCCAAGTTCTTTAAGGACCGCAACTTCCCCCCCACGGTGATTGAGAACGCCCTTGACCGCGTCTCCCGCATTTCCCGCGACACATCCCTCACACCCCGCCCCCGCCACAACCGCCCCAAGAGGATCCCCCTCGTTCTCACACACCACCCTACCAACCTCCGGATACAACGCATTATCCTCCGACACTTCCGCCATTTACAATCCGACCCCACCACCCAAGACATTTTTCCATCCCCACCCCTGTCTGCTTTCCGGAGAGACCACTCTCTCCGTGACTCCCTTGTTCGCTCCACACTGCCCTCCAACCCCACCACACCCGGCACCTTCCCCTGCAACCGCAGGAAATGCTACACTTGTCCCCACACCTCCTCCCTCACCCCCATCCCAGGCCCCAAGATGACATTCCACATTAAGCAGAGGTTCACCTGCACATCTGCCAATGTGGTATACTGCATCCACTGTACCCGGTGCGGCTTTCTCTACATTGGGGAAACCAAGCGGAGGCTTGGGGACCGCTTTGCAGAACACCTCCGCTCAGTTCGCAACAAACAACTGCACCTCCCAGTCGCAAACCATTTCCACTCCCCCTCCCATTCTCTTGATGACATGTCCATCATGGGCCTCCTGCACTGCCACAATGATGCCACCCGAAGGTTGCAGGAAC
Organism: Stegostoma tigrinum; assembly: GCF_030684315.1. NCBI lineage: Eukaryota > Metazoa > Chordata > Chondrichthyes > Orectolobiformes > Stegostomatidae > Stegostoma > Stegostoma tigrinum. The sequence goes on along the minus strand of NC_081355.1, from coordinate 100,399,893 downwards.
AGCAACTCATATTCCGCCTGGGAACCCTGCAGCCATATGGTATCAATGTGGACTTCACCAGTTTCAAAATCTCCCCTTCCCCCACTGCATCCCTCAACCAGCCCAGTTCATCCCCTCCCCCCACTGCACCACACAACCAGCCCAGCTCTTCCCCCCCACCCACTGCATCCCAAAACCAGTCCAACCTGTCTCTGCCTCCCGAACCGGTTCTTCCTCTCACCCATCCCTTCCTCCCACCCCAAGCCGCACCCCCAGCTACCTACTAACCTCATCCCACCTCCTTGACCTGTCCGTCTTCCCTGGACTGACCTATCCCCTCCCTACCTCCCCACCTACACCCTCTCCACCTATCTTCTTTACTCTCCATCTTCGGTCCGCCTCCCCCTCTCTCCCTATTTATTCCAGTTCCCTCCCCCCATCCCCCTCTCTGATGAAGGGTCTAGGCCCGAAACGTCAGCTTTTGTGCTCCTGAGATGCTGCTTGGCCTGCTGTGTTCATCCAGCCTCACATTTTATTATCTTGTCTCACGTGTGCTTCTTTCAGCAGAGAGAGAACCCAAGCTGTAACTGGGCGAGAGAGAGTGTAGCAGCTTTGAAGCACCAGCAACTACTGAAAGTTAACCTAAAACCCTGGCTCTGTGTGAGACAGACCCCATCCATTCATGCTGCTTCTATTGTTCCAACTTTACAAAAAATACCAAGGCCTCACAAGATATTTACTTTATCGGCTTTGAATAGACAGCTCTCCACTTGTATGTTAAAACTTTTATCTGCAAGCAGAAAAAGTACATCTCTTAAAGCTATGATATCATCACAATAATAAGGAAAACATAGGTAAGGCTGAGGAAATTAAATCAAGTAAAGCTCTTGAGGAGGCTAACAGAAGCAGAAATCAATCCAAGTAAGAATTTAAGAGGGCCAGAAGGAGACATGAAATGTCTTGATAAGTAGGATTAGGGAGAATCCCAAAGCATTTTATATATATAGTAGGAGCAAAAGTGTAACTAGAGAAAGTGTAGGTCCACTCAAGGAGAAAGGAGGGAATGCATGCATGGATCCAGAGGAAATGGGTGAGGTCCTTAATGAGTGCTTTGCATTCATATTCACCAAGGAAAAGGATGAGGATAAAGTAAATGTTAGTAAGGGATGTTTTGGATATGACTGACGATATGTCACAAAGATCAGAGCTGCGTCCACAGCTTTTTGTCATCTATATAAATGATTTGGATGTGAATATCAGAGGCATAGTTAGTAAGTTTACAGATGACAGCAAAATTGGAGGTGTAGTAGATAGCAAATAAGGTTACCTGGGAGTACAATGGGACCTTGATCTGATGGGCAAAAGAGCCGAGGTGTGGCAGATGGAGTTTAATTTAGATAAATGTGAGGTGGGTTGGTAAAGCAAATCAGGGGAGAACTTAGACTCTAAATAGTCAGGTCCTGGGGAATGTTGCCAAACAAAGAGACCTTAGAAGATAATAAAATGTGAGGCTGGATGAACACAGCAGGCCAAGCAGCATCTCAGGAGCACAAAAGCTGACGTTTCGGGCCTAGACCCTTCATCAGAGAGGGGGATGGGGGGAGGGAACTGGAATAAATAGGGAGAGAGGGGGAGGCGGACCGAAGATGGAGAGTAAAGAAGATAGGTGGAGAGGGTGTAGGTGGGGAGGTAGGGAGGGGATAGGTCAGTCCAGGGAAGACGGACAGGTCAAGGAGGTGGGATGAGGTTAGTAGGTAGCTGGGGGTGCGGCTTAGAATGCAGGTACATCTTTCCTTGAAATTAGAGTCACAGATAGACAGGATAGTGAAGAAGGCATTTGGTATACTTGTCTTTATTGTACAGTGCATTGAGTATAGTAGTTAGGAGGTAATGTTGCAACTTTACGGGGCATGGGTTTGGCCATTTTTGGAAAACAGCATTCAATTCTAGCCTGCCTGAAATCGGAAAGTTGTGAAACTTGGAAGGGTTCAGAAAAGATTTATAAGGATGCCGGCAGGGTTGGATGATTTGAGCTATAAAGAGAGACTGAATAGGCTGGGGCTATTTTCCCTGGAGCATCAGAGGCTGAGGGGTGACATTATAGCGGTTTATAAAATCATTAGGGGCATGGATAAAGTGAATGGTCAAGATCTTTCTCCCAGTGCAAGGGAGTCCAAAACTAGACGGCATAGGTTTAAGCTGAGAGGGGAAAGATGTAATAAGGATCTAAGGGGAAACTTTTTCACGCAGAAGGTGGTACATGTATGGAATAAGCTGCCAGAGGAAGTGGTGGAGGCTGGTACGATTACAACATTTAAAAGTCATTAGATTAATTTAGAATATCTAGGTTGGCATGGATGAGTTGGACAGAAGGGTCTGTTTCATCTCTATGACTGGTATTAAGAAAGAGGAGGTTGGGTGTCTTGAAAAAACAATCAAGGTTGATAAATCCCCAGGGCCTGATTGGGTCAATCCCAGGGTAATGAGGGAGGCAAAGGAGGAGATTGCTGGGACCTTGACAGAGAACTTTGTATCCACTTTAGCGACAGGTGAAGTCCCAGAAGACTGGAGAATAGAAAATGTTGTTCCTTTGTTTACAAAGTGCAACAAGGATAAACCAGGAAATTATAGGTTGGTGAGCCTTACATGATTGGTAGGGAAATTAACGGAGATGATATATGTGGACAGGAATTACTTACATTTTGAGAAGAATGGACTTTATAGGGGAAGTCAGTGGGGCTTAATGCTGGGATGATCTTGTCTTACAAAATTTAATGAGTTTTTTGAGGAAGTGATGAAGCTGATTGATGAGGGTACAGCAGTTATGTACAAGTACTGTATTGAAGCATTTGGCAAGATCCCTCATGGTAGGCTGGTCCAAACCACTATATATAAAATGTAGCTCTACAGCACTTCAATCTCTGCAATCAAAGAACATCACTTGATGTTTGCTGATCATACCGACCCCAGAGAACAGGCCTAAAGCAGCACCACCTTTTCATGATACCGCTTGAGTGAGTATCTTGAAATCTATACACAACTGAACGGAAGCTCTTTTCCCTCGGGATAGCAAATGGAGGGGATCCCAACCAATGAAGGAAGCTTAGAAAGAGATGGTTGCAAAGGTCAGTGCCTGTGGGTTTCCTGAAATAATTAATCTGGTGCTACCAGAAGATAAATGACATACTCCGTTCCATGTGTGTATGTACCAATCAATGCTTCATGTCCCTGAAGGGGTTGAGTCAGTTGTAGTTAGTTCAGGGTTATTTTTTCAATATGTTGTCAGTAATAGTAAAAGAAACTGTGAACCACAGATATACAAAGACAGGCTTGGAGTCTAGGAACTGCACTATCAGCAGGATAGTACTGGCCTTGGGTAAAACACAGATAGTGTGTACTGTGCATGATATCAAATACTTGGATGATATGCAATGGGAATTGTATTATCTAGTATTGTAGTAATATGTTAAAAGCCTGGAAGTATCTGTAACTCTTCCGAGATGGTTTTATACTTTGTAACTCGTATTGTGTGTGCAAGAAAATAAACAATCATTGACCTGTTTGCTGACATTCCTATCAATTTGTCAAGTTTTGTGACAAAAGAGGAAGATGAAGTTTAAAGCAAAAGTATTCAGTTGAAGCCATGCTGTTGGGAAACTATGACTGTGCTGGCCGAATGGCAAGATGCCTCCCTGAATAAAAACTGAAAGAACTGTGGATGCTGTAAATCAGGAACAAAACCAGAAGTTGCTGGAAAAGCTCAGCAGGTCTGAGGAAGGGTCACCAGACCCGAAACATTACCTCTGATTTTTCTGTAAATAAATAATGAGTTGTAGATTACCGCTGGAGTCAGCAGCAAGAAGGTTTAAATCACATCAGAAGGGAACAGATTCCATTCAGTTAAGTAGCTGATAGGCAGATGAGGCAATGAAGGAGGCAGGCCAAACTAAACCAAGATATAAAAGGAAGCACATTACCTAAATGGTAGGAGGTTGTAGAGCTCTGAGATGCAGCGAGAACAGTTTTCCTAGTGCAAGAATTGCAGAAGGTTAATATGCAGGTAAATCAAATTAGTGCACCTGGAGTACTGTGTATGGCACTGGGTCATGATACTTACAGAAAGGTGGAAGCAGTTCAGAGAAGTTTTACTAGACCAATACCCAGAAAGGGCCGAGATAATGGGAACTGCAGATGCTGGAGAATTCCAAGATAATAAAATGTGAGGCTGGATGAACGCAGCAGGCCAAGCAGCATCTCAGGAGCACAAAAGCTGACGTTTCGGGCCTAGACCCCTCTCTGATGAAGGGTCTAGGCCCGAAACGTCAGCTTTTGTGCTCCTGAGATGCTGCTTGGCCTGCTGTGTTCATCCAGCCTCACATTTTATTAACCCAGAAAGGGCCGGTTGCCTTATGAGGAAGAGTTAGACAGGCCGAGCATGTATCATGTGGCATATAGAAGTGTCAGATTTACTTATTTTACATAAAAAATCCTGACGGAACTTGACCAGGTAGATATTGCAAAGACGTGGGAAAATCTTGAGCAAGGGGGTCATATTTTAAAAATAAGGTGTCACCATTTAAAACAGAGAGTGGTAAACAGTTTTTCTGTCAGCTTGTTGTGAGTTTATGGAATTTGCTTCCCCAAAAGATGGTGCATGCAGAACTTTAAATGTTTTTAAAGCAGAACTGGTTAGATTCTTAATTACCAAAGGGATGTAATATTACCGGGGATAATGTAGAGTTGAGTTTAAAATCAAAACAGCCTTGATTTAATTGAAGAACTGAGTGGCCTAATCATGATCCTTATTTGTATGTTCATATGCCCTGAACATGAGATTGCAACAATGACACTTGGGTTAGAGAAAGTGACGGAAAAGACAAGGAACAGTTAAAATCGCCGAAGGTGTCTGATGGAGAGGAGAAAGGGTGATATCAGCATGCTGCTTTCAACATAGTCCTATAAAATGGAAATATACCATGGAAACGCACAGAATGGGAGGGAAGCTGTGTTGAGGAGAATGGGCAGAAACTGTTGATGGTGTGGAAAGGGGAAGAGACAGCAAAATATTGCCTGTAATGTCTAGCACATGCTTATCACTACTGGGGAAGACCTGTTGAAACATCCACATGTCACACCAGTCCTGATCCGAGGGACTATGGAAACAGATACAAAGAAATTTCGCAGGATGTGCATCCCCCACTCCGTCCATGCTCATCAACAACTGGGCAGAAACATTTTGACAATGACACAAGGATGGGCTGCATGCCAAAGTGGCCGAATGGTAAAGTCAGCAACGCAAGGGTGGCAACAGTAATGGTACAAATTAACCCCTACAGTACAGCATATATACAAGTAAGTGATCTACTTTATCCAGTTTTAATTCCAGAACTAAACAAAAGGCTAATGTGGAATAAGATAATAAACATTTTACATGATAATGTATACCATGAACTAGTACCCACTGTTCTAAGCAAGTCCAATGCTGATTTGTCTAATGTAGGGTTTGGTTCAGACCTAGGCATTGTACACAGATGTGGTAACGCAAATGACAACACAGGCAGCTTGGTTTAATGGTGGAGGGTAGCCAATGACTGCCTCCTCAGTTAAGGAAAAGGGTTGACTGAAACACACTTTGATCAATGCATTATCAGTAAATTTAATTTGACCAAAAGCTTTGTACCTTAATCCTCAATTTAAGAAAATCTTGGAAAAGGACAATTAATCCAAACAGACCAAGACCTGATGTGTAAAATTCAGAGCTTGACACTGTTATGCCTGGGCCATTAGTAATTGATAAATGTGCAGAAAAATCTCTCAAATTTTCCAGACAGAAATGATGTCTGTAATGGCTATGGATTATCAATACTCAAGCAAACAAAGAAAAAACAGAGATAAATTCATGAGGGTGGAGATGCCCCTTTGGATAACTAATGCTTACTTGTTTAACCTGTCACAGTACAGGGAGTATGGCCTGGCTGACGGCCAAAAAGGTTTTCTGATGAAGGGTCTACGCCCAAAACGTCAGCTTTTGTGCTCCTAAGATGCCGCATGGCCTGCTGTGTTCATCCAGCTCCATACTTTGTTATCTTGGATTCTCCAGCATCTGGAGTTCCCATTATCTCTGATGCACTTTTGGTGCGTTTTTTTGTTACGATACTGTGTATATGTTGCAAAATATCTTTCTCTTTAATATGATGATGATAATATAAAGCCCTTATTTTCTTTTCTGTGACTTACAATTTAAATGGCAAAGGTTATGGTTTTTAATGAATTTACATTCCCCCAGAAGAGAGGCAGAACATCCTGCAGGGTATGCTGATCTCTTGTATTTGCATTTTCAATATTTGTCACAAAAATGCAATCATGTAAATTAACAAATTATCCCTTAAATTTCCTCTCAGTTGTATTACAATTGGATTAATTACAGTTTGTGAAGTGATTTTATATAATGGCTACTTACTGCCTAAAACAAGGCATCATAAAATATTTGTGGACACTACTTTCCTTTCTTTGCCATTATTTTTCTCTTCTTTTACAATTATGTGATTGAATGGAAGGTTGAAAAAATCAAATCTAACCTGCTTGTATGATCAAGTGTACCAGTCGTTGACCTGAAACATCAATTCCAGAACTTGTAAATAAATGCCAAGATGTAACTTGACTGGTGATGAGAAGGGCACACCTGTCAGATTACCGATGCACACCCAGGCTGTCTGCACCACATTCACAAACCTCCTTCTGGAATGTGACTTTGCAATAAAGGTCTGGAGACAGATATAATGGTTTTTGTACGGGTTCACACCAAGCACTTTCATGCTGCAGAACTTTATGTTCTATGGCCTTTCAGCTGTAGTACTCTAAGGGGCTGGTAGGTTAAAAAGCACCTCAGGCTGTGTGCTTGTCACTGAATGTTTAGAGTAAATGTCACATGCATTGCAATGGCATTGAGACACATTAAAGTATAACATGCTCAATGAAAAGAAGTTCTATTTTATTGCATTTTCCAGAAGGTCTAATTTCAAATGTTTTGGGAAGTGCTTTTAGATATTTTATGAATAAAGCATATTTTTACAAAATCTCTCCTCAGATGCTGTCTCAGCTGCACAGTATTTCAGTACCTCCAGCATTTTCTGTTTGATGTTGCATCAGAATGTTTTGTTATACAGTAGTGTTCCACTATGAAGAATTATATGCAATTCTCTTCTTCTCAACTGGCGAAAACTGTGGAACAATCATCGCAAACTTGCCTCATCTCAGCTGGGGCCAGATAATTCAAAACAAATCAGAAAAATTAAGCCTGCAATCATCCTGATCTGGAGAGCTTAGCTACCCAATACCATAATCAGCTGAGTCACTTGAAGTTTAAAGCATTTAATTTTAATGGCTGATAGATATGAAATATCATAAGTGAGTAATCAGGGCCATCTAATCCTGACTCCATCAAAGCAAAATAGATATTGCTTTAATTCTGGGTTTGGCATCATGGTTTGGAATACATATCTGTTCATATTTTTGATCAACTTAATCATCAAATAACTTTATTTAATTATTTTTAACATTCTAGTTTTATGCATTCAGAAGCAACGATTTTTATTTCAGCCATCTGTAATTTCAATTCACCTTCTGTTATTGAAGGCCACTTCTTGCTAATACCATGCTGCAGCTGAGACATTTTGCTGATGCACCCTTTTTTACATTTGAGAGGGAACTGGAAAAATCCACTTCAATAACCCTCAATCATTTTATTATTCCAAACCAGCAAATGAGTGTAACCAACACATTAGTGATTTCATCTTTCCTGTATCAACTGAATGCCTAATTTAACACAATTATAAAACATCTACTATTCTTTAATGCTTCAGTGTTTTGAAATCTATTTGCAGATTTACCATTTCTCTGGCTGTACAAATGATGCAATGCAGTTATGTAGGATTTTTTTTAAAAAGTATAACAGAAACAAATTCTCCTGTAAGAATACTCTCAGAAGCAAATAAAATGGAGTAAGAATTTTTAAAAAGCCTGGTGGTATTTTACGTAGTATGCACATACATCTCTTGAGATTAACCCTGTGAATTTATTACTTATCAATATTTACAAAAATAGCATGAACATGAAGTATGATGACCAACATTATCACAAACATTGAAAAGAAGGGCAAGGGCTGACATTTATTTTGCACCTTACAAGTGCACAGGATGCCTCAAAATATTTTAATGTATGTTTAATGTGTTACCATACAGCGAATGCAACCAACTTTAACATGGCAAGGCGCCTCAAGCCGTGCTTGGGCTGGCCAGTGGCCAATAAAATTTACTGTACAACTGCTAGACAATGACTATTTCGAATAAGAGAGAAAGTAACTGTCACACCTTGATGTTCAATGGCATTACCATCACTAAATTCCCCCACTAACAACATCTTGTGAGTTCCATTGAGCAGAAACTGGTCCAGCCATACAAAAACTATGGCTACAAGACTATGAATCTATGGCAAACAATCCTATCTATCTCCCCACAGTCTGCTCACCATCAACAAGACCCAGTTCAAGAGTGCGATGAATACTCCCCTCTTGTCTGGATGGATGTAACTCCAACAACACTGCAAACGCTGGATGCAATCCAGGAGAAAGCCGTCAGCTTGATTGGCACTCCACCCACCATCTTTAATTTTCATTTCCTTCATCATCAGACACGCTAGCAGCAGTATATGCCATCTATAAGATGCACATCAGCAATTTGCCAATGCCCCCAAGACTGCACCTTCCAAACTTATGACCTCTGTTACTCGGGAGGATAAAGAAACCAGATGCATGTGTACATCACCAGCTGCAAGTTCTTCTCAATGTTACACCAGACTCTCTTGGTAATGTATTGCTGTTTATTCATTGAACTTGGTTCAAAATCGTGGAACACCTTCCCTAACAGCAATGTGGGTGTTCCTACACATCAAGACTGCGGTAGCTCAAGAAAGCAGGTCACTACCACTACCTCCGGCATAGTTACGGATGGACAATAAATGCTGGCTGAGCAAGTGATGTCTACATTCCTGTGACTGAATAAATGTAGGAAACACATATGAAAATGAAATAATGATCAAATAATTGGTTTGAGGATAAATGTTGTCAGGACATTTGGAGAATTATTTGTTCTTCCTCAACCAATACTGTGGGAGAACCATGATGTGGAAATGCTGGAAGCAAATCTGTCACTGAATGTCATGGAATCCCTACAGTGTGGAAATAGACCCTTTGGCCCAACAAGTCCACCCTCAGACATCCCATTGTAACCCACCTAATCAACACATCCCTGAACACCATGGGCAATTTAGCATGGCCAACCCACCTTAACCTGCACATCTTTGCACTGGGGGAAGAAACCAGAGCACCTGGAGGAAATCCATGCAGGCACAAAGAGAATGTACAATCTCCACGCAGACTGTTGCCTGAGAGTGGAATTGAACCCAAGTTTCTAGCACTGTGAGGCAGCAGTGCTGACCACTGAGCCACTGAACCACCATGCCACCCTAGAATTTTTAGGAGTTGAATGTTATCCTCAAGACAATTCTGGAAGCAACATAGGAGAAAAATCACAGGGACATTTAAACAGTAATCAAACAGTTTGTTCATCAATTATAAAATGGTATAATCAGAAGAGACTGTTTGACAGTATAATTTTGAACAATCAGTCAAGTAGTGCAGATTCTGTTTGTTTGCCGGTAGTTTTGGAAATGTTATGTAGCACAGGGATGATTACACTGAAAAGGGAAATTAGACAGGGATGACTAGAAAGAGGAATTCACACAATGAATTGTCCAGGAAGACATCCAGTCAACATCAGCAACCATAACATGCCTTATACTGAAGAAACCCAGCCACTGATCTTCCATCGTCTGTGGCAATTATCGCATTTTCTTAGGTTAGGTGTCATACATGGCAAATAAGGTTTCAGTGGCTAGTTTTGTGTATTTATTTGTAGGGTGTTGTTTATCAGCATGTAGGCCAGTGACCAGTGGCATGCCGCAGAGATTGGTGCTGGGTCCACTGTTATCCCTCATTTATATAAATGATTTGGATGAGACTTGAGGAGATATGGTTAGTAAGCTTGCGGATGACACCAAAATTGGTGATATAGTGGACAGTGAAGAAGGTTACTTGGAAATACAGTGAGATCTTGATCAACCGGACCAGTGAGCTGAGGAATGGCAGATGGATCTTAATTTAAATAAATGTGAGCTGTTGCATTTTGCTAAGTCAAACCGGATCAGGACTTACTCAGTCAATGGTAGGGCCCTGGGGAGTGTTATAGAAGAGATCTAGGGGTGCAGGTTAATAGTTCCTCGAAAGTAGAGTTGCAGTTAAACAGGGTAGTGAAGAAAGCTTTCAGTGTGCTTGCTTCCTACCATTAGAGCATTGAATACAGAAGTTGGGATGTTTTATTGCAGCTGTACATTCGTAAGGCCAGATTTGGAGCACTGCATGCAGTTCCAGTCGCCCTACTTTCAAAAGGATAATATTAAGTTAATGGGCAGCACAGTGGCTCAGTGGTTAGCACTGCAGCCTCACAGTACCAGGGACCCGGGTTCGATTCCAGCCTCGGGTGAATGTGTGGAGTTTGCACATGCTCCCCGTGTCTGCGTGGGTTTCCTCCGGGTGCTCCGGTTTCCTCCCACAGTCCAAAGATGTGCAGCATAGATGGATCGGCCATGCTAAATTGCCCGTAGTGTTCAGGGGTGTGTGGGTTGTAGGGGGATGGGTCTGGGTGGGATGCTTCAAGTGGCGGTGTAGACTTGTTGGGCTGAAGGGTCTGTTTCCACACAGTAGGGAATCTAGTCTAAATTAAAAAGAGTGTAGAAAAGACTTACTAGGATGCTCCATCGACTGGAAAGTTTACATTATAAGCAAAGGCATGTTAGACTGCGACTTTTTTCTGTGGAGGGCAGTAGACTGAGAAGTGACCTTATAGAGGTCTGTAAAATTGTGAGTGACATAGATAAGGTAGTTAGCCAACAGCCTGTCCCCATGGTAGGGAAGCCTAAAGCTAGAGGGTATAATTTTAACATGAGCGGAGTGAGATGGGTCACAGTTTGTATCCAAGCAGATATTTTCAGGTATGGGTAAATATAATTAGGAGAAGGCTCGACCACAGCAATTTGCTTCAATATGAATGTTTATTAAGTAAGAATAATGATTATAATGGCAATAATAAATGATTATATTGGTAACAACAAATGGAAAGAAAAAGAGGGGAAAAAAAACAAGTTTCACATCTTTCTCGAAAAAGTAACAAGTCTCATGTTCTTCTACCAGTCAGGGACCCTTCAGTCGATGGCTGGTCTGGAGGCTTAGGTTCATTCCTGGTACTGTTGATAATTCTGAGCCAAGGTGAAGTCCTGCAGCAGCATCACCAGCCTGGAACAAAACTCTCTTTCTCTTATACAGTGCAACAAACAGCAAGTACAAAGAAAACAGATAGAGAAAGAGAAAACTGCTGCTGGTACAGAAAGCACAGGATGGGAAAGCAAGCGCAGGCGTCATCTTTGGCTTGTAAAGGAATGTTCACAAGACTCATTCAAGGTCATGCAGCTTGTAAAGTACTATTCTAAGCTTGCCCAGCCTATTTTCCCATCTTGTACAATCTATTTTCTCATGCAGCTGTCCAATATCATCAATAACTGTTAGCCCTTTGGCACATCCTATATAAAGGGGAGAGATACAAAAAGGTCCAGTGGGGCAATTGTTTCACACAGAGATTGGTGAGTCTCTAGAACAGGCTGTCAGAAGGGATGGTGGAGGCAAATATAATTTTAAGAAGCATTTGGACAGGTAGATGGACAGGATAGAAACGGAGGGATATGGACAAACACAGGCAAGTGTAACTTCATTAATTGTGAAAAATAAGTGGCATAGACAAGTTGGACTGAAGGGCCTCTTTCCATGCTGAAAACCTTTATGACTCTATGACTCAATGACTCCATTTCAATTGCCTGAGTAATCTGGATATTATGCTCTCTTTTGTTTTGTAATGATCTGGTGACATCTAAAATTGGTATGAGTGATTTTTGTTCAAATGGGAAAGGCTGCCTGTTAGCTGAAATTTGTCTGCAGATCAGGACTAAATGGGCAGCACAACTTAGATAGATCTTTTCAGACATAATAAAGGAGTTGTGTTAGATCAAAAAGGATAGATATTGTGAACGAGCTCCAAGTGCCTGAGATGCAAGTAATGCTTTTCCTCAACTTTTCCAGAAAATGTATTTCTTATCAAATGCAGGACAATGCTAGAATGCCCAATCTCAGTTCTGTGCTTGTAGATGAGTTTCAAAATAATTAGTTGTACAAAGATTCTGTACACGAGAGGTACTGAGTCACAGATAAATAGGAACAAGTAGCACAAAAAGAATGAAATATCGCTCACACGTAAGACAGTTTGCGGAGATGGGAAAGGTTGCATGACCTCAGGGCATTCCAATCAATGAAATAAGTTTATAGAGAAGCAACTATTTTAATGCAGGGGTCACAACAGTCAGTTTCCAGATGACAAATGACCACAATTGGCAATTTGATAGCAACTGGATAATCTGTATTTATAATGTTGGTTGAGCTAAGCTACCATAGACAATACCCCTGTGCTTCTTTATAACAGCACCATGGGATCTTTGAGATCCACCTGAGAGGGCAGTCATGGGTTTAACATCTCAATGGAAAGAAGGCATTGCTGACAATGCAGAATTTCCTCAAAGTGGAAATGAAATGTCCATTCAGATTTTTGTGTTCAGCTCCTGGAGGTGGATTTAAATGTACACCTTTCTCAATCAAGGGTGAGAGTGCTATCTGGGCTTATTGGACGACAGATCAGTCTATAGACCAGTAAGATTAACGTCTGTAGCATATACGTTTCTCGAAAAGATTCTGAGGAAAAAGATATACATGCATTTAGAAAGACAGGGTTTGATTAGAAGTAGTCAGCATAGCTTCATGCGTGGGAGACCACACGTCACAAATTTGTTAGAGTTCTTTTATGAAGTGAACAGGAATGTTGATGATGGCAAGACAGTAAACGTAGTCTATGTGGATTTCAGTAAGGTCTTTGATAAGGTTCCACATAGTAGGCTGTTCTGGAAGGTTAGATCACATGGAATCCAAGGTGGGTTGACCAACTTGATACACAATTAGCTTGATGTTAGGAAGCATAAAGTAATAGTGGAAGGATGCTTGTCGGACTGGAGGCCTGTGACTAGTGGTGTGCCGGACGGGTCGATGCTGGGCCCACTGCTGTTTGTTATCTATATCAATGACCTGGATGAGAATGTACAAGGCATGGTGAGTAAGTTTGCAGATGACACTAAAATAGATGATATTATGGACAATGAGGAAGGTTATTAGAAACTGTAGCAGGATCTTGATCAGCTGGGGAAGCACACTGAGAAATGGCATATGGAGTTTAATGTAGATAAGCGTGAAGTGTTGTATTTTGTAAAGTCAAACAAAGGAAGGAGTTTCATGGTGAATGGTAATTAGGAACAAGAAGAACAAAAAGAATGAAATATCTGTCACACGTAAGACAGTTTGCGGAGATAGGAAAGATTGCATGACATGTTCAGTGCAGATTCTTGCTAGTTTTACCATAAGTGGAAGTGCAGACAGCCATGACTATTGATAGTCATAGAGTCACAGAGTCCTATGGCACAGAGACAGGGCCTTCGGGCTAAAGTGTAGTGGAAGAGAGGGACCTTGGGGTTTAGGTGCATAGTTCTCTGAAAGTGGAGTCACAGGTAGACAGGGCAGTGAAGAAGGCTTTTGGCACACTGGCCTTCATCAGTCTGGGCATTGAGTACAGAAGTTGGAAAGTTATGTTGCAGTTGTACAGAATGTTGGCGAGGCCGCACTTAGAGAATTGTGTTCAGCTTTCGTCACCTTGCTATAGGAAGGATGTTATTAAACTGTAAAGAATGCAGAAGAAATTTACAAGGATGTTGCCTGGACTCAAGAAACTGAGTTATATGGAGATGTTGGATAAGCTAGGACTTTCTTTACAGCTTAAGATACTGAGGATGATCATATAGAAGTGTATAAAATCAAGAAAGGCATGGATAGGGTGAATGCACTCAGTTTTTTCCCAGGATTAGGAAATAGAGGACTAGAGGGCGTCAGTTTAAGGTAAGAAGGGAAAAAATACATGGGAACCTGAGGGGCAACCTTTTTATACAGAGGGTGGTACGCATATGGAATGAGCTGCCACAAAAAGTAGATGAAGCAAGTACATTAACAACATTTAAAAAGCATTTGGATGAATACATGGGCAGGAAAGTTTTAGAAGGATATGGGCCAAATGCAAGGAAATGGGGTTAGCGTGGGAGGACATTTTGGTTGGCACAGATCAGTTTGGACCAAAGGGCTGTCTCTGTGCCATTGGACTCTGTGACTCTATGACTATCAATAGTCATGGCTGTCTGCACTTCTACTTACGGTAAAACTAGCGAGAACCTGCACTGAACATGTTTGGGAGGTCCAACACTATTTCGAGGCAATATGTCACTTACCTGGAAAACATTGCATCCCCTGTTGAATAATGTTCCAAGCAGGTTGGATGTCCTGCCAATGGGAGATCATAACCAGATAGAATCTGTTGGGACTCTAGTACTGAGAGTTCACTGTGAGCAGTAGCCATTGTCAGCATTGTACTTCGTCCTTCACCATGGATCGCTGATGGATCCCAGGAGAGAGACAATTGGGGTGGCATGAAGGCACCAAAAAGGGGTGCTGTAGGTCAACAACAAGTGCCAGGGATGCCTTCCTGATGAGTCCCCCCAATCTAATGCCATGCCCCTCGATTGAACACAATGTCCCTGAGTACAAGCCATCCCCACATCCTGAAGCCTCTGTCTCAGTGACGACTACCCCATTCACCACTGTTAGAATGTCTTATGTGGCCCTCAACGACTTCAAATGCCCCCCAGGCAAGAAGGTCATCCTGCACCCTTCCTGGTTGAAGCTTGATTGCAGGGATTCAAGAAGATGGCAAAATCTCCATTCCAAACCTTCTCATCTGTTAAACCATCCGCTCCCCACAGCTTCTAAATCCTTCCCTGGGGCCATTGCGTTGCACAGATAAGTACAGCAAATTTACTATGATACATATTATCTGTTACATAAGTACCTCTTGTATAATCCAATGAAATTGCTGCAGGCATGCAGTACAGACACAAATTTGCAGTACGTCTTTTTTAAAGAAATGATTACAATTACTGCCCTGAACTTAGATATCTCGCATGCTTCAAAAAGTGTCATTTCTGAACATTTCATCAAATTGGCCCTATAACTTCAAAATTACAAGGCACTGGAATGTCAGTTAATTAGAAGTCAACAATAGATTTAGCAGAGGATATCCAGTTAATTTGAGTGAACAGAGCTGAAACATCTTGCCATATCATATATATATTGCAAATTAAGTGTCATTACAGTATAATTGGATACCATGTGAACTAGGTGTGAGTAGTCCTGAAATAGAGGACAAGCTAAAAGAACTGATAATGTTAGAATGTCTAAATTTAAAGTTTTCAGAAATGTTTGCAGAGTATAACAAGACAAAACTCAAATGATCAGTTATACCAAATTAATACAATTCAACACAACTTTGCATCCCGAAGGTCAACATCAAGGGTGCAGTTGGACAAAAGTTCAAAATAATATGAGGAATAGCACAATTCAATAAAAAATCCATTCAAAGACATCATAATGTTTATTAACCTTTGTGTACCAGTACTGAAATTAATAAGGTTCCCTGTTCTGCCGATCGTTCTTCATGATAAAGCAGATTTTCACTGACAAAGAGTCATATCAATAGGTTTTTCCAGTGACATGATCTAAAATGAAGTGACAACATGGATAACAAAGTGTGGGGTTGGATTAACACAGCAGGCCAAGCAGCATTTTAGGAGCAGAAAAGCTGACGTTTCGGGCCTAGACCCGCCCAAAACGTCAGCTTTTGTGCTCCTAAGATGCTGCTTGGCCTGCTGTGTTAATCCAGCCCCACACTTTGTTATTTTGGATTCTCCAGCATCTGCAGTTCCCATTATCTCTGACGACATGGATAACTTATTTTGCCTGTCTAAACGTCATTGAAAAAATTCCTTCAGGCACTGTCCAAAATTCACCTTCAACTTCAACGATGATATGTCTACAGAGTCAGTTTGGGTTGAAGTCCAAAACAAGAAAGGAGCAGCCACTTTGTTGGGTGTTTTTTTACAGACCCCCGAATAGTTGCAGAGACGTAGAGGAATGGATTGGGAGGCAGATATTGGAAAAGTGCAGAAGTCACAGGGTTGTAGTCGTGGGTGACTTCAACTTTCCAACTATTGATTGGAAACATTTTAATTGTAACAGTTTAGATGGAGCAGATTTTGACCAGTGCATTCAGAAAGGATTCCTGACACAGTATGTAGATAGACCAACACGAGGAGAGGCCACTTTGGATTTTGTGCTTGGCAATGAGCCAGGCCAAGTGTTAGACCTGTTGGTAAGAGAGCATTTTGGCAGTAGCGATCACAACTCTGTTACTTTTATAATAGTCATAGAAAAGGATAGGTACATATAGCAGGGAAAGGTTTATAACTTGGGGAAGGGTAATTACAATTCTGTTAGGCAAGAACTGGGTAACATAAAATGGGAATGGATGCTGTCAGGGAAGAGCAATATTGAAATGTGGAGATTGTTTAAGGAATGCATACTGCGTGTGCTCGATATGTTTGTCCCTAGCAGGCAGGGAAGATGCAGTCGAGTGAGGAAGCCTTGCTTCTTAAGAGAGTTCGAATGACTGATTAAGAGGAAGAAGGATGCTTCTGTAAGGTTTAGGAAACAAGGAATGGAAAAGGCTGTAGAGGGATACAAGTTATTGAGGAAGGAGCTGAAGAGCTTAGGGGAGCTATAAGGGGGCATGAGAAACCTTGGCAGATAGGATCAAGGAAAACTCCGAGGCTTTTTACACGTTCGTGAGGAATAAGAGAAAGACCAGAGAAAGCATAGGGCCGATCAAGGGTTGTAAAGGGAATTTTTGCACGGAGCCTAAAGAGATAGGAACAGTCCTTAATGAATTCTTTTCTTCAGTATTCACAACTGAGAGGGACCTAGTTGTAGAGGAGGACAGTGTGAAACAGGCTGGTAGGCAAGAGGAGATGGATGTTAGTAGGGGAAATGTGTTAGGAATTTTGAGGAAGTTGAAGGTGGGTAAGTCCCCTGGGCCTGATAGGATTGATCCAAGAATTCTATGGAAAGCGAAGGAAGAGATCACAACACCTTTGACGATGATCTTTTTGTCCTCACTATCTACAGGTATGGTGCCAGAAGATTGGAGAGAGGCAAATGTCATTCCCTTGTTCAAGAAAGGGAATAGGGTTGAGACCAGAAATTACAGGCCAGTTAGTCTTGCGTCAGTGGTGGGAAAATTATTGGAAAGGGCTCTGAGAGACAGGATTTATGATCACTTGGAAAGGCACTGTTTGATTCGTGATAGTCAGCATGGATTTGTGAGTGGTAGATCATGCCTCACAAACCTTATTGAATTCTTCGAAAAGGTGACCAAACACATGGACGAAGGTAGAGCAATGCATGTAGTATACATGGATTTAGGTAAGGAGCTTGATAAGGTTCCCCATGGTAGGCTCATGCAGAAGGTAAAGAGGCATGGGATTGGGGGAAATATGGCATATTGGATTCAGAATTGGCTGATCTTTAGAAGATGGTAGTGGATGGAAAATATTCAACATGGTGTTTAGTCACGAGTGGCGTACCTCAAGGATCTATTCTGGGTCCTCTTCTATTTGTGATCTTTGTAAATGATTTGGATGAAGCAGTGGAAGGGTGGATTAGCAAGTTCGCGGACGACACGAGGGTAGGTCGCATTGTGAAAAGTACGGAGGGCTGTTCTAGATTACAAAGGGACATTGATAGGATGCAGATTCTTGGCAATGTGGAGGAGCACAGGGATCTTGTGGTTTATATTCACAGTTCCCTGAAAGCTGCAACCCAGGTGGAGAGAGTTGTTAAGTGAGATTATAAAGTGTTCGCTTTCATTAATAGAGGGATCGAGTTCAAGAGCCATGAAGCTATGCTCCAGCTATACAAAAACCTGGTTTGGCCACATCTGGAATATTGTGTCCAGTTCTGGCCACCTCATTACAGGAAAGATGTGGAGACATTGGAAAAGGTGCAAAGGAGATGCACCAAGATGTTGCCTGGAATTGAGGGAAGGTCCTATGAAGAATGGTTGAGAGAGCTAGGGCTTTTCTCTTCAGAACGACGAAGGATGAGAAGTGACTTGATAGAGATTTACAAAATGGTCAGAAGTATAGATAGAGTGGAGAGCCAGAGACTTTTTTCTCGGGTGGAGGTAACTTTTACAAGGGGGCATAGTTTTAAAGTGAGTGGAGGTAGATATAGGGGAAACATCAGAGGTAGGTTCTTTATTCAGAGAGTGGTTGGAGTGTGGATGGAGAGGGTAGTGGAATCGACCACATCAGGGGCATTTAAGGGGCTATTAGATAGGCATATGGATGATAGTATAAGGTAGAGGTGGAGGTTAGGTAGACCTTAGGCTTAGGGTAAAAGTTTGGAACAACATCATGGGCGGAAGGGTCTATACTGTGCTATACTGTTCTATGTTCTATGTTCTAACTGCTGCATCAATGACCTTCCCTCTATTATGATGTTGGATGTTGGAATGTTTGCTGGCAACTACACATAGTTAAGTTGCACTGTCAAACTCATCTTTGACTGAAGCAGCATGACCTGGACAACATTCAGACTGGAACTGTTAGGTGCTAAGTAATATTTGCACCACAAAAAAAAACAGGAAATAACTGTCCCCAACAAGATAATGTTGGCATTTCCTCTTGATGGCACTATTGCTATTGGACAAGTCCTCCCAGAACAGGGTCACCACGAACCGGAAATTTAACTGGGCTATAAATGGTGTGGCTGCACCAATAAGTCAGAAGTTGGACATTACTAACACAACTATCAAATGACAAATCTTCTGATTTCCCAATTCTTTGCCCCATTTTCAAAGGACATGTCAGAAATGAAGTGGAATTCCCTCCACTTGCTTTAATGAGTACAGGTCCTAGAGCACTCAAGAAACTTAACATTATCCAGAAGGAAGCAGACCAATTGATTTTCTCTCCATCCACAACATTAAATAACTACTCTCTTCACTAAAATGTGCAGCTGCTGTGCAAACAATCTACAGGATGCACTAGATCAATCATTAAGGCGTATTCAATAGTATCATCCAAAGTAGTGACGTCTACCATCCAGTGGCATAAACACAGGAGATACATGGGAACATGACCATCACCATGTTCACCACTATGTCAGACACTGTTGCAGAAGTGTTCATGGGTCTGAAATGGTTAATACTAAGTAGTGCATGAAATAAAGCTCAACATGATACATGGGCACAACAGCAAACAGCTTTGGATCGTAAAGAAGCAAAGGCTACCACTGAAATCCCACTCATCTCAGTAACAATTGTTTTTCTCAAAAGCACCAAACCATGCAGATAGGTGGATACTTACCCAGAAAAAGGAAGGTAGTGACAAAACTACCAGATGAATCTTCGAAGAATTCCTACAGTGTGGAAACAGGGTCTTCAGCCCAACAAGTTCACACCAAACCTCAAACCATCCTACCCAGCCCCAATCCACTGTAACTCACCTAATCTACACATCCCTGAACACTATGGGCAACTTAGCCTGGCCAATCCACCTAGCACGCACATCTTTGGATTGTGGGATGAAACCAGTGCACCCAGAAAAAAACCATGCAGGCCCGGGGAGAACATTCAAACTCTACACAGACATTCGCCCAACGGGGAATTGAACACCTGTCCCTGGCTCTGTGATGTAGCAGCACTAACCACTGAGCCACCGTGCTGCCCCAGTCTTGTACCAGAATGAGCGGTATTGAGGATTCTTTTTACAACAGACCCAATCTTTCAACATCGTTGGTTTAAAATTCTGGAACTCACTACCCAGCATCACTGTAACTGTATTTACAAAACATGCACTGCAGAGTTTCAAGAAAGCAACTCATCACCACCTCTTTCCCATGCGGAAATAGGAATGTTGACATTACTGTCAACCCCAACATGTCATTAATAATTATAAAAAACATGATAAATTATGCTTGTCAAAGCTGAAGTATTTAACCTGGTAAAACTCCTGCTTCTCCTAAATATTGTTGCATCAATACCCTTCAAAGAATATTTTATATCTAACCAAACAGGTACAGAGGGTATTAGTTTAACGTCGGATCAGAAATACAGCTCCTCGCAATAGTACATATACGTACACAGTACTGCACTGAGGTGTGTAGTTCAGTGTTGCTGTTAAGCCCTGAGTGACATTTGACCACAGGACGTAATAACTTTTGGTGAATGTGCTACTAATTGAGCTACGGATGCAGGAGGAGAGGAAGAGCGGGAGTATCTATTGGTTATTTTTGCTGTCTACATGACCAGGGTCATCAAGGTTAGGTATATAACTCCAGGATTTCTTGATGTTATTAGTGAAATTTCAATTAGTGAAATTCAATTTCAATCAAACCACCACTGCAGACAAGCACTCCAACTGAAAACAGGAGCTCCAGCTCAAAATTGCTGTGTATTTATTGGCAGCTATATTTGGTTTGTAACAAGCCATTATAATTCAAAACAACTTGTTATAGATGAAGTGTTTAGAAATGTTTTAATTTAATAGGACACCATCTAAATTCAAGTCTATTTTTTGTGACAGGCCATTAACAGTGTTGCATTGATCCACAATATGCTGTACAATGTACATGTTTAATTTTATCCTCCATTCTCAGTTTACAAAATTTGCCAGTGTCATCATGTGCCAAGTCTTATATCATAATCTCCTGTTCCTGGGAAAGAATGAATATAATTTAGAACACAGAATAGAGACATCGGCACAGATATTGTGCTAAATTTTCTCAATCCCTGAACATCATGGTGAATGATGAATTAGTTGGGGTAAAAGTTTTGAGATTGGAACAATTATTTCCCGAAGTCAAGAAAAGAATGTCTAACTTTGAATATGAGGAGTGAATGATGAGCCAAGAATCTTGCCAGTAAGTGGCAGGACACTATTTGCAGGTACAACGCCTCATTGTGAACTATTCTCACATCATGAAGATATAATTTGCTATTTTTCCATATGGAGGAGAGAAGCTAGATAGTAACAATTTCTGATGTGAAAGTCAGAGCAGGAACCTGGCAGCTCCAGTTCTCGGTGGTAATGGGAACTGCAGATGCTGGAGAATCCAAGATAACAAAGTGTGAAGCTGGATGAACACAGCAGGCCAAGCAGCATCTCAGGAGCACACCCGAAACATCAGCTTTTGTGCTCCTGAGATGCTGCTTGGCCTGCTGTGTTCATCCAGCTTCACACTTTATTATCTTGGAGCTCCAGTTCTCTGTTTGCTCCTCCGGGCCACCAACTCGGTGAACAGTCCGCAACATAGACTTTGGTCAGGCCACACTTAGAGTATTGCATTCAGCTCTGGTCACCACATTACAGGAAGGATGTGGACGCTTTGGAGAAGGTGCAGAAGAGGTTTAAGAGGATGCTGCCTGGATTAGAGGGCATGAACTACAAGGACAGATTAGAAAAAACTCAGCTTGTTTTCTTTGGAGTGGTGGGGGCTGAGGGGAGACTTGATAGAAGTCCATAAAATTATGAGATGCATAGAAAGTGTTGATAGTTCAAAACTAAGGCGGCATATTTTTAAGGTGAGAATAGAAGATGTAAAAGGGACTTGACCTTTCGCAAGAAAATGGTGCATGTTTGGAATAAGCTGCCAGAGGAAGTGTTAGAGGCAGGTATATTAACAACATTTAAAAGACATTAGGACAATTACTCTTGTGCACATTACATTGGGCAGACAGGAAGAACATTGTCCACAAGAATACATGAACACGACCAATACTCATTCATCTCTATTCACTCGGATAAGGAAAACCACCAGTTTGATTGGGACAACACCAGAATCCTGGGACAGGCCAAACAGAAGCAAGCACGGGAATTCCTAGAGGCCTGGTTCTCCACCAAGAAGGCCTCAACAAACACATAGAGCTAGACCCTATATATACTCCACTGCAAAGGAAAACCGGAAATGAGGTAACCAATTCCAACAGATGCAGAGTTTAAATATCAGGTGGGGAAACACAACTGTGCTTCATCGGAGGCTGCACTGATGATGTTACCTAATAGAGTAATGAAACATCTATAAATTAGTAAACCAGCTCGGTGAGCCAACCAATCACAACACCATTCCAACATGACTTTAATGCAGGGTTCAAACAAGTCTTCAAGTTTTCAGATTTTTCCAGTCTTGATTTAGTGAGGTCTAAGCTGCTGTGCAGTTCCTTTATTCATTAACAGGATGAGGATGTTGCTGGCTAGGCTGTATTTATTGTCCATCCCTAATTGCCCACACAACAGTTCAGAGTCAACAACATTGCTGTGAGTCTGGAATCACATGCAGGCCAGATTAGGTAAGGATGGCAGTTCCCTTCCCTGAAGGACATTAGTGAACCAGGTGGGATCCCCCCCAGCCCCCGCCACCGAAATCAGCAATGCATTCATGGTCGACATTAGGTTCTTAATTCCAGATATTTTATTGAATTCAAATTCCATGATCTGCTGTGATGGGATTTGAACCCAGATCCCCAGAATTTTACGAGGGTGTCTGGATTAACAGTCCAGCGATAATACCACCAGGCCATTGCCTCTCTTGTATAATAACTTATAGTACTCTTTCCCCACTACTGATAGCAGAGTTGCAACTCTTATTAGTTCAGTTTTTTAAACAGTTACTTCTGGAGCTATTTTATAGATTTGCCACTGAGAATGGAAAACAACTCCAATTCTATCTCGTATTCCCTTTCCTTTCCACTGAAGCAAGAAATGGAAAACAAGAAGGACATTGTGATTCAAGCTTGCAAGCAGCTTTTATTTTACATCTTCCTTGCTATTTATTTCCTTAGCTGATTTTTACACTTCTGAAAACCTACACAGTTTCAGCTACACCATTCTGGCATCATGTTTCAACTGCTGTGCCTTTCATTGCTTGAATCAATTGATGCAAAAAGCCACTTACAACAGAGTAAATGATACATGACTATGTAGAACCAGTTAGTACCCTCGATACAATTGCATTTTTAAAAATAATCCTCTTGTTATTTGTACATTTTCACACTCTTCTCTTGAAAAATAATGTGAAAAAGAAGAATGTTATGAAAACTGATGAACAGTCTGACAAAGGAATTCTCCTTTAGCAAGAAGGTGGTTAATTTGATACAGTGGAAGGTTTTTATGGGCTACCACAAGTCAATACAATTGTACTTGTTATCCACAACCACCAAATGCAGATATTCCACTGGGGGCTGACTCAGGATTTGCAGCCAGAACTCCTCATTTCACTTTGTGGGGCTGTCTGCATTATTTGAATTTTGCAGCTTCATACTTAGAGTTGGAAATGCTACTACAAAAGTAACAAATTGCTCCAGTTTGTCTGCATAGACATGTCCTTTATCAGAAAGGATATGTGGAAATGCATGGATACTAGTAATGATAATCAGAATAGTGACAGAAATGAAGCAATGGTGAAGATTTGTATTTGTTTCCTTATTATTGCTGTTGGGGCTCAATAACATCACACAATGTGCTCAACAATTCAACAAAGATGCACAAATCATGTTAAACCAATAGATTAAAATTGATGAGTACACAGGACAGGGATGCTCAAAGGGCAACTCCCATATTCGACAACTGTTTGTAATCTATTAAAGCAAGGCTCACAAATCCTGTTCTTTTTTATTCACTGTATGAACATAAGTCTCAACTGAGTATGATGCAAATCTACAAAGCCAATTTGAAGATTGTCTATCCTGTGCGATGTCTATTTACAGGAACATAACCAATAACTAAGATAACAAAGTGTGGAGCTGCATGAACACAGCAGGCCAAGCAGCATCTTAGGAGCACAAAAGCTGACGTTTTGGGCCTGGACCCTTCAGGCCCAAAACGTCAGCCTTCCTGCTCCTCTGATGCTGCTTGGCCTGCTGAGTTCATCCAGCTCTTCACCATGTTATCTATGAAGAGAGCGATGATTGGTCTGCTGTGGATTAAATTGGTAAAGATATTTTCATGGAGAATTCACCAGTTAGATCATGACTGAACTGTCAAGCAGTTTATTTACATTTTCAGAAAAGAAAATTGACTCTGATTGGACAAGGCATTGCCGAGAGGAATGACCAGAAAATGGTTGTTAAATATTTTGTTAAATTGAGACAGGCAGAGTATATGTTCTTTTCAACTATATAGAACAGGGGCCTATGCATTTAATTATGTAGCATATCAGGTATACATACACCACACTGCAAGTCCAACTGACAATCCTAAATTGGTAATCAGCATAATTGCTTGCACGCTTCAAATTATTCAGCAAATGCCGTCCAACTGTGGAATCACAGTGACTCTGCATTTAGTGTCTTCTCTTCTGGTGGTGTTTTGAGTATTGTAAGATCTGTTTTAATGTTGTTTACTGCAGAATCCTATTTGATCTGATAAATGACATTTTGGCAATACCTTTTCCTGGGGCAATGCTAGTCAAACTATAATTACCCTGTGTAGCTTAAAATAAACAAAGCTTGACAATTAACTGTCAGTCATCAACTACCTAGTGCATTTTCTATTACAATGTCCCTTCTGGAGTCTACAAGTCGACAAATCAGAACTCTCTCTTATAAAAGCTAAAGTTGTTTGCCCTTTGCTTTGAATTGTTCCAATGACTGTAAGACAGAATCTTTTACAAAATGTTTCAGTTTTTAGCAACAGTCAAATAGTCTTAGAGTCATACAGCACAGAAACAGGCCTTTCTGCCTATCTTGTCCATGCTGACTCAGTTTCCCCAACTGAACTAGTCCTATTTGCCTGTATTTGGCCCAAACCCCTCGAAACATTTCTTATCCATGCACCTGTCTCAATGTCTTTTTAATGTTCTAATTGTACCTGCCTCTATCACTTACTCTGGCAGTTTATTCCATATATGCACCATCCTCTGAGTGAAAAAGTTGCCCTTCAGGCCCCTTTTAAATCTTTCACCTCTCAGCTTAACTAATTTTGGACTCTCTTAACTTGGCACCTTGGTTGTTCATCTTACTTACGCCCCTCATGATTTTATAAACCTCGAGAAGGTCACCCCTCAGCCTCCATGCTCCAGGGAATGAAATTCCAGCCTATCAAACCTCTCCTTATATATAAAACTCTCCAATCTCGGTACAAATTTTTTTTGTACCTTTTCCAGTTCAATAACTTCCTTCCTGTAGCAGGGTACCAGAATTGCACACAGTATTCTAAATGTGGCCTTCCCAATGTCTTCTACAGCTGTAACATGACACCCCAACCCCTGTACTCAACACTTTGACCGATGAAGTCAAGTGTGCCAAATGCCTTCTTTACCACCCTGCCTACCTGTGATGCCACTTTCAAAGAGCAATGTACCTGCACCCCTAGATTTCTCTGTTTGACAATTCTCTGTAGGGCCCAATCATTAACTGCATGAGTCTTGTCCCACTTTCTCTTACTGAAGTGCAATACCTCACATTTATCTGAGTTAAACTCCATCTGCCATTCCTCAGCCCATCAGCCTAGTTGATCAAGATTCCGTTGTACTCTTCACTATCCCAAGTGATCTAACCTTGCTAACCAGTCTAACAAGTGGTTCTTATTATATCTGAGATGAAGGTACAGCAAAAGTTAAAGTGTATATCAAATTTTCAGAAAAATTAAATCAAGAACCATCGTGTCAATACATTAGATTTCACAGATGAAAATCCTCACAAAAACTAAAAAAACTAAATTCATGCATTTATCTTTGTTAATAAATCAGGAAGTTGATGCCTTGAAACTTCATTCTAGAAATTTCCTTTATCTCTAGCATTTATTTCCAAATAGGCTGGTCAATTCACGACCTTTTCTTTACTCACACATTTTGTGAAGCGTAGTTATTCCACAATGAATGATTCTCACAACATTCAGTTGGTATTTTGTTGTTGCCTGTGAAATATTCTATGCAGAAACTTTGACCATTTTAGTATTGATAAAACACATTTACCCAGGTGGTCTTACTGTATGAGACAAGTAAAGGATGGCAGATTAAACTTAGTTTCACTAAAACACATGCAAGTTAAAGAAACAACTTTAAGACAACAAATTAAGTAACATTTCCCCAAATTAGTCAGGCTGCCTTAAAAAACATAGCTACGACTCTCTCTGGTGAACTAGATTGGTCTGTTGGATTCAATTCACTGAGCTCTATCGACAGGCGCACTCAGGGCTTTCTTAGTATGAAGCTGAGTCTTGTATGGAGTCTTCACCAGTTGAGTCTTTGCTGAGGTGCCAGGTGTCCCTTTGTATACCTCCTTGTAGCTCAGCCCTTATGGAATGTTCTCTGACTTCAGCCCAGGTGCCACAGGGCAGGGGTTAACTCACTTAATGAGGCCATCTTAGGTGTCCATATCCCTTTTCCAAACTTAACTACTAAATGGTGCCAAGGGGTCTGGCCAAAACTGTTGAATACACAAACTTAATGTCTCCCCATTGTTCTGATTGAGTATTTCTTAAGAAGTTTTGAGCACTCCTGTTCAATCTGTAAGACAGATTTGGGCTGATGATTGTTTGCTTTTGACCTGAGGTAAACTTGGCCTGTTTACATTCCATTAGGCCTTTTTTGCCAGAAACTGTTTAACCAATTTTATATTGGACCTAGTTAATTAGACTGTTGGCTGCATAACCACGCCATGCTCAGTAAACACAAGTTTAGAGGATGGAGAGATGGTTCAGCGTGACTTGGATGTGTTGAGTGTGTTGGAATGGATGGCAGTTGCAGTAAAACATGAATAAATGATGTTGCCCAGTTTTAGAGCAAAAACACAAGGGCAGATTACTATCTGAATGAGTATAAATTGAGGGAGGAGTATGTGCAACGAGACCTGGGTGTCCTTACACACCAGTCACTGGAAGTAAGCATGCAGACACAGTGGGCGGTGAAGAAGGCAAGTGGTATGTTGGCCTTCAGAGTGAGAGGATTCGAGTTGAGGAGCAGAGATATCTTGCTGCAACTATGCAGGGTCTTGATGAGGCTACACCTGGAGCATTGTTTGCAGTTTTGATCTCCTGATCTGAAAAAGGATGTTCTTGCTATAGAGTGCGACAGTGAAGGTTTACTGGACTGATTTCTGGGAAGGTAGGACTGACATACGAAGAGAAGTTGAATTAGTTAGGATTATATTTGTTGAAGAATGACAGACATCTCATAGAATCCTATCAAATTCTGAAAGGACTAGACAGGGTAGATGCAGGAAGGATGATCCTGATGGCAGGGGATTCCAGAATCAGGGTCATGGCCGAAGAATATAGGGTAAATCATTTAGGATTGAGTTGAGAAGAAATGATTTCCCCCAGAGATTGGTACACATGGGAAATTCACAACCACAGAAAGCAGATGAGACCAAAACATAGTTTGATTTGAAGAAGACATTGGATGTCACACTTAAGGCTAAAAGGGGTCAAAGGATATGGGGGAGAAATGGGGACAGGCTATTTAGTTGAAAGGCGGAACAGGCATGAAGGGCCAAATGGCCTATTGCTGCTCCTATTTTTTAAGTTTCTTTCCAGCTCAAAGCATTGTACCCTCTCATCGTTTGTATAAACTTCTATTTATTTTTCTTTTTATTCTCACTGTCAAAATGGATAATTTTACACTTTCCCGCATTATACATCAATAGCCAGATCTTTGCCTACGTACCTAACCTATTTATATATGTAGACTCCTTATGTCATCACCATAACTCACTTTCCTACCTTTTCCTTGTGTCATCAGCAAATTTAGTTCTCAGACTTTGGATTCTACATCCGAATCATGTATGTAAATGGTACACATGAGATCCCAGCATCAACCTGTGGCACACCACTCATGACATCCTACCAGCGCATTCATTCTTACTCTCTGTTATCTGTTGATCAGCTAGTTTTACAAGGCAAAATGTTACACTCAACACTGTGAGGTTTTAATTTTCACAATAAGCTTTGATGTGCCACCTTCAAAGAAATCTAAATACTATACATCCACTGCTTCCCCTTTCTCCACAGCACAAGTTCTTCAAAGACCACCAATAAATTAGTTGAACATAATTTTCAGGCACTGAATGATTACCTGGAACCTATCCAAGTTCCCTATTATAACATCTTTAATAATAGCTTCCAACATTTTCCCAATGATAAATGCTAAGCTAACTGGCTTGTAGTTTCCTACTTACTGCTTCCCTCCTTTTTAAAATAAAGATGTTAAATGAGTTATTTTCCAATCTAAAAGAACCTTCACTGAATATAATATGTTCTGCTAAATAAAAACCAACACTTCACCTGTCCCTCCAGTTGCTTATTTTAAGATCCTAAGATGAAATCTATCACAAACTAGGATTGATCAACATGCGATTTCAATAATTTATTCAATATTACTTCCATGGTAATTATAATTTTCTTGAGGTCTTTCCTCCCTTTCATTTCCTGATTTATAGCTATTTCTGAGATGTTACTTATGTCCTTTCAAGTAAAGAGCAAGAACAAAGAGAACATAACAGAGGAACAGATCCTTCGGCCTGCCATGTCTGCGCCAACATATGATGCCTTTCTAAACAGAAATCCTTCTGCCCCTATGCAGCCTGTAGTCCTTAATTACCTCCCTATTTATATATCTGTCATGATACCTCTTAAGCATTGCTATTATATCTGCTTCTACCATCTCTTCTGATAGTACATTCCAGGCACTTATTACCCTTTGTGCAGAAAGCTTGCCTCTCACATCTCCTTTAAACCTACCCCTCACATTTACCTTAAACCTACACCCCCTAGTAATTGACATTTGTACCCTGGGATAAAGACTCTGACTAGTCATTCTATCCATGCCTTGCATAATTTTGTAAACTTCTGTCAGAAAGATTGATACAAAATATTTGTCTCTTTATCCTCCAATACTAATTCTCCTGACTCATTTTCTATGGAGCCAACATTTACTTTGTTCACTCATATTTTTGAAATATACTAAGAAATGCTTCCCATCTGTTTTTGTACTTCTGGCTAACTTTCTCTCATGCTCTATTTTTACCCCTGCTTTTTGATTAATTAACAATTCTTTGCTGATTTTTAAAAAATATCTTATCCATTCTTCTGACTTGCTACCCACATTTGCACAACTATATGTCTTTTCTTGAAATTGATGTGATCTTTGACTTAGTTACTGTTGGATGGCGACCCATCCATTAAAATTTTTCACATTCATTGGAATGTACCTGTTCTGTGCTTTCTAGAATATCCCCTTATGTGTTTGGCATTGCATCTCTATAGACGTATCCCTTAACATAAATTGCTGGTTCACATTCCCTAGCTAGGCTTTCATCTCCACATAATAGCCTTATTTAATTTCAAAATAATATTCTTGGACCCACACATCTTTCTCTTAAACTGTATGCGAAATTCAATCATGGTAGTCATGCTATCCATGGTTCTTTCAATATGAGGTCAGTAACTAATCCTATTTGGTTGGTCAAAAAGTTAGATATAACTTGGGTGGCACAGTGGCTCAGTGGTTAGGACTGCAGCCTCACAGCACCAGGGACCTGGGTTCAATTCCAGCCTCAGGCAATTGTCTGTATAGTGTTTGCACATTCTCCCCATGTCTGTGTGGGTTTCCTCCCACAGTCCAAAGCTGTGCAGGCTAGGTGGATGGGGTATGCGAAATTGCCTGTAATGTTCAGGGGTGAGTGGTTTATAGCAGGATGGGTCTGGGTGGGATTCTTCATGGGGCAGTATGGACTTGTTAGGCCAAAGGGCCTGTTTCCACACTGTAGGGAATCAAATCTAATCTTGCTCTCCAGTTGGTTCTGTAATATCTGGCCTAAAAATTTGTCCCAAAGTCATTCAATAACTTTCTCATCTAGACTATATTTTCCCATCTGACTTTTCCAATCTTTATGCAGGTTAAACACTCCCGTGTTCATTTCCAATTTTCATGTACTTCTAATTTATTTTCTCCAACATGAGAAAATAAATATTATCATATCTACAACTTAATTTACAAGACTGTGACTAAAGGTAGAGATAGAAGAAACTGCAGATCCTGGAGAATCTGAGAAACAAGGCATAGAGCTGGATGAACACAGCAGGCTAAGCAACATCAGAGGAGCAGGAAAGTTGACATTTTGGGCCTAGACCCTTCTTCAGAAATAGTCTAGGCCTGAAACGTCAGCCTTCCTGCTCCTCTGATGCTGCTTGGCCTGGTGTGTTCATCCAGCTCTACACCTTGTTACCTCTGTGGCTGAAGGTAGTTGCATTACAATTGCTTGTACATCATAAAAGTATTTTTGAGTTGTCACCGGTTTTGGTGTTGTTTTCTGATGAAAGCAGGCAAAAGAGAGGCTTTTCTATCTTGTCTCAAAAACTGGAGATTTTCAGGTGATAATGTAGTGCTCACAAACAGGATCAAATGCAGAATATAGCTGAAGTTGATAGTTTGTTCCCAAAGGCTTTAAGGAGAGGTTCAAATTGAACACAGCTGACAAGATGTATAATGTAGCTTTGATATTAATTACTGCAGTAGATAACTGACTGGAGCAAATAGATAGCTTTATTTTCCTTAGAGCTACAATCATAAATGATGTTAAACTAAATTAGTTCCAAATCTTATAGAGAGTTAGTCGGGTTGTTTTAGAAATGACCCAAGTCGCAACAATTATATGGCACGTTGATACTGCTGTATCTAGTGAATTACTTGGAAATCTTTGGACTGCTTTGATTTCGGCTTTCCTCCTGTTTCTTCCATCCTCAGGTGTTTGTTAATCTTTTCCCAATGAATTACACAAATGCCAGTCCCAGACGGTGATCTTCTGTTGAGTGACATCTCACCCTATGGCTCGTTGATTTGGAAAATGAGACCTGGAAGTTTTCCGTCCACCTTTCCCTCTGCTCATGAAACTACTGGTGCCAGTTAAAATGAGACCGATCATGTAACATATAGCATGCAATATGTTCTTGCACAGTAAGTAAGAGAATCAGTAAAACATATGTTGGATGACCACATGAATAGCACAGACAAGAAGGTGGTTATACCACAGGTTAGAAGCATTCAGACAGAGGGAGTGTGTAACTGCCAAGTAACCTAGGAGAACAGGGGAAGTACTGCAGCAAGCTACTGAGTTTTTCTCATTTACTCATCAGTCTTCCATTTTGGAAACTGGTAAGGGCAATGGTTAATCAGTGGGATGCAGAATCAGAATTAGATTTTGTTGTTATGTGTACTCAAATATAGGAACACGTGAGTACAGTGAAAAGTGTACAAAGTTGCCATTTTTGGTGCCAATTTAGTTACAAAATGAGAATCTCAAAAAAGAACGATACAAAAATAGAAGAAAACCGAAAGGTAAGAAAAACATCCAGGTCTCAAAGTCAGAGGCAGTAGGAATTGCCAATGCTGGAGTCAGAAATAACATGGTGTGGAGCTGGAGGAACACAGCAGGCCAGGCAGCATCAGAGGAGCAGGAAAGTTGACGTTCTTCAGAAGAAGGGTCCCGACTTGAAATATCAATTTTCCCGCTCCTCTGATGCTGCCTGGCCTGCTGTGTTCCTCCAGCTCCACACTGCGTTATCCCAAATCTCAAAGTCTAAGTCTTATTTCCATAATGGTGGTTGAAACCTCTCATACAGGCACCTGGGTCTAGCCACAGCCTGGGGTCTGGGTTAGCCTGTGTGTCTCACATCGATTGTCAGAAGTAGCCATGCTCTTGCTGCCGCTGATCCTGCCTCCGCCACTTCTGATCGCTGAAGAAGCTTTTACCACTGCTGTCGATGTTGTTGGCCCTGAATGCTGGGAGGAGCCAAGTCTACCGCTGCTGGTGCTTAAGATTGCCGCCATCTGCTGCCATTTTGTGCACAGCCCGCTCTCGTGGCTGTGCCTGTGCTATCAATTAAGCCACTGCAAAAGGCTTTAAAGAAAAATGAGTAAACGAAATGAAAGTAAAAAGAAAAAGAGCAAAAGTTAGATGAAAATGAAGAACGAAAGCAGATGGGAGCAGATAAATCCCTGTAACAGGCATCTTAACTGTACAGGGAAGGAGCAAGAAGAATAGAAGAGTGGTAGTAATGGGGAACTCCACAGTTTGGGGCTCAGTCAACTGCATCAAACAGGACTGCCAGATGGTGTGTTACCTCCTGGTGTCAGGTTCAAGAATGTCATCCTGGGGGAGGGTGGTTCAGCCAGATGTCAGGTCAACATTGGTACCACAGTTAGAAAGGTTTAAGCATAACGAGGTCCTAAAATCCGATTTCAGGAGGTCGGAATGAAATTTAAAAGTGGGCCTGGAGAACAGTATTCTCAAGATTATACCCAGTGCTGTATGCTAATGAGCGTAAGACCAGGAGGATTGAACATGTGGCTGTAGAACTGGTGTAGGGGACAAGACATCAGATTTCTGACACATTGAGACTGGTCTGGGCAGCTGGGACTTGTACAACTTAGAAAGGTGACATTAACAGGACTCAGACTTAGTAGTGTTGTTGAGATTGAGATTTGAGATTGAGGTTTGCTGGTGCTGTTGGGCAACATTCTGTTTAAATTGTGCAGCTGGTTCACCGGCTTTTCACCAGGA
This sequence comes from Stegostoma tigrinum, assembly GCF_030684315.1. Taxonomy (NCBI): domain Eukaryota; kingdom Metazoa; phylum Chordata; class Chondrichthyes; order Orectolobiformes; family Stegostomatidae; genus Stegostoma; species Stegostoma tigrinum. Next base: position 100,367,155 of record NC_081355.1, on the reverse strand, counting down.
AGGCAGGACTGTATTATGAGGAGGGATTGGGTAAAACAAACTTGCAATCTCTAGAATTTCAGAGAATGAGAATCTATCTCACGGAGACCTCCAAAATAACTAAAGGGCTAGAAAGGGCATAAAAGTAATGTTTGTCCTGGATGGGCAGTCTGTAAAAAAGGGGCACAATTTAAAAATAAAGAAGGATGGCATTTATGGAAAACATGAAGGGATTTTTTTTTAAACAGAGAAGGCTCTAGAAGTCTATGGTGCTCTTTTCCACTGAAGACTGTAGAAGAGGAGTGTTTGAGTATGGATGATGTAGTTCTACAGGCTATTGGCCTAATGCTGAAAGGTGGGATGAGTGCAGACTTGGTGGTACAGGCTTGATGGGCTCAGGAGCTTTTTCTGTACTGCATGCCTCTATGATTATCTAGAAACTGATAGATACCTGATTGCCTGTGCTGTACAGAGTTATGGGGATAGTACAGGTAAAAGTAATTGAATTTTTGATCAGTTACAATCATATTCAATGGTGGAGTCTGCTCAATAGGCTAAGTAGCCTCTCCTGTTCTGATGTTCCTAGAGACACTATATAACATTGGTCTTTGCACAGCAATGTGCAATCTACAACAATTTAAGGTATGGGACAGAACTCTACTAGCCCTCTGAGATGGGTTGGAGTGGAAAGGGGAATAAATTAATGAGGGAAGGAAGGAGTGTAGCTCTCATCCTCTGCATCTTTGCTATGTTTTCACCAGTGAAAGTGTTGTTGGACAGGCCTTCTGCCCGCAAGCCAATTAACAACATCTGAAACAACAAACGACAACACCTTCTGTTTGCCAACCATTTTAGCTTCCCCTCCCACTCCCTGGGTGACAAGTCCATCCTGGGCCTCCTCCAGTACTACAATGACACCACCCTCAAATTGAAGGAGTAACACTCATATTCTGCCTCAAGACCCTATAGTCCAATGGCCTAAACGTGGAATTCGCCAGTTTTAAAATCTCCTCAGGCCCAGCCTCATTCCATCTCCAACCCTCTCTCTCATCCCTGCCTCCTTGACCTGACACAACTTATTCATCTTCTCTCCCACCTATCCGCCCCACCCATCCCACTGGCCATTCCCCACCACTCCCTACCTGCATTCACCTATTACCATCCTACCTACCTGCCCCAGCCCCACCCTTCCCCCTCCCCATTTCTGAAGAAGGGCCCCGACATGAAATGTCAATTTTTCTGTTCCCCTGACGCTGCCTGGCCTGCTGTGTTCCTCCAGCTCCACACTGTGTTGTTTCTGACTCCAGCATCTGCAGTTCTTGTTATTTCTAACAACTGTAGCAATCTGTTAAAGGTCTCTATTCATATATGTTATATTTTTTCCAGGCTGTATGCCACATTGGGCAATGGCTAGGTAAACCTGGGCAGCCTCCCGTCGGGTTGAGATTGGGGGCTTCCTGTTTGAGAATTCTTTTTGCCCACACAAGGGTTCCCCAGTGAATTGGCTGCTCTTGTGGCCTTTTCTCCTGTTGTCTACATCAGGGCCATCAACACAATCCCTCTCCAGGCCTGCTCTGACAAGTTATGGCTTTGTGTCCTCTGGATCAGCGAAGGTGGGTTGTTGTCCAATTACAGGCCCATTCATTGGGTCCCCATTGCAACTGCAAAATGTAGCCCATGGAATTTGACTTTCATGGCTGAATAATGGTTTGATGATACTGATGTTAAGTAAAATTGAAACCAATAAAAATGAAGCCAACCAATCAAATGAGAACGGGTAAAATAGTGATAGCATTCACCCTCTGTTTGTTTGCACAGAGCAGAGAGAAGCGAAACCAACAAATTACCAAAATGATGGCAAACAAAGTAATTACCAGAGTGAAAGAATTATTTTTATAATTATGAAAGAATTAAAAGGCAGCAGCAGAGCAAACAGATGGTGATTGGAACAAATAAGAAAGATTGCCATACTTATCTGTGTCAGATTAATGCCACTGTGCTGAATTTGAAAGATTAAAACAATTAGAATGATTGGTGATGAGAATCTGACTTGAAAGCATTAAAACCCTTTGGATACCTTCCCTGGTAGTAAATGTTTGTTGATGCAACTCAGATGTAAAAGCAGCAATTTCTGTAAATCAATGTATTAAATTACCACCAGAGGCTTAGTTGCAATGCCAAATGGAAAACTAGTTAGAATTGTTCACAACTACAAACCCAATAAGGCCCTTCACAGATTGTAATGCATGCTAAAGGATGTCAACAAATGCTTTAAATGTGACAACAAATAGCAATCAAGTTATGTAACAGGCTCCCAAAAGGCATCGTGATCACTATGTTCAAACAAAGCCAAAAATGTAATTCTTGTCAAGTATTTTTGTTAGGCAAAAAATAACATGTTCCTGGGATCAACTGCACCTCAATTAATGCCAGAAGGAAGGGCGCTAACATATTCACTGATTATAGAAAAATGAACAAAATTTTCAGGCTTTCTTGTTGGGAACAAGACAGTCTAAAAGGATAGATCATCAGAAACAAGCTTTGACAGATAAAACTGAACACAACATTTAAAAAGCAAAGAGGCACAGCGATAAATGTCCTCTAAAGCAGACTCTGGTGGTTAGTTGAAAGGACACACTGTTGCTACAGTGTGATAGGAATGTCCATTTTGAGCATTGTACTTTGCTTACATCAGTGTGGCAGGTTCTAGTTTGATTGCCCCTGGGATAGTCAAGATGCTCCAGGCCACAATATTAGGAGAGTCCTCACTCAAGTTCTAGGCTGAAGGAAGTCTGTCTGCCAGGGTGGGTTGGAGGGGTGGCAGATCACAGAAGCAAAGGCTCAGGCTGAAATTGTGGAGACTGGAGGGACCCTTTGTCTGGCTCTTCCTTTCATTCTAATGTCACAGATGGCATCTTTATTGCCTCTTAGGTACAGCACACATTTTGCGTACAGTCTCCTCACTAAAGCTGTCTTATGGACTTATCTCACCTCTACACTCTTTGGGCTTATATAAAATAGGTTGAGTGTCTTCTCTTGAAGTGCTGCCATGTTCTGCTTTCCTCCATCCTGCTGCTCCTGCTGTTCCTCCTTGACAATGGCTCAAATATTCCGATTAAGGTTGGAAGCCTTATTTTAGTTCAAAAATATCAAATTAAAAGTTATCCCTTATTTCTAGAACCATTCTGCTCTGGACATTACTGGATGGGGACCCCAGAGTATAAATCTGTCCAAGAATCCACAAAACCAGCAGTGGAGAGAATCAACATGGAAACCACCCTCCCTTTTACAGTGGCCAGTGGGTCATGTTGTGTGACTCAGCGGCACAGCCAGATATTTTTACAACTCTTTAAAGGGGTCTACATATATGCTAAGTGTGGAGTTTGATGGTGCTCGGTCGATGGGTTGGTGTGCTAGGTGGGTGAGAGACGTAGTTTGCCAAGTGGGTGTGAGGGGTAGTGGGGATATGGTGAATAAGGTGTCATGTGAGTGGGCTGACAGGTGGGTGAGGTGGGCATTGTGTCAGGTGTTTGAGAAGCCAGGTAGGTGTTTTGGGTAGGTTGCCAGGTGGGTAGGGTGCCAGGCTACTAAATAAAGTGAATTGGCATTGAATACAGGTTATGTCAAGCTGGGGATGTGAGGGGCTGGGCCTGGGTCAGGCTAGTAGGGATTGGTGGAGAAGGCAGGTTTGAGGGCACCACCCTGGTGGGTGGGTATAATTTCAGTCCAGATCAGGGGGTGTGAGCCCAGTCGTAGATGAGAGGAATTCACTCAGGCAGGTGTGGGTCCAGTTGGGGATGGGGAGTGTCTGGTCTGACGGGGGATGGGATATCTCTTCAGGGATAGATCATGGATGGGGAGGTCAGACTGGCGCTAAAGGTGGTGGGGGCAGGGGTTGACTGTTGAGTTGATCATTGTGGAGGGGTGTGGTGGAGGTTGGTGAAGTTGGTTGGGGGGAGATGATGTCAGCATGTGTTGAATGTTAGTTCTGTCAGGGTTGGATCCAGTGTTGGAATCATGCCAAGTTGGGAAAAATGTCTGACAGGAGATTGGTTGTCAGGGATCCACAGGAGTAATGGGATCGGGGACATGCCATTGCCAATGGAATGTGGGTCACTCATGAGGTCTGGCTGAATATAATTGCTACACAGGAGTTGGAGTAGATTTTTCATCTTCTAGACTATCCAGGGAACTATTTGGCTTAACTGATATAGTAGCCTCTGAAGTTTCCGACTGTAAGGGAATTGTTTTGGAGGGCTTCAGAAACAACAAGAGTGATGTTGTGAGTTTAAATTTCCCTGCAATTTCTGAAAAGCTTGCTGCTCTGACAACTCTCTGCCCATTGGATATTTTGGCAAACATCTTTGAGAGATTGAAACATTGACAATGACTTTGCTGACCTGGTGACGGTGAGTGGGATTGGGAGAAGGGACCAAAGTTTCATGGTTGTCCACTACTGACTGATTGTTAGAACAAGCTCCAAGTATCATTGGCTAAAAGTGAAAGTCTTCTCTGCAACAACGTATACTCAATCTTTGAAGCATTCTGCCTGTCTTATCTGGTCCAGGAAACAGTAGAAACATTTTGAATGTTTCTCAGTCAAAAGTACTTCACTGAGGACATCGATTTCCACATTTGAAAACTGGGTGTTTGGCCAGCTTCAGGTTCTCTTATATTTCAATAATGAACTGCCACTGAACATCTTGAAAAATACACCTTTCCCTTACTGGTTGCTTTCAAGTCCACTGAATTTTCTGTCCTTCAATGCGGTAACCTGCTTGAGAAAGTTGCCAACAGCAGCTTATTTACTTTAGGCTACTTGAAAAATCTCTCTAAATCAGGCTTGGTCACCAGAACTGAATGAATATCCTATTGATATCATTTGGACTTGGATAATTGGCCATTCCCACTACTCTCCTGATTTGTGCCACATTCCACAGCAGTAATATCTGAATGCAAAGTATGCTTTGGGGTTTTGGTGTGCATTATATTGAGAAGAGAGGGAATTGAGTGAGAAAATTGTCTTAGGAAGGGATTCCTAGAAGAGCATTTAGTCACCAAAGGAAATTATTTCTATTTCTGAACACCTATTGTGAATTGGTTTTGTCTTACCTGTGATGTTTTGACTAACTTTTCCACATGTTTAACAAATACTTCCTACGCCATAACTAATTGTGAAAGGGTTGTGTTTCGTAGTAAACAGACTTACAAGAATCAGTTTCATGTTGCAGGTTTCTTCATGGCTTCCATTGTAAAGAAACACTGCAATATATGATATTGAATTTCATACAGGAGATAATAGCATCTCTATCCTTTGAGACAGCAGACGCAAAGCTAAGCAATTCTTGAATTCCAAGGATGCCCAGAACGTTCCTGAGCCATGAGCAAATAAGTTAAGCTGGCACTTCAGCTGTGTATTGAGGCTGTGCTGTACTGTCAGTGCAGGTTTTCAGACATAAGCCTATTCAAATGTACATAAAAAGATGTTAAGATACTATTAGAGGAGAGGGGACCTTTTTACAACTCAGGTGAATGGTTAGAATGCCAACATTTATCCCATGGAACTAGTGCTGCTAAAATAAAATATTTCATAATCAATCTCATTATTATTTGTGGGACATTGCTGAAGAGAAATTAGACCAAGCAGCATCAGAAGACCAGGAAAGCTGATGCTTCGGGTCCGGTCCCTTCTTCAGAATTGAAAAAGGGTCCCGACCTGAAACATCAACTTTCCTGTACCTCTGATGCTGCCTGGCCTGCTGTGTTCCTCCAACCCCACACTGTGTTACCTCAGACTCCAGCATCGGCAGTTCTTACCACCTCTGTACAGAAATTGCTGTTTCCCTACACTACATCCCAAAGTAATTAAATAGCTGTAAAATACTTTCCAATGTATTAGGAAAATGGAAGGCTCTATACAGTTCCAAGCTCTTCCACCCTGATGTAAATGGGATTTCTTCCATGTTTCCAAGTCTGTGGTAGTGAAATGTGAAGACATTTCTGGCCAATGTCTTCAATCATGATTGCCTCACTCACATGAACAGAGCATCCAACAGGTACAAAAAGAGAAGTTGTTGGAAAATTCAGCAGGCCTGGCAGCATCCGTGAAGAAAAAAATCAGGGTTAGTGTTTCCGATTTGTTGACCCTTCCTCAGAACTACCCAACAGGTGTTGGGATCCATTGTTGTGTGTTCTATTCCCCACTGACAAATATTTAAATATAGATGGTTTGCACTTCTGCTCATGGCACCAGAGACCTGGGTTGAATCTCAGCCCTAGGTAACTGTGTTGGGTTTGCACGTTATCTCCATGCCTGTGTGGATTTCTGCCGAGTGCCCTGGTTTCCTGTCACAGTCCAGGGATGTGCAAGTTAGGTGGTTTGGCCATGCTAAATTGCCCATAGTGCCCAGGGATGAGCAGCTTAGGCTGCCAAGGTGGGGTTATGGGGATATGATTTGGGGCTGGGGCTGGGTGGGATGCTCATTGGACGGTCAGAGCACTCAATGGGCCGAATGGCATCATTCTGCACTGTAGGAATTCTATGATTCTATGATGATGGTGAATATCATCAGATAATAAAATAAATAAAACCAGCACATAATGCACATTTCAAGAAACACCACAAATTTTATATAGTGAAAATTCGTGAAATATTTACTAAGTTCTCCAAATTCTGAAACAATGCAGTTGAGTGATCCATCAGTACTGAGATTCCAAAGAAGGTAAGAGGTCAAACTTCAGCAAGAATAGAAAATTTTTTACAATAGCTAGAAAGCAAAAGCAGATTTAACAAGTAGTCATTGTACACAAAGTATTTTAGAAACACTGCATATGGTTTAGAAGGGGTGGATGCTAGGAAGTTGTTTCCATTCGGTGGGGAGACTAGGACCCGTGGGCACAACCTTAAAATTAGAGGGGGTAAATTTAAAACTGAATTAAGATGACATTTCTTCAGCCAGAGAGTGGTGGGCTTGTGGAATTCATTGCCGCAGAGTGCAATGGAGGCCGGGACGTTGGATGCCTTCAAGGCAGAGATCGACAAATTCTTGATCTCAAAAGGAATCAAGCGCTACGGGGAGAGTGCAGAGGAGTGGTGTTGAAATGCCCATCAGCCATGATTTAAATGGCGGAGTGGACTTGATGGGCTGAATGGCCTTACTTCCACTCCTATGTCTTATGGTCTTATGGTCATAAATAAAAACGGAATGAAGTGTGGATGCTGTAAATCAGGAACAAAAACAAAGCTGCTGGAAAAGCTCAGCAGGTCTGGCAGTATCTGTGAAGGAAAAAGCCAGAGTTAATGTTCCAGGTCCAGTGACCCTTCCTCAGAATTGAGGAAGTTCTGATGAAAGGTCACCAGACCCGAAACTTTAACTCTGTTTCTTCCTTCACAGATTGAGTTAGCATACTGTTCTCAACGTTTTTCTAACTCTGGATGTTTACTTCCCTTTACTCTTATGCTAGATGCATTTTGCCTGTTCCTAATTACTCATGAGAAAGTGGTGGTAAGATGTTCTCCTGGACTGCAGCAGTTCATATGGTGCAGATATATCCACAGTGCTGTCAGTAAGTGAGTTTCAGAGTTTTGACACATCAATACTGATGGGCCAGTGCTATAGTTTCAGGTTAAGATTGTGTAGAACTTGGAGGGGACCTTGCATTTAGCGGTGCTCTCATTACATTTAGTGATCTTTTCTTCTTGCTAGCAAACGTTGTGGTTTTGGAAAGCGCTGTTGAATGAATCTTGGTAAGTTGCTGCAGTGCATCTTGTACTTGGTACACACTGCTGCTACAGCACAGCAGTGGTGAAGGAAAAAGTATGTTGGAGATGTTGTTATGGGGTACCAATAAGATGGGCTGCCTTGTCCTTGATTGTATTAAACTTCTTCAATGGTTGAACTAGACACACTTACAAAAGTAGAGTTTTTCATCACAACCCTGACCTGTGTTTGCAGAGGGTGGACTGGCCAGAATTTGGGAGTCAAGAGATGAGTCATTTACCACAGAATTCCCAGCATCTGGCCTGCTCTCATGGCTACTGTATTCATAGGTTTGTTCAGCTCAGTTTCTGGTCAATTTCTGGGCAGTTGATAGTTAGGTATTCAGTGATAGTAATACCATTTAATAACACAATCAGGTGGTTGGGCTCTCTGTTATTGGTAAGAATACACCCGGAATATTGCCTGCAGTTTTGTCTTTCTTATCTGAGGCAGGATGTTCCAGCAATTGAGTGAGTACAAAGAAGGTTTACCAGAAATCTGGATCAGTTAGAACTATATTTTGAGCTTTTATTAGTTTGTGCATTGAGCATAGGAGTTGGGAGGTCATATGGTGGCTAACAGGACACAGTTAGCTCACACTTTGAATAACACAATCAGTTCTGGTCTTCCTGCTAAAGGAAGGATGTTGTGAAACTTGAAAGGATTCAGAAAAGATGTACAAGGATATTGCCAGATTTGCAGAGTTTTAGCCAAAGGGAAAGGCTGAATAAGTGAGGGCTATTTTCCCTGGCTGGAGGGTGGCCTTATGCAGGTTTATAAAATGATGAAGGATATGGATAGGCTGAGTAGTCAAGGTCCTCTCAAAGATAGTGGAGTCCAAAACTAGAGAACATAGCTTTAAGGTGAGAGGAGAAAGATTTAGAACGGGCCTAAGGGGCAACATTTTCAAGCAGAGGGTAGAGTGTGTATGGGATGAGCTGTCAGAGGAATTGGTGGAGGCTGGTACAATTACAACATTTAAAAGGCATCTGGATGGGTATATGAATAGGAAGGGTTTAGAGGGATGTTGAACATATGCTGACAAATGGGATGAGATTAATTTAGGATATCCGATCGATATGGCTAAGTTGGCCCAAAGGGTCTGTTTCTGTACTGTACATCTCTATGACTCTATCTATATTCATTAGAGTTCAGAAGAGTGTGGGGGGATCTTATACCAATCTGTAAAATTCTAACAGGATTAGCTTTTGTGCTCCTGACATGCTGCTTGGCCTGCTGCGTTCATCCACCTTCACACTTTGTTATCTTATGCCCGGTGGGAACTACACATAAATGCATTCCTGTCCTCTGCTACCTTTGATGCTCCTGGGTTGAGATGGCTGCTGGCCAATTAAATTGGCATGCAGATCTGTTAAGTAGGACATACTCCTGATTGATGAGCAAAAGTTCTATCTGATTCTCGTCTCTTGGAGAGTCAGAAAATTTCCGACCGATGACAGAGGCAAAGTCATTGATGATGCAACAGAAGATGGCTCTGTTAAGAACAATTTAACTGTCATGTTCCGAAATGGAGATGACTGACCTAACAATCGCAACCATCTTGCTTATAATGCGCATGACTCGAACTAGTGAGAATTGTCCTCCTGATTGTCATTGACTTCAGTTTTGCTCAGGCCCCTTGATTTCACTTTGTTAAATGCTATCTTGATGTGAAGGACAGTCACTCTCAGCTCAATTTTTGTGTTCAACTTGTTTGTCCCTGCTTGGATCAAGAATATACTGAGGTCAGGAGCTGAATGGCTGTAGCAGAACCCAAACTGGGGTTCAGTGAGCAGATTATTGCTGAGCAGGTGCTGCTTGATAGCACCATTGATGTTAGCGATCATCACTCTGCTGCTGATTGAAAGTACATTGATGGGTTATGGTGGTCTGGGTTTAATTTGTCTTGCTTTTTGTGGAAAGGATGTACCTAAGTAATTTTTCTTTTTTGCTTTAGGATAGATTCCAGTCTTCTAGCTATCCTGAAACAGTTTGTCTGTGGGCATGGTTAATTCTGGAGTACATTTCATTCGTACCATCCTGGGAATGCGCACAGGTTCCAAAGTGTTTGCAATATCCTATGTTTTCAATTGTGGTTTGATATTATGTGGAATAAATTGAATTGTCAAAGATTTGTATCTGTGATGCTCAGGAGGACAATGAGATGGATCATCTGCTTGGCATCATTGGCTGATGATGGATGCAATTGCTTCAGGCTCATCTTTTGCACTTGTGCTGGACTTGCCCATTTTTGAACACTGTGATATTTGTAATATCCCCTCCTCAGTTTAGTTGTTTAATGGTCCATCACTAAACATGACTGGATGTGTTAGGTCTGCAGAATGTAGATCTGATCCATTGTTTGAGGAATTACTTAATGCTGACTATTGCAAGCTGCTTCTGCTGGTTGACATGCAATTATTCCTGTGTTGAGACCATGAGACTTCAGTCCTTGAGAAATTCAAAGCAAGTAATCGGGAAAATCAAATATAAAATGGATCTATACCTTGATCATAGAGACCAACTCTGATAGATTTGCCTTGAAGTATCAAAGCTTGTACAAAATGATGGAATAATTTGAAGTGAATGTTTCTTAACATAGTATTTTAAAACAAACTAGTTTTTAATGATAATAATTTGCCATTACAAGAGTTTCCTGAATGTTTAGAAACAGATTCTGAGATCTTTTTTAAATATGTTGCTTCAGAGAATCTAAATTCCCTTAGCTACATTATTTTGTTTTGCTTTTGGCTAATGATATTGTGGAAGTTACAGCAGCAGGAAAGAGTGAAGCCCGATGGCGATTCAATATAATACTCTGCTGATTTCCTGGTATCTTTTATAGTCTTAAGTCAACCATCCAGGCATTAAAGGAAGGTGCAAGGATAAAAAAAAAGCAATATTACCTTCCTTACCTCTAACTGGCTATCTGTAAAAAGTAGCTTTGAATATATATCATTACCTCAGGACAGCAACCAGCGGGCTTCGATTCTTGTACCACCAATTCAGTTCTATGTTGAGCTGCTGTGCATTTACAGATTTTTCTACTTTTGTTTCTCGATTTTGGTATCCCAAGTTTTTTTTTAAATTACTTGTCTTGGGAACAAAAAGAATTACTTAAATAACTACGCCATTATATATTAGTTCCACCAGCAGTCATCCTTCACTGCTCACCAAAACAGTTTTTTGCGGTTTTTGCTCAGATCCACAAAGAAGAAGAAACAACCTGTCTTAGTAGACAGGGAATGCAAGTCTAAGAGAACCTGCTTCAAAAACTGAAAACAAAATCTCCCCCTAGAAATCGGGAATGTGTCAGAAACGCTATCTGCATTATTTATTAAGATTGCTTGAGGATGCTGCCTTTTGGTAGTTGTTTGCAATTTGTGAAAAAAAAAATAAGCCAGAAGATGGGAACATGTTTCTTAAGATAAACGTGTATAATATGAAAATTCACCGAATTATCCAGTATCTCAAAGATATAGATATTATTTGGCCCAAGTTCTTTCATCAAAGCTGGTATGAGCAGGAGGTAAGCCCTGAAGATCACAATAAGAGGAAGACAAGTATGCACTGAACTGCTTTTACTGTGAGTTGCTAACTTAGATTCTTGTAAGTGGATTTTAAAATACTTTGAAAAAGTATAAAAATGCTGCACAGTAAACAAAGTCACTTCATCTCAGTATGTTGAAAGGCAAAAAAGGGTGAATTAGAACACAGAACATAGAACATTACAGCACAGTACAGGCCCTTCGGCCCTCGATGTTGTGCTGACCTGTCATACCGATCTCAAGCCCATCTAACCTACACTATTCCATGTACGTCCATATGCTTGTCCAATGATGACTTAAATATACCTAAAGTTGGCGAATCTACTACCGTTACAGGCAAAGCGTTCCATTCCCTTACTACTCTCTGAGTAAAAAAACTACCTCTGACATCTGTCCTATATCTTTCATCCCTCAATTTAAAGCTATGCCCCCTCGTGCTCGCCGTCACCATCCTAGGAAAAAGGCTCTCCCTATCCACCCCATCTAACCCTCTGATTATTTTATATGTTTCAATTAAGTCACCTGTCAACCTTCTTCTCTCTAATGAAAACAGCCTCAAGTCCCTCAGCCTTTCCTCGTAAGACCTTCCCTCCATACCAGGCAACATCCTAGTAAATCTCCTCTGCACCCTTTCCAAAGCTTCCACATCCTTCTTATAATGCGGTGACCAGAATTGTATGCAATACTCCAAGTGTGGCCGCACCAGAGTTTTGTACAGCTGCAGCATAACCTCTTGGTTCCGGAACTCGATCTCTATTAATAAAAGCTAAAACACTGTATGCCTTCTTAACAGCCCTGTCAACCTGGGTGGCAACTTTCAAGGATCTGTGTACATGGACACCGAGATCTCTCTGCTCATCTACACTACTAACAATCTTACCATTAGCCCAGTACTTTGCCTCCTGGTTACTCCTATCAAAGTGCATCACCTCACACTTGTCTGCATTAAACTCCATTTGCCACCTCTCAGCCCAGCTCTGCAGCTTATCTATGTCTCTCTGCAACCTACAGCATCCTTCATCACTATCCACAACTCCACCGAACTTAGTGTCGTCTGCAAATTTACTAACCCATCCTTCTACGCCCTCATCCAGGTCATTTATGAAAATGACAAACAGCAGTGGACCCAACACCGACCCTTGCGGTACACCACTAGTAACTGCTCTCCAGGATGAACATTTCCCATCAACTACCACCCTCTGTCTTCTTTCAGCAAGCCAATTTCCGATCCAAACTGCTATATCTCCAAAGTGATACAAAAAAATGCAGAAGGTGAATAGCCAAACCTAGAAAGAAAATTAATGCTCAGACCAGAGGTCTACTGTTCCTGAAATTTGTGTTCAACATGGTTAGAGAATTTTATGACACCAAGGTGGGAAATGTCGCACTGTGAATGAGAGTTGAAGATGTGGTGGTGAATTATAAATCAATCAGGGCTGTGTTTCTGCCAACGTGATCTAATTTAATGCTGAAAGTCAAAAGATAAAATAGAGACAATCAATGAGACAAGGAACAACTTTCTTCTTGTATATGCACAATTTATGAGCACCAAGCTGAATAAATTTCAACAGAGACCTAGGAAGTAGTGTTTCTTTCCTGTTCTCTTTGTTCTGTGTTTATTGGGACAAGTCCAAGAGACAATTCACATTCCAGTGAAGGGAAAGAACAACATTTGTTCCATTTTACTCTTTCTGTGATGGGGCAGGTGCCAAATTGGAACAGTGCCTGGAACAAGACGGTGAAAATCTTAATGTCCTGTCTTTGTTTGAACAGAGTACATAAGCAGAACCTGAGTGCACACCAGCTTGATCAATCCAAACGTATGTTTTTTTCAGTGAAGAGAGTTGGGGATAAGGGCTACATTTTCCGATGGGAGGCCTTACATTGCTACTGTTGCAGATTTCTCTGTATTGCAGTGAATCTTAAGCTGTGGTCTTGTATTACTGCAGAATCATTCATTTTGGTTTCTTAAATTACACAGCACTTGAAACCAAACCCCAGCTGCCAAATTTTAAAGTTTTTACACATTAAATTTATACAGTAATCTTTGTAAATTCAATTATAGTTATATGGAAAGTCGAAAACATACAATTATAATTCTCCTTTAAACAATACAACTCAGAACCATTAACTCGTTTTATCAACAGTGAAGCAATTATAGCTGCCCTCTGGAGTACATAGAAGGCATTACAATTCATCATTGAATAATCAGTGTTCTGCTCTGTAAAACAAATCATAGACACAAAATAAGATCAAAACTAACTTCTTTCTGTGTTAGACCATAAGACATAGGAGCAGACATAGGCCATTAAGTGGGTGGTGATGGTCAAATGGTATTATTGGTGGACTGTTAATCCAGAGACCCAGATAACACACCAGGGACCTGGGTTCAACTCGCACCATGGCAGATGGTGGAATTTGAAATCAATAAATATGTGGAATTAAAAATCTAATGGTGACTGTGAATCCATTGTTGATTGTCAGGAAAAAACATATTTGGTTCACTAATGTCCTTCAGGGAAGGAAACTTCCATCCTTACCTGGGCTGGCCTACATGTGACTCCAGAACCACAGCAATGTAATTGACTCTGAACTGCCCTCTGAGCAATTAGGGATGGACAATAAATGCTGCCTAGCCAGCAATGCACTCATCTCATGTATAAATAAAACAAAAAATTTAGACCAGTGAGTCTACTTTGCCATTGAACTGGATCATACTATTAACACCACTTTTCTGCCATATCCCCATAACACTTGATTCCCTTACAGATCTTACATTAGTTTATCTCAGTCATGAATAAACTTCACAATGCACCCTCTGGAGAAGAAATTCCTCCTCATGTCCGTTTTAACTGGGCCACCCCTTCCTCTGAAATGACGCTGTCTGGACCCGGACTCTTCCCCAAGGGGAAACAACCAATCCACATCGACCCTGTCGTGTTTCCTAAGAATTGTATTTGTTTCAATAAAGTCACCTTTCACGCTTCCAAAGTCCAGTGGGTACAAGCTAACCTTTCTCAATCTTTCCTTATAAGAAAACCCCTCTGTTTCTCAGAACAGCCTATTGAACCTCCTTTGGACTGCCACCAATGCAAGTATGTCTTTCCTTAGATAAGGAACCAAATTTGTTCACAGTATTTCAGCTGTGGTCTGTTTAGTACCATGTATAATTTTAGCAAGACTTTCCTATTTTAACATACCATTCCCTTTCAAATAGAGGCCAATATTGCATTTGCTTTCGTTATTACCTGCTGAAAATGGATGCTAGCTTTTTATGATTTTCCCATGAGGACCCAAAAACCTTCTTTGCAGTTTTCTACAGACTTTCTCGATCAAAACAATATTCGGCCCTAATATTTTTCCTGCCAAAGTGTATTATCTTGTATTTCCCTACATTACACTTGATCTTCTAAGTTTTTGCCCGTTCATTTGACATATCTATATCTCCTTACAGACTTTCTGTGTTATCCTCACCATTTGTTTCCTCACTTATTTCGCATCATCTGCAAACTTGGCAATTGTACATTTACTTTGTTATCCAAGTCATGAATGTATACAACAATTAATGTAGCACTTGCACTGATCTCTGTAGCAATCCACTAGTTACAGGTTACCAACCTAAAAACCTTCCCTTTATCCTAACTCTCTGCCCACTATTATTAACGAATTCACTATCCATGATATTATACTACCTCCCTCAAGAACCATGGGCTCATATCTTTATTCAGTAGACTTATGTGAAGTGCCTAATTTAGTGCCTTCTTGAAATTTAAATATATAACATCTACAAGTTCCCCTTTATCTGAGGAAGCGTCATCAGACCTGAAACATTAACTCTGATTTTTTTCTTCACATGTGCTACAGGGCCTGCTCAGCTTCTCGAGCAACTTCTGCTTTTGTCTCCTTTATCTACCCTGCTTTTCACCTGAAAACAACTGTAATGAATTTGCCAGGCACCATTTCCTTTTCATGATGCTATGTTTATTCTTTTTGAACACATTATGTGCTTCCAAATGCTCTGCTATATATCCTTTATTGTAGACTCTAATATTTTCTCAATGACAGATGTCAACTAAACTGACCTGTCAGCCTTTAGTGTCACTAATTCCCTGAGCATACTTTCTTCCAATGATAGTTATTGTATTTTACTTCCTCCCATTTCAGTTCTTGATTACACTTTTTTGGATTTACTATTTGTATAATCCATTGTGAAAACTGATGCAAAGTATTTATCGATCTCCTCTGCCTTTTTCTCATACTCCATTATCATTACTCTAGCCCCATCCTCTAAGGGGCCTATTTTAAAATTGATTGCCTCTTCCTTTTTATATACTGAAAGAAACTCTTGTTATCTGTCTTAATATTACTTGAAAGTTTACTCTCAAAGATTTTCTTATTCCTTGTTCATTTTTTAGATATCATTTTGTGCGATGCTGCCAAATCCTTCTGCTTTGTAAGTCTATATTTCCCCTTTCATGAACCCCCTCAGTTTAGTCTAAAGACCCTGCTACACCTCTAGCGATTTGATTCACCCAGGCTCACAGTCGGCAGGATGGCTCAAGCGAATGCATCTTACTAGTGCCCCATGGACTTAAACCAACTCATTCCACACCAATCTTTGTGCCAGGCATTGAACTCCTTGACATTGTTTACCCGGTGTTACTTTTCCTGTGGTAAAGGTTGTAATCCTGCAATTATTACAGAGATGATAATAAAATGTGAGGCTGGATGGACACAGCAGGCCAAGCAGAAATTCAGGAGCACAAACGCTGACGTTTCGGGCCTAGACCCTTCATCAGAGAGGGGGATGGGGAGAGGGAACTGGAATAAATAGGGAGAGAGGGGGAGGCGGACCGAAGATGGAGAGTAAAGAAGATAGGTGGAGAGAGTATAGGTGGGGAGGTAGGGAGGGGATAGGTCAGTCCAGGGAAGACGGACAGGTCAAGGAGGTGGGATGAGGCTAGTAGGTAGATGGGGGTGCGGCTTGGGGTGGGAGGAAGGGATGGGTGAGAGGAAGGCAGAGACAGGTTGGACTGGTTTTGGGATGCAGTGGGTGGGGGGGAAGAGCTGGGCTGGTTGTGTGGTGCAGTGGGGGGAGGGGACGAACTGGGCTGGTTTAGGGATGCAGTTGGGGAAGGGGAGATTTTGAAACTGGTGAAGTCCACATTGATACCATTGGGCTGCAGGGTTCCCAGGCGGAATATGAATTGCTGTCCCTGCAACCTTCGGGTGGCATCATTGTGGCACTGCAGGAGGCCCATGATGGACATGTCATCTAGAGAATGGGAGGGGGAGTGGAAATGGTTTGCGACTGGGACGTGCAGTTGTTTGTTGCGAACTGAGCGGAGGTGTTCTGCAAAGCGGTCTCGAAGCCTCCGCTTGGTTTCCCCAATGTAGAGGAAGCCACACCGGGTACAGTGGATGCAGTATACCACATTGGCAGATGTGCAGGTGAACCTCTGCTTAATGTGGAATGTCATCTTGGGGCCTGGGATAGGGGTGAGGGAGGAGGTGTGGGGGCAAGTGTAGCATTTCCTGCGGTTGCAGGGGAAGGTGCCGGGTGTGGTGGGGTTGGAGGGCAGTGTGGAGCGAACAAGGGAGTCACGGAGAGAGTGGTCTCTCCGGAAAGCAGACAGGGGTGGGGATGGAAAAATGTCTTGGGTGGTGGGGTTGGATTGTAAATGGCGAAAGTGTCGGAGGATGATGCGTTGTATCCGGAGGTTGGTAGGGTGGTGTGTGAGAACGAGGGGGATCCTCTTAGGGCGGTTGTGGTGGGGGCGGGGTTGGGGTGTGAGGGATGTGTTGCGGGAAATACGGGAGACGCGGTCAAGGGCGTTCTCGATCACTGTGGGGGGAAAGTTGCGGTCCTTAAAGAACTTGGACATCTGGGATGTGCGGGAGGGGAATGTCTTATCGTGGGAGCAGATGCGGCGGAGGCGGAGGAATTGGGAATAGGGGATGGAATTTTTGCAGGAGGGTGGGTGGGAGGAGGTGTATTCTAGGTAGCTGTGGGAGTCGGTGGGCTTGAAATGGACGTCAGTTACAAGCTGGTTGCCTGAGATGGAGACTGAGAGGTCCAGGAAGGTGAGGGATGTGCTGGAGATGGCCCAGGTGAACTGAAGGTTGGGGTGGAAGGTGTTGGTGAAGTGGATGAACTGTTCGAGCTCCTCTGGGGAGCAAGAGGCGGCGCTGATACAGTCATCAATGTACTGGAGGAAGAGGTGGGGTTTGGGGCCTGTGTAGGTGCGGAAGAGGGACTGTTCCACGTAACCTACAAAGAGGCAGGCATAGCTGGGGCCCATGCGTGTGCCCATGGCCACCCCCTTAGTCTGTAGGAAGTGGGAGGAGTCAAAAGAGAAGTTGTTGAGGGTGAGGACGAGTTCAGCTAGGCGGATGAGAGTGTCGGTGGAGGGGGGCTGGTCGGGCCTGCGGGACAGGAAGAAGTGGAGGGCCTTGAGGCCATCTGCATGCGGAATGCAGGTGTATAGGGACTGGACGTCCATGGTGAATATGAGGTGTTGGGGGCCAGGGAATTGGAAGTCCTGGAGGAGGTGGAGGGCGTGGGTGGTGTCACGGACGTAGGTGGGGAATTCCTGGACCAAAGGGGAGAAAATGGAGTCCAGATAGGTGGAGATGAGTTCAGTGGGGCAGGAGCAGGCTGAGACGATGGGTCGACCAGGGCAGGCAGGTTTGTGGATTTTGGGAAGGAGATAGAAACGGGCCGTGCGGGGTTGGGGAACAATGAGGTTGGAGGCTGTGGGTGGGAGGTCCCCTGAGGTGATGAGGTCATGAATGGTGTTGGAGATGATTGTTTGGTGCTCGGGTGTGGGGTCATGATCGAGGGGGCGGTAGGAGGTTGTGTCGGAGAGTTGGCGTCTGGCCTCGGCGATGTAGAGGTCAGTGCGCCATACTACCACTGCACCACCCTTGTCTGCGGGTTTGATGGTGAGGTTGGGGTTGGAGCGGAGGGAGCGGAGGGCTGCCCGTTCTGCGGGGGAGAGGTTGGAGTGGGTGAGAGGGGTGGAGAGGTTGAGGCGGTTAATGTCTCGACGGCAGTTGGAGATGAAGAGGTCGAGGGAGGATAGGAGGCCTGGGGGTGGTGTCCAGGAGGAGGGCTTGTGTTAGAAGCGGGTGAAGGGGTCAGTGGAAGGAGGGTTAGGTTCCCGGTTGAAGAAGTAGGCATGGAGGCGAAGACGGCGGAAAAACTGCTCTATGTCCAACCGTGACTGGTATTCGTTGATGTGTGGTTGTAGGGGGACAAAGTTGAGCCCCTTACTAAGGACTGACCGTTCGTCCTCAGTCAGTGGGAGGTCTGGGGGGATGGTGAAGATGCGGCAGGGCTCAGTGTGGCTATCTTCTCTGGGGTTGCTGGCTGTGGAG
Source organism: Stegostoma tigrinum (assembly GCF_030684315.1). Lineage (NCBI taxonomy): Eukaryota > Metazoa > Chordata > Chondrichthyes > Orectolobiformes > Stegostomatidae > Stegostoma > Stegostoma tigrinum. The sequence continues at coordinate 100,348,488 of NC_081355.1, read as the reverse complement.
GTTGTGGGCGGAGCGATGAGGTCGTCGGCCGTGGGCGGGGTTCCGTCGGCCATGGGCGGGGTTCCGTCGGCCGTGGGCGGGGTTCCGTCGGTGTCGGCCGTGGGCGTGGTTCCGTCGGCTTCGGCCGTGGGCGGGGTTCCGTCGGCGGTTGGAGTATCGGGGTGGGCGGCAGCAGCTGAGGTGAGGGTGGTGTGTGGGGTGTTGTACCTGGACGTGGAGGTGGTGACTGCAGCAGGGGTTCCGGAAGTTCTGTGGCCGGCGGAGGCGGATGTGACATCATCGGTGGGGTCTCCGGCCGTGTCCTCATGGTCAATGGTGGCGGGTGCATGGTGGGGGAGGGGCAGGGACAGAGTCGGGATTTGGGAGGTGCAAGAATCCTCTTGTGGATGGCAGGGGCCCGCGAGTTGGTTGTACTTACGATTTTTGGTGTCCAGTAAAGCTGAGTGAAACTGGGTATTCAGTCTGTGGATCCTGCGGAGGATAAAAAAGAGCAGAGGTCTTTTGCAGGTCTGGGAGAGGGAGGCTCTGAGCTGGGGCAGGCTGGATTGCAGTGTGTGGAGGTGCCGGCGCATGGCTGCAAGTGTCTGTTTCAGGACTCGCAGGGAGAAACGCTTCTGAAGGGTCTGAATATTCTGGGTGCAGAGATGATCCTGCTTTATGAGCTAAAGCAACATTCCCCCTTGAATCTTGTTATATCACAGAATGCCTACAGTGTGGATATAGGCCATTTAGCCCAATGAGTCATTCTGAAGAGCATCCAACCCAGACCTATTCCTTTAAACCTGCCTTTTCCCATGTCTAGCCCCACCTAACCTACCCTAAACATCCCCGGGCAATTTAGCATGGCCAATCCACCTACCCTGCACATCTTTTGGGCTGCGGGAGGAAACCAGAGCATCCAGAGGAAACCTGTGCAGACATGAGGAGAATGTGCAAACTCCACACTGACAGTCACCTGAGGATGAAATTAAAGCCGGGTCCCTGGCACTATGAGGCAGCAGTGTTAACCACTGAGCCACCATGCCACCTGACATGTTTTAACTAGCAGCACTAACCAAATACTATTCTACCAGAGATTAGCCTTTTTTTCATGGAATGCCAGAATAGGCTTAAGGGGGCTAATTGATCTACTCCTGTGTTCCTAGCATTTTCTGGAAAATTTACAAAATTAAGGTTTTTGAGTAGATCTGTACCTCAGGTTGTGGATGCTGTGATTAGTTGGCTCGCTGAGCTGGTTCATTAGTTCACAGGCGCTTTGCCACTTTGCTGGGTAACACCATCAGTGCAGCCTCCGATGAAGCGCTGTTGTGTTTTCCTGCCTGGTATTTAAACTCTTGGTTCTGTTGGATTTGATTACCTCACTTCCGGTACACTATGCCAACTGCTAACTTGAAATAAAGATCCCTTATCCATTATGGACAGAACCAATGTAATATACAAAATTTCATGCAAGGACTGCAACAAACATTACATTGGACAGACAGGAAGAAAATTGGCCACAAAGGTACTTGAACACCAACTAGCAACAAAAAGACATGACCAATACTCACTCGTCTCCATTCACAAAGATAAGGAGAAATGAGTTTGATTGTGACAACACAGAATCCTAGGACAGGCCAAACAGAGACAAGCATGGGAATTCCTAGAGATCTGGTTCTCCACCAAGAAGGCCAACAACAAATACATAGAACCAGACTCTATATATATTCCACTGCAAAGGAAAACCGGAAATGAGATAATCAAATCCAAAGGACCCCAGAGTTTAAATTACAGGCGGGAAAACACAACAGTGCTTCATTGGAGGCTGCACTGATGATGTTACCCAGAAGAGTAATGAAATGTCTATGAACTAACGAATCAGCTCAGTGAGCCAAACAGTTACAGCATTTGCATAATTAGTTTTCTTAATGAATTCCTTAGGATGCATCTAATTGAGAAAGATTTATTTTATGAAACAAAAAAGTAAAATATTCCAGTAAGAAACTTGGTGAAAGAGATCGGCTGAAAGTGAAATAGCTTTAAATATTTTGGCTGTGTTAAATGCAGAACATTTCTTCATTATGTTCCTTAATCATTTTTTTTCTGCATTTTATTGGCAATATGAAAACTAACTGCATACTGGAAACTCGTAATTCATTGCAAAGCTGTTAATAAATTCCAGTACTCCGTTCAAAAGCAGTTCAATGTTTCAGGTTAGATTTGGTTATCCTCTGTTGCTATACTATGTTGAGTAAACCTTTTGCCCTAGCTTCATACTGTTATGAATGCAATCAAAAATGATCCAAAATAAGAAGGAATTAAACATTATAGGCAGCTTTTATAAAGCATTGTGTATTTCATCCATCCCTGCACATTACATATTTCAATGCGTTGAAACTCAAATTGAGCTATTTTGTTTGACAGTGAGAAGCACTGTTCTGTGACACCAAATAATTATTTTACCATTGTAACCCGTTTCCATTATACTTCTGCACTGATGTGGCAGAACTGTGTACAGTTCTGGTCGCCACAGTACAAAAAAGGATATTGAATCTATTGAAAGGCTACAGGAAAGAGCAACAAGAATGATTGAGGTGATGAAGGGATTGGACGATGTGAATGATTCTGTAAATTGGTAAGTTCTCACAAGAAAAGAGAATGCCAAGAGGTGATATACCATTGTCCCTTTTAAGTTTCTGAACAGACTTGATAATGTAGATCATATGAAGTTATTTCACCTTGTTAAGAACAGCAGAACCAAAGGAAATAGCCTATGCTTGCAGTAGGGTGTAACTTCAAAGTTAAACTGCAGAGATAATGGCTGGAACTTTACAGTGATTCATCTAGTGGTACTCAAATGTTAAATTAGGCAGCAAAAGGCTTTCAGAGATATACATAGCTTTCATCACAAATCTTTAGTATCGTAAAAACACAAGTTTCCACCTTTCACGTCTGGACTCTTTCCCTCTCCAGAAGTCAACTGGAGAAGAAGTAGATTTTAAAAAAATGTTATGACACATTTCAGAGGCAAGTGTGACTTGAACCTTTAATATGACTGTGTCACAGAGCCCTAAAGATTGGGTCCATTCTTTTGATTTTATTTCATAAACCCACAACCTAATCACTTAATCACTGAGCTAAGTAACTAAGGGACATGATAACAATGACAAAAATCAAAAAAAAATTGAGGAAACAAAGGAGAAAGTGAAATCAAATTCACGTTGGAGGGAGAGACAATACATTGAGCCGCTATGGTGTCAAGACCTCAGGTCCTTTTCTTTACATCCCCTCAAAAAACTATCTACTCTACTGATTAGACAAATAAATGACAAGAACTGTCCATTAGGGCAGAACAACTGTAATAAACATAAAGATGATTTCTGGGTGGGGAATCAAGGGAGAAAACTTAATCAAAATAGTTTTGAATGGGGAGGCAATGCACTCCAGTCCCCGCAATGGCAAGACCTCAGGTCCTTTTATTTTGGTATACCCACCACCAAATCACCCATTTGACAACAGAAACAAATGTTGCCACCAGGGACAATGAAACAAAACTAGATAATGGAGGCAGGGTGGTGAAAGAGGGAGGGGTTAAATCAAAATGAAATTGGTGGGGGAGACCTCAAGACTTTTTTTTTAAAAACAGGTTCTTATGAATTTAACTTACAAAACATGCTGAATACAGAGATGGTACACTGCTTAATAACCTCATTCAAACCAAATCATTCATGTAAAGATGTGCCTTCATTAACAACATATAAACCAACATTAGCAACAGAATACAATGTGTTTCGAATGAGTTCGATTCCTAGTTTCTTCATAGATTTTTACAAAAGAGATGAATCATTACACAAACCAAGTTATGGTTAATGCCCATTAAACCCCGTGACTTATGAATAACAGGTTGCTCTTAATCAACTCTGGAGCTGATCTGTTTCAGCTTTAGATGTGCCTCCATGTCTAACCCTGACCTACCCTCTAATGATGGGCTGGGGGATGGAAAGGCTGACAAAAAGGTATGGTAAGGTGTCAGGAAGGATTGGGGTGCCTGACATCTTCCCACTACTGTCCTATTTTGTCAATGAAAGAAAGAATATGCCACAGGGATCTCTATTGAGCCATTTAAATGGCCAAATAAAGCACTGTTCATTGTTTCTGAAAGTGCTTTGTTCAGTTTAGTGGAGGCGACCATCACTTTGCAAGACCATCTAGTGGAATCTTGTGCTCTCTAGACTGCATTCTGGGGACCCTACCACCCTGGGGATTTTGTGGCCCACAAGGGGGTTGCCTTGCAACAATTGTGCCACCTGGCAATTGTGACCATCATTTCAACTTCAGTCCCCCCTCCATGCCAATTATCAGCTCTGGTTTCATTGAAACCCACTCACCCCTTCTTAATTGTACCTCAGCAATTGAGGCTCTTTTTCTTGCAGGTGAAGCATCCAAACCATGAGAGGTGATGAGTGGTGGTACAGATGAGGGTGCTGAGTTGCTGATTTTGATTGGTCTGGTAGCACTCGGGAGTGCTGTTCTCAATTGGATGGTGGTTCCAGGGCTGCATGTGTACTTTACTACTGCCCACAAATTTGACTCCCTGAGTTTTGCTGCTGGAATGAAAAGTTGGGGGTGAGCAATTCTAACTCACCTTTTAGAGGAAGCTCAGTGATTCATGGTGTGCAAGATGATCCCTTGATCATTTGTTGTGTATTGGTAGATCACTTCACATCACAGAGCAACATACAAGTCATGCAGTGCTGCCCAATTATGATTATGCTGCTTCCTCATGTTGCCAGACTTGACAAGATCATTTGACCCTTACAGCATTGTACGCTATGTTTGTAAATTTCCTGAGCCATCTCCAGTCATGTATTCTTTGTCAGGCTTGTTGGCTTCTTTCTCATGTTTGCCATGAAAAGAACCTCTCTGCAAACCTGAGACTCCTGCAGGTGTTCAAGGAAGTATTACCAAAATGTAGAAACTTCTGTGACTGACTCTGTTTCTCCCAGGCTGACTGCTGTTACAAACCTTCCACTCATGATGCCTTTCTGAAGACTTCTGACTGCCTTTTAACCATAGTTTCATCAAATTACCTCTTGTCATTGGATCCCTCCCACCATTGCTTATTGACAAATATCTGGAAATTGTGGGTGAAATTCTGCTAACTATTCTTGCAGATTGATGATGTGGAAATAACCCTCGTGTCAGGGCATCTTCACAATTCATAAAATCCAGTTCTAGGAATGAACACAAGAATATGAGAATGTTTACAATATAAACATTTCATATTTTTGCCATTCAACAATAGAATAAGAGAACGCTTAAAATATAAATGTTCTATATCCTTACGGCTCAACTGGAAAATTGAATGAATGTTCACAATATAAACATTCTCAAGCTTGTCCCTCTCAATGCAATAAAATGTTCAAGATACAAACGTTCTAAATTCTTTTCCCTCAACAATGGAATAAAGCAACGTTCACAAGATAAAATTCTGGATCCTTATCGCTCAACAAAGGAATAGGAGAACATTTATAGTACAAACATTCCATATCTTTACCATTCAACATTGTTATAAGAGAATATTCACAATATAAGTGTTCTAATTCTTTACCCCTCAACAATGGAATAAGATAATGTTCACAGTGCAAGAATTCTAAATCCAATCCTTCAACAAAAGAGTAAGAGAATGGAAAGGAACTTCACAGTTGCCACTCACCATCCCAAGAATAGGCCAATAAAATGTAAATAGCATTAATATTTTACACTCATGTTCAACTGCAAGAAATCCAGTCTACTCATTGCAACAAGCGAACAAATAAAAACATGGGTATAAAGTGGGGTAATCAGAACTTCAATCACTACGTAGTGCATTAGAACCAATCAACAAAGGAAATATCAATGACCATATTTTTAAATATTGGTCATTAACTAACATAGATTTGATTTCTTAATGGCACTACAAATATATCTGCATCACATGGACGGCAACAGTTCAAATAGCATTTTGGGATGGATAACAAGCTTTGGTTTTGCCAGGATTACTGAAAGCCCAGAAATGGATTTAAGAGCTTATATTTATGATGATCTAAACAGAACATTGGAAATGAATTAAGTTACGCTAATAATATCAACCAATCAACATTCAACACCATGGTTATTTATGATATTGTCACAACAAAATACCAGATAATTGTCCAAAGATTTTCATTACATATGCACCATGTATTCCTTCATTTCTCTCTATGGCCTGCATTTCGTGTACTGCCTAAAATCAGTAAAAAAGAACTATTGATGACCCTTGAATGTTACGTGAGATTTTCTTCCATTCACCACTTTTTGCTGAATAGCTCAATTAAATATAGGTCGGAGATATTAACTATGTCGGTTATAGTTGAATTACTTAAAATTTATACAAAGTAATACCAATTTTTATGAAAGTTACTTCTTAAGGACAATGTTTTAATGAAGTTTGGACGACATAGAAACATACGAACAGGAGCATACTATCCAGCCCATGGAGTCCCCAACCTGGGGTAACATCTTAACTCCGTTTACTTTGTCTGTCTCACTATGTGAAACTCTACAGAATACCAGCCCATATTGCTTAACCTCTCTTCTTGGACTGCCGTCCTGAGACCAAGTCTGATGAGCCTGCATTGTTCTATCTCTATAACAATAATACCTTTTGTGAGATAAGGAGACCAAAATTGCACACAGCACTTCAGGTGCTGTTGAACCAAGCTCCTATACAACTGAAGCAAGACTTCACCCCTCCTGTCCTTAAGTCCTCTTGCAGTAAAGGCTAATATTCCATTAACATTCCAAATAGCTTCCAGCAGCTGTACGTTAGCCTTCAGTGAACTATCGACAAAGATTCTCGAGTCCCTTTGTACATTCACAGTTTTAACTTCTTACCATTTATGAAATACTCTGCACATTATGGACAGTATGAAATTATAAACAGTTTAGTTTAGATAGGAGTATTCAAAGTTGAGCTAAACTGAAAAATCATTTGAATGTTGTTTGCTGGTTCTCCCATAAATGTCAATACTTGTTTTAAGATGGCAATAAAAATTTGCAAGTGTCATTACAAGGGACAATGTTTTAATTACCACAAAAATTGGCACACGTTTTAGTCTTTGAATGTAGGCATTTTTACTTCCTTTCTATTTGGATGCACAAATTCATGTAAGCTAAACTTGCAACTGGTGCCTTATTTTGCTTACAAGTTTTGCTAAATATATGTACATGCGTCTCAATGAGCTTATGGCATCCTAGTTGTTACTCATCCTCTTGGTTCAGTGTCAAGCTGTCATCTGAACTGTTTTAAATTGGCTTAGATTGGTCTTCTTCAAATGAACCTGAACTTGGCCAATTTTATTTTTAAATTGAAATTGAAGCTGCTTTTCTCTCTAACAAAATATCCTGCAATACAATCATCAGGCTCATTCTATCACATCACTTTCATACCTCATGCATAATAGGCATCTGATTCTCTGCAGTTGGAAAAAGTTTTGAACACTTAGAAGCATTGTATCAAGATAGCTTCTCATCAAGTGCCAGGCATTTGCACCAGAAACAATGTGCCTCACAGCAAGTAGTATAGATCTGTAGAACTGCCTCTGACAATAAAGGTCCCCACAGATATATGCTGGTCTAACTGATGATTGTTTCCAACCAAACAGACATCATTGTGTTTTGATTAACCTGGCATACAGAGTATACCATGGACTATGGAGAGACGTTGGGTAAACTGGGCCTACATTCTCTAGATTCTTAGAGAATGACAGCAATCTTATTGAGACCTACAAAATACTTAAAGGGAACACATTGTAGACAGGGAAGCTGTTTCTCCCAGTTGGGGAGACTAGATCCAGGTGCATAATTTAAAAATAAAGGACTAAGATGGGCAGAATTTTTTCACTCAGAAGATTATCCATCTTTGGAATTTTCTATCCCAGAGGTTTATAGAAGCATAAACTTTGACTATGTTTAAAGTAAATATTGATAGATTTCTGATGCCAAGCTGTAAATGATTATGGGGACAGTATTGCCCTAATCAACTGACACTCTACTCCCCATCCCCCCCCAACTGGTACCCGATTCTCCCAGCACCCTAATATCACACTCAACTCAGGTACTTACTGTTTGACAGCAGCTGTCAAAGTGGCTGTCAGAACCTTTACATTACAGGATATGGAAGCTGCTGCAAAACTGTGGCATGTTTTGCCTTCCTCTAACAATTCTACGCTGTAAGATAAGTATTAGAATGAAGCACAGTTGTACACTTCTGATAGTGCCATGATCAGAACCTCTTCTCAGAATTCAAAAATCCCTTCTTTCATAAAAAAAGGACTAGAGTGGCAGTCTATGTGAGATTATCATTCTCAGAAAGACTGGTCCAATATGTCACGTCCAGAGGACAAACAGGAATGGGATATATTTTAAGAACAGCAAAAGGTTGGGTATCCACTCATACGAAAACATTAGTGTGACAAAACCAAAAGTGTTAGAAAAGACATGCAATACATTTCTAAGGGAAATTAGTGTCTGGAGTATCTCAAATTTGACAAAATACATTTATTTCAATGGATATCTAATTACTTTTAAGCTGAGTGCAGGGACAAATTTCTTTGTCTTATCAGATCAAATATTGTGGCTAAAAAACAAATGTTACAGCCTATAGAGGGAAAACTACATGATTACGTGCATAACTCTCATGATTAAAGGCAAGCAACTCAGCAAAACAAGACCGTAAGAGAGGTGACTATGCATATATAATTTATAGCTAATACCTAATGCCTACAGTGCAAATACTAGCCATTTGGCCCATTGAGTCTGCAGCATCCCTCTGAAGAGCATCTCAACCAGCCCCCTACCATATCCCATAACTCCACATTTCCCATGGCTAAACCACCTATCCTATACATCCTTAAACACACTGGACAATTTCAGTATGGCCAATCTAACTAGCCTGCGTATCTTTGAACTTCGAGAGGAAACCATGGAGAAGACCCATGAAGACATGGGAAGAATGTGTAAACTCCATACAGACAGTCACCTGAGGCTGGAATCAAACCTGTGTCCTTGATGCCTTGGTGAGGCAGCAGTGCTAACCATGCTGCTTGATGCCTCTGACTTTTGATCCTGTACACATGTTTTAATCTCAAGATCCTTGAAGTAAAAGAAGGGGTTCAACTTGTTTCAAGAGACAATGAACACATCAGCAGAAACCAAGTTATGCCAAGTCTATTCAAAGAGAAGTCCATCAGAGAACAGCACCTCAAAGAATAAACTACTGTTGTCTAACCAGTTGAAGGGAAACTGGGAGAAGACTTCATTGGACTTCCTGGACTCAAGGCAAAACTCAAAAAGAAGAAGGAATGTATTGACATTACCTGTATTAGCATAGGGAATTGTTTCACTGAGATTAAAAGGTGTTGTTATTGGGAAAATACCTGATTTAGCAAGGAAACGTTCCTCTTTGAAGCCATTCAGCAGTTGAAGAGTTCTCTGGCTAAGGTAATGGACCAGGCACCTGAGTTACAAGTCATAATGTCCACTAAGAAGGATATGCAAGGTATAAATACCTACCAATGGAGAGGAAATATTGAGACCGTACAAGTTCAGAATCAGGATTAACAGGCTTTAAGTCAAAGGCCTACCAAACTTTCTAGTCAAACGAGAATTTGTTTTGAAATATTTGTGAAACTTCCAGACCACCTTGATTTGTGAAGGCAGCGATTTGGATACGGAAATGACATATTGGTAAATATAAGTGTATAAATGAATGTACAAATGTTAACTAAGAAGAGCAAAAGTTTGGTGCGGTTAGGGCATTGTTGTCAGAGGTGATGATTCTGAAAGGTTAACGGAGGTATCATTAGTCTCCACCTAATCTGATGAAGTTACGCTGTCTTGGATGAGGAAATCAGGAGAATAATCCTGAATCTCAAAAGGTGACAGATGCATCTTTTTTGTCTCCCAATAGGTTTAGTAACAATGTATAACTTGCTCATATAAACTGTGCCTCAGTGTTATCACGGGACAATTAACATGTTGATAACAAAGGAGATTCTTCTTCTTAAAGTTCATTCATGTTCATTCCTGTACCACTCTGAACCAACATGCCCTTGACAACAAGCAAGGAAAGAGAAATGGTATTAACATCTTTTGACAAATAAATAACACATGATCCAAAACACAGCTAACACTTGAGAAAAATAATAAAATGTTCAGCAGAGGAAGAAGCTGAAAATTTAACTGATCTTTGCAAAATGCTGAATCAAAATCAGAACAGAAAATAATAGGCACAGTGATACGGTTATCAGAGAGATTAACTACAGTATGTGGTCAAGAAACAGGTCAGCTGAAAGGTAAAAACTAATAATTTTCCATTTATTTGCTTCAACACAATCCATTTCTGTATATGAGTAATTTAAGAACTTGAGAATTGAGGAAAGAATAAACAGCTTGAGACCAATAATGGAAATAATCAAGAAACATATTATATGAGAAAAAAAAGAGAAATTATCAGACAAAAATTACTTTGGGTTAATTATTCCTGGGGTGAGGTGATTATCTTTTGGACAATGGTCAAACAAATTGTGCCTGTAACAATTAGAATTTAGAAGAATGAGAGATGATCTGATTGAAGCGTGTAAAATCCTCAGAGGATTCGACAGGGTGCCAGGAGGATGTTTGCTCAGGTTTGAGAGACTAGAAACAGAAAGCACTGTTTAAGAATAAGGGGCGTTTCTATTAAGAATGAGAATGGATCTTTTTTAACCCCTCAGATTGTCATTAGGATGTCACGTTCTCTTTCATCAGAAAATAATGGAAAATTTGTCATTGAATTTACACAGGGCATGATTGGATAGATTATTAGAGTCATAGAGTCATAACAGACCCATAGGAAGATGGTCATTGTTGTTAGAGGTCAGTCAGCTCAGCTCCAGGATATCTCCACTGGAGTTTTTCAGGGCAGTGTCCTCGTCCCAACTATCTTCAGCTGCTTAATCAATTACCTTTCCTCCATCATAATGTCACAAGTGGGGATGTTCACTGCTGATTGCACAATGTTCAGCACAATTTGCAACTCCTCACGTACTGAACAGTCCATGTTCACATGCCACAAGATCTGGACAATATCCAAGCTTGGGCTGACAAGCGGCAATTAACATTTGCGCTACAAAAATGCCAGGCTATGACCATCACCAATAAGAGACAATCTAACCACTGTCCCTTGACATTCAATGGTGTTACCACCACTGAATCCCCTGCTATCAACATCCTGAGGCTTACCATTGACCAGAAACTCAACCGGACTTACCACATACACACAGTGGCTATAAGAACAAGTCAGAAGCTAGGGATGCGGCGGTGAGTAACTCACCTCATGAATCCCCAAAGCCCGTCCACCACATACAAGGCACAAGTCAGGAGTGTAATGGAATACTCCCCACTTGCCTGGATGAGTGCAGTTCCAACAACACTTAATAAGTTTGACACCATATGGGACAAAGCAATCGGCTTGATTGGCACTACATCCACAGCATCCACTCCTTTCACCACCAATGCTCCATAGCAGCAATGTGTACCATACACAAGATGCACTGCAGAATTCACCAAAGATCCTCAGACAGCACCTTCCAAACCCAAGGCCACTTCCATGTAGAAGAACAAGGGCAGCAGATATATGGGAACACTACCCTCTTCAGTTCCCCTCCAAGCCACTCACCACCCTGACTTGGAAATATATCACTGTTCCTTCACTGTCTCTGGGTCAAATTCCTGGAATTCCCTTTTTAATGGTATTGTGGGTCAACCCAAAGCAGCTGTTCAAGAAGGCAGCTTATCACCACCTTCTCAAGGGCAACTAGCAGTGGGCAATAAAGGCTGGCCAGCCAGCAACACCCACACCCCACAAATGAATAAATTTAGAAAAGGCAAACAGCCCTCTTGGCCCAACACCTCCACGTTTATCAGATTTCCTCAACTGAATTCATCCCATTTGCCTGCAATTTGGCCACGTCCTTCTAAACCTTTCCCATCCATGTATCTATCCAAATCATCTTTTACGTGTCATGTTTGTACCCAACTCTACTCTTCCTCTGGCAGAACATTTCATCATCACACTATCCTCTGTATGAAAAAGTTGCTCCTCGGGAGCTTTTAAAATCATTCCCCTCTCATGTTAAACCTATGCCCTCTAGTTTAAGATACACTGGGGAAAAGACCTTGGCAATTCATCTTATCTATGCCCCTAATGATTCTGTAAATCTCTATAAAGGCATTCCTCAGCCTCCTATCCTCAAGGGAAAAATGTTCCAGTCTATCCAGTCTCTCTTTACAATACAAACCTGGTCTTGCTAACATCCTTGTAATTTTTTTGAACCTTTTCCAGTTTAGTAACATCCTTCCTAATGCAGGGCGACGAGAATTGTAAGCAATACTCCACATGTGGCCTTACCAATATCTTGTACGGCTGTAACATGACATCCCAATTCCTGTACTTAATGCTCTGACTGATGAAGGCAAGCATGTCAAATGCCTTCTTCACCACCCCGTCTACCTGTGATGGCACTTCCAAGGAACTATGTGCCTGAACCACTAGGTCTTTTGTTTGACAACACTCCTCCTCTAGTTTGTCTAACCAAAATGCAATGCCTCGCATTTATCTGAATTAAACTCCATTCAATCATGGCTGATGTTTCTCAACCCCATTCTCTTGTATTTTCCCAATAACCCCCAAACCCTTTTGAACCTCTCTGTCTCAATCTTAAAATACTCACTGACTTGGCCTCCACAGCCTTCTTCAGCAATGACTTCCACAGATTCACCACCCTCTGGATGATGAAATTCCTTGTTTTTTTTCAGTTCTAAAGGGTTGGCCCTTTACTCTGAGGCTGTGCCCTCATGTTCTAGTCTCTCCAATGATTGGAAATATCTTCTACATGTCCTTTCTATCCAAGCCCCTCAGTATTCTGCAAGTTTCAATGAGATCCCCTTATCCTTCTAAATTCCATCAAGTGCAGACCCAGAATCCTCAACCACTCAACAAGTCCTTCAACCCCAGAATCATTCTTATTCACCTCCTCTGGACCCGTCTCCAACACCTCCAGCCCATTTGATTAGCACTATACCCATAAACATTCACTCTCTCCACCCATTTATGCCAAGCAGCAGTGGTATGTCCCATCTACAGGATGCACCACAGAAATTCACCAAAGTTCTTTCAACAACAAAGAACAAAGAAAATTACAGCACAGGAACAGACACTTCGGCCCTTCAAGCCTGCACCAATCAAGATCCCCTGTCTAAACCTGTCATCTATTTTCTGCGGGTCTGTATTCCTTTGTCCCTTGCCCATCCATGTACTTGCCCAGATACATCTTAAAAGACACTATTGTGCCTGCATCTACCACCTCCACTGGCAACATGTTCCAGGCACCCACCAGCCTCTGTATATGGAACTTTCCAAACAAATCTTCCATAAACTTTCTTCTGCTCACTTTGAACCCATGACCCCTAGTAATTGAGTCCCCCACTCCGGGAAAAAGCTTTTTGCTATCCACCCTGTCTATACCCCTCATGATTTTGTAGAGCTCAATCAGGTCCCGCCCCCCCCCCCTCAATCTCTGTCTTTCTATTGAAAATAATCCTAATCTACTCAATCTTTCTTCATAGCTAGCACCCTCCATACCAGGCAATATCCTGGTGAACCTCCTCTGCACACCGTCCAAAGCAGCCACATCCTTTAGGTAATGTGGCAACCAGAACTGTACAAAGTACTCTATATGTGGCTGAACCAAAGTATTATACAACTTTAACATGACCTGCCAACTCTTGTACTCAAGACCCTGTCCGATGAAGGAAAGCATGCCATATGCCATCTTGACCACTCTATTGATCTGCGTTGCCACCTTCAGGGAACAATGGACCTGAACACACAGATCTGTCTGAACATCAATTTTCCCCAGGACTTTTCCATTTACTATATAGTTTGCTCTTGAATTAGATCTTCCAAAATGCATTACCTCGCGTTTGCCCAGATTGAACTCCATCTGCCATTTATCTGCCCAACTCCCCAATCTGTCTATATTCTGCTATAATCTCTGACAGGCCCCTTCACTATCTGCTATTCCACCAATCTTCGTGTCATCTGCAAACTTACTTATCAGACCACCTATACCTTTCTCCAAATCATTTACATATATCACAAACAGTGGTCCCAGCACAGATCCCTGTGGAACACCACTGGTCACAGGGCCTCAAATTGAGAAACTCCCTTCCACTACTACTCTCTATCTCCTCTTGCCTAGCTAGTTTTTTATCCATCTAGCTAGCACATCCTGGGCCCCATGCAACTTCACTTTCTCCGCCAGCCTGCCATGGGGAACCTTATCAAACGCCTTACTGAAGTCCATGTATATGACACCTACAGCCATTCCCTCATCAATCAACATTGTCAAGTCCTCAAAGAATTCTATTAAGTTGGTAAGACATGGCCTTCTCCGAACAAAACCATGTTATCTGTCACTGATAAGCCCATTTTCTTCCAAATGGGAATAGATTCTATCCCTCAGTATCTCTTCCAGCAGCTTCCCCACCACTGACATCAGGCTCACTGGTCGATAATTAGTTGGATTATCCCTGCTGCTCTCCTTAAACAAGGGGACAACATTAGCAATTCTCCAGTCCTCCGGGACCTCACCCGTGTTTAAAGATGCTGCAATTCGACGGTACCTTCCAAAAACATGACTACTACCATCTGGAACGATAAATGCACCAGACACAAGCCACCTGCAAGTTCCCCTCCAAGTCTCTCAATATCCAGATCTGGAGGTATTTTGCTGTTCCTTCAGTGTTACTGGATCAGAATCCTGGAACTTCCTCACTCACGACATTTCAGGTATACCTACAGAAAATGGACTACAGACATTCAAGAGGGAAATTCACGAGTGCCTTCTCGATGATGGTAACTTGGAATGAGCAGTAAGTGCTGGCCCACCCCCTGAGGACCATATCCTATGAATGAATACAGAATAGTGTGACATTTATACAATGCAAAATGACCTCTCACCCATGTTTTCCCATGCAATACTACTGTGGACTCGAACCGGCTGAAAAATGATCAAGTGGCATTTCATTGAAACAAAAGAAAACAATATCACCTTGCAAAGAGTTGCTGAGAAAATGTTGTGTCTGATGATGAGAAAATTCAGATTGTGTTTTAAAAGACATTAAATTGAAAATAATTTTTGAGAAGCACTTCTTAAAATGACCTTTGAATTTAAGGCCAACGTAGATTTTAAATAATTTCTCTTATAAATATTTAGAAATTATTGAATTGTGAAGCTTTGATTTTACAATTTTACTGCTGCAATGCCAATTTTATTACGAATATCTCCAATTTAGTCCCCAATTAATACAGTTCCGAATGTTTGTAATCCTTTGGGGAGTGTATCTCTACCATCTGAACAATTTAACTGTAGGCTGAATTACATATTAATCACTGATTTGTTAGTGGCCAAACATTCTACTGGGATATTGCCTCAATTTAGTTTTAAATTACAGTTTTTCAAATCATATAGCTACAGAAAACCTTTGCATAAGTGATTCCCTCCTTTTGCAAAAACAATTCTGCAACACATTGAACCTGCAGAAAAAGAATTCTGTTCAAATTCTTACAATAGCTCAAAGGCAGCTATAGATTTAAATATAGATTTAGAGCCAATATGCTTTAGACAACTAAAGGTTGCTGCTTTCTTTAAAAACCCCAAAACTTTCAAGTTCAATATGTTAATGGTTGAAAAAAGGTCAAGTACATTCCAGCTGCATTTTGTTTAAGGTAGTATTAAAGCTGTTAGAAGCTACATGTGGATTGCCTGAAATACTTTCCACCCTGCAAACAAGCATAATTGATGGGCATGGAAAGACTGGCTGCCCATCAATCCTGCTCCCACCACGACATCTGGAATGTCGCGGCTATACAATTCTTTTCTTTGTTTCACCTCCCTCCTGCAACCATATGATACACTGATAGAGGTGAAAAGAAAAGTAACAAACAAAACAAGGGAGGCCCTTCATTGATTTACTACCAGGTTGGAACTGAACGCAAGGTTTTAGATCTATTTTCAGGGATCTTGATGCCAGTGTATGTATTCCCATACAGATTAAACGGAAAAGAGAGCACAACATCTGGCTCTGTGACATGGGTATTTTTGATGCTATGTATTGCACTTAGCACTAAAATGGCACATCACTTGGGTGTACCTCCAATTTGGCAGATGCTGAAGAGCAGCTATGTGAGTTTTAATGCAAGGGAGTTATGAGGGGTGATTCTGGAATCGTGGTAATGTAGTAAAAGTAAAATTACCGTAATTCTACCAGATCATAGGGCTGCTGTCTCTGATTACAGAGAGAGAACTGGTGGTTGTTTAACCTGAGTGTCACCACACCTCAGGTGAAAGGAGAGGTTGAGAATGAGTGCCCTTCGAGGTAACTTCAATAGGTGCATAATTGACTCCATGGTGTTGGCATCAAATAAATCCCTGGAATGGTAGGTTTAACGTACAATGAATGGCTAAGGATCTTGGGATTATATTTATCAGAGTTTAGAAGGTTGAGGGAGATCTAATAGAAACTTACAAGATAATGTATGGCTTAGAAAGTGCGGACGCTGGGAAGTTGTTTCCGTTAGGTGGAGAGACTAGGACCTGTGGGCACAGCCTTAGAATTAGAGGGGGTAAATTTAAAACGGAAATGAGGAGACATTTCTTCAGCCAGAGAGCGGTGGGCCTGTGGAATTCATTGCCATGGAGTGCAGCGGAGGCCGGAACGTTAAATGCCTTCAAGGCAGAGATCAATAAGTTCTTGATCTCAGAAGGAAACAAGGGCTACGGGGAGAGTGCAGGTAAGTGGAGTTGAAATGCTCATCAGCCATGATTTAAATGGTGGAGTGGACTCAATGGGCTGAATGGCCTTATCTCCACTCCTATGTCTTATGGTCTTATGGTCTTATCCCTCCGCATCATGAACCAACTATCCAGCCAATTGGACTAACCAATGTAATGGATATCCAGAGTCCCAGGCTAATGCTTCAGGGATATTGGGTTTAAATGATGGCAGCTGGTTTTTGAAATCAGTGAATAAACCTGAAAAAGCAAAGCTAGTCTCAATAATGGCAATTTTTAAGCTAATTGTTGCAAAAACCCGTTTGGTTCACAAATGTCCTTTAGGGAAAGAAGAACTGCCATCATTATCTGACACGATGGTGGACCCACAGCAATGTGATTGACTCTCAATTGCTTTCATTAAGTGGTCAAGTAAGCCCTTCATATGGAAAGAGCTGCCAGTGGAAGTGGTTGAGGTGGGTACATTAACTAGGGATCGACAACAAATGCTGGCATTGGACAGTGATGTCCGCATCTCATGGAGAAATAAAGGAAGCAAAAGGCCTAGAGGTATACAGAGCAGGCGGAACATGGCATCAATCATCTAATGTCACAACAGTGCTGTCATTGTGAGCTTCTCTGCTTTAGTTAAGGCTCACTATTAAACACACACAGCTAAGCAAGAGTTCAGCTCCAAATAGGAACTTCATCTCACCCCTTTCAATCACCAGCTCTGTTTAAAGAAATCATCATCATTCGAAGATCCATTGCTACCTGCTTTTTACTGGCTCTGTTTGAGGTTTTGAGAGAGATGGGTGTTGTGAGGAGCTGTTTCCAGTCAGTGAAGTCTGCAGGACGCTCTGTCGCGTGGGGAAGGCTTTGGTTATAACAGGAACATCTGTTATCCCCACGGGGTAAGTGCATAGACCATTGAGCCATGAATGCTCAATATTTGTTAGATGCTGCCATTTCAAATTATGGACCACACTGGCCTGTTGCTGTCCACTAGTATTTCATTGTTCGTCTAAACCTGTGACAATCGGGGCAAGATGTTTGTCACTTGAAACAAAATATTTACATCATTTGTGAAACAAATCTGTACATTTTTGAAACTGGGTTTGTGAATTTAAACGTTAACAATCAAAAGCAACACATTCACTACCAGAGCCAGTAGAATGGTTTCAAAAGTGATTTCAATCTAGCTGTTCTGCAAAGCAGACCCAATGTATATGCTCTGAAAGAGTAGTCACAATTTGTGAAGTAAAGTGTTTTGTTCTGACAGTGTGCTCCAGTTTACTTATAAAAAAACAATTTCCTCAACAGTAACCTGTCTCTATAGATGTTCCAGGAGATGTGGGAGGACAAAAAGGGAGAAGTCTGGACATTTTATAAACTGTTGGCTCATTGCCAACCTCCTACAATCCCGCCTTTGAAAAAAGCAGCTCTATACTCCTTCCAATATACTCATTTCAATAGATCTGCTAAGTTGAAGGCTGAACACTTTTAAGTGTTGTTGCATTGCCCTAGTTGCAAAACTGCTTATTTAACCCTCACTGACAACTGTGCACTGCTGTCTGTCAGTCAGCATCATTGGCTGGACTGGCATTTATAGCCCAGCACTTAAAGGATGGACAATTTCAGAGGGCAGTTAAGAGGCACCCACATTGCCATGAGTCCAGAGTCACATGCAGGCCAGACCAGGTAAGGGTGGCAGTTTTTTTTCCCCTAAAAGGACAACAGAGAACCAGATGGCTGAATCACTTTTTTTTGGCTGAGTCTATGTCACATTGAGTTTGAGGGATTCTGGGTATGTGGCATGTTACACGTTCAGTATCCACCCCATATTACCATGTGCACTCCCACAACAACTTGCCACTCACTAGGCGGCCTGAAAATGACCAGCACCCCTGGCATTGGATGCCTTCTTTAAAATGTTGCTGTGCTCTAGACAAGAACTGTCAGCTGAAGCTGCCCTGCGCGATTCCTGGTATTTGGCCTGAACTTGATAGACAGTGAGAAACAGGCAATAAAAATGAAATTTCTGGAAAAACTCAGCAGGCTTGGCAGCACCTCTGGAGAGAAAGCAGAGTTAATGTTTAAGATTCAGTGACCCTTCTTCAGAACATTCTGCAATTTCTGTTTCTGTTTCTAATTTCCAGCATATGTGGTTCTTTTCGTTTTTTTTTGTTTAGGGTGAAATTGGTACCTCACATCGCAGACAGCATTCTAAGCACCTGCTGGATGGGGTGGGACACAGATGGGGCTTCCTCCCTCTGACTAGCACTGAAGGCAATGATAGCAGACCATGCCAGCCTGGTCCAAGGCTGTCATCTGAGTTAGTGCAGTCTCAGCCACCTGGAGGGATGTACAAAACTCTAGGAAGAAGGCCACCACCCTTCTTAATCTTAAGTGCTACCATTTTCTCTCCAATACCTCACAGTCATTTTATCTCTACTACTGTACCCCTCTCCCACCAAGGTCAATCTCACTAATGTTTGTAACATCTTCCCGAGTGAACTCCACTTCACCTAAGCCATGACATGGCTAACACTACTCACCCTCTCTGCTGCCTAATCACTGCCTTGTGACACCTCCCTACCCGCACCAACATTAATAATACCTGTGCTTTTATCTTCTAAAATATCCACTTCTCCCTCATCCCACAATAGGGCAGAAAGAGTGAAGATGGGTGGCATTCTGCCTATCAATCAGCTCCTTACCCTTTATGAGGAGGAAATCCTAGAGTGGACCGCCAGGCGCTGACTCATACAGAAATCTGTTCTTGATTTACTATACCACAGTTCTCTGACAAAGGCTTGATTTGGCTGAAGTCTGCTAACAACTTTAACAAGCTTCCTGGCTTTGTGTCTGCATTAAATGACACAGATAAATGACAGTAATATGAGCTAGGTATCTCTGGTGAAGGCAGGAAAGTACAAAAAGGCAATGCAAGGCAGGGATGCACTGAACATCGAAACATGCTTGTAGTAAGTGAGCTCCATGGCAGCGAGCAAAGAGCCCAGTGAAGCAGCCTGATCCAGTCATGTGTGTCCCTGAGGACACAGTGTCCTTTCTGCAACATTCAAATAATAGCTGCAGGTGCAGTCCAAGGTGCAGCATTGAAGTTCTGAAGCATCCTGTACATAGAAATGTGTCGAGAAGGTTCTCAAAGGTTGGCACATGTTGAATGTCAATGACTATGGACATATATGCAAGCAGCAGAACATGCCCTGCAATGTCGGTGCCCACAGTCCAACAGCGAGGTCATTCAGACCAAGTGATGAGCTCATCCTGCCAAACACCTCTTTGTCAGTTTCCTTGTCAGGTTTTCCTGATGTCCAGTTTGTTGGGCAGATTTGGTGAGACTGTAGCTGTAATATTAACGAGACAAGTTGGGCCGTCAACAAGGACCTTAGGAACTATTAACCATTGTCAATTGGCCACCCATCACTGCCTGAGAAACACAACATGTCACTTGTGAAAAGCATAAAAGATGGGGCGAGACAAACTCTACATAAAGATACATCTCACTTGACCTCTTGTGTGATTCTGTCAGACATCGCACCATAGCCCACATTGCCCAGATCCTGATAAGATTCTATCATGGTTATAATTAGACTGGCTTTTAATTCCAGACTTTTGTTTTAGTTGAACTCAATTTTAAGCACGTGCTATGATCGGTTCAAACCCATGTCTCCAGAACATCAGTCTGGGACTCTGGATTATTTGTCTACATCATTATTATTCCATAATCTCTCTTCAGCTTCCCAGGTGCCTCGACTGGTTCATGAAAGCAACCAACCATCAGCTTAACAAAACCAAATTCTTCAGGAGCTTCGCCAGTATCACTAGATTCTCCAAGTAAATTTGGAGAACAATTCCTTTTGAAGGCCGTTAAAGTGCATCATAGAGTGATCCCGGAGTTTTGAAGGCATTAATTACCTTTTTCATTCATTGTGCAGATCAGTAGAAACTTGACAACTGAACTATGTTCTAATAAACACGGCCATGGTTTGGCTGGTATATATTTTTTGTATAAGGATAATGTAGTTATTTCTTCATTGGTCAGCATTGACTAAAATATGACATTTATTGAAATCAAATCATGGATGCTGGAAATTTGAAACAGAAACAGAAATTGCTGGAGGAACTGAGAGGACCTGGCAGCATCAGTGGCGAGAAAATAGAGTTTACGTTTTGGGTCCAGTGACTCGAAGTTCAGAAGAAGGGTTTTTGGACCTGAAAAACGAATTCAGCTTTCTCTCCGTGGATATTGCCAGACCTGCTGAGTTTCTCCACTTTTGTAAGGCATTCATTGTCCTTTTCTACATGTGTGAGCTCATTCAAATTCTTGCGAGTTTTTGTAAATCGTTTGTATTGACCGCAACCGCTACATGCCCAACTGAGTGTCTGCCTGGAGGGTGTCATGGTTTCCTAAGGGACAAGAACATCTCTCCTCCTGCGCATGTCCTGCATCATGATCTCCATTGCTGTGCTTGAGAACACCAGGACTCATTGTCTAGCCTTTAACTCTAATCTTCTAGATTTCTCCTGCCCAATCGCTCCTCTTTCACTATACCTTCTGATGCAACCCGAATATGCATGACCATTAAGAGGTACAAATGAATGATATCAAGTGGCTGCTTTGCATGACATAGATCCTCTGTGATATATAGCCACTCAACATCTCATTCAGCAATTAGTTGTATTCTATTATCATTACAATTAATAGGCCTTTGTGTGCTGCCTATAGTGGTTCAAATGGGTAGGCATTAATCACGAACCCTTGTGTTCACTTTTGGGGTTATCTGATCTATTCCCTAAAATGTTTTGTACCCTTAGTTAAAATAACTAACTAAGCCAACTGAAGCAGGCAGATCCAATTATATGAAGTTATGCTGTGTAATCCTAACAGTAAATTGATCGTGTTCCCTAGTGTCATGAATAATGTGCGAAGTGGGCTTTGCTGTCACTAATAGACGAATATGATTCAAATCATTTTGTGAACATTTGACAAGATATAAAATATTTGTGTAAACGTTCATTAACACTGATTATTTTATCTTAAATTTACTGTGGTGAATACATCAAATGAGCCATTTTGGTATTCCAACTGTCAGAAGTGAAGACACCCTCAATGTCAATATATTAAGATAGCAGATGTCACAAGACAAATGAGTGTCACACATAACAAAATATTCCAGAAGCTGTTAACTGTTGCATCTGATATGGTAAATGAACAACCTCTAATGTTTTACACACAGACATGAGAATAGATCACAGCATTGGACTGGGGATTTGAAGAGCAGAGGAGGCCAATCTGAGAAAATAAGGGCTACATTTTGTTGAAAACCAAAAGAACTGTGGATGCTGTAAGTCAGGAACAAAAACAGAAGTTGCTGGAAAAGCTCAGCAGATCTGACAGCATCTGCGAAGAAAAAGAAAGGAGTTAACTGAGGAAGGGTCACCGGACCTGAAACATTAGCTCGGATTTTTTCTTCACTGATGCTGCCTCAGGTAAATTTTAGATAACAAAGTGTGGAGCTGGATGAACACAGCAGGCCAAGCAGCATCTTAGGAGCACAAAAGCTGACGTTTTGGGCCTAGACCCTTAGTTTTGTTGGCCCGATTGCTGGAAGTGGAGTTAGTAAGGTGGTAAATAGTTGCATTATTACAGCTTCCTGCCTTTTCCCAACAGCAAACAGAAGGAAAATTACTAGGCAGATTGTCTGTTTACTTCACAGAGGCAATAGCTGATTAGCATAATTAACATCAGAACTGCATTTTTCAAGATCGACAGTTCGGTGACAAATATTCTCTCAATATATGAAGAATCCACTAGCTTTATTTTTGTTATTCTTTTAATTACCTTTTACATTATTCAATGTAGCCAACATTGGTTACTCATCCCTAATTGCACCTTAACTGAATGACTTGCTATTGTCATTTCAGAGATCAGGAAAGAGTCAACCACGTAGCTGTGAATCTGGAGTTACATGTGGGCTAGGCCAGGTTACAATAGATGGATTTCTCTCCCTAAAGAAAGGGCATTAACAAACCAGATTGTTTTCTTTGAACAACAATCAATGATAGATTCACAGTCAAATTATGAAGAATAGCTTTGGTTTCCTGATTGATTTGTTGATTTCAAGTATCATTTACCACATTGGAATTTGAAACTATTTGCCCTGAAGATAATCCTTGCTCTCTGAATTACCAGCCTTTTGACATTACTGCTATGCTCCCAAGTGACTTAAATGAAGATAGCCTCTTGCTGGCAGGTAGCAGATGACTGAAGTTGAAGGCCCCACTTCCACAGGCAGGAAAGGCAACCCCTAATACTCCAACATTCTCACCAGATGGGTTTTCCTTCCTTCCCACATGGCTTACTGCCTCATATTGAATTGCCCTCAGGCCCCAGAAGCTGTTTCAACTTCACCCACCACCAGGAGAGGCTGCTGAGACATCGAGCTGTCAACCCAGTAACTGGGCCAGCCACATCAGGAACCAGGATTGGATGGTGAAGCCACAGCTACCAATTAGAAGGCCACTGCAATAAAATCACAAAAGGTGATCTTGCAGCGTTCTTGTGCTCCAGAATTACAGCATGACTGTGTCAGAGGTCCACTCTCACTGCCTTGTTTTAGCATCTGCTCGTGGAACATCCAAGGCATCTGGGGGAAGAAGACATCTCTTCATCTCGGGAGAGCTCCTTTGGGCTGATGTTCAGTTTCCAAAAGGCCAGACCGAAATTCAGAACTCCATCTCTTTCATTCAACCACCACAAAAATAACATAGATCGGTTTTCCAAATGCCGCCAAATACTGGGGTTGTCGGAAAATGCTGTAGGCAGACAGTAATAGTAACCTGTTTCAGGAACAGAAACAGAAGTTGATTTAGAAGCTCAGCAGGTCTGGCAGCATTTGTGGAGAAAAAAATGTCAGAGTTAACGTTTTGGGTCCTGTGACCCTTCCTCAGAACCAGACCTGAAATGTTAACTCTGAATTTTTTCTCCACAAATGCTGCCAGACGTGCTGAGCTTTTCCAGCAACTTCTGCTTTTGTTCCTGACTGACAGTATACACAGTTCTTTCAGTTTTTATTCAGTGACCTTTCTAATTTGAATTGAATTGAATTAGCTTTATTTTGAGGACAGTTAAAAGTTTTTACTTCACCATTTACTGCACCATCTTAGGTGCAAAGGTACCCAGGTAGAGCTTCTTTAGTTACATGATCTTAGAAAATGGAGAAATAAAAATCCCAGCATTGCAGAAATAAAAGTTCAGAACAGTGATCTTCCAACCCAGACCATGTTGGCACCTAGCCTCCAGCCCATGCTTGGCTTTGGCTCCAGGCTACACCAGGCCTTACCTTGAGGTTCTTGAGGGTATGTGGTTGCTCTAGAATTGCTACATTGAGGCCAAGAGACCGCCACATACTGCTGGAAGACTACCATGTTGGGCCGAAAGGATGTCAAGCCGAAGGGGGCCATCACACCATGCCAAGTCTTTCTCCACTGTTTTCTTGAGAAAAACAACTTCTTAAAGTGCTGGGAGATCTCAGGAATTATGGATTTATAACGGAAATTTAAAACAAAAGCTGGAAAGGTCTGACTCAAAGACACTTCAGGCTGAGAAAAACTCTCATTCATAAAACTCATTGAAAAATATCATATCACTCTAAATGGTCAATCACTTGTCAAAACAAACAAGCCAAACAAAAACAAGGATTTATTTAAAACTAAGAGTGATGTTCTGCTGATACAATATATGAAATCAGGTTCTAAATTAAAATTAAGATCTTCATATTTATTTTATTTGTCCTTGACTTGTGAATATTACTTACTGGCCAGCATTTAACACCCTTCACTAATTGCCCTTAGGAAAATGCTGGTCAGTTGTCTACTTGAAGTGCTGCAGTCTTTGTGGTGCAGATCCATCCACAGTGCTGCTGCAAGGGGTGTTCCAGGACTTTGACCAAGCCACACTGATGAAAAAACATTATAGCTCCAAATCAGGATAATGTGTGACTTGGAGGAAAACTTGCATATGGTGGTACACTGCTGCACTTCTTCTCATGATGGTAGAAGTTTGGAAGGCGCCATCAAAGCAACTTTCACATTTTTCATCGAACTGTCAATGGTACATTCTATCACTTCACTGTTGTTCGAGAGAAAACTGATTAGGTAGTAATTGCCTGGATGGTATTAGTCTTGCTTTTTGAGTAAAGAGCAAAGCTCAACAACTGTCTTTATATTTGATGGATTCTGACTTCGCAGCTGGATTGGATCAGCTTGGTTTGGGCCACAAGTTATTCTGAGGCACTTGTCTTCAGTAATACTGCTTGGATGTTGTTGGGATCAAAAACATTTGCAGAATCCAATGCCTTCAGCTGTTTCCATACCCCATCACTTCCCCCTCCCCGCACAACACCACCACCAAATCACATGGAATGAATTGAATTGACTGAAAATGTTTGATGCCAGGGATCTCAGGAGGAGGCTGAGATGGATCAATCCCACTCCATACCAATGGATGAAGATACTTGAACATCTTTCAGTGTTAACTTTTGCAATGAAGAGCTGATTTATCCCATCATTGAGGGCAGGGATATTTGTGGACCCCTCTCAGTATGTCAAACAGAGAGACTAAGGGATTCAGGTACATAGTTCTTCGAAAGCTGTGTTAGAGGTAGACAGTGTGGTGACAAAGGCATTTAGCATGCTTGCCTTCATTGCTCAGACCATTAAGTTTAGGAGTTGGGACGAAATGTTGAGCTTGTACAGGGCATTGGTGTGGCCACTTTTGGAGTACTATGTACAGTTCTGGTTACCCTGCTACAGGAAGGATGTTATTAAAATGATGAGTATTCAGAAATAATTTAACAGGAAGCTGCCAGATCTAGAGGGTTTGTGTTGTAGGTAGAGGATAGATAGGCTGGGACTCTTTCCATTGGAGTATGGGAGGTTGAGGGATGATCTTATTGAGGTTTATAAAATCAAAAGGGGCATGGATCAGATGAATGATGACGGTCTTTTCCCTAGGTTAGGGGTGTCCGAAACCAGAGGACACATTTTAAAGGTGAGAGTAGAAAGATCTAGAAGTGACCTGAGGGGTAACTTTTACACACAGAGGGTGGCTCATCTGTGGAATGAACTGCCAGAGGAAGTAATAGATATAGGTGCAGTCACTTTTAAAAGACATTTGGACAGACACATGGATAGGAAAGGTTTAGAAGGAAATGGACCAAATGCAGGCAAGAAAAACTAGTTTAGTTTAGGAAACATGAACAGCATGGGTGAGTTGTACTGACGAATCTGTTTCTGTGGTGTATGACTCTATGACGGTATAATTTGTTTCACTGTCTGTCTCTGGAAGAGGCAAGATTGTAGACCGTTTCTGTGATGGTTCAGGTATAGGATCACTTTGCTCTTTTTATTGCATTTTTTTTTCTACTCTTTGCCACGGAAATAATCCTGAGTTGTAGCTACATCAGATCAGCATGCCCCCTCACTCTCTTCATTGGGTGTGGGTTAATTCACTGACTCAATGGCAATGTTAGAGTGGTGGATATGACAGACCATGATGTTACAGCCTGTACTTGAATAAACTTTTGTTACTCCAGATAGCCCACAGTGCCTCTGGATACTCAGGTTTGAATTGCTAGATTTTATTTGAAATCTATTCCAATTAACAAGATGGAAGAGGCATACAGCATGATGGAGGGTATCCTTAGTGCCATGATTTAATTCCAGTGTCACAACTGACAGACCAAAGGGAGGAGAAACACAAAGTGGATAAACTAGAAATGCTGTACACCATGATGCCTGGTTTGTTGGTTGCAGGTGTGGAGATCAAGGCATCCTTGGAGTCCTTGAAGATCCAGGTCGCATCACACGTCACTGCCTGGTACACACAATGGATATGTCAGATCTATACTTCATGGTAGTTGCAGTTGGTCGTGGAGAAGGTGGTACTTTTATTGCAAAACCAGAAAATATCATGCTCATTGTAGATATTTTTAAGTCACCGTGTTGTGACCCACCTCTGGTAGAAGTGGGTTTTGATCTTTTGCATTCTAGCCCACAGGTATGGAATTTACCACTACGCTACAAGAACTCTGAAGCATTTCAGATACTGGACCCGTATTCGTTCTTATTGTATGCAGCGCAGCTGAAAGCATGTCACATTATGATTGCAGCACTGCAAAGTAAACATCAAATAGTGCATTTGCTCAAACATGTACAGTTCTTAGCAGATACATCAGATTTCCTGCCCAGCTTCAGTTGGGAGGATAACAAAGTGTGAAGCTGGATGAACACAGCAGGCCAAGAAGCATCTCAGGAGCACAAAAGCTGATGCTTCGGGCCTAGTCCCTGTGCTCCTGAGATGCTGCTTGGCCTGCTGTGTTCATCCAGCTTCACACTTTGTTATCTTGGATTCTCCAGCATCTGCAGTTCCCATTATCTCTGATTCAGTTGGGAGGAAGTAGTTTCATGGCATTCATCATCTGATAAAGTGATATCTGACCAATGGTAATAAAATGTGAGGCTGGATGAACACAGCATCTCAGGGGCACAAAAGCTGACGTTTCGGGCCTAGACCCTTCATCAGAGAGGGGGATGGGGGGAGGGAACTGGAATAAATAGGGAGAGAGGGGGAGGCGGACCGAAGATGGAGAGTAAAGAAGATAGGTGGAGAGGGTGTAGGTGGGGAGGTAGGGAGGGGATAGGTCAGTCCAGGGAAGACGGACAGGTCAAGGAGGTGGGATAAGGTTAGTAGGTAGCTGGGGGTGCGGCTTGGGGTGGGAGGAAGGGATGGGTGAGAGGAAGAACCGGTTAGGGAGGCAGAGACAGGTTGGACTGGTTTTGGGATGCAGTGGGTGGGGGGGAAGAGCTGGGCTGGTTGTGTGGTGCAGTGGGGGGAGGGGATGCACTGGGCTGGTTTAGGGTTGCAGTAGGGGAAGGGGAGATTTTGAAACTGGTGAAGTCCACATTGATACCATATGGCTGCAGGGTTCCCAGGCGGAATATGAGTTGCTGTTCCTGCAACCTTCGGGTGGCATCATTGTGGCAGTGCAGGAGGCCCATGATGGACATGTCATCAAGAGAATGGGAGGGGGAGTGGAAATGGTTCCGCTCAGTTCGCAACAAACAACTGCACCTCCCAGTCGCAAACCATTTCCACTCCCCCTCCCATTCTCTTGATGACATGTCCATTATGGGCCTCCTGCACTGCCACAATGATGCCACCCGAAGGTTGCAGGAACAGCAACTCATATTCCGCCTGGGAACCCTGCAGCCATATGGTATCAATGTGGACTTCACCAGTTTCAAAATCTCCCCTTCCCCTACTGCATCCCTAAACCAGCCCAGTGCATCCCCTCCCCCCACTGCACCACACAACCAGCCCAGCTCTTCCCCCCCACCCACTGCATCCCAAAACCAGTCCAACCTGTCTCTGCCTCCCTAACCGGTTCTTCCTCTCACCCATCCCTTCCTCCCACCCCAAGCCGCACCCCCAGCTACCTACTAACCTCATCCCACCTCCTTGACCTGTCCGTCTTCCCTGGACTGACCTATCCCCTCCCTACCTCCCCACCTACACCCTCTCCACCTATCTTCTTTACTCTCCATCTTCGGTCCGCCTCCCCCTCTCTCCCTATTTATTCCAGTTCCCTTCCCTCCATCCCCCTCTCTGATGAAGGGTCTAGGCCCGAAACGTCAGCTTTTGTGCTCCTGAGATGCTGCTTCGCCTGCTGTGTTCATCCAGCCTCACATTTTATTATCTTGGAATCTCCAGCATCTGCAGTTCCCATTATCTCTGACCAATGGTGTTTGCTTTGCAGTTTGTATATCTCAGCGTGTACCACATCTCTCATCTCAGATAGAGCATTTTAATTTGACAATTCAGTTGATGCCAATAATATGCAACGTAACTAAGGAAGTGGAGAGGTTTTTAAACTAAAATAATAGGAAATTTGTGAAGATACAGTAAATCAATGAGTAGAGACAAGATAAGAAAGAAAGATATCAACGCAGGAAATGACAATCAGACTACTGCAAAAAGGAACCTTCAACTTTGATGAAGAGAGTTGAACAGCTAGGGCACAAAGCTTCTCCATCATCACTGCTTTCCCCCAGTGCTGAGGGCTATCAGTTGTACTCACATTGCTTTGAGAGTGCCCTACAGCCAACTGGCAGTACTTCTAGTCATGAAAGGTTTCTACTTCCTCAATGTTCAACTCAGTAACAGTTGAAGGCACATTGTCACAATTCACAGGTATAGCATGCTGAAAATCAAACCTTGCTATTCTTGGAGTCATCAAAAAAGTTACAGATATTAAAGTAAGCACATACAATTTGGAATTTATCTGACTTTCAGACCCAAGTTCCCACATTCTCTGCATTTCTGCATGGGTTTCCTCGAACTGCTCTGGTTTCCTTCCAAAGTCCGAAGATGCGCAGGCGGATTAGCCATGGGAAATGCAGGGTTACAGGGATAGGGTGGGGGAGGTGTAAATCTGAGTGGGATGCCATTCAGAGGGTTAATGTGGTCTTGAGGAGCTGAATGGCCTGCTTCCATACTGTAGGGACTCAATGAAATATCTCCAAGTCCTCACACCCCTTACTCCCATGTGCTGTCCGTGTTAAAATATATCTTCTATAGCCGCTCATAGGAACACAGGAATTTGGAACAGGAGTAGGCAATTCAGCCTTTCAAGCTTTCTCCACCATTTAACATGATCATGGCTAACTTTATCCTGATTATAACTCCACTTTCATGCTTGCTCTCCATAGTCCTTTATCCTACTTTTAATCATAGCCATAGAGTTATACAGCATGGAAATAGACCCTTAGGTCCAAACAGTCCATGGCAAACACAAGTTCAAACTAAATGAGTACAACCTGCCTGCTCCTGGCCCATTTCTCTCCAAACCTTTCCTATTCTTGTACTTTTCCAAATGTCACTTAAATGGTATAATTGTACCCATATCTACCACTTCCTCAGGAAGTTCATTTCACACACGAACCCACCTCTGTGTGAAAAATATGCCCTCATGTCTTTTTTAAATCTAACTCCTCTTACCTGGAAAAGTGTCCCCTTGCCTTGAAATTGCCCATTGCAGGGAGAAGACAACCACCATAACTCTTATCTATACCTCTCACTTTTTTATAAACTTCCAACAGGTCACCTCTACTTTATAACTCAAACTTCCATAGCACGCCACATCCTAGTTAATCTCTTCTGAACCCTCTCCAGCTGAATAATATCCTTCCTTTAACTGAGTGCCCAGAACTGACACAGTATTCCAAAAGAGGCCCCAATGTCCTGTACAACCTCAGTATTGACTTCCCAATTCCTTTACACAAAGGATTGAGCAATGAAGGCAAGCATGTCAAAGGCCTTTTTCATTACCCTGTCTGTATGTGATGCAAACCTCAAAGAATTAAATACCTGCATCCTTATGCCCCCCTGTTCTATAACACTACCAGGGTCCTACCATTAATTGTATAAGCCCTACTCTTGTTTGTTGTACCAAAATGCAATACCTTGCATTTATCCAGATGGGTCTCCATCTGCCATTTTTCAGCCTATTGACCCATTTGATTAAGATCTCTTTGTAATCTTAGAAAACCATCTTCACTGCCTACTATACCACTAATTTTGGTGTTGTCCGCAAACTTATAAACCATGCCTTCTATATTCTCATTCAAATTATTTACACAAATGCCGAACAAAAGAGAATCCAAAATTGATCCCTGTGGAACATCACTGATCATTGGCTTCCAGTCCAAAAAACAACCCTCCACAATTACCCCTGACTCCCGCCAATGAGACAATTATGCATCCAATTGGCAGGCTCACCCTGAATCCCATATGACCTAACGTTACTATTAGTCTACTATGCAGAACCTTGTCAAAGACTTTATTAAAATCCAAATAAACATCTACTGCTCTGTCATCATTAATCTTTTTACTAACTTCCTCGAAAACTCAGTCAAGTTTGAGAGACGTGATATTCCTCACACAAAATCATGCTGACCATCCCTAGTCAATTTTTGCCTCTTTCAATGTCCACAAATCCTCTCTTTTATAATCACCTCCAACAACTTACCCATGACCGAAGTCAGACTCTCTGGCCTATACCTCCCCGGTTTCTCCTTACAACCTTTCTTAATCAAAGGAACAACATTAGCCATCCTCCAGTCTTCAGGCACGTCACCCGTAGTTATGGATAATGTAAATATTTCTGCAAGGGGCCTCACAGTTTCCGCCCTTACCCCCCATAACATTCTGGGATACATTAGAACAGGTCCCGGAAATTTATCCATCTTTATATTCTTTAAGACTTCCCGAATGTCCTCTTCTGGAATGTGACCTATTTTTAAAACATCAAAGTTTATTTCTCTGCATTCTCTAGACTCCATTTATTTCTCCACAGTAAAGACTGATAAGAAATATTCATTTAGTTTCTCATCCGTCTCCTGGGGTTCGACATAGAGATGACCTACTTGATCTTTAAGAGGCCATAACTTCACTCTAGCTACCCTCTTGCTTTTAACATATTTGTAGGATTTCTTTGGATTAACCTGAACCTATTCTGTCAAAGCTATCTCATATCCCCTTTTGCCCACCTGATTTCTTTCTTAAGATCCTGCTGTATAATAACTTTTCTAAATCTACAAGCCATCTCACTCTGTCCTTCATAATATTAAGCCTAAAAAAAGCTTTTAATAATACCTTATATAAAAATAATCTTTCATTACCTTCAGAAAATAATGTAAAATGTAAAAAAAAATTTAAAATATATGCTAAACATATAAAACAAAAATAAAATCAAACACTCAGCTGGTTAACTGAATAAAAAATCTCCTCCTCAATAATTTCCTCGAAAAAAACAAAATCTTCTCCAGAGCCGACCACATGTAAGACTCCCCAAAATGAAAATGCAACTCCTTATTTTAAAAAAAGCTGTTTGATATTTCTAAAAAAAGTCTTTTGAAATATTAAAAACGTCCATGTGAAACACATAGTCTTTTCAAAATTCTCAATTTAGGAAGAAATAACCTCAGCTGTTCACTGTGGACACTGAAGAGCTTGTTTAAAAAAGATTTGTTTGAAATATAATGATTATTTTTGTTTGTCTTTTTTAGTTTTTTGAATGTTAATGAAACAAAATGAATAAAAATCTCACATTTATAAAATATAATGGCGAATAGCTGTGAAAAAAACGATAATAAATCTTTAACTAAGCCTGCAATCCTAAGCCTTCAAGATCCATGCTGCCTCCTACTGGAACAGAAGTATATCTATTTCTTTCGTCTATCTGTTGATTGATCCTGCCTCCGCTGCACTCTGGAGCAATGAGCTCCACAGATTCACACTGCTATAATAGAAGTAGTTTCTCCTCATCTCAGTTTTGAACTACTTTGTTTCACTCTATATGGAAAATCTCTTGTATGAGACTGTCCACAAGGGAAAACATCTGTTTAACATCCACCTTATTAATCTCCCTTTTATGTACCTCAATCAGATCCCCTCCCTCATTCTTCCGACTGCACCAAGCACAAGCCCAAGATATTCAACAGTTCCGTGTAACGACAGCACTTTCATCCCTGGAATCAACCTTGTAAACCTCCTCTGAACTGTCTTGTGTGCTACCACATCCTCCCTCAAGTAAGGGGACCAAAACTGGGCACAATTTTCCAAGTGTGGTCTCACCAACACCTTATACAATTGTAATAGCAGTTCTTAGGTTTATAATCCAGTTGTTTGGCAATAAATTCCAGGATTTCATTTAAAACCGAAAGAACAATAGATGCTGTAAAACAGAAACAAAAACTGAAACTGCTGGGAAAGCTCAACAGGTCTTGCAGCATCTGTGGAAATAAATCAGAGTTAATACTTTGTGTTGATTCCATTTGCTTTTCTTATTATATACTGCATTTGCATACCCTCATTCTGTGACTCATGCACAAAGAAGGCCAAAATCCCCTGCACTGATGCGCTCTGAATCTGCTGCCCATTTAAATAATAATTTGACCGTTTATTTTTCCAGCCAGAACGGGCAACATCACAGTTATCCACATTGTATTCAATCTGCCTGATTCTAACTCACTTTCTGAGCCTATCAATATCCACCTGTAAACTCCATTTCCTCATCACTACATGCTTTCACACCTATTTTTAGTAGCATCCATGAAATTTGCTATGTTATACTTTGTCCCTGTTTGCAGATCATTTATACAGAATGTAAATAATTAAGGCTTGAATCCTGTGGCATTCCACTGGTTATAGCTCATCATCCAGGGAAGGACACATTTATCCTGGCCCTCTGCTTTCTGTCAGTCAACTAATCCTCGATCCAAGCCAATACTGTACCCTTAACATCCCCTCCCCAGCCCCATCCACCACAACTCCTGGATGTAACCTTCTGGATCATTCTTTTACGTGGTGCCTTGTCAAACGCCTTCTGGAAGTAAAAATTTACCACATCCACTGGATCCCCATTTTCAAACTTGCTGGTTGCACCCTCAATGAATTCTTGCAAATTTGTTAAGTACGACTTGTCCTTCCTGAAACCATGCTGAAGCTCGTGAAATGAGCTTTGTTTCTCCAAGTGTTCAGTTATCTAGTCTTTCATGATTGACTCCAGTAACTTCCCTACTACAGAGGTCAAACTAACTGCCCTCCAGCTGAACTCGTCCTCACACTCAACAACTTCTCTTTTGACTCCTCCCACTTCCTACAGACTAAGGGGGTGGGCACCCGCATGGGCCCCAGCTATGCCTGCCTCTTTGTAGGTTACGTGGAACAGTCCCTCTTCCGCACCTACACAGGCCCCAAACCCCACCTCTTCCTCCGGTACATTGATGACTGTAACGGCGCCGCCTCTTGCTCCCCAGAGGAGCTCGAACAGTTCATCCACTTCACCAACACCTTCCACCCCAACCTTCAGTTCACCTGGGCCATCTCCAGCACATCCCTCACCTTCCTGGACCTCTCAGTCTCCATCTCAGGCAACCAGCTTGTAACTGATGTCCATTTCAAGCCCACCGACTCCCACAGCTACCTAGAATACACCTCCTCCCACCCACCCTCCTGCAAAAATTCCATCCCCTATTCCCAATTCCTCCGCCTCCGCCGCATCTGCTCCCACGATAAGACATTCCACTCCCGCACATCCCAGATGTCCAAGTTCTTTAAGGACCGCAACTTTCCCCCCACGGTGATCGAGAACGCCCTTGACCGCGTCTCCCGCATTTCCCGCGACACATCCCTCACACCCCGCCCCCGCCACAACCGCCCCAAGAGGATCCCCCTCGTTCTCACACACCACCCTACCAACCTCCGGATACAACGCATTATCCTCCGACACTTCCGCCATTTACAATCCGACCCCACCACCCAAGACATTTTCCCATCCCCTCCCCTGTCTGCTTTCCGGAGCGACCACTCTCTCCGTGACTCCCTTGTTCGCTCCACTCTGCCCTCCAACCCCACCACACCCGGCACCTTCCCCTGCAACCGCAGGAAATGCTACACTTGTCCCCACACCTCCTCCCTCACCCCCATCCCAGGCCCCAAGATGACATTCCACATTAAGCAGAGGTTCACCTGCACATCTGCCAATGTGGTATACTGCATCCACTGTACCCGGTGCGGCTTCCTCTACATTGGGGAAACCAAGCGGAGGCTTGGGGACTGCTTTGCAGAACACCTCCGCTCAGTTTGCAACAAACAACTGCACCTCCCAGTCGCAAACCATTTCCACTCCCCCTCCCATTCTCTTGATGACATGTCCATCATGGGCCTCCTGCAGTGCCACAATGATGCCACCTGAAGGTTGCAGGAACAGCAACTCATATTCCGCCTGGGAACCCTGCAGCCTTATGGTATCAATGTGGACTTCACCAGTTTCAAAATCTCCCCTTCCCCTACTGCATCCCTAAACCAGCCCAGTTCATCCCCTCCCCCCACTGCACCACACAACCAGCCCAGCTCTTCCCCCCCACCCACTGCATCCCAAAACCAGTCCAACCTGTCTCTGCCTCCCTAACCGGTTCTTCCTCTCACCCATCCCTTCCTCCCACCCCAAGCCGCACCCCCAGCTACCTACTAACCTCATCCCACCTCCTTGACCTGTCCGTCTTCCCTGCACTGACCTATCCCCTCCCTACCTCCCCACCTACACTCTCTCCACCTATCTTCTTTACTCTCCATCTTCGGTCCGCCTCCCCCTCTCTCCCTATTTATTCCAGTTCCCTCCCCCCATCCCCCTCTCTGATGAAGGGTCTAGGCCCGAAACGTCAGCTTTTGTGCTCCTGAGATGCTGCTTGGCCTGCTGTGTTCATCCAGCCTCACATTTTATTATCTTGGAATCTCCAGCATCTGCAGTTCCCATTATCTCTGCCCTATAGTTTCTCACTGTTTGCTTTTCTCCTTTTTTGTATAAGACTGTCACATTACCATGTTTCCAATCCATTGGAACCTTTCCAGAATCTAGGGAATTTTGGAAAATCATAACTTATGCATTCACTATTTCTGC
This sequence comes from Stegostoma tigrinum, assembly GCF_030684315.1. Taxonomy (NCBI): domain Eukaryota; kingdom Metazoa; phylum Chordata; class Chondrichthyes; order Orectolobiformes; family Stegostomatidae; genus Stegostoma; species Stegostoma tigrinum. The sequence continues at coordinate 100,313,060 of NC_081355.1, read as the reverse complement.
TGCCACCTCCTTTAATATCCTAGTGTACAGGCCATCAGGCCCCTGGGAACTTACCTGCCTTTAATCCCATCAGTTTACATCCAACTTTCTCCCTAGTTATAGTTATTTTACCAAGTTCCTCTGCTGTAAATGCAGTTTTTGGGAAGAAATAATTATCTTCCACTGTGGAAGCAGAGACAAAGTGTTGTTCTAGTGCCTCTGCCATTTCTGATTTTCTCATTATTGCTCACCATTTTCGTTCTCTGAAGGGTCAACATTTACTTTTAGCATTTTATTCCTTCTTATACAGTTAAGAAGCCTTTGGTATCAATGCTTATTTTTTTTTTGCTCATTTCCTTTCGTAGTTCATCTGAGCAGTTTTGATTTCAGTTTTAATAACACTTGGCTGACTTTTAAAGTTCTTTGAATCCTCCAGAGTTCCACTAACTCTGTGAGCATAATATGCCCTCGTTTTTGTCTTTATGTTACCCTTGACCTCCTTGTGCAGCCATGGATGATTTTTCACCTTTTTATGATGCCTTTTTCACTCAGGAATATACCTTAATTGAGAAGCATTTATTATCTCCTTCAGCATTTGTCACTGTTCTTCATCTGACCTGCCTTTTAATATTTTTGCCCAGCCCACTTGGGCCAAATCTTTCCTCAGGCCTATATAATTATCCTTTGCCTAGTACTAAAACTCTCGCGTGTGACTCTGTCTTCACTCTTTCAATCTGAATTTGAAGCTCCACCATGTAGTGGTCATTCCTTCCAAGACGATCCTTGCCATCAAGCCTATTTATCAATCCTTTCTCATGACATGATATAAATCTAAAATAGCCAGTTCTCCATTTGTCTCCAGGATATGTTGCTCTAAGAAACACTAATACACTCAGTGAATGTTTCTTCTGTGGGCCATTCTACTAGTACTCACAATGGGAAGACCTCAGGAACCATGTGAAAGTGAAAAAAAAATTCTAACAATCAAATTGAGGGCACGAATAAAGTGTGGAGCTGGAGGAACACAGCCGGTTAGACAGCTTCTGAGGATTAGGAAGGTTGACGATTCAGGTCTGGGCCCGTCATCAGGACTGGGGAGGGGGGAATGGGAGCTCAGAATTAAATGGAAGGGGTGACGCTGAGGGAAAGTAGGTGGGATTGTAATAAGTGGATGCCGTTAGGGGTTTGTCAAGATTGTTCAGTGGGAAGGGTGGGATGGATAGGTAAGAAGGTAGATGGACAGGTTGTGTCAGATCAAGGAGATGGGGATGAAAGGGAATTGTGTGAGGATGGGGGGGTGGGGAGATATTGAAGCTGGGGAACTCTACATTGAAGCCATTGGGCTATAGGTTCCCAAGATGGAACGTATATGGAATCCAGTTTGAGTGTGACCTCAATTTGACAGTGAAGGAGGCCCACGATGGACATGCCATCAAGGGAGTGGTAACGGGCGTTGAAATGGCAACCAGAGGTGGAGTTGATTGGAGCATACAGAGTGCAGATAACCCGCAAATTGTCTGCGCTTAGTGTCTCCAATATAGAGGACACCATCTCAGTTAGCAACAGATACAGTAGATTAGGTTAGAAGAAATACAGGTGAAACCTTGCTGAATTTGAAAGGATTGTTTGGGGCCTTGGACTGTGGGGAGAGGGGAGATGCAGGGACAGTTGTAGCACTTCCTGCGGTTGCAGAGAAAGGTGCTGGGTGTGGTGGAAAGGCTGATGGGGAGTGTGGAGGAGATGAGGGAGCCATGGGCTGAGTGGTCCCTATGGAAAACAGATAGAGTAGGGAAGGAAATATGTTTTTGGTGGTGGGGTCTGATTGCAGGTGATGAAAATGGCAGAGGATGATGTGTTGGATTTAGAGATTGATGTGGTGGTATGTGAGGACCAAGGGACTCTATCTTTACTGTGATTGTAGGGAGGGGTTTTGAGGACAGAAGTACAGCAAATGCAGGATATGCAGTTGGGGGTATTATGACTCACGAGAGAGGGGAAATCTAACCAGGATTTCACTCAGAATTTTTAAAAAGTGTTTCTAGTAACCCAGGCTCAGTGAAAGTGCTGTGCATAACTTTCCATCTCAAAGGCAAGAGGACTACTACAGAACTATAGCTGAATGCTAAACTCTGCTTTCAGTTTAATAAAAAACACAAATTCTATACTATTCACCCAGCTCTGACTCACTACTGAATTTCTACTTCCACTAAATTCCAATTTCACATGTTAGATAGAGATAACAAGAACTGCAGATGCTGCAGTCAGAGCCAACACAGTGTGGAGCTGGAGGAACACAGCAGGTCAAGCAGCATCAGGGGAACAGGAAAAGTTCTGAAGAAGGGTCCCGACCTGAAACCTTGACTTTCCTGCTTCTCTGATGCTGCCTGATCTGCCGTGCTCCTTTAACTCCACACTGTGTTGACTCACACGTTAGATTTATTCAGAACATACAACAGAGAAACAAGCTGATGTTCAAGCTTCATTCATTCTCCTTCATCTATGTCTGTCATCATTACTCATCATTCCCTTTTTTTCTCATGTTAATGTGCACTTGTATTCTGTTCCTATTTCACCTCGTTCTTATCTTTGTCAGTGTTGGTATGTGTACTCACTGAGGAAATATCCTTGGGATGGTAAATCTAGAAGGCTTTTTCTTTGTGTATACTCGTTTATAGTTATATGAGCAATGTAGATAGGAAACCTAAAATTTCTTGTTCAGCCGATATGAGAAAAATCACATGAAGCCTGCTTGACTGAAGTAGCAATTACTTGGATGGTGATTTTATCTTTACAATGTTTTCTGACAACACATGTGTACTTAAATTAAGTGCTGTAACTCAGCAGGGCGACGTAGTATATCTGGTTGGGTCCTGTTAAAACCAGATTCTAGACTTGATAATTGATCACTTGTCAGTCCAACAAGGTGTGGCAGACAGGATTGTGCTATGTAAATATCATACGTTTAATTGGACAGCACAAAAGCTTCAAGGAAATAGTCTATGTGAACAGCTGTGAGCAAGCCAGCCTGGGGTCAAGATTTGTTAAAACTGAGAGATCTGCCTCTGCCCAAGGAAAACAAGCAGGTGTTTAAGACTGAGATAGATAGATCATTGATTAGTAGGGGAGTCAAGGGTTATGGGCAAAGGGCAGAAAAGTGGACATGAAAAATGTTGGAGCAGCCATGATCCTATCGAATGGCAGAGCAGCCTCAAGGAACCGAACAGCCTTCTCTAGTTCTTACTTGTTTTGGTCTTATGGTTTCATGCTCTGGGTAAAAGGTCAACTGACCACAGTAGACATAACATACAGTGATGTTTGCCTGTGGTCAACTGGTCAATTTTTGAAGACTGGACACTGACAAGGATTGGTCATATAGGCTGCATGGACATGTGTATAACAGAACATACTGTGGGGTGATAGCTAGCTAGCTCAGGAGCAGGAGTCGCCTGATCGATGATTGAAGGTTAGAATGGAGCAGGCTGATCACTTGTTTTGGCCAGATCCTCAGACAAGTCCTCATAAACCACGTCACTTGTGATCTTCTGTATTCTATAGGCAAACTCTATAGGTTACTATTACTGCAGTATTTTGTAGTTTACATTGAGTCAATAAAGAACAATTGGGTACACCCCATTGTTGGGACTGCCTTGAGTTATTGGTATCCAAATAAACCTGACAGATCAGGGAAGGTAGAAATAAAAGCTTAAAGCAGTTTAATACTTTTTCCTAACACAAAACAATAATGGTTATTTTGCTGCTTTTCAATGAAAACAATCTCCAGTTCTTGGCTTTCAAGAACTGCTTCAAAATTAGTGTGCTGCATGCTTAGTTCAGTAATTTTTTTCAAATTACAGGGCAGATAAGCCTGTGGGCAGGATCACAGGCGCAGATCAAGTATTTGAGATTGGATATAGAATCATGCTGCGGAGGAGGTTTTTAAGAAGGTTAAAGTGCTTTTGTGCAGAATGTGTGAGAGTTTTATTTAAGTGGTAAACATGATGGTAATAAGATGTGAATGGCATCCAATAACCACTTGAACTCTTTGCCAGCAAAGTACTGTACTTTAAGTATATTGCTAGGGTGAAAAACAAAGACCAGAAAGTTCGAAAGTTTTCAAGAAGTGTGTACTTGAAGTAATATTTCAGAGGAACACAAGTCTGATACACTTGAATATATTTAAAAAGTTGACCAAATTTTATATCATCCTATTTCGCAAGGTCAAAAGATACATTTCTCAAGGAAAAACAAAATATGCTCAATGCTACAGGCTGCTTTTCCACAGAAAAAGAATGAGTGGACTGTGCACTTGTGAGGTAATGATTTGTTTAACTGTAAGCCTCATGGTCAAAAGATTGGAATGAACATATTCTCTAATCAAGCTATTCAGAAATCTTATTCCACACCTTGGGAGCGGGTGGGACTTGAAGCCAGACTTCAAGGTTGGACTGAATGAAACAGACAGTAATGTTTTTGAGGTTGTGTTAAATATTCCAGCTCAAAAATGTGTCTCTAAGAAATGCTGGCTGAGATAAGTTAATTACTGCATAGAATTTTGGTGTGATTTCCATTTCTGATGAGATTGTAAAATATAGGTCTGAACATTATTTCACAAAAAGGACACATCATTTTTTGACAAAGTTGTGGAAAATAATCCAGAAAAATGATAAGTGAGGATACTTGGTTGATCAAGGAGCAAGCAACATCTCCAGAAGCTTGTTGAGAACTGATTTTGACAAGGCAGATTTTCTCTGTGTTTCAAACAAAAATGCAAAGTTCCATTGGGTAATGTGTAGTTATAGAAAGGAAATAGTAGGAACTGCAGATGCTGGAGAATCTGAGATAACAAGGTGTGGAGCTGGATGAACACAGCAGGCCAAGCAGCTTCAGAGGAGCAGGAAGGCCGAAGTTTTGGGCCCAGACCCTTCTTCAGAAAAGAAGCAAAAGTAGTTATAAAAAGTATGTAATAGTTATAGAAGTAGTTATAGAAAACTTGATTGGATGGTGAAGTTGTATCAGTGTAACATCCGGCCTGCTGTTGAAGTAAAGATATTAACAGTGGGTTTTAAAGGAATCACTTTACTGTAGTCAACAGGAGGCAGCTTGGCTAGTTGTTTCTGCAGAACAACCCACAAATAACAAGGACTGATCATCTGTTATTGTTTGTAGAGACAGTTTCTTTTCTATTATTATGGGTGTCCTGCTCACATCATATATCTTCATAACCAGTTTTGAATATTGTGGCAGCAGTGGTTTTGAGTCAGTCTTGAAGTAAAGTACATCCTTACAGGTGGAACTTAAGTTCCCTTAAATTTCAGATGTACATGTGGGGACTCCAGGAGTAAGGTCCTCCAGTTTCTTTCCTCTGAATTCAAGATTTTGAACATCTGAGTGGGTTTGCATATTTTTCTGTAATTAACCTTTTGGAAGGATGATAAAAGAAGTGATGTGAATCAGGTTCTTTTGCATCAGGTATAAACAGGAAATGTACACCTTTATCCTGGCATCCTGTTGAAGCAGACGTTGTGTATTTGAGAAGTGAGAGAGCCTGAGGCAAACAATGCCAAATAATCCCTTTTAGGATTGAAGGAACAGTCAATGTTCCTTATGGTTCTAGAAGGATAAAGTCAGTCAACACTGAAAGAACTGTGAATGCTGTAAATCAGTGATGAAAACAGAAATTACTGGAAGAACTCAGCAGATCTGGCAGCATTTGTGGAGAGAAATCAAAGTTAACATTTTAGGTCAAGTGACCCTTCATCAGGATTCATGTTAGCTTGGAAATGTTAGTTTATATGCAGAAGTTAGGTGGGGGCGAGGGACTAAGGAGTAAACGATAGGTGGGGATAGAGTTCAAAGAGAGAACAGAAGGACCGACAAAGGAATGGATAACAATCAGCACAAGGTCTGGTGTGTGGGGTTCAGGCTAAGGACATGGGAGAGCTCAAGCACTAAAGCTGTTGAACTCAATATTCAGTCCAGAAGGCTGCAGGATCCCCAGGCGGGAAAGTAAAACAGCTTATCCCTTGTCACCTGATGGGAAAGCCACAATGGCTTCCCAATTGAGGTCACCAGTTAAAATTACTATCAGGGTTTAACGACATAATTGGCTTCTAATCATTATATTTAAAGAAGAACCCCACTGGTTTCAGGCAGATGCTTTAGTCGCCCACTCAGAAATTAAAAGAGGTGAGAATAGAACAATATGTCGACAGTTTAGACTCACAACTGATTTTAACAGGTTTCCACAAGGTAGAATTAAAGTAGCCTCTTCATATGTGATCAACATCAGACCATTACATTAAGTTTAACATTTTAGGACCTTGAGTCCATTTCAATTAATGTTGCAATTTAGCTCAGCAGAGTCAATATTTATTTTGTATTCTACCAAGTACAAAGAAAGATTATTTAGTTTGAAAGTACTGTAAATCTACAGAGCTTCTATCGACTTAACCACTTGCTGTTTAGCAGATGTGTTTGCAGTTTATGACCTAAATCTTAGACCAATAAAGCTTTTACTCAGCAACTTAACCAGATCAAAGATTTCATGATATAACAAGAAAGAAAATCTAAAGTGATGATGAGTTTCTTAGGGGTCTTTTGGCTTACTATAAATGAACTCGATATTGAGCACAAGCTGCAGCTGAAGCACGGCCAACAACATAAATTGCTTTAGCGTAAGATAGAAAAATTATCCCAACATTACACATCAAAATCTATTCTAAAGCAAACAGAGAAAAAATAAGGAAGACTGATTAAAAAGAAAACTTGGTTAAATTAGTGAATTTCACTGATGGTTTCTCTTGAGCTTTTCAGTTACTTGGGTATGTGCGCCCACAAATTGAGGCCAATCACTGTCATCTACCGCTGGCATTCAGTTGCTACCTCATTGTTTGGCTCTGGCTATGATGAAATGTGGAGCCAAATGGTTCTGGCAGTACTCGATCTGTATGTTGGTGATAATTGTATCTTGACAGCAATATCAACAACTCCTTCCATCATTTTTTTGATGATTATGAGAATGTTGTTTGTGTGATGATAATCAGGTTGCGTTTGTTGTTTTTTGACCCCAGGCAGTCTTCTGTATTGTCAGAAAGTGGAACAGCTTGTTCAGGCAAGATTGTCCTGGTGCCAGATGATAAGCACTGCAGCTGGGATGATTTTGTTGGCCATCAGCTTTTTTCCATCTTGAGTGATATTCAGCTGCTGTAGGTGCAAATATTTTGCTGACCGTGCAATTGAGCAATGCTTTGTATGAATTTCAGGATACCATTGACCAGAAACTGAACTGGATCAGCTGAATATAAATACTATGGGTACAAGAGCAGGTCAGAGGCTAGGAATCCTGCCATGAGGAATGCATCTCTTGAATCACAAAACGTCTCCACCGTCTACAAATTAACTCAGAAACAATGGAATACTCTCCACTTGCTTGAAAGAGTGCAACGTCAGCAGCACTCGTGAAGTTTGACAACATTCATGCCAAAGCAGCCCACAAGATGGGTTTTAAATCCCCAGATGTATACTCCCTCCACTCCTCAATAGCAAGTGTGTGTGCCAATCACAAGATGCACTGCAGAAATTCACCAAAGCTCCTGAGACAACACCTTCCAAATACATGACTTATCATTTACAACGATGTGGGCAACAGATACATGAAGACACCACAACTTGCCAGTTCCCCTTCTTGCCACTCACCATCCTGGCTAATACTCCCTTGGTGTCGCTGGGTCAAAATCTTGGCACTGCTTTCCTGAGCATTGTTGAGGTGCCTATAACCAAAGGGAATGCAGCAGTTCAAGAACACAGTTCATGGCCACCTTCTGTGAGCAACTATGTGTAATAACTGTTGACCCAGCCAATGACATCCATATCCCATAAATGAAGAAAACAAAATTAGTGCCATGCCCGGTACATAGTCTTAATGACTGGCTATGCAAATCAAAACGTACTCTTTCATTTGTTCATAATAGTTAGGATACAGACTTTAGTCAGTTATCTCACACTTCCGAAGCCCAATACATAATGCCTGCTCTTAAATATGATTCTGCGAGTGGCAGTACTTACCGGACATTTCTGAATGAAACAGAAATGCTAACAATTAATTCATGGTAATGAGTTGAACTATTACTGTGGCTCAGTTATGCTTGCTAGAAGTCCCACTTACACATTGTAAGGACCCATCTCTGCAGCCAAAAGGAATATCTTCAAACCTTGCACTTCCTTGAATACTTGGAGTTGAGGGAAGACATTGTTCACTGTTGCTTCATCATGGCAAAGTCTCCACCAATCAAAATTGACTTTAAAACTATTTTCTCCATTAGTAGATTTTGGGTGTTCAGGATCACAGCTTAATTACAATGTCCATATCCCACAAAAGTATCATAATAAAAAAAATTCTGAGTTATTTCAATGGTCTACAAATAAATACTAGACTTAGAAGTGTGTCTGTGTTTCTCTGAGATAAATAAGATTTCCTGTGCTAAAGATTCATAATATCTTATGATTGCATGGAAATTTGGATTCCATTTTGGAGGAATGCAGGCATTGAGTTTGACTGGTATTTCCATATTGTGTGTGTTAAGAAGGGCTGGTAGGGATAATTGTTTTTTTGTTCCATTCCAGATATATTTTGGAGGGTGCTGCTGGGATATCTGGAGATTATTTTGACAGGAGATTTGTCTTGTTTACATCCACTTAAATGAGCTCTTTCGAACCATAGAGACAACTAGTTCAGTGCATTAGAAAAATAGTAAAAGAGAGAAGAGAAGCTGCCGTTGCCAAGGAACAGGCATCTAGTTACGTAATAAGTCAGAAGGAATCGTGCAATGTGTAGGTTTCATTCAGATAGTAAGGAACTGTTAATAAAAGGGTCTCTAAAACAGTCAGGGCTGTGAATAAAGTCCTGAGTTGCTTTGAGCACATTAGGCTGGGAGTCAGTGTGTGCTATGGGGGGGGATGCTATGAGACTACGAGATGACTTGGACCATCTGGCTGAGTGGGCAAATACTTGGCATATAAATGCAATATTGTGTCACTAAATGTAAGGTTATCCACTTGGGCCACAAAAGCAGGAAGGCAGATTATTACTTGAATGGCGACAGTTAGGGAAAAGGTGAGGTGCAACGAGATCTGGGCGTCATGGTGGAACAGTCTCTGAAGGGTGGCATGTGGGTGCAACAGGCAAGAGGATTTGAGTATAGGAGTAGGGATGCCTTGCAGCAGTTATACAGGGCTTTGGTGAGGCCACACCTTGAGTGTTGTGTGGAGTTTTGGTCTCCTTGTCTGAGGAAGGCCATTCTTGCTATGTAGGGAGTCCAGCAAAGGTTTACCAGACTGATAACTGGGATGGCAGGAATGACATATGAAAAAAAAGACTGGTTAGACAGAGCATGTACCTGGTGGAATTTAGAAGAATAAGGGACGATCTCATTGAAATATATAAAATCCTAGTGGGACTAGACAGGCTAGATGTGGGAAGAACGATCCTGATGTTTGGAAAGTATAGAGCAATGGGTCAGAGTCTAAGAATAGGGGGTAAGCATTCAGGACTGAGACGAGGAAGAATTTCTTCACTCAGAGGCTTGTGAACCTATGGAATTCATTGCCCCAGGAAGTTGCTGGGGCCAGGTCATTAGATATATTCAAGAGGGAGCTGGATGTGGCCTCATAGCTAAAGGGATCAAGGGATGGGGGGGGAGGGCCTGAATGGGAGACTGAGATTGTATGATCAAACATGATTGTATTGAAGGGCCGAAGGGCCTACTCCAGCACATATTTTCTAAGTTTCAGAAAACTCCAGAAGGAATAGTCTGTGGAAGGTATGGGAATAAGAAACCCTTGCTCAATAATAACTGAGTTGTGTTCGCAGTTATTTAAGCGTCTCAGGAAGAGACATTAACTAAAGGAAGGAGTATCAAATGAATGCAGAACTTTGTTGAAAACAACAAGTCAGCCAATTGAACGAGAAACTTAGCCAAGATTCTGGGACGGGCTAGGGAGAGACGGGCACGAGAATTCCTAGAAGCAGGCTATTAATAAACACATAGAACTCGACTCCATATACATTCCACTACGAAGGAAAACCGGAAGTGAGGCAATCCATCTCAAAGGACTCTAGAGTTTAAAAACAGGGTGGGAAAACACACCGACGCCTCATTGGAGGCTGCACTGAGGATGTTACCCAACACAGTAATGAAGCGTCTGTGAAACTGGAAACCAGCTCGGCGAGCCAACCAACCTCAATAACCTCAACACCCACAACCCGAACTACAAACCTACTCCAAAACCTGAAAGAAGCTTTAAATGTGGAAACCCTTCCCAGCAGTTTGAGTGTCTATAACAAACAGATTTACTTTTAAGTCTCAGAAAGGAGAAGTTCAACCGATTTATTCTCAGCAACAACCTTACAGATATATAAGATCAGATATTGCATTTGTTTTCAACTGAGTTCAAATTTGACTAAATATTCGTGGAAAAAAAGCCTTGAAAATATTTTTGGCGCAGAAAACAAACAGTTAACTGCTGCTGAAATGTGATACAAAGACATATAGGTGATACTCGGTGGTTCAGCCAGCATCTGTGGAGATAGGCAGGAAGTTTTTTAACTGATGAGTATGGCTACAAGCCCAGCCATGGTCGCTAGCAAATCATCAGCAATTAAGGGTCCACTTAGAGGCAAATTCGTGAAACTACTGGGACAAACCAGCAATGGACAGGTGACCTAGCTGAGGGGATAGCCTGACACTGGCTGCCTGTTGGTGGCAAGCTGAGGATCAGTGACGCCTCCTTTAATACTACACCTGCTAGAGCTGCAAGTATTACAGAGGTGGCTGCAAACCATTCAGTGCAGGGAATCTTCTCGAAAACGGTGGCCTGGCAGATGCATTTTGATACGTTTTGAAGTCTTCAGAGGATACTTCCATCTTGTGTGTGTGTGTTCAGGATTTCACGTGTTTCAGCAGCACCTATAGCTTCCGACAGAGTTGCTCAGTGCCCATTATCTTGGGTGTTCTGAGTGCCTCCCCTCCCTGAGCAGTCCATCCTCTATCCTTACTGGTTGTAGTTCCATTGGTTCATTGTTGGAAGGCCGTACAGATAGGGAATTGCAAAAACCATCAAGATCAGGGCCTGGAAATAATCCCAGCCTTGTTTAAAAACGAAGACGTTAAGATTCTGCCCTATGTATTTCTCACGCTCCACCTTTATACATGGTCTACAGAGCAAAATAAGAGTATAATCTTATGTTGTCAGTCTGCCTTCATATCTATTGAAGAACTCACAAATATTAAGAAACGAAGAATATCAGGCAGATACTTACACTTAATTAACATGCAATCCAGTTGATATTCAGTGAACTCAAAGATAATAATTTCAAGCAAACAGGAAGACAGTAGTAATCAGGAATGGAAGTGGTTAGGATTGGGATTAAGAATCAATTAGAATATGTAGAATCAACAGTACTGAAATACCTAGAGTGATTAAAATGACAGGGAAATTAGTTTCTGAAGATTTTCATATGAATTCTAGAGTGCTTGTTTTCTCATATATGCCATTTTTAGGTATCCCAGGAGAGTGTCTTTAATTTGAAGAATAACACTTAATTTTATTCTTGATTGATTTTGTTTGATTTAACAGGATAAAAGAAGAGATAGGCCATTTAAACTTTCTGTTGCACATCACCATGCATAAGTTCTAATCTATCATCGTCGTATAGAATCAATGAAATGCAACTATCCCAAGAGCTTTTCAAGTACATCCACCCAACGAAAAATTGCACTTAGCAAGTGCTGAGCTAAACAACATTGGCTCAAATGATTTTATGTTTGTGGGATCCACTCAGTCAATTCACTGCGCCCTGGGCTTCAGATGCATCTCCAAAAAAAGGGGAGGAGTGGAATCCTAATGTGTTCTCAGAGAAAAGCATCTACTTACCAGATTGATAAACAGGCTTACATTAATTCTAAGGTAGTGGGAACTGCCGATGATGGAGTCTGAGATAACAAGGTGTGGGGCTGGATGAAGACAGCTGGCCAGGCAGCATCAGAGGAGCAGTAAAGCTGATGTTTCGGGCCTGGACCCTTCTTCAGAAATAGGTGAGGGTAAGGGGGCTCTGAAATAAATAGCGAGGGTGGGAGGCAGTATCAGAAGGTGAATGGTGGAGCAGATAGGTGGAGAGAAGACGGACAGGTCAAAGACATTAATTCTTTTGTGTGAAAGCACTAACCATAGTATCACTACATGTTGCTCCTTTGTCCTCCCACCTGGAAAATAATTAGATTTGTCTTGTTGGTGCTGCTGTTGGGCTGGAACTATCAGGTAGACAATGAAATTGCGAAGACAGTTTTCCGAGCTAACACTCCCCTTTCCCCAAGCGTCCTTCAGCATCATTCATCAGATCTCTCTGTAAGATGGCCAACAATAAATTATAAAATTTATTTCCTGATCTTCCAAGGCACGGGCACAGTTTGGACACATTAATCGTTGTGTTCAGAACATGAAGCCGGGGAGTATTGCATGACTGCCTGAATCAGCTGCAGATCTGCATGAAAGCATGAACCTGTATATGCTATCCCTTTTGACCAAGATCCTGGGTTTCTTTTAACTATTGTTAGTCTGGGTTCCAATGAACAGTTGTTTGTCCTTTCTGCATTCACTTAAACCGGGAATAAGGTATCATTTGGCTTAACCAGTTTCATTGCTTCCTAGAAATCTGCTACCATGTGGGCATTGGTAATTGAAATGTTTCTGAATACAACACTACATTTAAAAAAATTCAGTTGTCAAAGTTGAAGGGCTATAGATGTGTCACATCTTACAAATAGAACATAGAACATAGAAAAGTACAGCACAGTACAGGCCCTTCGGCCCACGATGTTGTGCCGTGGAATAATCTTAATCCAAAAATAAAATAACCTAACTTACATTCCCCTCAATTCACTGCTGTCCTTCTGCATGTCCAGCAGTCGCTTAAATGTCACTAATGACTCCGCTTCCACGACTACCACTGGTAAACTATTCCATGCGCTCACAACTCTCTGGGTGAAGAACCTCCCTCTGACGTCTCCTCTATACCTTCCTCCTAACACCTTAAAACTATGACCCCTCGTGGCAGTCAATCCTGCCCTGGGGAAAAGCCTCTGTCTATCGACTCTATCAGTGCCTCTCATTACCTTGTACACCTTGATCAGTTCACCTCTCTTCCTCCTTCTCTCCAGAGAGAAAAGTCCGAGCTCAGTCAACCTCTCCTCATAAGACAAGCCCTCCAGTCCAGGCAGCATCCTGGTAAACCTCCTTTGCACCCTCTCCAAAGCCTCCACATCTTTCCTATAATCAGGCGACCAGAACTGGACACAATATTCCAAGTGTGGTCTCACCAGGGTTTTGTAGAGCTGCAGCATAACCTCGCGACTCTTAAACTCGATCCCCCTGTTAATGAAAGCCAAAACACCATATGCTTTCTTAACAACCTTATCCACCTGGGTGGCAACTTTGAGGGAGCTATGCACTTCAACACCAAGATCCTGCTGTTCCTCCACACTGCCGAGAATCCTGCCTTTAATCCTATATTCAGCATTTAAGTTCGACCTTCCAAAATGCATCACTTCGCATTTATCCAGGTTGAACTCCATCTGCCATTTCTCAGACCAGCTCTGCATTCTGTCAATATCTCACTGAAGCCTGCAATAGCCCTCGATACGATCAACAGCACCTCCAACCTTTGTGTCATCAGCAAACATACTAACCCACCCCTCAACCTCCTCATCCAAGTCATTTATAAAAACTACAAAGAGCAGAGGCCCAAGAACAGAGCCCTGTGGGACACCACTCAGCACTGACCTCCAGGCAGAATACTTACCATCTACAACCACTCTCTGCCTCCTGTCAGCCAACCAATTCTGAATCCAGACAGCCAAATCACCCTGTATCCCGTACCTCCTGACTTTGTGAATGAGCCTGCCATGGGGAACCTTATCAAATGCCTTGCTGAAGTCCATGTACGCCACATCCACTGCTCGACCCTCGTCAACCTGTCTCGTGACTTCCTCAAAGAACTCAATAAGATTTGTAAGGCATGACCTGCCCCTCACAAAGCCATGCTGACTCCCTGTCATCATGCTATGCTTTCCCAAATAGTCATAAATCCTATCCCTCAGAATTCTTTCCAAAACCTTGCTGACTACAGACGTAAGACTGAGTGGCCTGTAATTTCCAGGGATTTCCCTATTCCCTTTCTTGAAAAGAGGAACAACATTTGCCTCCTTCCAATCTTCCGGTACGACTCCTGTGGAGAGTGAGGAAGCAAAGATCTTCGCCAGCGGCTTAGCAACCTCCTTTTTCGCTTCCCGGAGCAACCTAGGATAAATCTGGTCTGGCCCTGGGGACTTATCAATCGTAATGTTTGCCAAAATTTCCAGCACATTAACTTCCTCAATCTCGATCTGTTCAAGCCTGTTTTCCTGCTCCTCAAAGTTCTCATTCGCAACAAGGTCCCTTTCCTTAGTGAAAACCAAAGCAAAAAATTCATTTAGGGCTTCCCCTATCTGCTCACACTCCACGCACAAGTTCCCTATGCTATCCCTGATCGGCCCTACCTTCTCCTTGATCATTCTCTTATTCTTCACCTAAGAGTAAAATGCCTTCGGGTTCTCCCTAATCCTTCCTGCCAAGCCTTTTTCGTGCCCCCTCCTGGCACTCCTCAGTCCACTTATGAGCTCCTTCCGAGCAAGCCTGTAACCCTCTAAAGCGGTGCTAGACTCTTGCTTCCTCCAACTTACGTACGCTGCCTTTTTCTTTTTGACAAGAAGCACCTCTGTACCCGTCATCCAAGGCTCCTTAATCTTACCCCTTCTGACCTGTCTCAGAGGAACAAATTTATACATCACTCGCAAATTTATGCTCCTTAAACAGCCTCCACATGTCTGCTGTGCCCTTTCTGTGGAACAATTGCTCCCAATCTATACTTCCCAATTCCTGCCTGATAGTGTCATAGTTTCCTTTTCCCCAGTTAAATATCTTCCCCTGGTAACTGCTTCTTTCCCTCTCCAAGGCTATGGTAAATGTGAGGCTGTTGTGGCCACTGTCGCCAAAGTGTTCTCCCACCTCGAGATCTGACACCTGTCCTGGCCAACAAAGTCATTGTGTCAGTACTTGCTTTATCTGCAGTCATACAGTTTTCTACCGATATAAGGGGACACGAATCCACTTCCATCCTGAGTGACAGGTATTTGATAACAGACCATAATAAAAGGAGGAGGAACACTAGCGCAACATGCACTGAATATAGCTGCACCATGCGTGGTAAGTATTTGGAAAGGACTATATTAAGGCAAACTAAAATATTTGGAAAGAGAAAGCATTTCATTCACAGCCAGTTGGTCATACGGAATTTGAATATTCTTGAAATGAGAGAGACATTGTCAAACTTTTCATCTGTACTCATCAGGACAAATATAAGAATATTAAATTTCAATGATCATAACAATTTGTACCACTGGAGAAAAGGATCTGATTGATTAACAAGTTATAGTCCGATTATCCAAAACATTGCCATGGAAAAAGTAACGAGGAACATTTGGCTCTCCAAGCTCTCAGATAAATCAATAAGGGCACAAGGCATAAATATATCCCTCTTTTTTATAGAAATCATATCTCTAAGAATACATCTGTGTGATTTTAAGCGAGCTTAAATGACCCCACACCCGAGCACCAAACCATCATCTCCAACACCATTCATGACCTCATCACCTCAGGTGACCTCCCACCCACAGCCTCCAACCTCATTGTTCCCCAACCCCGCACGGCCCGTTTCTATCTCCTTCCCAAAATCCACAAACCTGCCTGCCCTGGTCGACCCATCGTCCCAGCCTGCTCCTGCCCCACCGAACTCATCTCCACCCATCTGGACTCCATTTTCTCCCCTTTGGTCCAGGAACTCCCCACCTATGTCCGTGACACCACCCACGCCCTCCACCTCCTCCAGGACTTCCAATTCCCTGGCCCCCAACACCTCATATTCACCATGGACGTCCAGTCCCTGTACACCTGCATTCCGCATGGAGATGGCCTCAAGGCCCTCCGCTTCTTCCTGTCCCGCAGGCCCGACCAGGCCCCCTCCACCGACACTCTCATCCGCCTAGCTGAACTCGTCCTCACACTCAACAACTTCTCTTTTGACTCCTCCCACTTCCTACAGACTAAGGGGGTGGCCATGGGCACCCGCATGGGCCCCAGCTATGCCTGCCTCTTTGTAGGTTACGTGGAACAGTCCATCTTCCGCACCTACACAGGCCCCAAACCCCACCTCTTCCTCCGGTACATTGATGACTGTATCGGCGCCGCCTCTTGCTCCCCAGAGGAGCTCGAACAGTTCATCCACTTCACCAACACCTTCCACCCCAACCTTCAGTTCACCTGGGCCATCTCCAGTACATCCCTCACCTTCCTGGACCTCTCAGTCTTCATCTCAGGCAACCAGCTTGTAACTGATGTCCATTTCAAGCCCACCGACTCCCACAGCTACCTAGAATACACCTCCTCCCACCCACCCTCCTGCAAAAATTCCATCCCCTATTCCCAATTCCTCCGCCTCCGCTGCATCTGCTCCCACGATAAGACATTCCACTCCCGCACATCCCAGATGTCCAAGTTCTTTAAGGACCGCAACTTTCCCCCCACGGTGATTGAGAACGCCCTTGACCGCGTCTCCCGCATTTCCCGCGACACATCCCTCACACCCCGCCCCCGCCACAACCGCCCCAAGAGGATCCCCCTCGTTCTCACACACCACCCTACCAACCTCCGGATACAACGCATTATCCTCCGACACTTCCGCCATTTACAATCCGACCCCACCACCCAAGACATTTTTCCATCCCCTCCCCTGTCTGCTTTCCGGAGAGACCACTCTCTCCGTGACTCCCTTGTTCGCTCCACACTGCCCTCCAACCCCACCACACCCGGCACCTTCCCCTGCAACCGCAGGAAATGCTACACTTGTCCCCACACCTCCTCCCTCACCCCCATCCCAGGCCCCTAGATGACATTCCACATTAAGCAGAGGTTCACCTGCACATCTGCCAATGTGGTATACTGCATCCACTGTACCCGGTGCGGCTTCCTCTACATTGGGGAAACCAAGCGGAGGCTTGGGGACCGCTTTGCAGAACACCTCCGCTCAGTTCGCAACACACAACTGCACCTCCCAGTCGCAAACCATTTCCACTCCCCCTCCCATTCTCTTGATGACATGTCCATCATGGGCCTCCTGCAGTGCCACAATGATGCCACCCGAAGGTTGCAGGAACAGCAACTCATATTCCGCCTGGGAACCCTGCAGCCTAATGGTATCAATGTGGACTTCACCAGTTTCAAAATCTCCCCTTCCCCCACTGCATCCCTAAACCAGCCCAGTTCATCCCCTCCCCCCACTGCACCACACAACCAGCCCAGCTCTTCCCCCCCACCCACTGCATCCCAAAACCAGTCCAACCTGTCTCTGCCTCCCTAACCGGTTCTTCCTCTCACCCATCCCTTCCTCCCACCCCAAGCCGCACCCCCAGTTACCTACTAACCTCATCCCACCTCCTTGACCTGTCCGTCTTCCCTGGACTGACCTATCCCCTCCCTACCTCCCCACCTACACCCTCTCCACCTATCTTCTTTACTCTCCATCTTCGGTCCGCCTCCCCCTCTCTCCCTATTTATTCCAGTTCCCTCCCCCCATCCCCCTCTCTGATGAAGGGTCTAGGCCCGAAACGTCAGCTTTTGTACTCCTGAGATGCTGCTTGGCCTGCTGTGTTCATCCAGCCTCACATTTTATTATCTTGGAATCTCCAGCATCTGCAGTTCCCATTATCTCTGATATTATGAGCTTACCTGGTTATCTTAACTTGGTTGTTAATGTAACTCAGCACATTTGGGGTTGCTCTGTAAGTACTGCCCAACTATAGAAACACAGCTAAACAGCCTGCTTTCAGTTTTGCCAGTGCAGTCTGATTGAAAATTATCTGCAGTCTGCCTGTTCTGAACAACAAAATAATTGGATGTTACCTGTCCTTCAGGGTATGTTTTCAACAGGAGAGCATGTGATTAAGATTCAGATTTTCTAGCACCCATCTCTAGCCCCAGCACCATATAACAGAGAAGCCTGTTCACCATATGCAAATAAATAATTAAGGATCAATGAGCTTCTTAAAAGCTCAATTGACACCAATACCACATGAGCCGTGCGATGCCATGATTGACACAGGCAGATGGTTGAGATTAACAGGCTTTTTATTTTTAAAAGTGCTTGAAATGGAGGGAAAGATGTGTACTATCATTGGAGTGTGATATGTTCATGATATAGTGTGAACAATTATCTAATTAGGATGACCATTGTCCTACAGGATAGGTTGATGTTCTCCAGTTCTCTACCAAACATGCAAGCAGAACAAATGACTATTGGCCCTGTTGAGAAAATTGATGATAAGGCTAATGTGTGAAGAGAACAGACAGCTCAGAGGGAATAGTGGAGAACCCAATGGCAGATTTCTCAACAGGCACCTTGAAGAAAGGGAGCATGTTAGATTCCTTCATCTCAAAAGTGAATTTGATCATGGGTTGAAATATAATAAGGTGCTCAAGGAAATCCTTATATGTGGCTGCACCTTCAAAGATTTGCAAATATATTACCAACAAGGTTGGAATCTATTGTATCAAAAACACGTTCTCATAGAAATTGACAAAAATACTACTAAACAGCATCTCATGACCACACACTCCATTTGGGCATACTGAGCTTCATTAAAACTCAATGAAAATGTTTGAGTTGCTAAATTTGTACGTTCAATGAATACAGATACAGAAAATTAGACATGCCACCATGTTCTAATTGAGGAGAAATTCCTTGACTCAAATGTTTGGAACCGTTGATGTTGTTAAAGTTCAGTAATTGGGTATAATCAAGACTGAAACTGACAGGGTTGAGGAATACAAGGAAATCATGGGATATGATTGGATAGGAAAATGAATTTGAGGTTGACGATCATCCATAATTAGTTTGAATGACAGGCCAGGCTGAAGGAACCATATGGTAATGCCTGCTTGCAGAATTTTTACAGGGAGCCAGTCAGCAAAATGGAAGTAATATGCTTCAGCTGAAAAGTCACTCCAAATGCATTGCTCTTACTTCCATGTTAACGGACCACACAGTCATGGTTTTTGAAGGGACTACAGAAAGAAGCAGCAGCCAAAACAGTAGCTTTATGTCAATTGGCCAAATATTGCTCCTATGTTACTCTGAAAGATAAATTGAGAAGTAATTATAATGTAGTGAAGTTATAAATTGCACAACAAAAAGATTGCAGTTGGACTCCAACTTAATTCTTGGTAATGTGACAAATTAAATGATAGAGGATCAGAGCAATCAAAAAGAAAAAAATACATAGCAGCTAAAGCAACAATGATGGAAGGGTGTGAAAATGTTAAAATGACAGAAACCCCATGATAGGAGTATGAAATTTTCAGTGCATCCCAGGCATTTATGTTGTGTTGGAGATGAAAAATACCAGAAATGTCACTGAATGGGACATTTTCAAGCAGTATGTCAGAAGTATAATATTTAAAACAATTCAAATATCATTATGTTGTTCCTTAATAAAATCTTAATTGACATAAAAGTTGATTCCGAGACTCGAGAAGTAACTGAACGTTGATGGAAATGAAATAATGCCTTTATAATCCCAGGAATACTGCATGAGGAAAACAATAAATATGTAAATAGTACAAGAGATTCAACATATACTACTCAGGCTGTGACAAGAATTAAACATTTTATTAAAAATGTTAACTTGGTGTTGCTATTCTTAATTCTGTCGTGGAAAATAATGAGTTAAAATGGCTTCACTCACAGGACTTTGCCATTTAATTTGATACAACAATGCAATGTTTGTTTGCCTGCAATGTTCTTGAAGGAGAAGCAAAACCATTCGGTTTAAATACACGCAAACTGCCTGATAACAAAGGGTGAACTGGATGAACACAGCAGGCCAAGCAGCATCTCAGGAGCACAAAAGCTGACGCTTTGGGCCTAGACCCTTCATCAGAGATGGGGATGGGGTGAGGGTTCTGGAATAAATAGGGAGTGAGGGGAGGCGGATCGAAGATGGAGAGAAAAGAAGATAGGTGGAGAGGAGAGTATAGGTGGGGAGGTAGGGAGGGGATAGGTCAGTCCAGGGAAGACGGACAGGTCGAGGAGGCGGGATGAGGTTAGTAGGTAGGAAATGGAGGTGCGGCTTGAGGTGAGAGGAAGGGATGGGTGAGAGGAAGAACAGGTTAGGGAGGCGGGGACAAGCTGGGCTGGTTTTGTGATGCAGCGGGGGGAGGGGATGAGCTGGGGTGATTTTGGGATGCAGTGGGGGAGGGGGAGATTTTGAAGCTTGTGAAGTCCACATTGATACCACTGGGCTGCAGGGTTCCCAAGCGGAATATGAGTTGCTGTTCCTGCAACCTTCGGGTGGCATCATTGTGGCACTGCAGGAGGCCCATGATGGACATGTCATCTGAGGAATGGGAGGGGGAGTTAAAATGGTTGGTGACTGGGAGGTGCAGTTGTTTATTGCGAATCGAGCGGAGGTGTTCTGCAAAGCGGTCCCCAAGCCTCCCCTTGGTTTCCCCAATGTAGAGGAAGCCACACCGGGTGCAATGGATACAGTATACCACATTAGCAGATGTGCAAGTGAACATCTGCTTGATGTGGAAGGTCATCTTGGAGCCTGGGATGGGGATGAGGGAGGAGGTGTGGGGGCAAGTGTAGCACTTCCTGCGGTTGCAGGGGAAGGTGACGGGTGTGGTGGGGTTGGAGGGGAGTGTAGAGCGGACAAGGGAGTCCCGGAGAGTGTGGTCTCTCCGGAAGGCAGACAAGGGTGGGGATGGAAAAATGTCTTGAGTGGTGGGGTCGGATTGTAGAAGGCGGAAGTGTCGGAGGATGACGCGTTGTATCCGGAGGTTGTTGGTGTGGTACGTGAGGATGAGGGGGATTCTCTTAGGGCGGTTATTGCGGGGGTGGTGTGTGAGGGATGTGTTGTGGGAAATGCGGGAGACACAGTCGAGGGCATTCTTGACCACTGCGGGGGGGATGTTGTGGTTCTTGAAGAACGCAGACATCTGGGATGTGCGGGACTGGAATGCCTCATCCTGGGAGCAGATGCGGTGGAAGTGAAGGAATTGGGAATAGGGAATGCAATTTTTGCAGAAGGGTGGGTGGGTGGAGGTGTATTCTAGGTTGCTGTGGGAGTCGATGGGCTTGAAATGGACATCAGTTTCGAGCTGGTTGCCTGAGATGGAGACACAGAGGTCCAGGAAGGTGAGGGATGTGTTGGAGATGGCCCATGTGAACTTGAGGTTGGGGTGGAAGGTGTCGGTGAAGTGGATGAACTGTTTGAGCTCCTCTTGGGAGCAAGAGGCGGCGCCGATATAGTCATCAATGTAACAGAGGAAGAGGTGGGGTTCGGGGCCAGTGTACCAAGAGGCAGGTATAGCTTGGGCCATGTGGGTACCCATGGCCACCCCCTTTGTCTGTAGGAAGTGGGAGGAATCGAAAGAGAAATTGTTGAGGGTTAGGATGAGTTCGGCCAGGCGGATGAGGGTGTCCGTTGAGGGGGACTGGTTGGGCCTGTGGGACAGGAAGACGCTGAGGCCCAAAAGGCCATCTGCATGAGGAATGCAGTTGCATAGGGACTGGACGTCCATGGTGAAAATGAGATGTTGGGGGCCAGGGAATTGGAAGTTCTGGTGGAGGTTGAGGGCGTGGCTGGTGTCACAGATTTAGGTGGGGAGTTCCTGGACCAAAGGGGAAAAAATGGAGTCCAGATAGGTGATGAGCTCAGTGGGGCAGGAGCAGGCGGAGACAATGGGTCGACCAGGGCAGGCGGGTTTGTGGGTTTTGGGAAGGAGATAGAAACGGGCCGTGCGGGCTTGGGGAACAATGAGGTTGGAGGCTGTGGGTGGGAGGTCACCTGAGGTGATGAGGTCATGGAGATGATGGTTTGGTGCTCGGGGGTAGGGTCATGAGCAAGGGGGCAGTAGGAGGAGGTGTTGGAGAGTTGACGTTTGGCCTCGGCGATGTAGAGGTCAGTTCACCATACTACCACTGCGCCTCCCTTGTCTGCGGGTTTGATGGTGAAGTTGGGGTTGGAGCGGAGGGCTGCCTGTTCTGCAGGGGAGAGGTTGAAGTGGGTGAGAGGGGTGGAGAGGTTGAGGCGGTTAATGTTTCGATGGCTGTTGGAGATGAAGAAGTCGAGGAAGGGTAGGAGGCCTGGGGGTGGTGTCCAGGAGGAGGACTCGTGTTGGAGGCAGGTGAAGGGGTCAGTGGAGGGAGGGTTAGGTTCCTGGTGAAGGAAGTAAGCGTGGAGGCGAAGGCAGCGGAAAAACTGCTCTATATCCAAACGTGACTGGTATTTGTTGATGTGTGGGTGGAGGGGGACAAAGGTGAGCCCCGTGCTTAGGACTGACCGCTCATCCTCAGTCAGGGGGATGCCTGGGGGGATGGTGAAGATTTGGCAGGGCTCAGTGTGGCTGTCCTCTCTGGGGCTGCAGGCTTTGGAGGCTGTGGGCGGAGCGATGCAGGCGTCTGCTGTGGGTGGGATTCCATCAGCAACCTCCGGATACAACGCATCATCCTCCGACACTTCCGCCTTCTACAATCCAACCCCACCACGCAAGACTTTTTCCATTCCCACCCTCGTCTGCCTTCCGGAGAGACCGCTCTCTCCGTGACTCCCTTGTTCACTCCACACTGCCCTCCAACCCCACCACACCCGGCACCTTCCCCTGCAACCGCAGGAAGTGCTACACTTGCCCCCACACCTCCTCCCTCACCCCCATCCCAGGCCCCAAGATGACTTTCCATATTAAGCAGATGTTCACTTGCACATCTGCCAATGTGGTATACTGTATCCATTGCACCCGGTGTGGCTTCCTCTACATTGGGGAAACCAAGCGGAGGCTTGGGGGCCGCTTTGCAGAACACCTCCGCTCGATTCGCAATAAACAACTGCATCTCCCAGTCGCCAACCATTTTAACACCCCCTTCCATTCCTTAGACAACATATCCATCATGGGCCTCCTGCAGTGCCACAATGATGCCACCCGAAGGTTGCAGGAACAGCAACTCATATTCCGCTTGGGAACCCTGCAGCCCAGTGGTATCAGTGTGGACTTCTCCAGCTTCAAAATCTCCCCTTCCCCCACCGCATCCCAAAACCAGCCCAGCTCATCCCCTCCCCCCACTGCACCACACAACCAGCCCAGCTCATCCCCGCCTCCGTAACCTGTTCTTCCTCTCACCTATCCCCTCCTCCCACCTCAAGCTGCACCTCTATTTCCCACCTACTAACCTCATGTCGCCTCCTTGACCTGTCCGTCCTTCCCAGACTGACCTATCCCCTCCCCACCTCCCCACCTCCCCACCTATACTCTCCTCTCCACCTATCTTCTCCTCTACCCATCTTCAATCCGCCTCCCCCTCTCTCCCTATTTATTCCAGAACCCTCTCCCAATCCCCCTCTCTGATGAAGGATCTCGGCCTGAAACGTCAGCTTTTGTGCTCCTGAGATGCTGCTTGGCCTGCTGTGTTCATCCAGCTTCACACTTTGTTATCTTGGATTCTCCAGCATCTGCAGTTCATATTATCTCTGCAAACTGCCTGGCTGTTCAACTCAAGTACAAATGGTTGGAAACAAGATAGAAAAAGAGCTGACATTTAAGGCTGTCTCCTTTCATTTGGATACTTGGTCTGAATTTTTGCCTTTGAGGCAGAAATCTCGAGTTTGGCCATTTTGCGACATATTGAGCTACCCTACCAAAGAGACTTTGCACTCATTTTCAACTTGTAGAACTGGGGGGAGAGGATCCTGTTGGATTTGTGTTTGTACTTTCTGAAGCAAGGTAGAGACGGGAATAGAAATGGGTGAATGCAAGAGTGGGCAGATTAGTCGAGTCACATCTGTTCTCAAGCACATCAACCTAATACTGTAAATAAATGTGAAGCCCTTAAAACATCATCACTCTCACTGCTTGCATGCCGCATCGTACCCCCATACACTTATGTTTCCCTCACCCCCTCCCACCTTTACATACACTCTCCCACCCCCTTGTTCCCATACCCACTGACCCAATGTCCACTATTTACTATTAGAACCACATCATAATTTTGGGATTTGTTTGAGACAAAAAGCTGTTAAGACAAACAGTTATTCAAAACACATTTAAAAAAAGAATAGCACTAATGATTGGACATAAAGCTGTCAAGATAAACAAAGTTACATTTCATTAGATAACTGCACTAACAACCTCTGCTAAACTGAATGTGTTAATAGTGTTTAGAACTCAGCAAGCATTCAGAATGCATTTCTATTGAATGGCTGTGTCAACAATCCCAACTGATCCCACATTCATTAATGAGCTTTGAAATATAGCCAAAAATTCATAACGGGATTTTGTTGCACAGCTATAGAAATGATACATCGATTGAGAATACTTTGAAGTCATTGGAAGACTCTAGACATTCTTCCAAACTTTAAAACTGTAGGATAGATGCCAAAGCTATCATTCCATGAAAACATTAAAGTATGGGAACAGGCCAAGGAGCTCTTGCAAAACTGGACTCAATGGATATCAGGAGGCAAACTCTCTGCTGGTTGAAGCCAGGATGATGGCTGTGGTTGTTGGAGCTCAGTCATCTCGGCTCCAGGGCATCTCTCTAGTTTTCCTCAGGGCAGTGGCTGCTTCGTCAATGACCTCAACTCCACCTTAAATTCAGAAGTAGGAATATTTGTCAATGATTGCACAATATTCAGCACCATTCACGATTCCTCAGATACTAAAGCAGTCCATTTTCAAATGTAACAGATTTGGACAATATCTAATAGCTGATGAGTGGCAAGTAATGTTTGTGCCACACAAATGTCAGGCAATGACCATCTCCAGTAAAAGATAATCGAGACACTGGCCCTTGACTTTCAATGGTGTTACCATCACCATCAACATCCTTGGGGTACCATTGGCCAGAAACTCAACTGGACATGCCACATAAACACAGTGTTTATAAAAACAGGTCAGGGGCCAGGAATACTGTGGCAGGTAACTCACCGCCTGACTCCACAAAGCCTGTCCACCACCTACAAGGTAGCTCACACTAACATGTTAACCTCATTTCCTTGGAAAACCTGATTTCATCGAGAAAGTGTCCAAATAGTTCAATACTTCCTAGTTTTTCTCAACACAAAGCGGTGACTAGGTAAGACAGGCTGTAATTGGGAGGAAGCTTGGGCAATCAGAATTATTTAAGATGGGCAAGACTAGTAAGCTAATACGCGAGTATAGTTCGCAATTAGCATACTATGGAATAGGTGCACACTTAATATGGTTTTAAGAATAAAGAAGTCATATTGTAATGATCTCAGGCTTTGTTGAGATCACAGCTGGGGTTGTACCTGCAGTTGCAGAGATTTAGCTACATTTTTAACACTGAGAGAATTGAGGCACATGGGATGAGGGTAGGAAAGTAGATTGGAGAGGATCAGCCATGATCTTAACATATGTCCAAAGACTTCCTTGTAACTTTCTTATGCAAGACCCTATCTATCCAACTTACATGACGCAAAAATTGTCAATTCAGGTATCATTCACGAACATAAGCTACAGTCAGAGTAGTACAAATGAGTACACTTATTTTAATGTTCTTTAAAGTAACACGGTGATATTACTGATGTAATATGAAGGCCAAAACAAATGCTCTGTGGTCACAGCTTGAAATTCCACCAAAGCCATTGGTGAAATTTAAACTCATTTAACACATCTGGAATTGTCAGCCTTAGTAAATGATGAGTATTAAACCATCCTGTTTTATAAAATTCCATCTGGCTCACTGATCTCCTTCTGCCGTCCTTACCTGCTCTGTTTAACTGCTGTCTGTTGATGGCTGAGTACAGCACTTGGTCATATGAAACAGGGTTGAAAAGGAATGAAACTGGCTAAAACATCTGCCATTGACCTGGCACTGGAAGCATCCAAGGTGCAAATAACCCTTTCGATCCTGCAAAGTCCTTCTCACCTTCAAATTAGGGGCTAGTTGGGGGCTACTTCCAAAATTGGGGGAGCATTTCAAACCCAGTCAAACAACAAAGCAGCTTGAGAATAAATCATGCAGATCATGTCCCAGTCATCACCATCACCAACCCCAGATGTGGTGACACAATGGTATATCAGGGAGGGGATGGTGATGGAAAGATTTTCTTTGGGGACTCTTGAACATTGGTTCTAGACTTCATGACGTCCTGTGGCATCAGGACAAAAACAGGAAAGAAAACTTCTATCATCATTTGGCTAATGAATTGATATTTCGTATTGTGCGTCAACTGGAGGAAGGACTGAGATTGGCAAGGGCACAGAACATACTATATTTAGGAAGAGGGCTGGTATGATCATGCCACTACTGACTGAACTGGCTGGGTTCTAGTTAATGTAACTGCGAGATTGGGTCTGCAGCAGATGATGAAGAAAATAACAAGAGAGCCCTCATCCTCTATCTACCTGCTGCAGACATGTCCCTCCATAATTGTATTACATTGTAACAAATGCCAAATCCTTTGGAGACTAAGCCCTGCTCTCACATTGAGAATGGTGTCCATAATATATGGCATAATCACTGCTAACTGGGATAAGCCGTAATCAAATCTATCCACGAGGCACTGTGGGACATCAGCAGGAGAATCAAACTTCAACACAATCCACAACCTCACAGCATCATTCTCCCACTCTACCACTGCCATCAAGCCAAGGGATCAACCCTGGCTTAATGAAGACAAGCAACTCCAGGCACAAGTAAAAATGAGATGGCAACTTGGTAAAGTTACAGAACAAAATTACTTATAGAACATGGAATAAAAACAGAAGTTGCTGGAAAAGTTCAGGAGGTCTGGCAGCATCTGTGAAGAAAAGAATCAGAGATAACATATCGGGTCCAGTGATGGATCCAGGAGAGACAATGGCTTAGTGGCGTTATGACAGGGCTGTTAGTCCAGAGGCGTAGATAATGTTCTGGGTTCGAAAACCATCATGGCAGATGGTGGAATTTGAATCCATTAAATATCTGGAATTAAGAGTCTAATCATTGTGAATCCATTGTCGATTATCAAGAAAAACCCATCTAGTTCACTATTGTCCTTGAGGGAAGGAAACAGCCATCCTTACCTGGACTGGCCTACATGTGACTCCAGACACACAGCAATGTGGCTGATTCTTAATTGCCTTCTAGACAATTCGGGATGGACAATAAATGCTGCCTAGTCAGTAACACCCTCATCCAGAGAATGAATTCTTAAAAAATCCTTCCTCAGAATTGTCAATGACTTACTTTTCATCAAATGACCTACCTTTAACTTTTACCCTCGGTCAAAACATGGACAAAAGAGTTGAATTCCAGAGGTGAGTGGAGAGTGATAGCCCTTGTCATAAAGGCAGCATTCATGGAGCGTGGCATGAAGGAGCCTGAGAAAACTAACATCAGTGGGAGTCAGGGGAATGCTCTTTCTTTGGAGTTGTTCCTTGCACAAAGGAAGATGGTGTGATTGTTGGAAGTCACCTACCTCAGATCCAGGATATTTGTGCAGGAGTTCCTCAGGGTGTTACCTAGCCAACTTCAGCTCTTTCATCGATGACCTTCCCTCCATCATCAGGTCAGAAGTGGGGATGTTCACTGATGATGGCAAATGGGGCTAGTTTAGTTTGAGAAACTTGGCTGGCATGGGCAAGTTGGATCGAAGGGCCTGTTTCCATGGTGTGTGACTCTATGACTCTGTTAGTCACCAACCTTTCTTTCTGGTATTAGTCTAGGCTACAGATGTCAAGAGGGGAAAAATGCGTACACATTGTAGGGAGAAGATAAGCTCAGCCTTGACAAACAGTAAATGAATTTCTTACATATTACCAATGGTTAATTACCTCAAGTGTACATCATTATCTGCTGTGAGACATCTAGTGCAACTGAAGAGTAAGTTCATTTTATTGCGACTAACACATCCTCATAGTTTTAGCAACAAGGGAAAAGCCAAAGCAACATCAGAGGAGCAGGAAAGCCAATGTTTCAGGCCAAGACCCTTCTTCAGAAATCGGGGAGGGGAAGTGGGTTCCGAAATAAATACACTTTCCTGTTCCTCTGATGCTGCTTTGCCTGCTCTGTTCATTCAGCTCTACAGCTTATTATTTCAGATTCTCCAGCGTCTGCAGTTCTTACTATCTCAAAAACTGAAGCAGTTAGCTTTTCAAAGGAATAGTTCTTTAGATCCTGCTGAGCAGTGCCTGTTCCATGACGTCAATTAATCCTATTAGGTGGTAACTGTATTACAGAGCCCTTAAAGTCCATCCTTAAGTTTAGGGAGGGGATACTCCTCAACAATGTGATTCATTACTTGGATTGCATCATAGTCACAGTGTAAATCATTTTGGTGAGCCTGCTGATCTTTATTTTATACATTCATTGGGTGAGAGTGTCACTGACCAGCATTTACTGTCCATCCCTAATTGCCCAGAGGGCAGTTTAGAGTCAACCGCATTGCTCTGGGCCTGGGGTCACATGTAGCCCAGACTATGTAAAGATGGCAATTTCCTTCCCTGAAGGGCATTAGTGAACCAGGTGGGTTTTCCCCCAAAGATCGACAATGGATGCACGGTCATCATTAGGTTCTTAATTCCAGATATTTTACTGAACTCAAATTCCCCATCTGCTGTGGCAGATTCAAGCTCAGGTCCCTAGAACGTTATCTGGATAGACAGTCCAGCAATAATACCATTAGGCCAGTGCCTCCTGGTGGTTGCTTGTAGGTTTTCGTCAGCCTGGAAGCTGTTGGTGTAGGAAATCAAAGATAAACAATAAGGTCTACACTGAGAGTGACAAATGGTCATTGTTTTCTTCTGCCATTCCTCACCTCTTAGTCTTCCATTGCTCTTGGTTTCAGTAATTCTGGGACTGTTTGGGAGCTGTGTCCAGTCAGTCTATGGTCTGCGCCCCACAAGTGATCCCACCACACTGTGTACTGTCTCACACACACACACACACACACACAGATACATACACACATACACACGCACAGACACACACACACACACACACACAAAGCACACACATTTCTTTGGGGTGAATTTGCATTTCCAGATACATTTTATTTTGTTTGAAATACATACAGTTTATTGACAGTCAATGTGGTGTTTTATAAATTCCTACTTTAGAAATTAAACCAGTCTAACTCCAAACCAAAACATAAACTGATTCTAACCAAGGCCTCACACCTAACATGCATTGCCTGACCTAAAATGACATGTCTTCCTTACACTTATAAAACCTTTAGCTCTCTCAGGTCAGTGACTTCAAAAGAATTCAAGGATTTACATATACATATTAATCAATTAAAACCTCCTACTTGATTAAATATTTAATGGCATCTTAAGTTTGGTTTAGTACATCCTCAGCAGTGGTGTGACCCTTTGATCTTTCACTTGGAAATTCTGTGTCTGATACTAATGGTCTCACTAACGTCTGAAGAAGGAGTAAGACTGTAAGCTTGTGTTTTCAAATAAACCTGTTGGACTGTAACTTGGTGTTGTGTGATTTCTTATCTGTGCCTCTCATGATTTTATAGACCTTTACAAGGTCTCCGATGCTCCAGGGAAAATGCCGCAGCGTTTCCAGCCTCTCTTTATAACTCAAACTTTCTGATTAGATAGTGGTATAAAAATCTTTTCTGCACTCCCCCTAGTTTAATAACATCCTTTCTATAGCAGGGTGAACAGAAATGCACATGACATTCCAAGTGTCGCCTCACCAACTTCTTGTACAGCTGCAACAAAATGTTCCAACTCCTATACTCAGTCCTCTGACTAATGAAGGCAAGCATGCTGAAAGCCTTCTTCACATTCTGCCCACCTGTGATTTCGTTTTCAAGAAGCTGTGGACCTGTACCCCTAGATCACTGCTCGATAACAGTCACCAGGGCCCTACCATTGACGGTGTAAACCCTGCCCCGGTTTGGCCTACCAAAATTTAACATCTTGCATTTAAAGTAAATTCCATCTGCCATTCCTTGCCCAGTTGATCAAGATCTTGCTGTATTTCCAGATAACTTCCTTTACTCAGAACCAAAAGAACTGCGGATGCTGTAAATCAGGAATGAAAACAAAGTTGCTGGAAAAGCTCAGTGGGTCTGGCAGCATCTGTGGAGGAGAAAACAGAATTAATGTTTCGGGTCCGGTGACCCTTCCTCAGAACTGACCCACCACGTTAACTCTGTTTTCTCCTCCACAGATGCTACCAGACCTGCTGTGATTTTCCAGCAACTTTGTTTTTGTAACTTCCTTCACTATCCACTTTAACACCAAACTTAGTGTCATCTGCAAACTTACTATCCATATCTTCTACATTTTCATCCAAATCTTTTGCACAAGTGATAAGTAACAGCGGACCCAGCTCTAATCACTATGGCACACTGCAGGTCAGTGGCCTCCAGTTTGAAAAACAATCTTCTACCACCACATTCTATCTTCTGCCTTCAAGCCTATTTTGTATCGAATTGGCCAGAAATTTGTGCATCCCGTGAGATTTAACCTTACTCAGCAATCTGCCCAATTGCTTGTTTCCAGCTCAATGATAATGGTACCCATTGCAAGGGCTGCCAGTTCTACCACAACATGAGCAATTCAGCAGTGCCATTATTAGAGGTGACTACTGCTCAGACTGCAGGTTCAAGGAGATGGTACCTCAGTCATTGTGGTGTGGGAGGTAAATAGGCTTAGGAGACATTGCAGCCATGGAAACAGGCCACAGTAATCAAGGTAGGATGATTGTGAGGCAAAGCTGATGCTCTGTGGTTCAAGGAATACCCTTTGTGTTTCAATGAGTACTTGAAAAAAAGAGGAAGCCCATTGCCTCGGAGATACAACAGGAGGACTGCCAGCTTTAACTGGGGCATCTCTGCTCATGTGGTGGCAAGCCCTATTGCTGGTCATGGCTGAAAGTTTGCTTTCAATTAAAGTGGCTTCAATTAGCACTCAACAACCTACATACCTTCTAACTTCCCAGCCACTGGTAAAATGGCACAGCAACAGGAAACCATTGGGTATTCCAAACCCATTCCTGTTCCATTCTACCAACCTTCAACCTTCCAGCCAATGCGAAAGGGCTAGTAAAACACTGAGCATTTCATGGTAAAGGAAATATTTTGCATTATAAAATGAATGAAATAGAGTGGATCCCACATTGAAAGTCAGTACTGCAAATGCACACAAATTAATACGAAGGTTTAATTTCAATAATTGTATGACAAGCTTCATGCAAGATTTAAAACGATCATTAAAAGAAAAATAATGAGTGCTTTATAATTTCAGGAGCTGTAATGACACTACATGATTGTTCTTCATTATTGATTTCACCAGTCAATAAATTCCTCAGCTGTGTTATTGGGCCTGGGGTTCATTCGTGGCTTAGATTTATCTATACTACATTCTCTTTCATTTTAAAAATAATGGAAACCTGATAATTTTAACCTCAGGCTGGCACACTTAGAGTCATAGAGATGTGCAGCACAAAAACAGACCCTTTGGCCCTACTCGTTCTTACCGACCAGAAATCCTAAATTAATCTCGTCCCATTTACCAGCATTCAGCACATATCCCTCTAAACCCTTCCTGTTCATGTGCCCATCCAGATGCCTTTTAAATGTTGTATTTGTACCAGCCTCTAGCACTTCTTTTTGCACCTCATTCCATACGCACACCACCGTCTGCATGAAAATATTGCCCCTTAGGTCTCTTTTATATTTGTTCTCTCTCACCTTAAACCTATACCGTGTAGTTTGGACTCCCCATCCCAGGGAAAATAGCTCCATCCTATTCAGCTTCTCCTGATAACTCAAACCTTCGAACCCTGGCAAAATCTTTTCTGAATCCTTTCAAGTTTCACAACATCCTTCTTCTCACAGACTGACCAGAATTGCACACAGTATTCCAAAAGTGGCCTAACCAATGTCCCATACAGTCGCAACATAGCCTCCTAATTCCTATACTCAATGCACTGACCAATAAAGGCAAGCATACCAAATGCCTTCTTCACTGTCCTGTCTACCTGCGACTTTATTTTCAAGGTGCAACACCCTCCAGGACCTTATGTTTATAAGTCCTGCCCTGATTTGCCTTTCCAAAATACAGCACCTCACATTTATCTAAATTGAACTTCATCTTCCATGGCTTAGCCCATTGGCCATCTGATCCAAATCCCATTGTACTCTGAGGGCACCCTCTTTGCTGTCTTTATGGAAGAATTTGGAGCAGATGTATGCCTGTCACACTGTCAACTTGCATGTGACTTTCTGATCTGGCATCACAGAGGTCTTTTTTTTAAACTTCTGTCTGTTTCAGTAGTTTTCTGCACTTTTACACTGAAGTTTAGTCTTCGATCCATGAAATTTTCTTTGCGCTTTTTGATTACTCCTCAACATTACAGAAGGGCCCTTTTTAAATTTTCACTCTAGTTCAGAAATATTCCAGGAGCATGCACAAAGAATTCAAGTCAGTGGGCTCCACAAGAATTTTCAGACTTCTGTGAGTGGCCCTATTGTTCCGTTAAAATTCCAGATATACCTTCTACTTTCATCAGGCAAAATACTTTCCTGGGAGAAAGAAACTTAATAGCTTGGTGTGAGTCATAACTTGCTAGTTTCTGAACAAGGATTGGTTATTCATAATGTATAAGAGATGATTCATGAAATTAACTTGTGTGTGAACTCTTTCATCATACCTCCAATGCCTCCTTTTATAACTTCCTCCTGAAAACCCTTTGTCTTCAAAGCAGTTTTATGTCAACATTCTCCACTTCTTCACAGGATAACACTTAAGGTTGGAAATTCGTGGAGTGGAGCCTGACTACAGAGACTTCTAAAAATAACTGTCAGTATCTGGCTTTCAAAGTTCCACTCCAGTTTTGGCAGATCCAATATTTTCTGTTCGGGAGAAAGGAAAAGGCTGTGAATTGCATGGGCAGGAAATGCAAGCATAATATGGGTGAGTTCACGCAGATCTCCTTTATGCTGTTCTAAGGGTCTTGAAACAGCGTGAGAACCACAATTATATGGAGGAAGCATAAACAACTGTGAAGGGCAAGTAAAGGTTGATATATGTATCATTATCCAAGATTATTTAAGTTCCTAGTCCTTTAAAAAATGAAAAGAAAGCTGCAGCTTTCAGTTAGTAATTTAAAACAATCACCTCTGGAGTGCATTGATTGACAAGGCATCTGATGTACCTTAGAAAAATACATTAGCTGTCTGTTTATTAAGTTTCAATGGTTTTGTGTAGCTGGTGAATATACTTTGCTTGTTCTTACAATAGCTTGACCATTCCAATCTTGGGCAACTGTCTGTGTGGAGCTTACACATTCTCCCCCTATGTGCATCAGTTTCCTCCAAGTGCTGTGGTTTCCTCCCATGGTCCAAAGATATGCAAGTTAGGAGGATTGGCCATGGGAAATGTAGGGTTAGGGTGGCAGGATGGATTTGGGTGGGATACTCGTCAGTGGGCCAGTGTAGACTTGATGTGCTGAATGGCCTGTTTCCACACTGTGAGCATTCTATGATTCCATGGTTTGTAGAGATTGAACTTCTCGTAAAATTTCAGGAATAAAAGCTCTGTTCAATATCAAATTCACAGGACTGAGCTCTCTTTGGCATAGAAGTTCAATTTTTTTTACCTCAACATGCTTCCTGAGGTCTGTCTCAAATGACTACTACTAAAGAGGAGGCATGGGATGGTGTGGAGTATGATGGTGAATAGGGGTGACATAGGGAAATAAAGGGATATTGAGGTCGGTGGAGGATGAGGAATGGCGATTGGAGGGCCCAATGGTGTTTTATTCAACTGGGAAGAAGTCTTAGAACCTAGATGCGCCTTCACGGCAGCACACATCTTATTGAATAGATTCTCCTTCTCAAGGTACTGAACGTTCATTAGAATTGATAGCCTGAGAAACTGTCACACTGCCCAGTTACTAAAATAGGTGTATTGGCCTAGGGATCCCTGAAATGAACGTTGCCCATCTTATATACAATCCGTTAAAATCCATGACATATTGTTCCATGGAATGACTGACGTCGAAACAGTTTTTCTCAGTCTTTTCTATTTAAGACTCTCATGACTGTAAACAGCCTTATCCAATCTCCCCTTAACTTTGTACTCCAAGAAGAACAACCTCAACTTTACCAATCCAGCCATAACTGAAGTTCCTCATCTCTGGAATCATTTGGGTAAAAACTTTCCTGCACCCACTGAAACCTGAAGATCCTTCCTTAAATGCAGTGCCCAGGGTTGGACACAAATTTCCAGTTGTGAGCACATCAGTTTAAAGGTGCAAATTATACGTGTTTTTGCATTCTTTCTGTGGTTACTGAAGGCCATATTGCTGACTCATTGATTATCTTAAATTGGTTGTTAAATGATTCTTAGCATTTGCTGAATAATTCCAATACAGTTGTTTGTTCAGAGAATCACATCTAATAGAACCTGCAACATATATAAATGATGTCACACATGCACCACATTCGTCATTATGCCTGTCAGCAACATCCTTGGGATGTTGGAAAAACACTTCTGTTGCTTATAGATTGGAGCAAGATGAAATGACGAGTTATTTTATGACTAGAAGCAAATTACATTAATACATGAGTTCTATCGTCTTCCAACAGAAAGAGCATGCCAACACTATGCGCCCTTTTCAATTAAACAAGCCTTTGGGGCGTAACTGTTTCATCCAGCAAGGTTTTGACCAAAGTCAGCTACATTTTAAAAAACTTTGCAGAATAATCACTCCTAGGTGCAATGCAATGCAATGTCCCAACCAATCAGAATCTACTTACCAATTGATCAATAACTTTTTCTCGTGCAAAATAAATTATTATTCGCTTTCAAATTTGGTATTCTTGCATTTGTCCTGATGATTGCAAGAAGAAAAGCTTTGTCAGTGTTTCTCTTTACAGCAGTATACATGTCTCTATTCAACAATACCCAAGTTCTGCACTACTGAATCATAACTAAGAAGTTTCTTGATACTGAATTTATTATGTGCATCATGGGCGATAAAGATGTAAGCTCTCAGCATTAAGCCAGCTACAAGAAACTATAGGCTACCCATCAATATGTTGGACAAATGTCTGAACTTTAATGCTAACTAACCTAGGGTTGTGTATTGCGAGGCAGAGGTTCAATAATTCTAGTCAGCGAGCTCCAAAAATGTTTCCAGAAACTCTTACAGAATCAACTGACTTCCATGCACAAACTTCAGGCTTGCCATTTCAGCACAAGAAGATTTTTTT
Organism: Stegostoma tigrinum; assembly: GCF_030684315.1. Classification (NCBI taxonomy): domain Eukaryota; kingdom Metazoa; phylum Chordata; class Chondrichthyes; order Orectolobiformes; family Stegostomatidae; genus Stegostoma; species Stegostoma tigrinum. The sequence goes on along the minus strand of NC_081355.1, from coordinate 100,277,691 downwards.
TTGTCAAGGTCAAAGCTCTTAAAATTTTCCCTCAGTATTTTTAGTGGCTTATCGGTATCAGTTGTCAATTAATGATGAATGGAACTTGTCTGTGAATATTGCTGAGTAATTAAAGCAAATGTCAGGTGCACCCTCTTTAAACTTCCATGTGTTGCCTCTTCCTGCTCTTCCTTTAAGACCATTCTTAAAGACTCCCTCTTTGACCAAACTTTAGGTTAACCTTCCTAAAGTGTTATTCTTTGGTGCTGTGATTGACCCAGTGGCAATATTCCCATGTGAGACCATGTAGGAACAGACAACTATTTGCACTGCGTTACCAGTGGCAGTGAAAGTCATCATTGTCTTCAATTGTTCTGCACCTGCTTCAGAGTCCCAGGAAAGGGATTCTGAAGTTGATGTGAGGACACAGAAAATCTCCTTCATTAGATCTGAAGATACATAGGCACATGAAACAAGAGCTTGTTTTGGTATCAGGAGAGGCAGTTTCAGGTTTACTGCAGAACAAACTTTGGCACAGTGTCAGATGCATTTTGTACCATCAATAGTCCAAAATAATGTTCTTGTTTGTTGTAACAATGGTCCTTCTAGGTGCAACTCTCAATTCCGCTAATGCGATACAGCTAACAAATGTTGTGTCTTTTGTAGTAGACACAGTAAAGTTCACTGAACTGTAGAACAGCTCTTTTGAAAAGCAGCATGAAGTTTTGCATCACCAGCAAGCATATAGAACCAAGACCTTGTAGCTTCACACTTCTCAACAGCTAGCTGCTCTTTCTAAATTATTAGTAGAGGAATGTGTTTCACTACTTACATCACTATGTTGATTTCATCAAATATTTGTATCTGAGCTGATGATTAAAATGTGGACTGATGGGTGTTCCTGTGAGGCCTACTCATGTACTACTTTAAAAGTTTTCAAGAAGATTTGTAGCTCAGTTTTTGTGTGAGGTTGTAGACATGCTTTCCAGTCCAGTGAGCTTGGTTGCAAACTGTTCTTCACCCTGCAAGGTGACATCATCAGTGTACCTCCGATGAAGCATTGGTGACCTGTCCTGTTTGTTATTTATATCCCTCGGTTTGCTGGGGTGGTTGGTATTACTTTCTATTTGGTTTCTCAGTGGTTTGTATACAGGGCCTAATTCAATGTGTTTGTTGATGAAGTTCTGGATGGAATACCAGGCCTCCAGGAATTCCCTGACATGTCTCTGTTTGGCTTGTATGGTTTTTGATGTGTTATCCCAGTCATATTTGTATCCCTTGTTGTCCGTGTGTAGTGAGACCAGTGAGAGTCGGTCATGTGCCTTGGCGGCTAGTTGGTGTTTGTGTATCCGTATAGTGAATTTTCTTCCAGTTTGGCCTATGTGGTGTTTCTCGCAGCCCTTGCATGGTAATTTGTATATTATCCCAGTTTTGCTAGTTGTGGGTACGGGATCCCCTACGCTCATCAGTAGCTGTCATGGTGGGGTTGTAGGTTTGTGTCTATCTGATGTCAAGGGTTCTGAGTAATTTTGTGGTCATCTCTGAAATGCCCTTGATGTAAAGTAGGGTGATTAGTGAATCTGATCATGTTGTGTCTTTCTGTAATGGTCTGTCTCAGAGGTAATGGTGGATTATGCTTTTCGGGTATCCATTTGTTTTGAAGTGCTCCTGTTCTGCTTTACATAGTTCTGGGTGCTGCCGTCTGCTGTAGTCCATTTAAATAGTGTCCTGATGCCCATTTGTTGGTGTTAGGGTGGGTGCAAGTGTAACTGAGTATCTGGTCCATATTTGCGGTCTTTCTGTATACGCTAGTCTCGGGCTCCACATTGCTTTTGCGTTCTACCATTATGTCCAGGAAGGGTAATCAGTTGTTGTTGTCTTCTTCTTTCATGAATTTTATCCCAGTGAGGATGCTTATGTGTTGATGGGTTTCTTCAAGTTTTGTGCGCTGAATAATCACGAAGGTGTCATCTACATGTGGGTGGAGTGGCTAGTGTTGTAAATACTTAGTGGACAACACTACCCAATCCATCCTCTCATCCCAAGAATTCCTCAATGTCATCAAGGACTCCAGGATAGAAGAGGGCGAGATGATGATATCCTTTGACGTAACAGCACTATTTACATCCATAAACTTTGTCTTAGCTAAAGAAACAATCGGCTCACTGCTGGACGAATCAGGATGGCAGGCACCCCAGGACACTAACAGCATTAATCAGGACACCACTGTGAAACTCCTGGGTCTGTGCTTTACAACCCAGTTCACCTTCAATGATAGCAATAATCTCAATTACTAGAAGAGCATTCAAGAGGCCAATAACCTGCTTCTCTTTCCTATATTCTAAAAACAAGTCTGCACCTTTTGAAAGCAGGGTGCAACTCTAGGTGCTTTAAGACATTGTAGATGAAGGCATGGCCTGCAGGTAGAGTGAAGATTCTGTAATCAGGCAAAGATTGGGTTTCCAGGCTCTGTGGCAGCTCTTGAGGTCATGGTGCGTAAAGTGGACAGGAACATGGATGCCCTTTATTGACATGGCAGGGTTTAAGAGTGGTCAGGGAGATAGGAGAGATCAGGTGTCTCTTCAGAGAGCAACTAGAAAAGCTGTAGTGGAGCTGTTGGTTCCAAAGATCAATGTACACAATGTTATCCCAAGGACCTGAAAGCAGTGCAGGAAGAATGTTAAAGAGCTGACATGTTAAATGCTATGTGTACATTGTCACATACCATACACTTACAACTGAACCTCTGACCTCACAAAAGGACAAGGCTGAAGCATTTGCAATGATTTTCTGTTGGAAGTGCCATGTATGGCTTATTCATCTTTGTCTCCTGAGAGCCTCAGCATCATAGCTGCCAATCTTCAGCAATTCGATTCACTCTGCATGATGCCAAGAAATGTCTGAAGACATTGGATACTGAAAAGGTTACAGATCCTGGCAACATTCCAGCAATAATATTCCTGAAATTGAGGTTCAGAATTAGCTGAGCCTCTAGCCAGACTAATGTCAGCGACATTGACAAATGTATCAGAAATGAGGAAAATCTCTGATGTGGAAATAAGGAAAATCCTGTCCACAAAAGAAAGAGATATATCCAACTCAGCAGTCTTCACCTTATCGTTCTATTCAAGATCATCAGCAAAGTGGCAGGATGGGTCAGTGACAACACTATCAAGTTGCACTTGCTCAGCATTAACCTCACTGACTCAATTTGTGTTCTGCCAAAACCACTAGTTTTTGACCTCAGCAGGCCTTGGCCTTGGCCCAGCCATGGTCAAAGACCTAAACTCCACAGGTGAGATGACACTGATTGCTGTTCAATTACTGATCTTTCCTCCGTCTTAAAGTCAGAAGTGGAAATGATCGCTAATGATTGTGTAATGTTCTCCACTGCCTGCAGTCCTCAGATACCGGACCAGTCTACGTTTGTATGCAGTAAGGCGTGGAAAACATGTATGTGTCATATCTCAAACGTTGTGATACACAACAACTCAAACGTAGCACTCACAGGCATATCTTGGTGAATGCCTGCATTCTGTGCTGTTTGCTCTTCCTTCAAATCTTCCAGCAAACTAAAGAACGGCTGCTGGAGATAAGAGCAACTTTTTATAAATTCTGGCTCATGGCTTCCGTGTTGAGCTCTGTTGATGGTAATGTTGGACAAGTCAGATCTCAGAGTAAAGTCCTCGCTTCTCCTCTCCTCTCCACCACGCCACCACCATCCTCTCTCTCTCTGCTTCCCTGCCCCACCCCCACCGTTGCCTTCACATTGCCCTAAACAGGCTTTGCACAAAAATTTTTCAATTGAAAAATATGGCTGATTTCTTGGTGGTGAGTATAGATGGGGAAAGAAAGAAATACAGGTGATCTGGTGGTAGAAACAAGAACTCAGATACGTGTAAGAGCACTTCTGGATGAAATAAAAAACACTTGGAGTAAAATCTTACTTGATAGATCATGTTTTATTTTCCATTCAAACATATAGAAGACTCTTTCCAAAGTACTTTGTAAACAAAGAGCACAAAAGCTTCTGGGAAAGAAAACACAAACCATGATTCAGTAGACATGAGTTTTTTGGAATAATCTCATCACAAATATCAGAAAGAGTCATCACTTTTATCCCAGCATTTACTTTAAAGACACTCAAACCTTAATGAATGGAGACCCTTTCTTCAAGTTACAGCATCTGGCTCAGCTGGCCTGGCTTTAATTGTTTATTTCAGGCAAATTTCAGTGCATTTACTCTAAGCTGTTTTCTTCAGTTAGTATTTCTCCCCAAGACTCTTAAAACAAACTATTAGCTCAGAAGACTATTACTTAACATGACAATACCACACTTTCTCCGTCTGTTAATCTCTTTGACACAACCACAGTTTTCTGCTTCTGGAGCAATCTTTTCACTGACTTTTAAGCACCTCATGTTTTCTCCCAGCCTTGACTGTGGGGAGCACCTGTGTTGTTATGACCAAGTGCTACACAGGGATCTTCGAAATAAAAAAAATGCCCAAGGTGTTAGGGGCAAGGTACTGGCATGGATAGAGGATTAGCTGACTGGCAGAAAACAGAAAGTAGGGAATAAAGGGTTCTTTTTCAGGATGGCAGCCAGTGACTAGTGGAGGTCTGCAAGAGTTCAGTGTTGGGACGACAGCTGTTCACACTATACATTAACTATCTGGACAAAGGAACTGAAGGTATTGTTCCCTCTCACCCTAGTTATAATCTTTTCAAATCTCTTCTGTCAGGCAGCAATATAAAAGTTTAAACATATGCATCAACAGGTTTCTGTCCAGCTTCTTCCCTGCTGTTATTAGTCAGCTGAACGGACCTCTCAAATTTCAATCTAATGTTGATCTTGCTTTGTACATCTCCTCTGCAGTCGTCACTCTATATGCCTCACTCTGTTCAACTGCACTATGATCTATATGTTCTTGTATGTTATGATCTGCCTGTGACACACATAAAACAAACCTTTTCACTGTACTTAGGCACATGTGACAACAATAAATCAAGTCAAATCAAATCTAAGTTTGTAGGTGACACAAAGATTGGTGGAAGAGGAGGTAGTGTTAAGGAAGCAGCGAGGCTGCAGAAGGACTTGGACAGGCTGGGAGAATGGGAAAAGAAGTGGCAGATGGAATACAATGTGGGTAAGTATGAAGTTGTGCAATTTGGTAAGAAGAATACAGATGTAGACTGTGAGGGGGATGGGGTGAGGGTTCTGGAATAAATAGGGAGAGAGGGGGAGGCGGACCGAAGATGGAGAGAAAAGAAGATAGGTGGAGAGGAGAGTATCGGTGGGGAGGTAGGGAGGGGATAGGTCAGTCCAGGGAAGACGGACAGGTCAAGGAGGTGGGATGAGGTTAGTAGGTAGGAGATGGAGGTGCGGCTTGGGGTGGGAGGAAGGGATGGGTGAGAGGAAGAACAGGTTAGGGAGGCGGAGACAGGTTGGACTGGTTTTGGGATGCAGTGGGTGGAGGGGACGAACTGGGCTGGTTTTGGGATGCGGTGGGGGAAGGGGAGATTTTGAAGCTGGTGAAGTCCACATTGATACCATTGGGCTGCAGGGTTCCCAAGCGGAATATGAGTTGCTGTTCCTGCAACCTTCGGATGGTATCATTGTGGCACTGCAGGAGGCCCATGATGGACATGTCATCTAAAGAATGGGAGGGAGAGTGGAAATGGTTTGTGACTGGGAGGTGCAGTTGTTTATTGCGAACCGAGTAGAGGTGTTCTGCAAAGCGGTCCCCAAGCCTTCGCTTGGTTTCCCCAATGTAGAGGAAGCCACACCGGGTACAGTGGATGCAGTATACCACATTGGCAGATGTGCAGGTGAACCTCTGCTTAATGTGGAAAGTCATCTTGGGGCCTGGGATGGGGGTGAGGGAGGAGGTGTGGGGGCAAGTGTAGCATTTCCTGCGGTTGCAGGGGAAGGTGACGGGTGTGTTGGGGTTGGAGGGCAGTGTGGAGCGAACAAGGGAGTCACGGAGAGAGTGGTCTCTCCGGAAAGCAGACAGGGGTGGGGATTGAAAAATGTCTTGGGTGGTGGGGTCGGATTGTAGATGGCGGAAGTGTCGGGGGATGATGCGCTGTATCCAGAGGTTGGTGGGGTGGTGTGTGAGAACAAGGGGGATCCTCTTTGGGCGGTTGTGGCGGGGGCGGGGTGTGAGGGATGTATTGCGGGAAATGCGGGAGACGCGGTCAAGGGCGTTCTCGACCACTGTGGGGGGAAAGTTGCGGTCCTTGAAGAACTTGGACATCTGGGATGTGCGGGAGTGGAATGCCTCATCATGAGAGCAGATGCGGCGGAGGCGGAGGAAGTGGGAACAGGGGATGGAATTTTTGCAGGAGGGTGGGTGGGAGGAGGTGTATTCGAGGTAGCTGTGGGAGCCCACCGACTCCCACTGCTAGTCGGTGGGCTCCCACAGCTACCTAGAATACACCTCCTCCCACCCACCCTCCTGCAAAAATTCCATCCCCTGTTCCCATTTCCTCCGCCTCCGCCGCATCTGCTCTCATGATGAGGCATTCCACTCCCGCACATCCCAGATGTCCAAGTTCTTCAAGGACCGCAACTTTCCCCCCACAGTGGTCGAGAATGCCCTTGACCGCGCCTCCCGCATTTCCCGCAACACATCCCTCACACCCCGCCCCCGCCACAACCGCCCAAAGAGGATCCCCCTTGTTCTCACACACCACCCCACCAACCCCACCTGATTCTTTTAGAGACAGGAGGAACTGCAGATGCTGGAGAATCTGAGATAACAAGGTGTAGAGCCAGATGAACACAGCAGGCCAGGCACTAACCAAGGAGCAGGATGGCTGATGTTTCGGATCTGGACCCTTCTTCAGAAATTCATGTTCTGAAGAAGGGTCCCGACCCAAAAAATGAGCTTTCCTGCTCTCCGATGCTGCCTGGCCTGCTGTGTTCATCCAGCTCTACACCTTGTTATCTCTGGTTCTTTTAGGGTCTGATCAAAATGATTACAAGAAGACATGTACATGGATACAAAGCAAATGTATTAGCTTCATCTACTTTGGTTATGTTGGAACTACATGCAAACTAATGAGTAGATTTATGTGTTTAAATTACTTCAGACATTTTCAGCATGTCCAGTAATGAGTTTCCCTACCTTCTGCTCATCAGGGACCCCTTGTGGCAGCTGGTCTGGAGAACTCGAGTTTTCCTGGCACCACCTACGAATTCCCCATCAAAGGGTGAAGCCCCATATGAAATAGTGTGTACTTTCAGACGTGTCTGAGAATGGTTTCACTGCCTTTTGCCATTAGGAACCCTGCTTTACAATGGCCATCTGAACAACTTAGCTTCCTGGCACCTTTCGCAATCAGCCCAATGAGTGCAGCAGTGTTCCTAATATTGATACTAATCTGATCACCATTTCAGAGTGCCTCCACTACTTTCCCAGATATTCCACTGTGCAGAAAACATTGCTAGGTGGCCCTATGCTAAGAGCTCCGACAGACAATTCAGTGTCATGTTGTTTCCTCTCAGTCGTGGCAGGCCTGTTTTCCACATACTTGTCTGCTTTATTTCAATTGCACGTTGTCACATTAAATTAACCCTTAATAATCTGGTTTAAAGATACAATGTTTTAATCCTAACACTACACTTGCTTTTGAAGAATTATCATTGGACTACGCCACTAGATTACCAGGAATCAACTGTATCACAGTGCTGCAATTATAGGGCCTAGGTTGTATTTTAAAAATCATTATACAGCTATTTAAAGGCAATAATATAGAGTAACTAAGCACTATTTCAAGATGTACTTATAAAAACAAGTTACAGAAATGCATAAAAATTGTATCAGAACTTGATTCCAAAGCAATACTTCAAAAAAAAGTGACAGCTTCTCCTTGAAGCTCTTTAAGTTATAAAGCAAAGGCAATTTAGGACATGAGTTTCTTAGCCTAAAGCTGCTTTACATCATAATGAGTCTCTGAAGAGAATATAAAATGACTTCAAGTTTGTTCTGTAATCAACAAAGTCATGAAATTTAACAGTGGATCTCCTCTCACATTGTAATATCATGAATGTTTCAATTTTGGCCTGAGCCCATGTGCCAAATGCTATTTGACAGCAAAAGTGCAGGTGCAGAGAAAGATGATATGAGTTTGATATTGACAATTTGAAAATTCAGACTGACAAAGCTGATAGGAAAAAGGACAAACCATTATTTTGGCGAAGTCATGTGCATGCCCCACATCCATCTCGCTGTTCTAGGAGGTATGAAGAATTTTGCATGCCTGACATGATGAACGTTTGCAACATCTTGCATGGGATGCATACTTCACTCCAAAAGGACCTAAGTGTTAATAGGTTAAGGGCCATGGTCATATTCACAACCACTAGCAGCGTTGGCCTTGCCCTCCTCTGAGCCTACAGGTCAGTTAGCAAGAGGTGGAAGCTTTGTTTGAGATCTCCCTTCATTGGGAAATATAATAACAAATAGTCAGCATGGAATTCCATAGGAAAAATCTCAGTTGACCAATCATATTGAAATTTTTTCAATGGTTAACAGAGAGAGTAGACAATAATAATGTAGTAGATGTAATTCATCTGGATTTTCAAAAGGTATTTCAATAACTTGTCCCAAAAAGGAATAATGAACAAGGGAAAAGAAGGTGGTGTCCAGGAACAAAGTGACAGAATGAATTTTTACCTTTCCTCAAGGTAGATAGCTGAGCCTGGGAATAAAGTGCAGATATTCAAAGCAACAGAAGGTGAGAAATTGTGCTCTACAAAGATCTCCATTAGGACTACAACTGCTCAAGGGGGTGATTTAGATTTTGGAATCAGAAACACAATCTCTCATTTGCAAATGGCACCAAATGGTGCCGAAGGGAGACTGTCAATATTGAGGAGGATTGCAACATTAATAAACTTGCAGAATGGACTTATGGATTGGCATTCATCAATGACATACTCCGCAGAACTTTGCCAAGTTTTTTAGACAGTATGTTCCAAATCTACAACTACTATCATTGTAAAAGTCAAGGACAGCAAATAATTCAGAACATCAACAACTGCAAGGTTCCCTCAAAGTCAATCCTGGGCTGACTTGGAAATATATCAACATTCCTTCATTGCTACTGAGTCAAAATTCTCGGAAATCCCCCGCTAACAGCATTATGGATGTGCTTACAATAAATGGACCTCAGCAATTCAAGTAGGTAGCTCAACATCACTTTCCTAAGGGCAACTAGGCTTGAGAGATAACTGATGGAGCAGCCAATGACACCTACGTCCTATTAGTGAATTTCAAAAATGATGATCAGTACAGATAGTTATGAAATCATGTATTTCGGCGTGAAGAACAGTAAGAGTAACTAATTGCAGAGAAAGATAAGTATCATAGAGAAACAAGACATCTCAGATTACAAATATGACAGTTCCTAAAAGTTAAATCAAAGGTTATGAAAGCTGTTGAAAAAAAGCAAACCTGACATTCGGATTTATATCCAGAGTAATGGAATTGAAAGATGGGAAGTTCTGGTAAACCTCTATTGAACCACAATTAGACTATACTTAGAGTGTGGTGCAGTTCTGGTCACAACAGCATAACAGGAATGTCAAGGCATCAGACAGGGCGCAAAAAACTGCGCAAGACTAATACTGAAAATTGAGGATATATACATCAGAAAAGGGTTTATAGACTGGGTCTCTTATCTCATAAACAAAGAAGACTGAGAGATGGCCTATGGAGGTCTTTACAATTTTGAAAGGTTTTGACATGGTGGGCACATAAATAATATTTCCTCTTACATGGAAGAGAATAGTTATAAGCTATCTTGCAATCCACTGACTCCAATGTTGCTATGTGTAACATCCAATTGGAAATTCAGAAGAAACTTTTTTCTCCAAGCTACAACCCATTCTGGCTTAGAAATATATAGTAATTTCTTCACTGTCACATGGTCCAAAAACTGGAAATCGCTTCCGAACAGCACCGTAGCTTTAACTACACCAAGTGCATTCAAGTGGTTTCAGAAAGCAGCTCATCACTACATTATCAAGGACAGTTAGGGATAGTCAATAAATGTTGGCCTTGCAGTGAAATGCATTCCATGAGAGAAAAAAAGTACGAAGAAATCACTAACTATGTGTTTAACACGTTCCAATTTGGTATCTGCCTGACGCACAGTATTAATTTATTTTCTGGCCAACTCTGCATGTATTGTTTCATGGTCAGCTTAAAAATCTCGTTTTCTAGCTTTTTGTATAAAATTTCAGTTATTTGTTCTGTCCTGTGCATTTATTTCATCCTCCTTCCCTTTGAAAGTGGTAACATGACATAATATTGTACTTTGATTTAGACTTTAATTGCCAAATCATTTTAAGATATGGTTGTGGAAAAAAGTGAATAGCAACAATAGTAGAATATATGTTTTCACAGACATAAGATATCTGAGTTTCTTGCATATTATGAAATTATAATTTTGTTTTTCTGTGCTTGCTCTATTTGTCATTCATTTTAAAATTAACAAAGTTAGTCAAGAGTTTCACATAACTGTCTTCCGAATTGGAATGCAAACTATCTTCAACCATTCTTTACAAGCTGTTGTGAAATGAACAGAGATTTCTCCAAAATAGCAAGTGAGGCATTGTGGAATCAAATCAGAAAATCTGGAAGTACACAACTCTTTTGGCAGCATCTGTGAAGTCCACGTGCAGCAAACTCACATCACATAGATGGAAAATGAGGTAGGCCGGTGACAGATGTGGAATTCTGCCCCATTCTCATCACTGGGGACTTTGAATGGCATAGGGATAGGCAGGTCATGAGCCCATGTACAACAATTCGACTTTGCCAATGCTGTTGCAGGAATAGAGACTTTTAGACTTCCTGCAATGCTGAGGAAGTCAGTTGGTTCCTGAAGGAGGCATGAGTCACATTCGCTCAGAAGTGTCATGAACCTTGGGAGATGCTTAGTATGGAGTTGACAAAGTTTTGACAAGTAGGCTCAAGTTGTCTTAATGTGTCATAATTTAATACAATGTAAGTTAGTTCTTTTTTATTGCAATGGCTGATGATATAATTTCATCATGAAATAATACTGACCAGTAAATTCACCAGCATTATGAAAAATTTTTTCAGATATATGAGCGTTACTATCCAAATGCTTTTTGGCTTTGGATAATAGTGAAATGTGGCCTTGATGTCAAATTCTTTTGTCCATGTTTGAATCAAGGCTACAATAAGGTTGGGAGCTGAGTGGCCCTGACAGGCCCCAATAACTGAGCATAACTGAGCAGGTTATTGATGAATAAGGGGGCTGCTTGATTGTTATACTTTATTGCTGATCAAGAGCAGACTGATGAGGTGGTAATTGGATTTATTTTGCTTTTTGTGGCGAGGACGCACCTGGGTAATTTCTGCATTGTCGGGTAGATGCCAGTGTTATATCACTATTGGGACAGTTTGCCTTGGGTAGTGGCGAATTTTGGAGCACAATTCTTTCGGACTATTGTCAGAATGTCGTCTTGGCCCACAGCCCTTGCAGTTTCCGGTACATTCAACCATTTCTTGATATCATGCGGAATGAATTGAATTGCTGAAGGCTGGTATCTGAATTGCTGGGGACCACTGGAGAAGGCCAAGTTGAATCATTCACTCGTCCCTTCTGGCTGAAGATTGCTATGAAAACTACATCCTTATCTTTTGCAGTGAGGTATCGGGCTCTTCTGTGTTTGAGTATGGGGGTATTTATGGAGCTTCCTGCTCCAGTAATTTGATTAATTGTCCACCACCAGTCATGCATGGATATGTCAGGATTTCAGGGCTTAAATCTTATCCAATATAAAAACCGAAAGAACTGTGGATGCTGTAAATCATGAACAAAAACAAAGTTGCTGGAAAAGCTCAGCAGGTCTGGCAGCATCTGTGAAGGGAAAAAATAGAGTTAACATGTCTGGTCTGGTGACCCGAGGAAGGGTCTTAAATCTTAAATTAAATCTTAAATTCTTAAATCCAGAGCACTTCATGGATGCCCTAGATCTGTTCATGGCTAGATCTGCCGAGATTGGCTAGGTTTGTCCAAAGTCCGTCCCATTTAGCACCATACATTTGTGGGAGGTAAGGGTCACCACTAGTGTCCCTGCTAACTACATCTGCGGGAAGTGCACCCAACTCCAGCTCCTTGAAAACCACGTTAGGGAACTGGAGCTGGAGCTGGATGAACTTCAGATCATTCAGGAGGCAGAGGGGGTTATTGAGAGGAGTTACAGGGAGGTAGTCAATCCTCAGGTACAAGAAAAAGGCAGATGGGTTACAGTCAGGGGATGGAAAGGGAAATGGCAGGCAGTGCAGGGATCCCCTGTGGCCATTCCCCTCAACAATAAGTGTACCGTTTTGGATACTGTTGGGGGGGATGACTTACCAGAGGAAAGCAGTGGGGCACAGGTCTCTGGCACAGAGTCTGTCCCTGCTGTTCAGAAGGGAAGGGGGAAGAGGAGCAGAGCATTAGTCATTGGGGACTCCATAGTTAGGGGGACAGATAGGAGGTTCTGTGGGGACGAGAGAGACTCACGGTTGGTGTGTTGCCTCCCAGGTGCCAGGGTACGTGATGTCTCTGATCGTGTTTTTGGGATCCTTAAGGGGGAGGGGGAGCAGCCCCAAGTCGTGGTCCACATTGGCACCAATGACATAGGTAGGAAGAGAGATGGGGATTTAAGGCAGAAATTCAAGGAGCTAGGATGGAAGCTGAGAGCTAGGATGAACAGAGTTGTTGTCTCTGGTTTGTTGCCCATGCCACGTGCCAGTGAGGCGAGGAATAGGGAGAGAGAGGAGTTGAACGCGTGGCTACAGGGATGGTGCAGGAGGGAGGGTTTTGGATTCTTGGATAATTGGGGCTCTTTCTGGGGTAGGTGGGACCTCTACAAGCAAGATGGTCTCCACCTGAACCAGAGGGGTACCAATATCCTGGGGGGGGGGGAAATTTGCGAAGGCTATTCAGGTGGGTTTAAACTAATTCAGCAGGGGGATGGGAACCAAAATTGTAGTTCCAGTATAGAAAAGGTTGAGAGTAGGGTGGCCAAAAATAAAGTTTCAGGGATGCAAGATGGAACCGGCAAGCTACAAGTTGGTTTGAAGTGTGTCTACTTCAATGCCAGGAGCGTCCGGAATAAGGTGGGTGAACTTGCAGCATGGGTTAGTACCTGGGACTTTGATGTTGTGGCCATTTCAGAGACATGGATAGAGCAGGGACAGGAATGGTTGTTGCAGGTTCCAGGGCTTAGATGTTTCAGTAAGAACAGAGAAGATGGTAAAAGGGGTGGAGGTGTGACATTGTTGGTCAAGGACAGTATTACAGTTGCAGAAAGGATGTTTGGGGACTCGTCAACTGAGGTAGTATGGGCTGAGGTTAGAAACAGGAAAGGAGAGGTCACCCTGTTGGGGGTTTTCTATAGGCCTCCGAATATTTCCAGAGATGTAGAGGAAAGGATAGCAAAGATGATTCTCGATAGGAGTGAGACAGACAGGGTAGTTGTCATTAGGGGCCCTCAACATTCCAAATAATGACTGGGAACACTATAGGTCGAGTACTATAGATGGGTCAGTTTTTGTCCAGTGTGTGCAGGAGGGCTTCCTGACACAGTATGTAGATCGGCCAACAAGGGGCGAAGCCACATGAGATTTGGTACTGGGTAATGAGCCCGGTCAGGTGTTAGATTTGGAAGTAGGTGAGCACTTTGGTGATAGCGATCACAATTCTGTTATGTTTACTTTAGAGATGGAAAGTGATAGGTGTATACCACTGGGCAAGAGTTATAGCTGACGGAAAGGAAATTACGATGAGATCAGGCAAGATTTAGGGAGCATAGGATGGGGAAGGAAACTGCAGGGGATGGGCACATTAGAAATGTGGAGCTTATTCAAGGGAAAGCTCCTGTGTGTCCGAGATAAGTATGTACCTGTCAGACAGGGAGGAAGCTGCAGAGCGTGGGAGACATGGTTTACGAAGGAGGTGGAATCTCTGGTCAAGATGAAGAAAAAGGCCTATGTTAGGATGAGATGTGAAGGCTCAGTTAAGGTGCTTAAGGGCTACGAGGTAGCCAGGAAAGACCTAAAGAGAGAGCTCAGAAGAGCCAGGAGGAGACATGAGAAGTTGTTGGCGGATAGGATCAGGGTAAACCCGAAGGCTTTCTATCGGTATTTAAGGAATAAAAGAATGACGAAAGTAAGATTAGGGCCAATCAAGGATAATAGTGGTAAGTTGTGTGTGGTGTCAGATGAGATAGGGGAAGCACTAAATGAATATTTTTCAACAGTATTCACTCTAGAAAACGACAATGTTGTTGAGGAGAATACTGAGATACAGGCTACTAGACTAGGTGGGATTGAGGTTCACAAGGAAGAGGTATTAGAAATCCTACAGAGGGTGAGGATAGATAAGTCCCCTGGGCTAGTTGGGATTTATCCTAGGATCCTCTGGGAAGCCAGGGAGGAGATTGCCAAGCCTTTGGCATTGATCTTTGACTCGTCCTTGTCTACAGGTGTAGTGCCAGATGACTGAAGGATAACAAATGTGGTTCCTCTGTTCAAGAAGGGGAGTAGAGACAACCCTGGTAATTATAGACCAGTGAGCCTTACCTTAGTTGTTGGTAAAGTGTTGGAAAAGGTTATAAGAGATAGGATTTATAATCATCTGGAAAAGAATAAATTGATTAGGGATAGTCAGCATGGTTTTGTGAAGGGAAGGTCGTGCCTCACAAACCTTATTGAGTTCTTTGAGAAGGTGACCACACAGGTAGATGAGAGTAACCCGGTTGATGTGGTGTATATGGATTTCAGCAAGGCGTTCGATAAGGTTCCCCACAGTAGGCTATTGTACAAAATGCGGAGGAATGGAATTGTGGGAGATGTAGCAGTTTGGATTGGAAATTGGCTTGCTGAAAGACGACAGAGGGTGGTAGTTGATGGGAAATGTTCATCCTGGAGACCAGTTACTAGTGGTGTACCGCAAGGGTCAGTGTTGGGTCCACTGCTGTTTGTCATTTTCATAAATGACCTGGATGAGGGCATAGAAGGATGGTTTAGTAAATTTGCAGACGACACTAAGGTCGGTGGAGTTGTGGATAGTGACAAAGGATGCTGTAGGTTGCAGAGAGACGTAGATAAGCTGCAGAGCTGGGCTGAGAGGTGACAAATGGAGTTTAATGCAGACAAGTGTGAGGTGATGCACTTTGGTAGGAGTAACCGGAAGGCAAAGTACTGGGCTAATGGGAAGATTCTTGGTAGTGTAGATGAGCAGAAAGATCTTGGTGTCCATGTACACAGATCCTTGAAAGTTGCCACCCAGGTTGACAGGGCTGTTAAGAAGGCATACAGTGTTTTAGCTTTTTTTATTTGAGGGATCGAGTTCTGGAACCAAGAGGTTATGCTGCAGCTGTACAAAACTCTGGTGCGGCTGCACTTGGAGTATTGCGTACAGTTCTGGTCACTGCATTATAAGAAGGATGTGGAAGCTTTGGAAAGGGTGCAGAGGAGATTTACTAGGATGTTGCCTGGTATGGAAGGAAGGTCTTACGAGGAAAGGCTGAGGGACTTGAGGCTGTTTTCATTGGAGAGAAGAAGGTTGAGAGGTGACTTAATTGCGACATATAAAATAATCAGAGGGTTAGATAGAGTAGATAGGGAGAGCCTTTTTCCTAGGATGGTGACGGCGAGCACGAGGGGGCATAGCTTTAAATTGAGGGGTGAAAGATATAGGACAGATGTCAGAGGTAGTTTCTTTACTCAGAGTGTAGTAAGGGAATGGAACGCTTTGCCTGCAACGGTATTAGATTCGCTAACTTTAAGTACATGTAAGTTGTCATTGGATAAGCATATGGACGTACATGGAATAGTGTAGGTTAGATGGGCTTGAGATCGGTATGACAGGTCAGCACAACATTGAGGGCCGAAGGGCCTGTACTGTGCTGTAATGTTCTATATTCTATACAACATGACAGAGTTTACTGTCGATGTGAAACAGGGCTTCACCTCCAGAAGGATCGTGCAGTGGTCACTCTTATCAATTCGGTCATAGATAGATGCATGTACAGTTGGTAAATTGGTAAGGATGACATCAAGTATGTTATTCTCTCTTGCTGATTCTCTCATCACCTGCCGCAGACTCAGTCTGGCAGCTCTGTCCTTTAGGACCTGACTAGCTTGATCAGTAGTACTGCTGCCAAGCCACTCCTGGTGGTGGACACTGAAATTCCCCACTCAGAGCACATTGCCTCCTCCTTAAATTGGAGGCTTTGAGGGTTTTCCTGAAAATAAGCAAAGAAGCTACTCAGGATAAGTTAGACTATGGAATATGTAGTGTACCTCCTGAGGGACTGTTCAACTGACCCCATCTATACATATCTCTCACACCCTCAGTTACACATACCTCAGACTACTTACACCACCGTCTTGTCCAAAACCCTGCCCTGGCATCCCTTAGGACTCCCAACCCTTCTGCATCCTCTTACCCAACCCACGTTCATGCCCCACTGTCACTGAACCCATTGCAACCTCCTTGCTGGCCCCTCCCCTCCTGACCATGAAACCTTTAGGCTGAGCCTGATGTCTCACAAGAGATGTTAATGCACTTTCAATGTCATGTAATTAACTATTAAATAATATCTAATAAATCTCATACCTTTCATCAAGATTAACTCTAATTTCTGCCTAGGATGTTATATGTGGTGTGTGTTCTGCCTCCAGCAGAGTATCTCTTTCTGATACAATATGCTTCGATGTTTCCTGGTAACTCAAGAAACTAGAATGTGTGTAACATAGTTCTGGAAGATTCAAAATAATTTTATTGCAGCGCACAGATATGTACATATGTTGGAGTCACATGTGATTTCATGTCTAGGCTGACATTGAGCTATTCAGTCATGAGCAGTATACCATGCTTCTTTCAGTGCATCATTCTCTAAGTGACCCAAATTAAGATGGAGTCTGAGACCATGAAATCTTCAGGTCACATGTTATGATTTTGTGATGATATCATGAGCATGCCTCTTAAAGATATATTGACTGTGAGACATAACACAAAAGCCAAGTGTCATCTTTCTCCACATATTGTTAGCAGCCTAGATATTACTAGCTCCTGTGCTGTACTCTTCTATGTACTAGTATTATATCTCTGTTAAACAATCTCTATCACATGCAGCCTCATCGTACTTACTAGAGAAAATTTCAGTTCATCCATTGATAGGCGTTAGATCAATCTGGCAACTCAGAGGTCCTGGAGAATATGGGGAGTGGAGAGGTTGATTTTGGGGTGATATGGACATTTGTTGTGGCGTAATGCAATTTGTGGTGAGGTAGAACTAGATGTTGTCAATGTAAAGTGATATTATTTCAAATGGCATTGCTGAGAAATAACGTATCAATTGCATGATGTGATAATGGGCCGATATTTCCTTAGACATATTGTCACCAAAGCAGCATAATTTGTCAGACTTGTTGCCCCATTTACAAGTTAAAAAGCTCATTCTTTTCCCTGTTTTGATGTACCTCTGCAAAAATAATCACAGCTATCTTTCAAGGAAAGCTCTTGATATGAATATTGACTTCCTTGGTTTTTCAGAGCACTTTTCCTTCATTGCAGTGGAGGACAGACACACAAATTGGAAACAACAATGTCTTTTCTGTTGTGCTTATTCTGTCAATAATTAAAGAGATAATACTGGGTGCTCCCTGAACTCCAAAATGTGGTGTTGTTCATTATAGCCACAATGGAAGCAGCCTTAGCTACTGTTGGGAATTCTATTCAGTGTTTGCACAGGTGACTATTGCTCGAATCTCCTCTTGCAGTTAAGAGAGTAAACACTGTAGAAAATCACACAAATCCAATTCCCAAAATGTTTTAAAATCACACACTTTTGCTGTTTCAGAGAAGAGAAAGAACATTACTCCAACACAACATCTTAAATTTGATATGAAGAAGACTGAATGAAGGAGATTATGCTAATACTTTCATCCTATTTTACTTCAGGTGGACTGCCAAGCATCATATCTCCTATGTTTACATTCTGCACAATAATTTAAGCTTTTGTATAGCTTGTGAAACCTCTTATCAATTTAATTTCATGCTGTAAGTTTGTAATACTTGCTACAGGCTGTCTTTGTACAAATGAAGAGTGATTTGGTACAGTAAGATTCTAATCCAACAAGTGTCTTTATACAGAGATAATGGGAACTGCAGATGCTGGAGAATTCCAAGATAATAAAATGTGAGGCTGGATGAACACAGCAGGCCAAGCAGCATCTCAGGAGCACAAAAGCTGACGTTTCGGGCCTGGACCCTTCATCAGAGACCAGGCCCGAAACATCAGCTTTTGTGCTCCTGAGATGCTGCTTGGCCTGCTGTGTTCATCCAGCCTCACATTTTAGTGTCTTTATACAATTCAGTACTGGTGAAGTATTAATAGTGCCAATTCTTACCACAGACATCATTACTGTGTTAGCCAGGATTAAATGACTGACTTGCTATTAACAGGTACTCAAGATCAAAGATCTTAAATGAGGTTAATATTCTTCTGACAGTGATACTGGAATTAAAATTTGATGGCAGCTTCTTATGTACTGAATCTCAAGTAGATTTTGGTATATTAAATAATATTTTAATTGTGTGATGACTGAACATTATGGATGAAATCATGTCTATCTATAATGTCAAATTAAAGTGCTGATCCTCAAATAAAATACAGCCCAAAATTAGATTAAAAATCAGGCATGGTGGCATTTTTGTGACTCCAAGATTTGGGAAGTAATGACACAGCAATAGTGAAAGAAAGTTCTGAGCCAGAACAATGTGTGGCTTGAAAAGAAACCTATTGTAAGTGGTATACTGCAAGTGAATTCTTCCATGTGCATCTGAGATAATGGGAACTGCAGATGCTGGAGAATCTGAGATAACAAAGTGTGGAACTGGATGAACAGAGCAGGCCAAGCAGTTAGGTGCTCCTAAGATGCTGTGTTCATCCAGCTCCACACTTTGTTATCTCTTCCATGTGCATGTTGCCTTTATCCATCCAGGAAGTAAAGGTCATAAGTTTGGAAGGTGCTGTTGAAGTAGTCTTGGTTATTTGTTATAGTGCGTCTGGTATGTGATACACATATCTACCTTTGTGGCTCAGTGATGGAGTAAGTGAATGCTTACAATGCTGGATTAGGTGTCAATTAATTAGGTGGCTTTTGTCCTGGATGATTTAGAGTACGGTGGGAGTTGCACTCATCCAGCCATGTGGACGGTTGTCCATCACACACCTGACCTGTGCCTTGTGGTTGATAGACTGGGTCTGGGAATCAGAAGATGAATTATTCGCTGCTACAATTCCACTCGCTCACTTGCTTTTGTAGCCACATTATTAAATGGCTGGTTGAAACAGTTTTTGGTCAATGGGACCACAGGATGTTGACGGTGAAAGATTCAACGATGATCGGTGACACTAAATGTCAAAGGGCAAAGGCTAAGTAATTTCTTGTTGGAAACAGTCATTGTCTGGCACTTGTGCTGTTCACATTTTACTTGCTTTTTATCAAGGCCAACCCTCACTGTTGTCCAAGCCTTTCTACAAAAGGACATGGAATGCTCCAGTATCTGAAGAGTTGTGAAGGGTACAGAACATTGTGCAAATAGCAGCGAACATTTCTAATTTAACAGAGGGACAGCTGAAGATGGTTAGGCCTTGGATAATATCCTGAGGAATTCTAATGTCCTGACACTGAATTTATTTGCCTCTAACTTCCGTAGCTGCCTTCCTTTGCGCTAGGTATGGCTCCAACCAGTGGAGAGTTTCCTCTTTGATCCTCATCACTGTCAGTTTTGTGATGGTACTTTGATAAAATAGAACATAGAACATAGAACATAGAACAGTACAGCACAGAACAGGCCCTTCAGCCCACAATGTTGTGCCGACCATTGATCCTCATGGATGCACCCTCAAATTTCTGTGACCATATGCATGTCCAGCAGTCTCTTAAATGACCCCAATGACCTTGCTTCCACAACTGCTGCTGGCAACGCATTCCATGCTCTCACAACTCTCTGCGTAAAGAACCTGCCTCTGACATCCCCTCTATACTTTCCACCAACCAGCTTAAAACTATGACCCCTCGTGCTAGCCATTTCTGCCCTGGGAAATAGTCTCTGGCTATCGACTCTATCTATGCCTCTCATTATCTTGTATACCTCAATTAGGTCCCCTCTCCTCCTCCTTTTCTCCAATGAAAAGAGACCGAGCTCAGTCAACCTCTCTTCATAAGATAAGCCCTCCAGTCCAGGCAGCATCCTGGTAAACCTCCTCTGAACCCTCTCCAAAGCATCCACATCTTTCCTATAATAGGGCGCCCAGAACTGGACGCAGTATTCCAAGTGCGGTCTAACCAAAGTTTTATAGAGCTGCAACAAGATCTCACGACTCTTAAACTCAATCCCCCTGTTAATGAAAGCCAAAACACCATATGCTTTCTTAACAACCCTGTCCACTTGGGTGGCCATTTTAAGGGATCTATGTATCTGCACACCAAGATCCCTCTGTTCCTCCACGCTGCCAAGAATCCTATCCTTAATCCTGTACTCAGCTTTCAAATTCGACCTTCCAAAATGCATCACCTCGCATTTATCCAGGTTGAACTCCATCTGCCACCTCTCAGCCCATCTCTGCATCCTGTCAATGTCCCGCTGCAGCCTACAACAGCCCTCTACACTGTCAACGACACCTCCGACCTTTGTGTCGTCTGCAAACTTGCTGACCCATCCTTCAATTCCCTCGTCCAAGTCATTAATAAAAATTACAAACAGTAGAGGCCCAAGGACAGAGCCCTGTGGAACCCCACTCACCACTGACTTCCAGGCAGAATATTTTCCTTCTACTACCACTCGCTGTCTTCTGTTGGCCAGCCAATTCTGTATCCAATCAGCTAAGTTCCCCTGTATCCCATTCCTCCTGACCTTCTGAATGAGCCTTCCATGGGGAACCTTATCAAATGCCTTACTGAAGTCCATATACACCACATCCACAGCTTGACCCTCATCAACCTTACTAGTCACAATGCTTGATCAAATGCTGCATTGATGCCACTGTAGCCCACCTCTGTGGTTCAGCTCTTTTCTCCAGGTTGGACTGAGGTGGAAATGAGGTCAGGAGCTTAATATTCCTGCAATAACCCAAACTGAATGCTTGTGGATAAATTATTGCTGCACATGTGTCATTTGTTACCAGTGACATTGTCCATCATCTTGCTGATAATTCAGAGTAGATTTTCAGGACAGTAATAGGCTGAGTTGGATTCAACCAGCTTTTTATTCACAGAAAACACACATTGTCAAGTAGATGTAAAAGATGTAGCCATACTTAAACAGCTTGTTACAAGAATGGTTGGTTATGGACTGCAAGTTTTCACACAATAATTAGAATGTTGTCAAGACATAACCTTTGCAACACTGAGTGCCTTGGGCTGCGCTGGCTCTGTTCTTGCTCCATTAATGTTTCCTTCCAGCCAATTGATATTTCTTACTCTGTATTGTTGCATGTTGTTTTCCAACATCATTCTGAATCTGATGGTACAACGATTACTGTTTTCTCAATATTCCCCAGTTGATAATTGATCCACTTGTCTCACCTATTTTCCAAGAACCGGGTCCGACAATACTTACTTTCTTATTGGACTGGAAGCACACTGTTGCAGGAAGCTCTCGTGTATGCAGTCCAGGAATATCTGCCACCCACTGCCCCATGCACTACAATTGTACTAGTCTTGGTTTCGATAATTGAAGTCTCCCAGCATAACTCCAGTGTAATACTGGCATCTGTCTGTAATTTTGCTTCAGATTAATTCTTCCACATTCTGCCTACTAGTTGTTGTTCTGTAGACTACACCTAGCAATGTAATTGTCCTTTTCTGCTCCTTATTTCTAGCTAAAATTATTCTGCCCTTGTACCCTCTGAGACACCCTTTGTCTCAAGCACTGCAATAGTTTCCTTAAACAATACTGCTACCCTCCTCCTTTCTTGCCTTTGCTATCTTTTCTGAATAGCTTGTAGCCAGGAATATTTGACATTTTATCTTGCTATCCCCTGAATCAGGCCTCTGCTATCACAGCAACATCAAAATTTCACGAGCAATCCATAACTGCAACGCTTCAATCTTATTACTATACACCATGCATTCACATCCATACACATTAACCCTGATGTAGACTTTCATATTGTTCTGCCTTAGTCTGATTTCACCTACGAATTTACTAATGTCTATGCTGGGTCCAACTGCAGCTCTAAGTACTTTCTGAAGCCTGACCTTCTCCTCAACTAATCTCCGTTGCTGCCCATATCCCATGCCAAGTTACTTTCTTGCTCTCCCAATAGCAATAGCAACATGTAGTCCCAACTCTGTTCAGTGCATTCTCTCCAACTTGTAATGGTGCCACCTTCCCCAGAACCATTCGCAGTGTTCCAGATACCTTTGACTGTTCACTCTCCCCTGTAAGAATGTCCTAAGATCATAAGACCACCAGAAATAGGAACAAGAGTAGTTCATTCAGCCCCTCAAGCCTGCTCCACCGTTCAATAGGATCATGCTTGATCCAACATTCCTTACGTCTAATTTCCTGCCCTTTCCATGCAAGCCTTGATGCCCTAATGATCAAGAATCTATCTATCACAGCCTCAGATATAGACAAGAATTCTGACTCCATAGCTCTCTGTCACAAGGAGTTCCAAAACTCACAAACCCCTGAAAGAAGAAATTCCTCCTATCTCAGTCCTGCAGCCAATGTGTGACGTTTGCACCCTATCACTTAAAATCCTGGGATGTTCTTCTCCTTCTCCTCCTGTGCAGCCAAGCCACTTGCAGTGCCACAAATGAGGTTCTGACTGCAATCCCGTGAGGAACCAGCATCCTCATCAGGTCGGCCCAAAATGGAAAACCAACTTGTGAGCCTGATGTCACAGGGCTCCTGCACTACTTGCTTGCTTCTCTTAAGTATCTTCCTTTTTACAGGATTTTACGCTATGGTGTGACCACTCTCTGAACGTTGTATTCACACAACTCTCAGTCTTGTGGATATGTCACAGCCTCTCCAGTTGTAGAGCTCAATTTACTGCATTTAGAAGCACTTTCTCCACACATAGTCATCTAGCACCCCAGTAGGATCCCTGACTTTCAACATGCCTGAAACTTACTTTCTAAATCTTGATAATAAAATGTGAGGCTGGATGAACACAGCAGGCCAAGCAGCATCTCAGGAGCACAAAAGCTGATGTTTTGGGCCTAGACCCTTCATCAGAGATGCTGCTTGGCCTGCTGTGTTCATCCAGCTTCACATTTTATTATCTTGGATTCTCCAGCATCTGCAGTTCCCACTATTTCTAAATCTTGAACTTGTTTTCCTTACACTAATTTTACTGTATTGCTTTGTTTGCTTATATTACTTTCTTGTATTGGCCCTAAATTTCATTTGTTGCTGCTGCTTTTTCAGTTAATCCCTTCTTCCAAACAACAAACTTTCTAGTTCACAAACCATTTGACCCCCAATTCCCTCTGATCTCACTGCTTGTTTTTATTTCACCAATCTGCAGTCCCTCGAAGCTGTAGCTGTTAAACTATGATTCCTCCTCGATGTTGGTTCCCTAGGGCCAGGCCTCAATGCATCCTCTCACCACTGTTTGCTCTCTTGCTGTTAGTCCCCTGGTCCTGGACCTCCATGTATCCTCTCACGGCTTCCTCTCTCACTACTGTTACAAAGCTGAAGCACTGGGCCCTTGATCTTGGGCCTCAGTACGCTTTTGCCACACTTTACAAACCTCAACCACAGGCTGTATTTAAAAATGCAATCAAAATTGTTGAAAGTATTTCAGTTTCTTACAAGAGGAATCTGGTCTGATCATCTTTGTGGTTTATTTGGCGTATTAACAGATTTTTAATCATGCAATATTTTTCTACATAATAAATCATAGTTATGCTTGATTAATGTTATTTTATTACATCTTAGTTTGCCAGTTTTTAGCTTTTTGAGGATATGTTATCTCAATTAATCAGAGTAAATGAGAGTTGAATGATAACTCAGTCAAACAGTTGTATTTTCACCCCGCATCTGCCCAATGAAAATGTAATGTAAGTGAAGATCTAGAAAATAAACATGTGTCAAAAGTATGTAGAAAATTTTGTTTGTTAAATAGCAACTCTTCAACAGCTTTCAACTGTTAACAATCTTTATTCTTAGTGGCCTAATTATGTTTGACACTCTTGTGAGCATCAAGAGAAAAGGGGACAGATTTCTTGACTAAGCAGAAAAGCATGACGAATGGGTCTTAAAATGTTCTATTGTACAGAATTTAATGTATCAATGTCCAATCAAGTGTAACAAGTTTCTTTTCATTTTATTTACAATCCACGAAGCAACAACGACCACAGAAAGAGGGGCTGCTGACTCATCATGAACCACATTTATTGATTAAAATGTAGGATATGATTAGCTACTAGATAGAAATTGGAGATAGCTAAAGAAGAACTCTCATATTTTTATGGTGCTTATGAAAATCTGAGCATGTTCCCACTCGACTGATTTTTATTTTGAGGATTCCTCTGTCAAAAATGGGCAGGACAAAAGCAAATTCTGTAGCATGGTACAAATCAGAAAAGCACTGGAATTTCAGCCAAAGCCATTTTGATCTGGACACTACAAATTAATTGAAACCAAAATGAATCCTCATTTAACATATTAGTAAAGATCCTGTGACTTGATCAGGATCCTTTTGTGAAACTGGTGCCTATACATGCTGAAAACATAGCTTCTTTAAACCATTTAGTGAAAAAAGGCACATTCACAAATAGTATTTAAGGTACCTTTGGCTGGTTTTTGGCTGGTTGTCATTGTCTTTTTTTAAATTGTTCATGGGATATGAGTCTTGCTGCCAAGGCCATCATTCATTGACTGTCTATAAAATGAGCTGAGCAATCTTTTTGAATTGTTTTAGTCCAAGTGCTTCAGCTAAATCGCAATTCTGATGGATGAAAAATATCAGCATTTTGATAATAATAGAACAATAATATATTTCTAAATCAGAATGGTGTGTGGTTTGGAGAGAAACTAGCTTCCCTTGTCCCTCTAGTTGGCAGAGCTCTTCAGTGGAGGAGGAGGTACTGTCTAAGGAACATGACATATTGCTGCAGTACATCTTGTAAATGGTACACACTGTCGTCACTGTGTAACCATGCATCAGAGGCAGAGACAGCAAATGTTTACGGGAATGGATGAGGTTGGGGTGTAGTTGATCAGTGGGTTGCTTTGCCCTGGATGATGTTTATGTCTATCAGAGTAGATGGATGTGCAATCTTCCAGGCAAATGAAGAGTGTTCCATTAGACCCCTGTCTTGTAAGATGTTGTTGATAGAAAGGTATTTGGAAATCAGAAGGTGAGTTATTTGCCATACACTTGCTTATTTGCTCTTGTAGTATATATTTGGCAGAACCAGTTAATTTTCTAGTCAATGGTGACTCCCGGGATGTTGGTAACTGGCAGTTACTGATGTTAATGTTGATGAATGTCAAAGAAAGACTGTTAGAATCTTGCTTATTCGACATGATCATTGTTTGGAGCTTATATTGTATGAATGTTAACTGAAACTTATCAGCCTAAACCTGAAAGTTGTCCAGATTTTGCTGCACATAGACTTGGACTGCTTCAGTATCCATCTTCAGTTGTGCAATCTTTAGAAAACGTTCCCACTTCTGACCTTAAGGTGAAGAATATCTCACTGATGAAGTTGCTGTAGATGGCTGGTCCTTGGTCTCTACCCTGAAAAGTTCCTGAAGAAATGCGCTGGAGCTTAAAATATTGGCTTTCACATTTGTGCCAGATAGACTCCAGCCAGCAGAGAGAATGGTGACTCAGTAACCATTGTCAATTGTCGTGAAAAACCACTTATCTCATTAATGTGCCTTGGAGAAGGAAATCTAACACATTTACCCAATGCGAATTGTATGTGAATCCAGACCAACAGCAATGTGATTGACCTCATTGCCTTTTGGAAAAAATTAGGGACAGGAAATAATTGCTGCCTTAGCCAATGATGAACAACTTGTGAATCATTGGCACTCCTTGACAGAGTAGAAACTCCTGGCAGGATTCACAGACTACTTAGAGAAAGGGCATTCACCTTTTCTTCTGCCATCCAGTCTTGGTCAAACAGAGAGGCAAGTGGCAATTACTCTTATATAAAATATCATAATTAACACCATAAGACAAGGCAGCAACCTTGCTGCCTGAAACAACTAATATTAAGCTACTGAAGTGTCCTCTTGGGTGATAAACAAAGTCACTGACATCCCCCCCACCTGGACATAGATGATCCAATTATTGCTGCAGCAAAAAATTAGTCATTGCATTTCCTGTCTAGCAATATGACAGATGCACTGCAAAACTACTCTACTAACTGGAAAGTACTTTGATGCTTGCTGAGGTTGTGAAAGACTATGGGCTGAACTTTCCAATAGTTAGTCTGTGTCACTTTCATTGAGTTTCATGGAGATTTTTCTTTGTGAAGCCTAGAATGCTTTCCCATGCTATCATCCCATTCTCAATTCATTAATTACACAGAACGTAGAACATAGAACATTACAGCACAGGACAGGCCCTTCGGCCCTCGATGTTGTGCCGACCTGTCATACCGATCTCAAGCCCATCTAACCTACACTATTCCATGTACGTCCATATACTTATCCAATGACTACTTAAATGTACCTAAAGTTGGCGAATCTACTACCGTTGCAGGCAAAGCGTTCCATTCCCTTACTACTCTCTGAGCAAAGAAACTACCTCTGACATCTGTCCTATATCTTTCACCCCTCAATTTAAAGCTATGCCCCCTCGTGCTTGCCGTCACCATCCTAGGAAAAAGACTCTCCCTATCTACTCTATCTAACCCTCTGATTATTTTATATGTCTCAATTAAGTCACCTCTCAACCTTCTTCTCTCCAATGAAAACAGCCTCAAGTCCTTCAGCCTTTCCTCAAAAGACCTTCCCTCCATACCAGGCAACATCCTAGTAAATCTCCTCTGCACCCTTTCCAAAGCTTCCACATCCTTCTTATAATGCGGTGACCAGAACTGTACGCAATACTCCGAGTGCGGCCGCACCAGAGTTTTGTACAGCTGCAGCATAACCTCTTGGTTCCAGAACTCAATCCCTCTATTAATAAAAGCTAAAACATTGTATGCCTTCTTAACAGCCCTGTCAACCTGGGTGGCAACTTTCAAGGATCTGTGTACATGGACACCGCGATCTCTCTGCTCATCTACACTACTAAGAATCTTACCATTAGCCCAGTACTTTGCCTTCCAGTTACTCCTACCAAAGTGCATTACCTCACACTTGTCTGCATTAAACTCCATTTGCCACCTCTCAGCCCAGCTCTGCAGCTTATCTATGTCTCTCTGCAACCTATGGCATCCTTCATCACTATCCACAACTCCACCAAACTTAGTGTCGTCTGCAAATTTACGAAACCATCCTTCTATGCCCTCATCCAGGTCATTTATGAAAATGACAAACAGCAGTGGACCCAACACCGATCCTTGCGGTACAGCAGTAGTAACTGGTCTCCAGGATGAACATTTCTCATCAACTACCACCCTCTGTCTTCTTTCAGCAAGCCAATTTCCGATCCAAACTGCTACATCTCCTACAATTCCATTCCTCCGCATTTTGTACAATAGCCTACTGTGGGGAACCTTATTGAACGCCTTGCTCAAATCCATATACACCACATCAACCGGTTTACTCTCATCTACCTGTTTGGTTTCCTTCTCAAAGAACTCAATAAGGTTTGTGAGGCACAACCTTCCCTTCACAAAACCATGCTGACTACCCCTAATCAATTTATTCTTTTCCAGATGATTATAAATCCTATCCCTTATAACCTTTTTCAACACTTTACCAACAACTGAGGTAAGGCTCACTGGTCTATAATTACCAGGGTTGTCTCTACTCCCCTTCTTGAACAGAGGAACCACATTTGTTATCCTTCAGTCATCTGGCACTATACCTGTAGACAATGACGAGTTAAAGATCAATGCCAAAGGCTTGGCAATCTCCTCCCTGGCTTCCCAGAGGATCCTAGGATAAATCCCAACTAGCCCAGGGGACTTATCTATCCTCACCCTCTGTAGGATTTCTAATACCTCTTCCTTGTGAACCTCAATCCCACCTAGTCTAGTAGCCTGTATGTCAGTATTCTCCTTGACAACATTTTCGTTTTCTAGAGTGAATACTGTTGAAAAATATCCATTTAGTGCTTCCTCTATCTCCTCTGACTCCACACACAACATACCACTATTATCCTTGATTGGCCCTAATCTTACTTTTGTCATTCTTTTATTCCTTAATGCCTATAGAAAGCCTTAGGGTTTACCCTGATCCTATCCGCCAACAACTTCTCATGTCTCCTCCTGGCTCTTCTGAGCTCTCTCTTTAGGTCTTTCCTGGCTACCTCGTAGCCCTCAAGCGCCCTAACTGAGCCTTCACATCTCATCCTGACATAAGCCTTCTTCTTCCTCTTGACCAGAGATTCCACTTCCTTCGTAAACCACGGCTCCCGCGCTCTGTAGCTTCCTCCCTACCTGACAGGTACATACATATTGAGGACACACAGGAGCTTTTCCTTGAATAAGCTCCACATTTCTAATGTGCCCATCCCCTGCAGTTTCCTTCCCCATCCTATGCTCCCTGAATCTTGCCTAGTCTCATCGTAATTGCCTTTCCCCCAGCTATAACTCTTGCCCAGTGGTATACACCTATCCCTTTCCATCACTAAAGTAAACATAACAGAATTGTGATCGCTATCACCAAAGTGCTCACCTACTTCCAAATCTAACACCTGGCCGGGCTCATTACCCAGTACCAAATCTCATGTGGCTTCGCCCCTTGTTGGCCTATCTACATACTGTGTCAGGAAGCCCTCCTGCACACACTGGACAAAAACTGACCCATCTATAGTACTCGACCTATAGTGTTCCCAGTCATTATTTGGAATGTTGAGGGCCCCTAATGACAACTACCCTGTCTGTCTCACTCCTATCGAGAATCATCTTTGCTATCCTTTCCTCTACATCTCTGGAAATATTCGGAGGCCTATAGAAAACCCCCAACAGGGTGACCTCTCCTTTCCTGTTTCTAACCTCAGCCCATACTACCTCAGTTGACGAGTCCCCAAACATCCTTTCTGCAACTGTAATACTGTCCTTGACCAACAATGCCACACCTCCACCCCTTTTACCATCTTCTCTGTTCTTACTGAAACATCTAAATCCCGGAACCTACAACAACCATTCCTGCCCCTGCTCTATCCATGTCTCCGAAATGGCCACAACGTCGAAGTCCCAGGTACTAACCCATGCTGCAAGTTCACCCACCTTATTCCAGACACTCCTGGCATTGAAGTAGACACACTTCAAACCAACTTCTTGCTTACCAGTTCCATCTTGCGTCCCTGACACTTTATTTCGGACCACCCTACTCTCAACCTTTTCTATACTCGAACTACAATTTTGGTTCCCATCCCCCTGCTGAATTAGTTTAAACCCACCCGAACAGCCTTAGCAAATATCCCCCCCAGGATATCGGTACCCCTCTGGTTCAGGTGGAGACGGACAGACTCTGTGCCAGAGACCTGTGCCCCACTGCTTTCCCCTGGTTAGTCATCCCCCCCAACAGTATCCAAAACGGTATACACATTGTTGAGGGGAATGGCCACAGGGGATCCCTGCACTGCCTGCCGGTTCCCTTTCCGTCCCCTGACTGTAACCCATCTGCCGTTTTCTTGTACCTGAGGAGTGACTACCTCCCTGTAACTCCTCTCAATAACCCCCTCTGCCTCCCGAATGATCCGAAGTTCATCCAGCTCCAGCTCCAGTTCCCTAACGCGGTTTTCAAGGAGCTGGAGTTGGGTGCACTTCCCGCAGATGTAGTCAGCAGGGACGCTAGTGGTGACCCTTACCTCCCACATTCTGCAGGAGGAACATTCAACTGCCCTGACCTCCATTCCCATTATTCTAAATTCCCAAGACTGTTATAAAGTAAAGAATAAAAAATAAACTTGTTACCTTACCAATCAGGCACACGGAACTTTTTTTTTGGTTCGAGGAGGAGGATGGGTGGGAGACACTACCCGAGTAGTGTTTCGGGTAACGCAACCACATAAAGATATTACCTCACTCACTCACCAGTCCCGTGTCGGCTCCTGTCATGATGATGAACCTCTCAGCTGCTACTTGGCTGATTTTCCCACTCACCATAAAAATCCAAATTGACAGTGCTGTCCACCTGCTGTGACCAAAGCACAATCTATTTTCATGCTGAAAACCCTGCCCATCATGTTATATGGCTCTACCAACATGCTAAAAGGGATAGATTCAAGACATAGGAACGTTGGAACAATGGACTTAAGAGTAGACATAGATCCTTCAAGCTACTCTATAATTTGTTCAGAGCCCGGCTGACCAGATTGTGATCTCAACTCTACCCTCCTGTATGCCCCTATAACTCTTAACTGCCTTGTCTCTCAAAATCCATCTGACTCAATCTTGAATAAATCTAATGACCTCACATCCATTTCTTTCTGAGAAAGAGTTCCATGGACAGATGATAGTCTGCAAGAAATATGTTTCTATTTTGTCTTAAAAAACAGACATCTTACTTTAGTCCATATCCCCCAGTTCTAGTCTCTCCTCCAGGAGGATACATCAGCCTGGTATCCACCTTACCAAATCCATTCAGGACCTTATATTTTTTTCAGTAAGAATAAGTTTCATTATTTTAAACACCAACGAGCAAAGGCTCAACCAATAAACATTTTTCTGAGATAGTAGGAACTGCAGATGCTTGAGGATCTGAGATAACAAGATGTACAGCTGGATGAATGCAGCAGGCCAAGCAGCATCAGGGGAGCAAGAAAACTGGCAATTCAGGCCTAGACCCTTCTTTCTGAAGAAACGTCAGCTCTATAGCTTGTTATCTCAAACCTTTTTCTGAACTGCTTTTAATTATACACTTTTTTTCTGAGCACAACAGTACATAATACTGCTGAGTGGTCTCTTTAAGGCCCTGCACAAATAGTGTAAAACTTCTGTATATTTATTAGCAATTCCCCTTGCAAAAAGGCCAATATTCCATTAGTCTTTATAATCACTCATTGCACTGTATACTAGCTTCCTGTAATTGATGTACCAGGGCATCCAGATCTTTTTGTGCTGGTAAAGGAGTTCAGGGGTTCAATGTGAGTGAACAGGCAGCATAGGTGATGAATGCTGTGGAGGAAAGAAGCAGTATTCCAGGTTAGCTATTTTACTTGCCGATGAGTGGGAAGCTGGACAGATTTGGAAAAGACTGGAAATGTTCAATGGTCTCATGATTGAAGAGTGGATTGAGGAGGTACAGCTGGTGACAGCATCCAGGGGCCTCAACCTGAGTGAGCCTTTCCTTATAACTCAAAGCATCTATTCCTGGCAACATTCCTAGAGATGTATGCACCACATCTTCCATCTATGTCAACAGGCTTTTATTATCAATCAGCCAGCAAATATGTAGAAATGAACAGAATTTTTACATGAGCTTGTCGCTAAACTTGAATACTCATTCATCTTCAGTGTTTGTGTCACTGACAAAACTAATATGCTCACTTCCTCAGTCATTTTTTAACCCAAGGCAATATTTGAGGATTGCTTCTTGCTTGTCAAGTTTTCTGTCACTGGTACTGCAAATTCTCCTTGGGAAGATAAGGAAGTAAAATTCTGTACTGAACTGAACATTTTCTGAATCATTTCAGCATCTGACATCAGATTTAAATGTGTCATTACTCTTTGTTCACCAAGTTGTATTGTGCACTGGGGTACATTTGTTGAAAATAATTAAATGAGTTCAAGTAGTGTATATTGCTTATTAGCTCTGTGGTTGCTCGTGTTTGCTTGCAAACCTGCTGGTATGTAGTCTGAACTCAATGCAGTGTTGATAGCAGTGGAAAACATTTCTGGCAACTCTGCACACTTGCAGGTTTCCATCTTGCTTACAACATGAAACAAATATTGTATGCCAAAGAAACTAATCTCAATGGACAACGCAGTGTGGAGCTGGAGGAACACAGCAGGTCAGGCAGCATTAGAAGAGCAAGAAAGCTGATGTTTCAGGTCGGGACTCTTCTTCCAAAGAAGGGTCCCGACCTGAAACATCAGCTTTCCTGCTCCATTGATGTTCCTTGGCCTGCTGTGTTCCTCCTGTTCCACTCTGTGTTATCTCTGACTCCAGCTTTGGCAGTTCTTAGTATCTCTAATCTCAGTGGATTCTGTCTTCTATTTTGATTGCATCTTGAGTCTAGGGAACCTGCTGGAATCTTCTACTGGTTATCCTATGCCTAGTTGTTCTATGACTGGTTGTTTGTTAGCTGCATGATTCTTGACTGTTGCTCCCTTGACTTGCTGTTCTTGGTCCAGTTGTTTCTTCCCTTTAAGAGAAGAGCCCATTTCCCCATTTGATCACAACTGAGGTCAATGCATGTTTTCATGCATGAGTGTGAGAGTTCTTGATTATGAAGCACATATGTGTTCCCTATATCTGACACCCCTCGTCATAAGAGTTGCTTGTAGCACACTATTAATTTGAACTACTTTACTTCCTAGATTATGAGGTTGTACAGCTGTCAGCCAGAGACAGTTTTTCTTGAACCATGGCAGATGACTTGACAGTATAACACTAGTTCCATATCAGCCTTGCAGTTAGTGAGATGTCTTTTCGCATAAACATTTTCTTGCCAAAGTGCTAGTTCAGGATCGTTTACTTCCTTCGGGAGAAACTTTGGCGTTTCTTTGATTGTACTGTTTAAGCCTTCATTAACTTTTTTGTGTGAGCAGCTATTTGGCTTTTTGGTGCATTGTGGCAGTGTCCAACATCAGCACATTTCCTGTAAATGACCATTTGTTTTTAAAAGCTACACACTGCTTGTGACTGTGTTGTCTCCTTGTTCCACAGTGCTAACAATGAACTCTGTTGTCTGACGTCTGTCATACTTGCTGTTCTAGATTCTCACACTTGTTTTTAAGAGTTATATACCTTTAAGCACTGAATAGATTCTGCTGATTTTGTGTGATAAATTTGATCTTCTCCTCTTAGGATTGACTTTTCAGCTTTTGTTTCATTTACTGGGTAAATTGCTTTAGCTGGAGCCAAATCTTCTTTTGATTGTAATATATCTAACAACAATGATCAGGAATTCCAATAACATGAGCTGTGATATTAACTCACCATTGATGTACTTTTCCTATAATCTGTAGACATCGTTAATAATCTGTCAATTCCCTTAGGTGCTGAACACACCAATTAAATCTTGTTTGTTCTGAGTTTAAAGTAATTGTCAAAGGCTTTCAGTTCTTATCAAAGGTACTTTTTGATTCTTTTATATATCGGAGAGTTATTATGTCATCAGTTGTACTTTAAATTGCGTATAGAAGTGTATTAACTTGCTCAGCCTTAGATTTAGCATCTAGTTTAGAATTTTTCCTATATTTTAATATTACTGCCTCTAAGATGTCTAATTCAGTGGTCTATTTGGCCAATGTCAATAGTACAATCTTTTTGGCAACATTATTTCTAATGCCATGTCTTCCTCATGTGATTCATTAGTTCTCTTGTTTTAAAGGCTTTTAATTTTGCAATTTATTTTATTCATTCATGGCGTGTGAGAATAGTTGCCTAAGTCAGCATTTGCTGCCCAACCCAAATTACCTAGATGGCAGTTAAAAGTCATCCACATTGCTGTACATCTGGAGTCACATCTCTCACAATCCTTGTGGTCTCAGGGGACACCTAAATGTTTTTTTGGATGGACTTTGTTGGCATATGGACTTCTAAAATGCCACTTTAGTGCTTTAATTCTGGCTTCACAATTATCCTGGGTCTGAGATCTAGTTTGAAATCATTTTTATAGCTGTTGGTTTCCCTCGCTGTTGCTATGCTTCGTGAATATTAACCTTTCCAAAGAAGCCATTCTTGCGGTGACAGTGAGATTAAAGATGAGCCATGTACATCGCTTTCTTTTTTGCATTCATTTGTACCACTTTTAATAAGTTTCCCCTTGCCCACCAGACACTTCAACTTTATGCATGGAACATTTAAAGTCTGTTTCCTCTCTTGGTGATCCCTGACTTGGGTCTGGTCTTACAAATCACTGGCACTAAATGTCATCTGAAAAAGTTTTGAAGGCATTGGGATTTCAGCTCGAGGGAGTTCCTAACTCTTCTGCTGCTGCTCTGTTTCAGACATGTTCTCTTCTCATTGACTATCAATTCTGCCTTGTTGAAACTTTCTTCACTGAATCAGAAGAGCTCTTCAAACTTCCACTGCTGCCAGTGTGTGGTATAAGCAGGCAAATGAGTTGTTTACCACTAAGTTCTATGACCAATCCATATTGCTGCTACATTGTGTAGTTTAAGTTTTCTGTACTACTACTTATTCCGAGTAGATTTGCTGCCATTGTCCTCTTTCAGAGCCATCAGAATCCCAAATAAGTAGCACAAATGGCTACTTCCTCTGATTCCGTGGGAGTTCCACTGATTCCCTGCTGGCGTTTGGATGTGTGATCAGTCAAACCTTCATGAAATTACAGGGCCATTGTAATTTTGGTGCCATTGTAAATACACTTCTGTCACTGTGGAGGAGGGTTATTATTCAGTTACTTAGACTAAAAACAGCATGACTCCACAGAACCATTTCAATCCATTGGTTACAAGCGAGAGTTCTTGCAGTAAGCAGTAAAAGGCAGCGGGATGGGAAGGATTAAGCTGAAACATTGATCTAATTTTAAGCTAAAATGCTTGACTTCAAGATACAGTGGTCTGGTGCCCATATTTTGGTGCTGGCTGCCATTTTGAGTCCAAAATGTCTTTCACACGTCTGGGCATCATTTTGGTAAGGATGACAGAATGGATGCTGGGACTGTGCACTTTAGGAATGCAGAGGAGATAGATCTTGTTATCTGACAGCATGGAATGCAAATTTGACTCTTTAATGATACCATTTAAACCTCAATGCTCCAGTTAATGGCTTTGTCTAACTTCATATGCTAAAAATTGCTTTAGCAGCAGGAGAACCACACCCACTGCCAATGCTATTTGTAGGGACCAGCAACTTCTTTTGAATCAGCTGCTGCTGAATTTTGAATTTGATCAGATCGTGCTGAGTTAGTGGAAGTTTTTGGTGGTTTGCACTAAAATTTGATGGTAGTGAATTTGATAAGCAATGCTGTAGCTTATGGTGAAAGCCTTGGTCCTCACTTCATGGATCCTGTCCAGACCATATGCTCCAACCTATACTTCCATATAGTACATGTGCTGTAGTTACCATTGCCCCTGTTCTGCACCTTGTAAGGGAAATTGAGCAGATGCAACACAGACAGGGGGACAAACAACTTGAACATGGAGATTGAAGAGACAGGGAAGCAATGTACTCAACAAATGGCCACAGCCAGAGTTTTCATGCAGCGTTCTTCTAACATACCCCCAGTGAGGAAAAGTGGGCAGAAGTTAATGCCTTCCCCAGTAGTTATAATATAATGGTTAAAGACCCCACCACTTTCCTGACTTCATCCTGATTACGTCCATACTGAGAAGACCCATGGACAGTCTTCCTGTCCTGCTATAACTTATGCTCGATGATAAACCTTATTCCAACCAGGGGTTGGTGGTGTGAGGGATCACCATATGTGGACAGGACAAGCAATCCCCAGGGGCTTTCTTAGAAAAACCTTATCAATGACCCACTGGTTCTGCCTCTCCTCCTTCTCTTTCTTTAAGCAGTTCTTACTCCTTTGTATTGGCTTTGCTCATGGAGTCTGATCTTTGAACAAAGGCATGCAATGCCTGATAAGGCCCTTTCTGCTGTACTATTAATACTGGAGCTTGAGTGACAACCCAGAGAGTGAGCACTGAGCAACATGGACTATCCAATCAAGAACAAAAACAAAGTTGCTGGAAAAGCTCAGTAGATCTGGCAGCATCTGTGAAGGAGAAAACAGAGTCAATGCTTCGGGTGCGGTGACCCTTCCTCGCAACTGGAACTATCCAATGATGTGCACATGATTCTGTTGAACAACCCATGCACACTTGATTTGTGGGCAGAGTGAGGACTATAGACCTTACAGGTTTTATGGGGGAGTTACAGGGCTCCAGGCAACGTGCTACGAGATAGCAGGATAAAGTAATGCATAGTTTGATGTTGAGTGCCTTTTGTACCAATGTCCTACTGGAGTTGACATATCATCAATGATGGGAAGACAGCAATAGCCCTTCAGCTTTTAGGCTAATTGAGCACAAGTGGTGGCCAATAAGTGACCACTTAAAAACCTCATTCAACTCCCACAAGGAAAATCTAAAGAGTTTGCAACAAACAATGAAAACGAAAGCAAATTTAAAAGACCGATGTTTGAAATTTTATGCTAGAGACAAGGTGTCAGTATTGGTATCTGTCTGTGGAGATCTATTAAAAGTAAACTTCACAGGACCTTATTAAATCAAAAACAACTCGATAATATGAATTATGTTGCCAGTTCTCCATGTAAGAGGAAAAATCAGTGAGTGTATCATGTTAATATGTTTGAACAATATTTTGACTGAAAGAATAGACAGGGAAAAATACATTTACGTCAATGAAAGAAAAAGTGAGCGCAACAAAATTTAACAAACAATTGGAGAATGCATTAGAAATTAAAATTTCAGAAGTTGCTCCTCCAGACATCAGATTGAATAAGACATAAATGCCAAAAAGATTAAAAAACATCAAATTGTATCTTCCAAAAAAACTGTCAAGGTGACTTACAAAACAATTGCATAAAATAAATTAATCAATTTTCATGAACAGACCATGACATTAATATGGGTTGCATTACCTGTAAAATACCCTCCTTAAGTGTTCAATCCAGATAAATTAGCTCAAGTGAGGGAAGAGATTAAATTTAGGATTGTCAGTGACTTTGTTGAACTGAGTCATGGTAGCAAAGATTCTGTATTGATTATTGCAAAGTCAATGCAGTACAAAAGCAGACTTATATCCTCTTCCAATTTGGAGCACCACAATGGAAGAATTAGGCATATAGCTTTTGTCCTTTTGTCTCCAAACACAAACTGTGAAAAAAATCTTGATTGAGGCAGTGAAGTATCATCCTTTGTAACACTGAATGCACTTTATCAAAGCAAGCCATGCCAACTGCGCTGAAAAATTCTCTAGCAGTGCCCCAGTGATTAACTAATAAAGTCATCAAGGGACTATGCAACCGTATGATTTACATTGTTGGCTTTGCTGTATCCCAGTCTGGGAAGAACATTCACACCATTTGCTGAAATTGATCGCTAGAAAGAGCCAGTTTGGTTATCAATCTAGTTAAGAGTGAATTTTCTGAAGTAAAGGCATCTTATTTTGGCTCCCTGTTGGACAAGAATTGATGATTAAAATAGAAACACAAATAGGGATTGATTGAAAAGCTCAGCAGGTCTGGCAGCATCTGTGAAGAGAAATCAGAGCTAACATTTCAGGTCCAGTGGCCCTTCCTCGGAGTTCTCTGATCGGTCTGTTTTCTCTTCACAGATGCAGCCAGATCTGCTGAGCTTTTCCAGTAATCTCTATTTGTGTTTCTGATTTACAGCATTCACAGTTCTTTCAGTTTTTATGATGTTTAAAATAGTTAGGTGATTATATTTTTCTTCTTCATGCTGCTAATCTCTATGATTATATGACAAAGTCAGTAACAGCTAGTGAAGTGGAATGAAGAGTTATTTTGGATCTTCCAATGTGGGGACAAATGCAAAGTTTTGATCTATTGACATCAGTGGAGTTTATTGGAAGCTTGTTTCAAATCTTGGCCCTTAAAGAAGGCAGGATATTTGAACAGTTAAGGAATGACAGAGTGTTTTTGACGACATGACAGATTTACTCATAATTGCATTGGCTTTAGCAGCAAATTGTGACTAAACATTCAAGCTGGCAGTTAATGGCAGCAACCTTAGAATACGTATCTACTGAAATATTTGATGAGGAGAAAGGGACCTTAAGTCTTGCGTTGGCTCTTCATCAGTATGAGATTTATATCACCAAAAATGTAGAAGAAACTTGAAAATCCTTTTTTTTTTCAAATTTTCAGGACAAGCAGTTACTTGTTATGTTGGTGGAGTTTAAACCTCCACATGTACAACTTAAAAATCAATCAAGTGCCTGAAAAAGACAATGTAACAGCCAGGCAATTTATAAAGAAAACCTATAAAGTAATGTGCTTTGATTCAAATGGATTTCTATAAAGTATGATTAACATGAAACTCATTGTATGTTTAATGACAATGTATTATTACTGGTAATATAACACATAGAAAGGTTAAAATGAGAAATGAAAAGTCTCTTAAGGACACATTATATTCTTTCTGGATGAAAGATATACATATCATGTTTGGAGTTTGCATTTTGAACAAGTGGCACATGGATGTTGATCCTGATTGTGAAGCATTTAACAAAAACAAGGTCAAGGCATGCTTACAGAACTATGACCTAACCCAGTGTGTGTCGCTGAGCCCCTGGATTATTAATGGAGTATTATTTGTTGTGGCTGTCGGGTTTACAGTAGGGAGTAAAAAATCAGAGGCACTAGTTCTATTTTGGTTTAGATGAAGCAAATTTGAGTTTTGGCTCAGAAAACCAAAAGATTGAAACTCTTTTGGTTAGTTTCGGAGGACCTGGCAAGGGTCAGTAACACTAAGAAGCTCCGAGGAACAGAGTGATCTTGGGGTGCTTGTTCAGATCCTTGAAGGCAACAGGATATTTTAATAAGGTAGTTAAAAAGTCATGTGGGTCACTTGTCTTCATCAGTCATGGCATAAATTATAAAAGCAGGGAGGTGGACCCGTACGAAATTTTGGTTAGGCCACAGCTGGAGTACTGTGGGCAGTTCTAATCATCACACCAGAGAAAGGTTGTGATTGCACAAGAAGGGATTGCAGAAGAGATTCATCAGGATATTGTCTGGGATGGAGCATTTTAGCTCTGAAGAGAGGCTGGATAAGCCTGAGTTGTTTTCTTGAGAGCAGAGAAAGCTGAGAGGACATCTGACTGCTGTGTGTAAGATTATGAGGGGCATAGGGTCGATAGAAAGCAGTTGTTCCCCTTAGTTGAAAAGCCAAGAACAAGGGGCATAATTTGAAGGTGAAAAGCAGGAGGTTTAGAGGGGGTTTGAGGAATTTTGTTTTCAGCCAGAGGGTGGTGGGTATCTGGAATTGACTGCATGGAATGATAGTTGAGGCAGGAAACCTCACAACCTTTAAAACCTTGGACGAGCACTTGAAATGTCACAACATCAAGACCATGGACCAAGTACTAAAAGTAGGACTCGTATAAAGCTAGAGTAGTTTTTTTGTCAGTGGAGGCTCAGTGGGCTGAGGGCTTCCTTCTATATGATATGATTCTATGAATCAGTATAGTTTATCTCCTAAAAAGGATCATAGAACAGCTCGGGGAAACTCAATTACCTTGCAGTAATGGTTTAGCTTGTGGGGAGATGGCAAAAAAAACTGAGGGTATAAGCGTTTGGTGAGATATCAGCAGACAATTAAGAGACTGAGAAACTCTGATTTTTCCATTTTGGGAGTATTTGTGCAAGAAGATTTCACAGACCATTTCAGAGAACTGGGAGAAGAATTTAAGTCATCATAAAGATTTGATATAGGAGGATGATTTTTCTGGATTTGAAACATTGTACTGTACTGATGTTGGGAAATAGATGGTATTTTGTTTCGCCATGTGTTTTAAGATTTTGCAAGTTGTGTTCTATATCTAAAGAGCCTGATTTGTTTTTGTTACCCCTTTCATGCAATTTTTTTTTTTCTGTTTCTACTAAAGGGAATCGTAGCCCATTTTTCAATGAACGACTACCATGTTCCGTAAAAAATGAAAATGATAAAAATAAAAATTGCAGATTTAATTCTGTGTTCTGACTTGTCCAGTGGTAGCAGCAGTTAGGATCATAACACTAATTTGAAGTAAAAATGAGAAGAAATAGAAGAGAAGCCAACAACAAATGGATGAGAACAGTACTGCAGAGAGTAGAGATTTTTAACATCGTACACAAATTGATAGTAAAGTTTATAGAATATATATAAGGCCACAGAAGTAAGTGAATAACCTAATTAAATACTAAAAGCTAACTAAGAACGGCTGCTCAGGTGATATTTCAAGGCTGCAGCATGTGGAAGTTCTTGGATACTACTGTGATCTAGTGCAAACACTGTGTTTGCGCTGGATCAAAAGTTCAAGTTCAAATTGATTAAACTGAGTTCATGAGCTGAAGATTGAATTATAAATTCTGTGATTTATCAGAGACGGGGAAAGTTACTTGGATTTTTGTACTGTAAAGCAGTCACAACACTTAGGATTGGGTCTTCTAAGGTGTTCAGTTGGCAGGTACAGAGGAGTGTGAGTACGAGTGAAGCAGGTAAGCAGACAGCAGGATGGAAGGAATGTTAACCTTTGCAATTTTCTAATATGTTTGACCTTCTCTTAGCCTGTATGAATCAGAGGGTGGTTGCAGGATGAGTGCACAAACAGGTCATGGTACCACTGGAAATGGAAGACATTGGAAGACATTCCTTTACAAGGAATGTAAAACTACTTGATGGTATAGTGAGGAGGATTGACACAATTCTCTGCAGCAAAGAGCAAGAGTCCAGACAGCAGTATTCCCTGCCCAACACCAGGGTTCAGGATATTTGCTCACTGCTGGAAAGGATCGTGCAGGGGAAGGGAAAGGATCTGATGCGTGTGGTCGAAGTAAGTGCCAGTGACATAGGCAGAAGTAGGAAAAAGATCCTGCATAGAGAATCTGAGGAGCCAGGCAGTAAATTACAAAAGCAGAACTTAAAAGTTTAAAGCCTTTGATCTATTGCCTGAGCAACATGCAAATTGGCATAAGTTACATAAAATTTGGATGTGAATATGTGGCTCAAAGACTGGTTTGGCAGAAGTGAGTCCATGTTTGTGGGCCACTGGCACCAATACTGCAGAAAGTAGAGACTGTACCTGAACTTCCTAAGGCCAATGATTTTGAGAACTGTATGACCAGAGAAGTATGAAGGTTTTAAATTAAGTGGTAGTAGCTAGGAATCAAATGTGGCACATGAAAGAATATGGAAAGGATAAGAGAGGAAAATGGTGATGTGGGGAATGAGATTCAGAGAATAGTAGAAAGGGGGCAGAGAGAAAACAAACTGAAGAACACACCAACAATCAAGACTTAATGTGGCAAAAATAGCACAAGGGCAAAACTAATGGCTCTGAATCTGAGATAACAAAGTCTGGAGCTAGATGAGCACAGCAGGCCAAGCAGCATCTTAGGAGTGCAAAAGCTGATGTTTTGGGCCTAGACCCTTCATCAGAAAAGGGGGATGGGGAGAGGGTTTTGAAATAAATAGGGAAAGAGGGAGAGGTGGATCAAAGAGAAGATAGATTAGATTAGATTCCCTACAGTGTGGAAACAGGCCCTTCAGTCCAACAAGTCCACACTGCCTCTTGGAGCATCCCACCTAGACCCATTCCCCTATAACACCTTTGAACACTACGGGAAATTTAGCATGGCCAATCCACCTAGCCTGCACATCTTTGGACTGTGGGAGGAAACCAGAGCACTTGGAGAAAACCTGCGCAAACACAGGGAGAATGTGCAAACTCCACACAGACAGTCGCCTGAGGCTGGAATCGAACCCGGGTCCCTGGTGTTGTGAGGCTGCAGTGCTAACCACTGAGCTACCGTGTCACCCCTAGCTGAAGAGGAGACAAACAAATTAAAGGGGCGGGGATGGAGCCTGTGGAGGTGAGTATAGGTGGGGAGGTAGGGAAGGAATAGGTCAGTCCTAGAGAACGGATAGGGGTGGGATGAGGTTAGTAGGTAGGAAATGGAGGTGCGGCATGAGGTGGGAGGAGAGGATAGGTGAGAGGAAGAACAAATTAGGGAGGCGGGGATGACCTGGGCTGGTTTTGGGATGCAGTGGGGGGAGGGGAGATTTTGAAGCTTGTGAAATCCACATTGATACCATTGGGCTTCAGGGTTCCTAAGCAGAAGATGAGTTGCTGTTCCTGCAACCTTCAGGTGGCATCGTTGTGGCACTGCAGGAGGCCCATGATGGACATGTCATCTA
This sequence comes from Stegostoma tigrinum, assembly GCF_030684315.1. Classification (NCBI taxonomy): domain Eukaryota; kingdom Metazoa; phylum Chordata; class Chondrichthyes; order Orectolobiformes; family Stegostomatidae; genus Stegostoma; species Stegostoma tigrinum. Next base: position 100,235,491 of record NC_081355.1, on the reverse strand, counting down.
AAGAATGGGAGGGGGTGTGGAAATAGTTTGCGACTGGGAGGTGCAGTTGTTTATGGCAAACCGAGTGTAGGTGTTCTGCAAAGCGGTCCCCAAGCCTCTGCTTGGTTTCCCCAATGTAGAGGAAGCCACAACGGGTACAGAGGATGCAGTATACCACACTGGCAGATGTGTAGGTGAACATATGCTCGATGTGGAAAGTCATCTTGGGGCCTGGGATGTGGGTGAGGGAGGAGGTGTGGGGGCAAGTGTAGCACATCCTGCAGTTGCATAGCTCTGACTCTGAACATGTGTAGCATTCACAATGAAATAAATAAATTGATAATGAACATCGAAGAAAATAAATGTAATCTGATTGCTATTGTAGAGACTTGGCTTCAACATAACAAGGATTGGGTCCTGAATAGTATCAGAGATAATGGGAACTGCAGATGCTGGAGAATTCCAAGATAATAAAATGTGAGGCTGGATGAACACAGCAGGCCAAGCAGCATCTCAGGAGCATAAAAGCTGACGTTTCGGGCCTAGACCCTTCATCAGAGAGGGGGATGGGGAGAGGGAACTGGAATAAATAGGGAGAGAGGGGGAAGCGGACCGAAGATGGAGAGTAAAGAAGATAGGTGGAGAGAGAGTAGGTGGGGAGGTAGGGAGGGGATAGGTCAGTCCAGGGAAGACGGACAGGTCAAGGAGGTGGGATGAGGTTAGTAGGTAGCTGGGGGTGCGGCTTGGGATGGGAGGAAGGGATGGGTGAGAGGAAGAACCGGTTAGGGAGGCAGAGACAGGTTGGACTGGTTTTGGGATGCAGTGGGTGGGGCGGAAGAGCTGGGCTGGTTGTGTGGTGCAGTGGGGGGAGGAGACGAACTGGGCTGGTTTAGGGATGCAGTAGGGGAAGGGGAGATTTTGAAACTGGTGAAGTCCACATTGATACCATATGGCTGCAGGGTTCCCAGGCGGAATATGAGTTGCTGTTCCTGCAACCTTCGGGTGGCATCATTGTGGCAGTGCAGGAGGCCCATGATGGACATGTCATCAAGAGAATGGGAGGGGGAGTGGAAATGGTTTGCGACTGGGAGGTGCAGTTGTTTGTTGCGAACTGAGCGGAGGTGTTCTGCAAAGCGGTCCCCAAGCCTCCGCAAACCAAGCGTCAATTCATATTCCGCCTGGGAACCCTGCAGCCCAATGGTATCAATGTGGACTTCACCAGTTTCAAAATCTCCCCTTCCCCCACCGCATCCCAAAACCAGCCCAGTTCGTCCCCTCCCCCCACTGCACCACACAACCAGCCCAGCTCTTCCCCCCCACCCACTGCATCCCAATACCAGTCCAACCTGTCTCTGCCTCCCTAACCGGTTCTTCCTCTCACCCATCCCTTCCTCCCACCCCAAGCCGCATCCCCAGCTACCTACTAACCTCATCCCACCTCCTTGACCTGTCCGTCTTCCCTGGACTGACCTATCCCCTCCCCACCTCCCCACCTACACTCTCTCCACCTATCTTCTTTACTCTCCATCTTCGGTCCGCCTCCCCCTCTCTCCCTATTTATTCCAGTTCCCTCTCCCCATCCCCCTCTCTGATGAAGGGTCTAGGCCCGAAACGTCAGCTTTTATGCTCCTGAGATGCTGCTTGGCCTGCTGTGTTCATCCAGCCTCACATTTTATTATCTTGGGTCCTGAATACTGAGGAGTATATGACAATCAGGAAAAGTGGAAGCTAGGTAAAAGTGGAAGAGCAGAATTATTAATCAAAGATGATACTTGTGCAATAGTTAAGAGATGAGCTTGAATCAGAAGATCAGTATGCAGATTTGGTTTGGGTGGAGATGAGGATTATTAGGGAAAATGAGCATGACTGGGCTACAAGTAACCTAACAGCAACCACAAAATATACAGGACCAAAATATACTGGAAGAAATATTTTGAGTTTGTGTTAAAGGGATGTCCATAATAAAGTGTGGCTGTAAACTACATATAAGCCGTAAAACTCAAATTGATGGTCATAGCCTGACTCAGGAGTTCATAGAGTGCTTCCACAGTAGATTTTTGGAGCAGTGCATCTGGAATGACTGTAGTTTTCCTTCATGAATGATAAATGTTCTGTTGAATTAAGCAATTTATTTTTGTAGCCTTCACAATCACTGAACCAGACAACATTTTTCATTGTAATTTCCTGGATCTCTGAATGAGACAATTTCTCTTTAATTGTTTTCTGTATCTCTAAATACTTGACCACCTTTTTCAGTGGTGGCTTCCATGGAGTTGTATGCACCACATCTTCAGTCTGTGTCAATTGTTTTATTCTCAACGGTCTGGTAAATCTTGTTGAAGTGTATAGTCTCTCCTTTAACTTGTTGATGAGCTTGTACATTTATATTCAGCTTCAGTGATTGTATTATTAGTGAAAGCACAAGGTTCACTTTTTCAGTTCCACTATTTGAGGATTGCTTCCTGCTGGCCATGTTCTCTGTCACTAGTACTGAGGGTTCTTTCTGGGAAGTTAATTAAATGAAATTCTATGTTGGAACTTGTGCAGTCTGAAGCAGCTCAGCAGCTAATATCAGAATTGAATATGCCAGTATTGTTTTTTCACCAAGTTGTGTTGCACTCTGGATTACTTCAGTTAAAGATTTGTCGATGACATTGAATGGAATATGCTGCTGATTTGCTATTTAATTACTTTCATTCTTGTAGAATGCTTGTTGATTGTTACAGTCTCAACAAGCAGTAAACAAAAATTTCTGCCAATCCATATCCTTACAGGTTTCCATCTTTCTGACAGTTTGAAACACATCTATTTGACAATGTGGAAAATTACCAAAGTATGTCATGTACATTAAAAAAAGGACCAATCCAGTGTGGCTATTTACCATTCCACCAGTCCACTGTCAATCATCAGTAAATGATGGAATTTATCATTGACACGTGCTATCAAGCAGAACCTCAACAATAACCTACTCAGTGAAGTCCAGTTTGGGTTCTACTCAGCACCCGACCTCATTACAGCCTTGGTTTAAAATGGACAGAAGAGCTGAATTACAGAGGTAAGGTGAGAGTGACCGCCCTTGACATCAAGGTTGCATTCGACTGAGTGTGGCATAAGGAGTCCTAACAAAACTGGAATCAATGGGTATCGGGGGCAAACTCTCTGGTTTTTGGGGTCTTACCTGACACATAGAAGATAGGTCATGGTTGATGGAGGTCAATCATCTCAGTTCTGGGACATCTCTGCAGGAGTTCCTCAGGGTAGCGTCCTCGGTTCAACCAACTGCAGCTGCTTCATCAATGAGCTTCCCAATATCATAAGGTCAGAGTGGGAATGTTCACCGATGATTGCATCATGTTCAGCACCATTCGTGACTCCTCAGATACTGAAGCAGTCCGTGTCCAAATGCATCAAGATTTGGACAATATCCAGGCTTGGGCTGACAAGTGATAATTAACATTTGGCCCACAATTGCCAGGCTATGACCATCACCAAGAAGAGACAATCTAACCACTGTCCCTTGACATTTAATGGTGTCACAGCCACTGAATACCCCACTATCAACATCCTGGCAGTTTTTATTGATCAGAAACTTAACCAGGCTCACCACATAAATGCATTGCCTACAAGAGCAGGTCAGAGGCAAGAAATACAGTGTGAGTAACTCACCTCCTGACTCCCCAAAGCCTGTCCACCATTTACAAGGCACAAGTCAGCAGTCTGATGGAATAAACTCTGGATGAGAGTGGCCCCAACAACATTCAAGAAGCTTGACACCATCCAGGATAAAGCAACCCATTTGATTGGCACTACATCCACAAGCATTCACACCCTGCATCACTGACACTCAGTAGCAGCAGTGTGTACTGTCTACAAGATGCACTACAGAAATTCACCAAAGATCCTCAGACAGCACCTTCCAAACCCATGACCACTTCCATCTAGAAGGATAAGTGTAGCAGATATATGAGAACACCATCACGTTCAAGTTCCCTTGCAAGCCACTCACCAACCTGATTGAGAAATATATTGCTGTTCTTTCACTGTTGCTGGGTCAAAATCCCGGAATTCCCTTCCCAATATCATTGTGAGTCAACCCACAGCAGGTTGCAGCACTTAAAGAAGGTATCTCGTCACGGCCGACTCAACAGCAAGTGGGGATTGGCAATAAATGCTGGCCAGTCAGTGATGCTCACATCCCGCAAAGATGAATAAATAATAAAAAAATTATTTTGCTAACATTGCTAAATCAATGGATTATCCCTTTTATTTGTGTTCTGACATGTGCCTGGGGAGCCCTATGAAACCTTTGACCTTTTTCATTTGTGCGATGTGTCCCTGCATAAAATAATTGTTCCTCACCTTTAACTAACTTGAGCCACTCTACTTTTTGAGGAAGCTTGGTATTTTGTTTGGTATTCTTACCCAAGAGTGAGAATTCCTGACTGTGAAGTGTAGGGAAATTCTCTGCTGTCGGGCATTTGTGATAGCAAGTTTCGTGTTGTTTACATTTACTCCGAAGCGCAGTTCCTCCTGGGCCATGTAGTAGTACAGCTGTCACTTGTAGACAGTGTTTTTTCAAACATAGTAAGCTGTCTGATAATATGATAATTCCAATAATTACCTTAAAATTCATTAAAATATCTTCAAATCATATTTCTGCGAGGAATACGTTCAATTTTTCTTCTGTTGCAAACTGTTCTAACTCATAAGTTTGAGTCAGTACCTATTTAAACTCTTGTTGTTCTGTGGCCGTGTCTGACTTCAGAATATTTTCCAAAAAGATCCATTGTTTTACAGGTAAATCATTCTTTTTGAATAGCTGGGCCCTGCTTGTAACAATAATGTTTCTTTGCTCTCATTCTCATTGGACTGCTTTTATGGATAAGTCCTTTTTGCTTTTCAACCTTAAAAACTGAATCAGTTCTGCTGATCTCTTGATTGTTTAATCTTTTCTGAGGATTGATCTGTTTTGTTTCCAAATTTCTGCTTCACTGATCATTTGAAAGGTTTTCTCCAGAGTCAAAACTTCTTTTGACTATAATAAAATTGACAAAGACTCATCAGCAAACCCAAACCCTCTGTCTGAGTTAAATTCTGACTCGATATTTCCAGTCACATTGTTCCGCTGATATGTAGCAACCAGTTGTGAAATTATTATACTCTGGATGCTGACCTCTTCTATTGAATCATGCTCTTTCAAGAAATGTATTTGTTCTGATGTCAAAGAAATTGTGAAAGGCTTTCAGTCCTTCTTCAAAAATATCTGTTGTTCCTTTTATGCCTTGAAATATTATTACAACATGAGGGATCTACCAACTGTGTGTAGAAGTGTATTAACTTTTTCAGCTTCTCATTTTGTATCTAATTTGTAAGTTAGTCCACATCTAAAATTGTTTTCTCCAAGAAGGCCAGCTCTGCTCTCTTTGGTCGATCTCTGAAATTAACCATTTCTGGAAATATTATTTCTGTGCAATGTCTTACCCAAATGTATTTATCATCTTTGCTTCAAAGGCTTTTAATTTTACAGTATGCATTGCTTACTGCTGCAGCGTAATGCTGTGCTGGAGGGACTTTACATGCCCGTGCAAATAAAATGGAGGATTCCCTCCTTCTGTGAGTAAATTGGTGGATTCACATCTTTTCTACAGCTTCATTTGATATGACTTGCTAATCATGGTCTGAGGAAATGATTCACATTTCCTGAACAGCTGTACTGAACAAATTGCCCTGTCTGCAGCTTTAACAGCCAATTTCCATCCCAATCAAGATTTCAGTAAATTTCTCCTGCTATTTGTGGCTTTCTAAGATGAATTCTGTTCCTTTAACTATTTTTCTGGATGACTCTGAGACACTTCAGTTTACATAAATGGTTTCTGCCTTTATTGCAGATTAAGTTATGGATGTCCTACTTTTTTTACCTTGATGAATTAGGCTTTTCAAATGATCTTTTATTATCTTAGAATCCTGACAGTGCAAAAGAAGCTGTTTGGCTCATCAAGTCCATATTGACCCTCTGAAAAGCTTCCCATCCAGACCAAGTCCCCATCCTTTTCCAGTTACTCGCATTTAACATGGCCAATACACTTAACCTGCACATGTTTGGACTGTGGGAGGAAACCGGAGCACCTGGAGGAAACCCACACCGACACAAGGAGAGTGTATAAACTTCACACAGACAGTCATCCAAGACCGGAATCAAACCCAGGCTCTTGGTGCTATGAGGCAGCAGTGCTAACCACTGAGCAGCACTTCCACCCTAATTTACTTAATTCTGCCTTCATGAGATTTCTAGATCTGTGACCATATTTTAATTTGTTCTAGTGGCCCTTTATTTCCCTTTCTGTAGCTGTGCTTTATTGTGCCTACTCATTCTGGTAGTGATATTTGCTGTCGCTGTAAATATTTTTCTCACATGTCACTTCTTCAGCCTGTAAACCTTCAGCAATATTTGAAGTATTCACTTTACCGTGAGGAATTTGAAATTTACTCAAGGGCCTTTTGATTCCCATTCACTGTCTGGGAGAACTCTGACCTAGAACTACTTTTAGATTACTCTGCAATCGTTAAAGCCTTAGATTGACTGATACTCAGCGTCAGGGAGTTCAGAACACCCTCCTGTTGCTGTGTCTCTCTTTCCAGGTCTGAAATGCATTTCCATTTATTGTAAATATGACCTTGTGGAATCTTGCCATGATGTTTCTTCTGTTGTACTGTTGAATATCCTTCTCGACAGAGTGTCTTCATGAGAAACCTTCTTCAAAATCTTCCAAAAATAGCATGTGCTAGAGAAATACAATAGGTCCACAGCATCTTTTGAGAGAAAAACAGAGTTATTATGTGAGTTCAGTATGGCTCATGATTGGTGTAAATCCGAAACATCAAATTTCCTGTTCCTCTGATGCTGCCTGACCTGCTGTGCTCGTCCCGCTCCACACTGTATTGGCTCTGACTCCAGCATCTGTCATCTTTGCTGTCTCCCAGTAAGCCTTGGTCAGAACTGGCAATAGCTGGGATAGCGTGGTATTTATGCTGTTGGCAGGGCAGAGGGATGGGGCAAGTGAATAAGGTACATGGAGATGGAGCCCAGAAAGAGAGGGAGAGAAAAAAATAAACAGGATAAGCAATCAAAGAGACAGCTTGTGATTAGCCGAGAGTGAGACAGGTCGGGTGCTAACAAGAAGCTGAAAATGGATTGTCTGTTTAGGGAACAACTCATATAATGCAGGACTTAGGGCATTCTGGCCAATTCCTCCTCCACTCCCAACACTATGGCACACCTCCATACCTCTTCCCTCTGCAACCACAGAAGGTGAAACACCTGCCCGGCATTCTCTGGGATAAGGGGAACTGCAGATGCTGGAGAATCCAAGATAACAAATTGTGGAGCTGGATGAACACAGCAGGCCAAGCAGCATCCTTTTCTGATGAAGAGTCTAGGCCCAAAACGTCAGCTTTTGTGCTCCTAAGATGCTGCTTGGCCTGCTGTGTTCATCCAGCTCCACACTTTGCTATCCAGCACTCTCTGGCTTTTTTTTTTCAGATTTCCAGCATCCACATTTCTTTGTGTTTATTTTCTTCTTATTTTCTTACCTCTGTGCCTGAAGAATCTTCAGATAAACACTGTTAGTAGCATTTGGTATGAGGCAGGAAAATCATCATTTTCCAATGTGCTGTTTGAACACATCATAGGAGCTCTCTGAAGTACTGCCACTATCCTCTTTCAGGGGAGTGACCGACATGGCCTGGCTGGTCTAGTGTGGGAGAGGAAAATCATTTAGTAGTCGAATGAAACGAGATTTGTGTCTTAAATGAAATGTTGTTTATGTTATGATAGCAACGAGGTGCCACTCACACTGAAGTGACAACCATTGTTACAAAATCTCCAAGGAAAACTGCAAAAGGAAACCCACGCGGTATATTTTCTTCCTTTGAGAGCTTAAGTTGTCCTCCCACCAAGTCCATATGACATAGTTATAGTCAGTGATGCTGAAGGCCAATTCAACATTAGCTTCTTTCAGGCCCTTATACCCTTATTCAACAGCTAACTTAATGTTAATTTAAGAAAAATATTAATACTATCAAGATTTGTAATATATCCAAATGCTCATATAAACTCATATGCACAAAGGGCTCGTAGGCTAAAAAGTAATTAGTTTGCATGCAGGAAAATTATAAGCAAGCACAAATTCCAATCCACAATAAATATATTTATATTACATCATTGCTCATATCTTCTCTGTTTCATTTTGTTCTGATTAGGATTTGCTAATTTGATGGGAATAACTGATACAGCGCAATAGAACAGGCAACGTTACTTATGGCAGATGATATATTACATTCTGCACACTTAATGTTTTATATTTGTGGAAGATTATTTTGATGGATGACAACATGCAGCTTCATATCAGCTTGAACAGTATATAATGTTCTGGATGTGAGTTTGCTCGCTGAGCTGGAAGGTTAGTTTTCAGACGTTTCGTCACCATTCTAGGTAACATCATCAGTGAGCCTCCGACGAAGCACTGATGTTATGTCCCGCTTTCTATTTATCTGGTTAGGTTTCCTTGGGTTGGTGATGTCATTTCCTGTTCTTTTTCTCAGGGGATGGTAGATTGGCTCCAAGTCAATGTGTTTGTTGATGGAGTTCCAGTTAGAATGCCATGCTTCTAGGAATTCTCGTGCATGTCTCTGTTTGGACTGTCTTAGGATGGATGTGTTGTCCCAATCAAAGTGGTGTCCTTCCTTATCTGTATGTAAGGATACGAGTGATAGTGGGTCATGTCTTTTTGTGGCTGGTTGATGTTCATGTATCCTGGTGGCTAGCTTCCTGCCAGTTTGTCCAATGTAGTGTTTGTCACAGTTCTTGCAAGGTATTTTGTAGATGAAGTTCGTTTTATTTGTTGTCTGTATCGGGTCTTTTAAGTTCATTAGCTGCTGTTTTAGTGTGTTGGTGGGTTTGTGGGCTACCCTGATGACAAGGGGTCCGAGTAGTCTGGCAGTCATTTCAGAAATGTCTTTGATGTAGGGGAGAGTGGTTATGGTTTCTGGGCCCATTTTGTCTGTTTGTTTGGGTTTGTTGCTGAGGAATCAGCGGACTGTGTTCATTGGGTACCCATTCTTTTTGAATACGCTGTATAGGTGATTTTCCTCTGCTCTGCGTAGTTCCTCTGTGCTGCAGTGTGTGGTGGCCCGTTGGAATAATGTTCTAATGCAGCTTCGTTTGTGGGCATTGGGATGGTTGCTCCTGTAGTTCAGTATTTGGTCCGTATGTGTTGTTTTCCTGTAGATGCTGGTTTGAAGTTCCCCATTGGCTGTTCGCTCTACTGTGACATCTAGGAATGGCAGTTTGTTGTTGTTTTCCTCCTCTTTTGTGAATGTTATGCCAGTAAAGGGTATTATTGATGGTCTTGAAGGTTTCCACTAATTTGTTTTGTTTAGTGATGACAAAGGTGTCATCCACGTAGCGGACCCAAAGTTTGGGTTGGATGATTGGCAGAGCTGTTTGTTTGAGTCTCTGCATTACTGCCTCTGCTAAGAACCCTGATATCGGAGATCCCATGGGTGTACCGTTGGTTTGTCTGTAGGTTTTGTTATTGAAAGTGAAGTGGGTGGTGAGGCATAGGTCCACTAGCTTGATGATGTTGTCCTTGCTGATGAGGTTGGGGGTGTCTGGTGTATGTGTCTTCTGTTCTTCTAATAGTGTTATCAGTGTTTCTAGGCCAGGTTGATGTTGATGGATGTGAACAGGGCTGTTACATCAAAGGAGACCATTATTTCATCCTCTTCTATCTTGGTGTCTTTGATGGTGTTCAGGAATTCTTGGGTGGAGCGAATGGAGTGATGGGAGTCTTCTACTAGGTGTTTTAGTCTTTGGTGTAGTTCCTTGGCTAATCTGTAGGTTGGTGTTCCAGGTAGCCAGACTATGGGTCTGAGGGGGGCTCCTGGTTTGTGAATTTTTGGTAGTCCGTAGAAGCGTGGTGTGTTGGATCCATCTGGTTTCATTTTTTGGAAGTCTCTCTTGTTTAATTCTCCAGATTTTTGAAGTTTTTTGAGTAAGGCTGTGATTCGGTTCTCTAGTTGTGGGGTCGGGTCTATCACCACCTGCCATTCCTAGATGTCACAGTAGAGCGAACAGCCAATGGGGAACTTCAAACCAGCGTCTACAGGAAAACAACACATACGGACCAAATACTGAACTACAGGAGCAACCATCCCAACACCCACAAACGAAGCTGCATTAGAACATTATTCCAATGAGCCACCACACACTGCAGCACAAAGGAACTACGCAGAGCAGAGGAAAATCACCTATACAGCGTATTCAAAAGGAATGGGTACCCTATGAACACAGTCCGCCGATTCCTCAGCAATAAACCCAAACAAACAGACAAAACGGGCTCAGAAACCATAACCACTCTCCCCTACATCAAAGACATTTCTGAAATGACTGCCAGACTACTCGGACCCCTTGGCATCAGCGTAGCCCACAAACCCACCAACACACTAAAACAACAGCTAATGAACTTAAAAGACCCGATACAGACAACAAATAAAACGAACTTCATCTACAAAATACCTTGCAAGAACTGTGACAAACACTACATTGGACAAACTGGCAGGAAGCTAGCCACCAGGATACATGAACATCAACTAGCCACAAAACGACATGACCCACTATCACTCATATCCTTACATACAGATAAGGAAGGACACCACTTTGATTGAGACGACACATCCATCCTCGGACAAGCCAAACAGAGACATGCACGAGAATTCCTAGAAGCATGGCATTCTAACTGGAACTCCATCAACAAACACATTGACTTGGAGCCAATCTACCATCCCCTGAGAAAAAGAACAGGAAATGACATCACCAACCCAAGGAAACCTAACCAGATAAATAGAAAGCAGGACATAACACCAGTGCTTCGTCGGAGGCTCACTGATGATGTTACCTAGAATGGTGACGAAACGTCTGAAAACTAACCTTCCAGCTCAGCGAGCAAACTCACATCCAGAACCTCAACCTGAGCTACAAATCTTCTCAAAACTCGCTAGTATATAATGTCAATTGCAAAAACAGAAGTTGCTGGAAAAGCTCGGCAGGTCTGGCAGCATCGGAGTAAACGTTTTGGATCTGGTGACCGTTCCTCAGGGTTCTGAGGCAGGGTCACCAGACCCTTCCACTAACTCTGGTCTTTTCTTCACAGATGTTGCCAGGCCTGCTGAACCTGTCCAGCAAGGTCTATTTTAGTTCCTGATTTACAGCATCCGCAGTTCTTTCGGCTTTGTTATAATGTCAGTTGGTTTGGCCTGACAGAATCCCTCACCTGAAGAGGATAGGAAGCATATTTTCCCATTGGTCTCACTGTTGACATGACAGGTTGATTTGGGAAGATTCAGTATGTGCCATTGCTGTCCTCACTCATCACTTCAAACTGTCTAATGGAAGACTAGATTATTTGAGGATGAGACTATGTTATTGTGATGTCGCTGAATTCGCAAAGCAGAGATTCAGATGAGTGCTCTGTGGGTGATATTGGTTTGAGCACTACTACAGAAGATGGTGAAATTTGAAATCGTTTAATAAATCTGGAATTAAAAACACGAATCAAATGACCAAACTGTAAAAACCCATTTGCTTCAATAATGCCCTTCAAGGATGAAAATCTGCCATTTTCTCCTGGTCTGCCCTACATGGGTGCTTTCAGATCAACTCCAATGTGGTAGACATGTAATCACCCTCTTAAATGATAGAGTCTGATAGAAAGAATGAAATTAGATGGATCACATGAGTATATAACAATCCAGCATTGGCAAAAGCAGTGAAAATGATAATTGTACACGTAGTCTTGTTGATTCGAGAAGGTCCTCCTTACTAACATCTGGAGGCTTATGCTAAAATTGACAGAGCTGTTTCATATACCAGTCAAATGCCAGCTCATGGAACTATACCTTTTGGACAATGTTCCAGTCAACAACATCCTCTTCATCCTGGGATATGTGCTGTCCCACTAACCTGCCAGAGGCTGTATACATTCAGGCGAGCCTTAGAGTCCTCAGCATAGATTTCAGACCCTCTGAAGCATCATAACATCAGGCCAAACATGGGGAAAGAAACCTCCTGCTGATTACTGCTGACTGATAAGCCCCCAGTCCCAACCACAGCTGATGAATCAGTTCTCCTCCACATTGAACACAACTGGGGGATAATTTGAAGGTGGTAATGAAAAAGAATGTACTCTGAGTGGAAAATTCAATGCCCATCACCAAGAGTGGCTTGGTAGTATGAGTACTGATCGAGTTTGTTATAACCAGATGGGCATAGCTCCTAGGCTTAGTATATAGGACTGGTGAGGGAACTAACAAGAGGGAAAACTGACTTGATCTCATCCTCACTGATCTACATGTCAGATGCATCTGTCCATGACAGTATCAGGAGGAGTGATCACACACAGTCCAAGTGGAGATGAAGTCCCACCTCCACACTGAGGATTCCCTCCAATGTGTTTTGTGTGAAACTAACACTGTGTTGAATAGGAGAGATTTTGTTCAGATCTTGTAACTCAAAACTGGATAATCACAAGGCTTTGTTGGCAATCAGCAGCAGAATAAATTCAATAACAATCTGTAATCTCCTAGCCTGACATATAACCCTGCTCTACAATTATCGCCAAGCCAGGGGAATAAGTAGGCAAATCTAGCCTGACGAGCTATTGCTTTATCAGTCTACTCTCATCATGTGTAAATCATCGGATGAGATCACCAGGATTGTTATTAAACACCATTTACCCAACAATAACCTCCTTACTGATGATATTTCCTGTTCCACCTGACCCACTCAGCTCCAGACCTCATTACAGCCTTAATCCTAACATGGACAAATGAGTTGAACTCATGACTGTGCGCAAGGGTGAGTCCCCTTCATATCAAGGCAAAATTTTAGAGTGTACCTTTCGGGAGTCCTAGAAAATCTAGGAGAAATGAGAATGAGGGAGAAAACTCTCTTCTGACCAGAGTCATATTTGTCATGAAGGAAGATGCTTGTGATTGCTGGAGTTTTGTCATCTCAATTCTAGGGCATTTCTTCAGGAGTTCCTCAGGGTAGTGTGTCCTTGGCCCAACAATCTTAAACTGCGTAACCTTTGTCCCTCCCTCCATCACAAGCTCTTATGTGGAGTCTTCCCCAATGAATGCAAAATATTCTGCACTATTCACAACACCTCAGACACTTTAGCAGGCTGTCACCATGATCAGAAAGATATGGACAACATCTGAGTTTGAAATCATCCCCAACTAATGCCCCTTGACATTCCATGGAGTTACCGTCACTGAATTCCCCCTTCATCCACTTCCTGGGGGTTACTGTAGACTAGAAACTGAACTGGACCAACCACATAAATACTGTGCCTAGAAAAGCAGCTTAGAGTTTGGGAATCCAGCAATTTTCTTCAGATGATAATTGATCAAAAATAAAATATTGCCTGAGACAGCAAAGATTCAGTCCATCATCTGACACACTGTTTTGAAAGTACATCAATGGGACATATCTGTAAATTATACAACATTGTCATGTTTTGGAAGTTTTATTCAGAGCGAATGATGCTATTGCAGCAAGTCAGTCAAGCAATTTGATATTCAAAGTGGCATTACAATTGTAATAATAGATGACACTACAAAGATAATATTATACGACAATCATGAACTGAATGCAATGAATGAATAACCTTGAGAAAGATATGGTTCACATTGGACCTCTCCCACTCTAAACATCAACATAATCCACTCCACTTTCACCCCAGCTCTATCCCCCACTTTGAGGAGCATCTCAAGACCCTCACTTCATTACAGTTTCTAGACTTCAACTGAGAAAATAATGAGCAGAAGCAGGTGGAGATGGGAAGGTTAAAACCGTAGCGATACATTGGTTAGGCAATTTGACCTTGGCAGAATTATCACTCACAATCTTCTCTACCCTCCAACACCCAGAAGTCAGCAAAGTTTTGCCTACCTCCTTCCCACACCATGCTATTATGACAGCCCCCACCCCATCCAAATCCTGGCATTCTTTACCTAAGGCAAGGAGCACCATCAGTGTGCAGTTATGATGAAAGTGTTAGACAAAGAGGGATTTGAGAAAGCTTGTGTGAAGTATAAACATTAGTAAGACCAGTTGGTCCAAACAGCTGGGTTCTGCACAACAGTTTCCATGTGAAAGACTGAAGCAGTTCAAGAACAAGGCCCACAAATTTCTTCACCTGTCAATTTACAGCAGGCAATAAATAGAGGGCATTCCAAAGCTTCTCACATCTGGAGAATAATAAAAAAAACTTTGCTGAACTCAGTGTAATGTTCAATAAGTTTCTAAGGGCCAATTTCAAAGTTATGCCACAGAAGTGTGAATTTATACTACATTGAGCTTGTATTGTGATTTACTGACATTGCTGAAATTACTCTCAATGTCAATAATGCCAGCGTTTATTAGCAATGTCATCTGCAACTGCCCCCATCAATAGAATCTATTACTGACTGTTATATTGTTTATTCAATCATAGACAAAATTAATTCACTTTTACAGGGCAGTGTTAAGTAGAAAACAGTTCTTCAAATTCTTCAATATATAAGTCGTTAGTGTTTGGAATGCATTGACAATGCAACCTAGATCTTCATTTCAAGTTGAGAAAGCTTAGAAATTTGTCAATGGTCTCAAGGCCCATAGTGTAGTAAGATAAAAAAATGGACAACAAAGCTGTAAATTCCTTGGGCCAGTGACTCTGCGATGGCTCTAATCACCCACGAGATTGTCTTCCATTGACCCTAACAAACCTTGCAGAGTTGGAGAGAGGTTCCATAACTAGTGCACCATTAACTGCAACCCCAGCATTGGGAACGTATGAAAGATGCTATATGATAAACAGCTACGTTGTAAATTCCAGTAGGTGTGTATGGGGTAAACAAGCCATTTTCCCCCTTTTCCTGTCATTATAAAATGATTGCTTCAAAAAAACTTAAACAAAATGGCCTTCTAAATTTCAAGGTTCCCAGGCCTTGAGTGTCAACTGCACTCCTAGGTGCCAGGGAAGTACAATGGTAAAAGTATTGGATAAAGTTCACTGATATCCTGCCCCAGGAACTCAATTATTTAGTGTTCACATTCAACAGGATGGACATCTCAATGCATAGGTGGGATCCATTGTGTGATTCAGGCTTGATTTACTTGTACCTTTCAAAAATATGCACATTCTTCAACATGTAAAAAATGTGAACTATGTACAAATTTAATTATCTATGCTTTCATTGTAACTGGTTTACTTCTAAATGTCCTTGTAAGTTTGAACTCTAAATCCTAGAACTATCCCTTAATCTATTTGGAAATTTGTTGTTTGTGACATTGCCCTTTTCAAACACAGCATTCTAAACATTGTATTTTGATAAGTAATTTACATGAAAACGATCTAATTCAATTAATTGATTGAAACACATCTGAAAAATTGATCAGCCTAGCCTGTCAACAATATATACTGAGCAATCTGAATTACTGAAGAACTGCAACCAGATCCTTTCCTTTTACAGATTTTTTTTTAGAAGTTGCTGTTCCGTTGTTCGGCAACATTTCTACTCTTTGACTATGAATGACCAGAGATTTAGCTCCATGTTTGCTATCCTGGTGGAGGTAATCTTACAATTTTACTCACACTAAATTCGTCAGTCTCCCCTATCTCCATTGATTTAATTTGCCCTTGGCTTTAAACATTCTTAATGCTTTGTTTTATTGGTTATTGGTCTTTGTCACCTGCAAATGTTGGAATGTTGCTTAAAATGCACTTCCATACATCATTTATAAATAGTGTAAACAGCCAAGAAACCAACAATAAACTCCAACACATCCCACTGCCCTTTGTCTCTCATGCACACTTTTGAAAATTTTGCTTCTACTAACCATACAGCTTTCAATTCAGCCAATTAAATCGCCTATAATTTCATTCGATTCAATCTCCTTTAAAAGCTTCACATGTTATAATTAATCATTATAAAAAAGTATGTTGAATGAAGCAGACTAGCAATCGAAGTGTTTTCACTCTCTTGGTTGACAATTTAAGCAGGAAGAAATGTCTCTCTGCTCTTTTCACCAGTGCAACTGTAACCTGTTTTATATATCAACACATGCTGTCCTCACCAACGTAACTGCTATCCACTGCTTATGTCACTGAAATCATTGAAATCATCAATAGAACTACAGAACAGATGTTCTGGTAAGTTTTACAGAAATAAGTAATGTTGAATGTTGACTCTTGTTCCACATTGTTTGCATGCCTGCTGAACCTAAATGCTGCATGACACCTCAATCTGAGAGGGTCAGTTGGTACTAATAAATTTGTAGACTGGCTTGAAAATTAGGTGATGCAATATTTGTTCTTCAGCCTCCTCAGCTCCAAATTCTCCAAAAACAGCAACATGCTTTATAAGATGACAGTAACTAACTGATTTATCAAAAGAATTTAATGATGAAAAACTGCAGGATGTCATATAATGAAGGCAAACATAGACAATCTTCAATTATTAGCACTTGTACTGCTCTTAATCACAGCAATAATTTTCATTGTACTTTGATCACACAAGTCATCTCCATTGTGTGATATTAAATTTAGTTGGGAAGTAGGACAAGTGGGATAGAAAAATACATGTGCATAATGACAGTAATTGGGACAGTTATCACTTTCACTTATTATTTGGCTTACTTTTCAAGAAAAGCAGAGACTGTGCTATATCATACACCGTAGTATTTTTTAACTTACTGTTAGAAGGATTAATGACCCAGAGGAAGGAAGTACTGTCGCCACATTTGCAGGTAACACAAAAATAGGTAGAAAGACAGGCTGTGAGAGCGATACAAATAGTTTGCAGAGGGATATTGATAGTTTAAGTAATACAGTCTCAAAATGTTGGAAAATGGATTATAATATCAGAAAATGCAAAATTGTTTATATTGGCAGGAAGAACAAAACAAACAATATTATTTAAATGGAGAAAAGCTGCAGAAAGTTGCAACACAAAGGGGCTTGGGAGTATACTTGGGTGTATATTTGGGGTGGCGTGGTGCCTCAGTGGTTAGCACTGTAGCCTCATAGCACCAGGGACCTGGGCTCGATTCCAGCCGCGGGCAACTGCCTGTGTGGAGTTTGCATATTCTCCCCGTATCTGCGTGGGTTTCCTGTAGGTGCTCCAGTTTCCTCCCACAGTCCAAAGATGTGCAGGCTAGGTGGATTGGCCATGCTAAATTGCCTGTGGTGTTCAGTGGTGTGTGGGTTATAGGGGGATGGGTCTGGGTGGGATGCTTCAAGGGGTAGTGTGGACTTGTTGGGCCAAAGGGCCTGTTTCCACACTGTAGGGAATCTAATCTCATCTATACAAGCACAAAACAAAGTTAGTTAATGATCAGGAAGGCAAATAGAATGTTGGCCTTTATTTCAAATGCAATCATTGTGTAAGAGTAGGGGATATTTAATAGAACTGTATAAGATGCTGTTGAGACCATAGCAATTTTGATCTCTTTATTTTGAGAAGGATATCATTTCATTGAAGGCGGTTCAGAGAAGGTTCACCGTAATGATCCCTGGTAAGAAGGGATTGCCTTATGAGCAAAGGCTAATGAGGTTGTTCCTAATTTACAGCATCTGCCATTCTTTCAATTTTTATTTTGCTAAAGAGTTTGGACTCTTCTCACTGCAGTTCAGAAGAATAAGTGGTGATCTCATTGAAACACCTAGGGTTCTTAGGGGGCTTGACAGGGTAAATGCTAAGAGGATGTTTCCCCTCATGGGAGTCCAGGACCACACAGCATAGTCTCAGAATAAAGGGGTGCCAATTTAATATTGAAATGAGGCAGAATTTCTTCCCGAAGAGGTTTGTGAGTCAATGGAACTTCTGGCTACTTACAGCTGTGGGGATATGGTCCTTGTGCATATTTAAGGCTGATATTGATAGATTCTTGTTCAGTAGGGGAATCAATGGTTATGGGAAAGGGCAGAAAAGTGGACATGAGTATTGGCACCCCACCACCTCCAAATCCAGCATGTCATCCTCTGCTATTTTTTTGCCACCTGCAATCAGGCACACCACCAAAGTGATATTCCCCTCCCCAATCCTATCTGCTTTCCATAGGGACCACGCTCTCTGCGACTTCCTTGTCTGCTCCACACTCCCCACCACATCCAGCACCATTCCCTGCAGGAGGTGCTACACCTGCCCCTACAGCTCTCCTCTGACCTCCACCCAAGGCCCCAAACAATCCTTCCATATCCAACAGAGATTCGTTTGTATGTCTTCTAACCTGGCCTGCTGCATCTGTTGCTCCTGAAGACGTCTCGTCTACATCGGAGAGACCAAGTGCAAACTCAGAGACAGATACGTGGAGCATCCACGTTCTTTACACTCCAATTAACAACACCTTCTGGTTGCCAGCTGTTAAAACTCCCCTTCGCACTGCCTTGGTGACATGTCCATCCTGGGCCTCCTCCAATGTCACAATGAGGCAACACAAAAATTGAAGGAACAACACCTTATATTCCACCTCAGGAGCTTACAGCCTGATGGCCTCAACATAGACTCCACTAGCTTCAAAATCTAACCCCCTACCCTGGCCTCATTCCATGCCCACCCTGCCTTACTTCTCCACATCCTTGACCTGACACAACCTGTCCATCTTCCTTCTCAACCCTCCACCTCACTGTCCCCATCGACCAATCTCCACAACCCCCTACCGGCATCCACCGATCACCACGTCTCCTACCTTCCCCCAGCCCCACCCCCTCCCTCTATTTATTTCTGAGCTTGCTTCCCCATCCCCAGTCCTGACGAAGGGTGTAAACCCAAAACATTGACTTTCCTGCTCCTCTGATGCTGCGTGACCTGCTGTGTTCCTCTGGCTCCTCTCTGTATGGACTTCCAGCATCTGCACTTCTTGCTACCTCCTTGTTTTAAACTAAGATAATGGCACGATGAATATTGAAGTAAGTGCACATTTCACTTCAAAATCATAATTTTCCTACTTGATTACACTTTATAGATGTTAAAAATCATAGTTTAATTTTTGCTGGTCATATTCAGTGCCTCTGAAATGAAATTGAATTGTGCAGAGTTAAAAGGCGTTTATAATGGAACATCAGTTAAAGGGAAATTATGACGCCAGGGTCACAGGAGACAAACATGATTTCTATTTGCTTTCATGTTGGACAGTTTCCTATAAACACACTTTCAATATTTGTATTTCCTTTGGTATAATGGCTTGAATTGTTGAATGTGATAAAAAGTTGATTCCGAACTATGATGAAGAGGAATAATTCAGGAAATACTACTTCTGTTTCATAGAAAAGAATGTTTAATATTATAACTTAGTTTTGCTGACAGCTGAATTTGTAATAAGCTTATTGATCACGACGCTAATTCTGCCTGTTTTGGACCTGGAGTGTAATCAATACAACAAAATTATTAGCTGAGGGCATTGAATTGAACAAAATCTGCTTCAGACATAATCCATTGAATTATGGAGTAACGATCAGAATTGCTGCCGAGTTCACATGACTGCTTGGAATCTCTAACATCTAAACAAGAAAGCAATAAAGCATAGTTAATTAAAAAATGCAATGAGAAGGTTGTGTTAGCCTCGGCTCAGCATGAGACATTGCATGCATTCTGGCATAATAGCAAGAAAAACGGGGTAGAGGAAAGCTGCTGTCATTTGCAAAGAAGTAAACCATTTGATGTTAATGACAGCAATGATGATTCCTGCTGACTAACTTTGACTTTGAGTTCCTCTGCTGTAACTCTTCTTCACCCAACATTCCGCCCAGTTCTCTGATTTACCATATGAATGATACTGGAAGCATTACAAAATATTATCTGCATGCTTTGAATGGATAAATTGTACAAACCATTTATGTATTAAGACTTAACATTTGAGAAAATGTCATTCCTGTGTCCTTGGTTGTGATATTGTTCAAAATGACTTTGAGAACATTGCAGTGAACCATGTGAGCTTGGTGAATTGTGTGAAATGTGCAGATGTTAACCTAAAATTTATTGGATGATATGAAATTAAATGAAAGAAATAAACATATGAAGTTTGCTTTAATGAAAAGCTAATCAGCCTAATGGTACTCAACAATTAGAAAAGTCACTGGTTTTAATGTGTTTTGTGTTGAAAGAATGTGTATTTGCATTAAGTGCAGTAACTGAATGGTAAAGGCACCATTATCTTAGCTTATCATGGGGCTGCTTTCTCATTGTAGAGAGAGATGACTGGTGGTGGTTTAACCTGAGGGTCACCACACCTTGGGAAAAGGGAGAGGTTCAGAAGGAAAGTCCTTCATGGTATCTACAAGGTGTTGGAATTGAAACCCATGCCATTAGCTGTACACTACATCATAAGCCAGCTGTCCAGCCAACTGAGATAACTGACCTCCAACTCAATAGCAATGGAGTAAACTGTAATATGTCTGAAAGACTGGAGTATTAGTTTGAAACAGATCAAGACATTGATATGGACTAAGCAGAAAGTGCTTGATCATATGTCTGTGCTGTGTAAATATCATGGGGTTGATTGGATCACATAAAGGTAGCAACAGTGTGAGCATATGAAAGCTGAGATCAAAGTTACTTAAAATCAAGAGACAAGCCTTTTTCCAAGGAGAAATGAATAAGTCTTAATGGGCAATTGCACAAGTGAATGTGGAAAACATAATACATTTGTGATATTTGCCAGTGGTCAAACTGATCAATGAGCTAGAGACTGGACAATATCAAAGTTTAAACACACAGCCTGTCAGGATGGAAGAAGGGTATAAGAAAGCTTGTCTCAGAACTATAGTTAGCTAGTTCAGGAAGAAGTCATCAGATCATCAGCAGTTGATTGAGAAGTACAAGACTGTGCATTTGTTTCAATCTGATCCTCAGTTAAGTCCAGTAAACGGGTTGATTGTAAGCATCGTATGGGTGAGATTTTTGCTGTATTTTGTAGTGTATTATGCTTTAATAAAGAGCATATATCTTGTTAGAATTCTTGGTGTTATTGATATCCAGAGTAAACCTAATGGCCCAGGGAAAATATGAACAACACACTACAAATCTGAGGATATTTTCCACATTAGTATATCCAAAACACTAACAATAATTATAAACTATACAGGAATAGAGAAAAAAAATTAGCATAAAATTAACCAGCCTTGAGCAAATGCAGGATTAGAAGAACAACCTCCAGACAAGATTTGACATGTAGATTAGATTTCCAACCAGTGCAATAATGCAGTGTTAATTATGAACTGTATGAGGAAATCTTGAATAAATACTGCACTATTAATAGAATTCCAAGAATTGATCAAAATGTAGCATCAAGCCTCTAAAGTTTTAAAATATTTCTGTCACTCTTTTGCAAAGGTTGTGTAGGCCTATGTGGTAAATGACCAATGAAGTCTATGGATTAGCTTTTCTGCAATTTGTGTAGTTGAACCTGGTTACACTTATTTTAACTAATTGTCAGTCACAAACATAAAGGGCTAGATTCCTTTCCATTAACTCATAAGTTTCTGGCTGGAACTCCTACCTGTGCACATGATCATGCCAGCCAACTTGCTAGAATGGCCTTCATTAGTTATGCACATTGCTTAATAGTGGAAAGTAAGGGACGCTCAGCTGTATCAGTGATAATGGGAACTGCAGATGCTGGAGAACCCAAGATAACAAAGTGTGGAGCTGGATGAACACAGCAGGCCAAGCAGCATCTCAAGAGCACAAAAGCTGACATTTCGGGCCTAGACCCTTCATCAGAGAGGGGGATGGGGAGAGGAAACTGGAATAAATAGGGAGAGAGGGGGAGGCGGACCGAAGATGGAGAGAAAACAAGATAGGTGGAGAGGAGAGTATAGGTGAGGAGGTAGGGAGGGGATAGGTCAGTCCAGGGAAGATGGACAGGTCAAGGTAGCGGGATGAGGTGGTAGGTAGGAAATGGAGGTGCGGCTTGAGGTGGGAGGAAGGGATGGGTGAGAGGAAGAACAGGTTAGGGAAGCAGAGACAGGCTGGGCTGGTTTTGTGATGCAGTGTGGGGAGGGGACAAGCTGGGCTGGTTTTGGGATGCAGTGGGGGAAGGGGAGATTTTGAAGCTTGTGAAGTCCACATTGATACCATTAGGCTGCTGGGTTCCCAAGCAGAATATATATTGCTGTTCTTGCAACGTTCGGGTGGCATCATTGTGGCACTGCAGGAGGCCCATGATGGACATGTCGTCTGAGGAATGGGAGGGGGAGTTGAAATGGTTCGCGACTGGGAGGTGCAGCTGTACCTCTGCCAATTGAAAAGCCCCTAGTATTTTTGACTGGCTGCAGCAGAATTGAAAGAGGAAGGATCAGCACCAGGTATGTCAGCAATATGATGATTTACTGATGTATATCTGAATAGGTAACAGAAATAAAAGCAGTAAGTGGACTCCTGCTGGTTGAAAGCAGAAAGCACATGAGGCTATGGTGCAGGCACTATAGAGATTGACAGCTGGCTAATAGACAAATTCTCCACCGCCCAAGTAACTGTCACACAGTGCTGTAAGCACTTTCATCACCTCAACGTGTTGAATGTGTAGAAAAGTATCTTGTTTCCATGCATATACTTTGGGAAGATAAAGCTGGGATGTCACTTTATCTCTCACACCACGTTATGTCATCACCTGAGTGACAGATAAATGGATCAACTGACAGAAAGATGCCAGGAAAAGAATTAACATGATAATTCAGAATCACGATGAAAACGCACTGCCTGTCACTATGGGCTTTGTTACTTTTCAAGAAGTGGTGTTTCGAGGAAGAATAACTTGTCAATATTAATAACTATGGAATACATGGTAGCAACTCATATTCCGCCTGGGAACCCTGCAGCCATATGGTATCAATGTGGACTTCACCAGTTTCAAAATCTCCCCTTCCCCTACTGCATCCCTAAACCAGCCCAGTTCGTCCCCTCCCCCCACTGCACCACACAACCAGCGCAGCTCTTCCCCCCCACCCACTGCATCCCAAAACCAGTCCAACCTGTCTCTGCCTCCCTAACCGGTTCTTCCTCTCACCCATCCCTTCCTCCCACCCCAAGCCGCACCCCCAGCTACCTACTAACCTCATCCCACCTCCTTGACCTGTCCGTCTTCCCTGGACTGACCTATCCCCTCCCTACCTCCCCACCTACACTCTCTCCACCTATCTTCTTTACTCTCCATCTTCGGTCCGCCTCCCCCTCTCTCCCTATTTATTCCAGTTCCCTCTCCCCATCCCCCTCTCTGATGAAGGGTCTAGGCCCGAAACGTCAGCTTTTGTGCTCCTGAGATGCTGCTTGGCCTGCTGTGTTCATCCAGCCTCACATTTTATTATCTTGGAATACACGGAGAGTTTTGAGTAGTAAGACATTTTTCCAACAATTAACTGTATTAATAACAATTTGTGTGATATAGCACTCCTGTCTCATGTTCCATGTCTTCTCAAGGCTATTATTAAAGTACACATGACATTCTGTCATATAAGCAGTTATTAGGGCATTTGATCAAATGCTTAGATGGGGAAGTAGGTTTCAGTGAGTGTCTTAAAGGACAGATGTGAGGTAGAGAGTCAGAGAAGCCAAGGAAGGAATAACTAGAATTTAAGGTACACACACCCACCCTGTAGCAATTAAAATTGGGGATTCTCAAGAGGCAAGAATTAGAGGAGCAGTTAGATCTCACAGGATTAATGGATTGAAGGAGATCACAGAGAAAGGAGCTAGAAAAGATGAGTATTTGAAAGAAATGTCATTGCAAATTTGGAAGACAGCTTAGGCCAGTAAGGGTAGGCAATCGTTGTTTTGGTGCGAATGTGTGCAGCAAACCCCGGTGACCTTCAAGATAATAAAATGTGAGGCTGGATGAACACAGCAGGCCAAGCAGCATCCCAGGAGCACAAAAGCCGACGCCTCGGGCCTAGACCCTTCATCAGAGAGCTTGGAATTCTCCAGCATCTGCAGTTCCCATTATCCCCGGTGACCTTCAGTTCACTGAGAGAAGAATGTGGCAGACTGGTCAATTGTTAAGACTAGAGGTAACAAAGATATAAATGAGGCTTTCAAAGGTGATGCACAGATAGATTTGAATGATACTGTGGAGGTAATTCTTTGTGTCGGCCCAATTATATGGCACTTAATTCAGGATGACAAATCACAACAAGGTTGTAAACAGTCTGGCTCAGCTTTGGTTATCATGGAGCAGGATGGAATCATGAGTAAGGACAGTGATTTTGTAGTAGGAAAGAAGGTAATGATTTTGGTTTTTTTAAATGGAGAAAATTTCTACTCATCTATTATCAAATGTCAGATAAGCAATCTGACAATTTAGATGAAGTGGAAGAATCGAGACGGGTGGTGGCGAGTTGGGAGTTGTCAGTCTAAATATGGAAACTGTTGCTTTGTTTTTGGATGGTTTTGGTGAGCGGTAATATACAGCTAAGTTGGGAAGAATAAAACCTTGGAGAATACCAGTGATAACTATGTGGAATATAGAAGCAAAGCAACAGATTTTCTGCCTGCTGTTAAATAGAATCAGGTAAGAGTGGTCCCAACAAGTTAGATGATGTGAGATATTATTAAAGGTTAATACTATGACTACGTGTGCCAAGGACTGCTGGCAGCTTGATCAGGGCAGGGAGAGGTAATATACATTCATCACAGAAACCTAGGATGCTATTGTCACTTTGAAAAGAACTGCCATGTTTGCATTCATAAATTTCAGTTTTCTTTCTCCTGTTAGAGAGAAGCTAGTGCAGTATTGGAGAGAAACAGCTGCAGCTGTAAGCGATGTGGGCTACGGTGAGATGTGTGGCATAATCGGGTGACAATGTGGCAAGGTTCACCTTGACCTCAAAATCGTCTTACTCCATCTTCAGAGCTTTTTACAAATGGCATGGTGAGACTGTTGCCAGGCAGCAGCAGTGCCGATTGACAGGATTAAAGCTTGTTAAAGGCTTTGTTAACATCGCAATCACCAAATTAGTATTCAGCCTCCCATTTTCAACAGGTAAATCAGAACGTGTCCTGAGTGGATTCACCTCAGCACTTGCTCCAAACAAGCTACATGTTGGATTCTGGGTGACAGCATCTGATTATGATCTACAAAGCATTAGCCGCACACACATCTTTGTCCACGTACATTGGCACTGGAAGGTGCGTTAGCATCTAACATTGAAAGGCTGCATTGTGGACAGTTTAAACACAGAACCCAGGCATCCCGCTGACAGTCTGGATCAGGCTGCATCCAAGACTGCTTGCTTGCTGTTTTAACACTTGCTCATAGAAGCATGATAGATGATCACAGGATTTGGTGGACTGATGCAACCGCTGGTTAATGAGGGCCATTATGTCCCATATAGCTGTCTGCCCCTGCTGCTCCTCCCTGTATGTTTGGATGATGTCCCTTATTTCCAAAACTACAGGCTAACTCCTGGCTGGGGCTGAGCCGGAGGCTTGTCTCCAGCAGTCCTTCGAATGCCATCTGCCTGGCCATGTCTCCCTCAGCCAGTTGTGGAGCTGTCATTGTGAGATGCTCATCAGAATGTGTACCCACACTCTCCATGTCAACAGCGCCCACCCCACCAAAAGGTATCAGTATTTGCTGATGCTTCCTCCCAGGACTCCACACTCTCATCCCCCAAGATCCAGGAGGGCACTTCTGGCGGAGTAGCACAGAGATTGTGGGTAGGCTAGCAGAACCTGCAAGAAAAAAGAGAGTAGGTATCATAGATCATGGTTGGAAGTGGTGTGGAATGATTGAGAACGAGTGTCTGGTTAAAGGGAAGATGCTCTTCTCATAGGGATCGAGGACACAGATATTGGGCATCTTACTATCACTGCTCTCTCTCTGTGCTGCGCTACGTCTGTCTTGCTCAGCAATAATAAAAATGGGGGAAATATTCAGTAGATGCCAGAATTCTTTTAAAATTCTACATTTTTTAAAAATCAATTGACAATGTGCTGTCGGGTAACAGTGGTACAGATGGTACAGTGTGAGGCAGGGCTTTCATAGCCACATCTTGTCACATGTATCTCTGGAGGACCACTGAACTTCCCTCTTTAGATTCTGAGTGGCCATCCACCTGGTGTGACACTGCTACTTCAAAACACTGTGTAGCCACTCAGAGTAACCATGGGGAATAATTAAACATTTGTATGTGCTGTTGGTTATGCCATGTTTTGTTGTTTATTTTTGCTTCTCATAAAAATTGATAAAGATGATTTGATGGTGGCAGAATTAGTCATCTTTTTATAATGTGCCTCAGGGGAAGGGTTTGAAATGATTGCATGCATGTAGTGTACTTCCGGATGGATTCTCAGTTGTGGTAGGGAATACATGTAGCAAAAGAGATCCAAAGTCTGATGGGAGAATATGTCTCCCAAAAATAAACTTTAAATGGAGGATGCTATGCACCTCTCTTAGGTCTGGCCCATCTACCAACAAGTTTTTGATGTTCCCATTGTTGTATTATTGCTATTTGGAGTGATAGCCCTTTAAGAAACTCAACATGCAAATAAGCTACTTACTCCAATGTCATCACATGTTCATAACCCAACGGCTCTGTGTGTTGCAACACTCTGGCGCAGACTGTACTTGGTAATTCCTGCATACTTTATATATCAGTTTGCCCATAAATAAACTTGCGAGAGATCTGTAAATTACCAGAATCCACATACCATGATGTTGTTGCATTTAGGTAGCACAAGAAAATCATTGCATTATGTGCTGCTGGAATGTTTTTACAAAATAAAAAAGAAACCAGTCTTATAAGCTTGAAGGAAAAAGGACAAGCAAGAATCAAAATATAACAATAACCCGGAAGTTTCCACAGTGCAAAACAATCAAATGGAAGTAAGACTGACTTGCAAGCTTTGAATATTTCTGAGTTGTCCAATTGTACGCAAGCAGCCAACTGAATCAAACATGTGCTATCTGAAGACTTTTCAGGTGTGAGTGTCTCTGGGGAGTCAGTCACATGGTGACCTAAAAGAAACTTAAAACAGAGCGAAAAAAGGTGGCTACATTCTTTAACATTGAAGGACAACTAGAACAAGCCTGTAACAATATGTTAAGATTTAACTAAAAGAAAAGAATACTATGTTTTGCACTGAAAGCACAGACGTGTGTACAGAATTAAATGAGGTGTAAGAGAACAAAAGAATAACAGAAGGATGGATATACAATTCCTGAGTATAAACAGAAATCATTGATCTACAAATCAATAGAGATCATTCATCAAAGAATCATGGAACATAAAAATAGGCCCTTCGGCCCACCTCATCTGTACCAACCAACATGCACCGAACTACACTGATCCCATTTACTTATACCTGTCCTCAGTTTATTAAGCCTTGGCATTTTAACTATTCATTCAGATGTGTCTTAACTGTTGCGAGAGTACCTGCCTCCACTGTTATCTTACACAGCACAGTCCATGTTTCTACCGGCCTCTGGGAGATTTTTTTTCTCAGATCACCTCTAAACAATTTGTTTCCTATCTTAAACTTACCCCTTGTCATCTTGGACACATCTTCCATGAGGAAGAGATTCTCACAACTCACTCTGTCTATGCCTCTCATAATTTTGTATCACATTACCCCTCAGTCACCTCTGCTCCAATGAAAACAAACCCAGCCTATCCCATCTCTCCTGATTACTGAGATTTTTCACCCCAGGTGAATCTCCTTTGCATCTTCTCCAGCGCACTCACATCCTTCCAATAGTGTGGAGACCAGAGCTGTGTACATGATTCCATCTGTGGCCTAACCAATGTTTTATAGAGTTGTAAGAAGACTTCATTGTTCCTTTAACACAGTGTAGAATTGGAGGAACATAGCAAACCAGATAGCATCAGAGGAGCAGGAAAGTTAACGTTTCAGATCGAGACCCTTCTTCAGAAATTTCTTTCCTGCTCCTCTGATGTTGCCCGGCCTGTTGTGTACGTCCAGCTCCACACTGTGTTTTCTCTGACTGCAGCATCTGCAGTTCTTGCTATCTCTTCTTTGTACCTATGTTATACGGCCTGTCCAGCTTCTCCACACTGTCTGCCTGGTGCTGACACCTTCAGGAGTCTATGCCATTGTTCTGCCCAATTTACCAGCTGATCAACATCAGAATGTAGCCTGAGACCATTCCCCTCATCATCATCAACACCATGACTTTTTGTGTCATCTGCAAAGTTACAACATATACCTTCTACATTCATACATTACAAGCAGAAAGGGTCTATGACTCAATTACAAACAGTAAAGGTCCCAACACCTGGGGCGGCACAGTGGCTCAGTGGTTAGTGCTGCAACCTCACAGCACCAGGGACCTGGGTTCGATTCCAGCCTTGGGCAACTATCTGTGTGCAGTTTGCATATTCTCTCTGTGCCTGTGCGGATTTCCTTCAGGTGCTCCGGTTTCCTCCCACAGTCCAAAGATGTGCAGGCTAGATGGAGTGACCATGCTTAGTTGCCCATAGTGTTCAGGGGTGTGTGGATTATGGGGTAATGGGTCTGGGTGGGATGCTCCAAGGAACAGTGTGGACTTGTTGGGCTGAAGGGCCTGTTCCCACACTGTAGGGAATCTAGCCTAATCTAAACCCATCCCTGTGGCACATTACTAGTCACAGGCTACCAATTTGTCAGAGTGAAAACTTTTGACAAGGCACAAAGACCCAGGAGAAAAACAGGATTCAGGCACATAGCAGTCTTTATTCTTATTCAATCAATCACGGGTTCATGAAGGGAGAGAGGCAAAGATTCCCACCGAATCTGGCCTCAACACGAGAACGCAGTTCTCCCCGACCCCAGCACCCAAGACATTTTTCCATTCCCACCCCTGTCTGCTTTCCGGAGAGACCACTCTCTCCGTGACTCCCTTGTTCGCTCCACACTCCCCTCCAACCCCACCACCACCTGGCACCTTCCCCTGCAACCGCAGGAAATGCTACACTTGCACCCACACCTCCTCCCTCACCCCCATCCCAGGCCCCAAGATGACTTTCCATATTGAGCAGATGTTCACCTGCACATCTGCCAATGTAGTATACTGCATCCGCTATACCCGGTGTGGCTTCCTCTACATTGGGGAAACCAAGCGGAGACTTGGGGACCGCTTTGCAGAACACCTCCGCTGGGTTCACAATGAACAACTGCACCTCCCAGTCGCAAGCCATTTTAACTCCCCCTCCCATTCCTCAGATGACATGTCCATCATGGGCCTCCTGCAGTGCCACAATGATGCAACGTGAAGGTTGCAGGAACAGCAACTCATATTCCGCTTGGGAACCCTGTAGCCCAATGGTATCAATGTGAACTTCACAAGCTTCAAAATCTCCCCTCCCCCAACTGCATCCCAAAACCAGCCCAGCTCGTCCCCTCCCCCAACTGTATCCCAAAACCAGCCCAGCTCGTCCCCGCCTCCCTAACCCGTTCTTCCTCTCACCTTTCCCCTCCTCCCAACTCAAGCCACACCTCTATTTCCCACCTACCAACCTCATCCCCCCCCCTTGACCTGTCCGTTCTCCCCTGACTGACCTATCCCCTCCCCACCTCCCCACCTATACTTTCCTCTCCACCTATCTTCTCCTCTATCCATCTTTGGTCCGCCTTCCCCTCTCTGCCTATTTATGTCAGAACACTTTCCCCATCCCCCTCTCTGATGAAGGGTCTTGAACCGAAACGTCAGCTTTTGTGCTCCTGAGATGCTGCTTGGCCTGCTGCGTTCACCCAGCTTCACACTTTGTTATCTCGGATTCTCCAGCATCTGCAGTTCCCATTATCTATGAGAAAGGTAGTTGTTCCCTTAATCTTCCACTTAGATGGAAAGAGAGGCCACTCTGATTTTCACAGTGTGACACAACATTTTTATGCATTGTGTTATAACAATCACATACAATGTGGCCACTGTGCCCTTCCCCTTATTCTGTGCATCCAGTCCTGTGAAACACCTCATCACTGATGGACACTCCTATGGACAGCCCCAGGTACTCATGATCTCAAGGTGTTTAACAGACATTGTAATCACTCGGCCTTGGGATCTTTCTATGCATCTTATTTAATTTGCATGCCAAAGTGACTGGTTATACTCCTTTGGACATGTCCCAGACTTGCTTATCTCTAAGGAATGCTTGACTTTTATTGCCCCCTATATTCCTTTGCTATCTCTATCAAAGTTTGTTACTTCCCCTATATTTTCTCACAGTCCGAATTTCTGTAAAAAAATAGAAAAGGCAGTTGGTTCTAACTAACTGCTATGTGATTCATAATATTCGTTTCTGTGTAAAGTTTTACAGCTGCTTCTATTATTAGCACTCTTTTTAGCTCATGAGTAAAGTTTCCTGAGACCAGTTAACATCTTTGTTTGAATATTTTCCCTGAATGCTTCTGTTATATTTTGGTTATATATTTGTATCTATAATTATGTTGAACTCTATCTCTGTGCTTATCTGAAGAAACTTTAACTAGAACCTGATTCTTAATGTTGTGAATAAGTTCAAAGAAACAACTGATTACTACAAAATAACTTTAGCTGTTGTTTTCACAGCTGGACATTGAGTTAGGCTGACCGTCCCATTGGATGAGATTTACATCGCTTTTTCTTAATGGTGCTGTTCACCAATGAGACTGGAATCAATCATTCGTCATAGCTTAATGAACTTGTCTCTATCCTTAGACATCCTCCCATTGAACTGATTCCAGTGGCTGTTTTGTGCAGGGCCTCCCATTCACCTTGGAGTAGCCCTGTTCAAAGGTACCATTATGTTTCACTTAAATGTGAGAGCAGATTCTTAATTCTGTTTTACTTATTTATCTGACATTTTGTCTAAATGCTGGAGCAGGTTTTTAAAATCAGTTTTTCCCCTGTTGGCCATTTTATGTCTTTCAAATATGGGCAGCACTTATACTGTTACAAAAGCAACTCTACCATCACTCTTTGCTTACTATTTGGATGCCTTAGATGCAATAAGCTCTTACCTTTTGGACCAGCCTTCCAAGTGGGTCCTTGACAAAGGTCTTACTGAAGTCCACATGAGCTACATCCACTGCACTATCCTCACCAACACATTTAGACAGCTTTTTCAAATGCTCAATTAAATTAGTCATACTGAATCTCCCTTCAACAAATCCAACTTGACTATCTCTGAATCCCTACCTTTCCAAATATAGATTACTCCTGTCTTCAGAATTTTTTCCAATAACTTCCCCACCATTGACATCAGGCTAACTGGTCTATAATAACATGGCCTAGCCCTGCTGCTGTTCTTGAACAAAGCAGCCTCATGAGCTGTCCTCTAGTCGTCTGCTGCTTCACCTATGGCCAGTGGCATATTTAATACCTCTAAAAGGACATCAGCAATGAGATCCCTTGCTTCCCATAGTCCCCTGAGATATATTTCATCTGGCTCTGGAGATTAATGTACCTTCATGTCTGCTAAACATCTAAAACCATCTCCTTACTCATCCTAACATGTTGTAGCAATATTGCAACTGGAATTCTCTGCTACAATGTCTTTCTCCTCTGTGAGTTCTGATGAGTAGTATTCATTGAAGACCTCAGCCAAGTTCAAACTTTTTATTGTTTTTAATGAAACTCAACCAATTTCTCCTACAGTTCAACTTTGTGTCCTCCCCCATCATGAAATACCACTTAGATATTATCCAATCTAAAATTCTCAACATACTTAGCCAAGAATAAAATGTCACTTGAAACAGCTGAAGCCTTCATGCTCAAGAGATACTAGTGTTAAGTTAACTTATTTTTGAGCAGAATTTTCTTATTTTCAGTTGAAATATTTTGTCAAGTGAGGTACGGCATCATGGCTCTGAAAAACTTTTTCCACATTATCTTCTATTTATCAACTCATTAATTCTGCAACCAGGGTCTTGGAATCATAGAATCCCTACAGTGTAGAAGCAGACCATTCAGCCCATTGAGGGCCACACTGACCTTCCGAAGAATATCCCATCCAGACCCACCCTCTCCCACCCTGTAACGCTATATTTCCCTTGGCTAATCCACCTAGGCTGACCCTACAGGCAATTGGATCTGACCAATCTACCTCATCTGCACACATTTGGACTATGTAAGGAAACTGGAGCACCTGGAGGAAACCCAAGCAGACACAAGGAAAATGTGCTAACTCCACGCAATCGCCTGAAGGTGGAATCAAGCCTGGATCACTGGTGCTGTGAGACAGCAGTGCCAACAACTTACACACCCTGCCATTTTGTTCTCCCTCTCTCTCTCTGGGAATCACAAGGCAGGAGAGATTGAGGTGTTGACCACGAACGTGAAGGGCTGACAATGACCAACACCCTAGTGTGGAATAAGACTAGCCTCTTAGCTGAATGTGGACATGCTGATAGACTGACTGTAGCCTTCCTTCACCCCACTGAAGACTGTTCCACTTTCAGTTTCTGACATGACAATTTGCTTGAAGCATGTGTATTGTGTTTGGTTTTCTAAACGACTGGCACATGCTGCAGGTGTGACGTTAGCACAGCACGGTACTGTGCACCAAACTTTCCATTCCCTGGCTGCTCTCCACTGTGACAAAGTTTCTTGCTCCTCCACCTGCACTAAAACATGATGCAGTCCTCAGAAGTTAGCAGCCTTTAACTGGGCACAAGAATCATAGAACTCCTACAGTGTGGAAGCAGGCCATTTGGCCCATCAAGACCACAACATCGAAGAGCATCCCACCCAGACCTCTACCCTATCCCTGCAACCCTGCACTTTTCCCATGGCTAATCCAGCTTGCCTACACATTCCTGGACACTATATGGGCAATTTAGCATGGCCAATCTGCCTAACCTGCATATCTTTGAAGTGTGGGAGGAAACCGGAGCACCTGGAGGAAGTGGCCACTCGAGGCTGGAATCAAACCCAGATCCCTGGTGCTGTGAGCCACTGTGCCACCACTAAAGACCTTATGTGCTTTGAAAACAGTGTGACCCACATATAGGTTGACGGCCTTCAAGTAAACTGCAAAGGTAGTGAGTGCTAAGAGGTTAGATAGATTGGCCATGCTAAATTGCCCATAATGTCCAGAGATGTACAGGGTAGGTGGATTAGTCATGGGAAAGGCAGGGCTACAGGGATAGGGTGGGGGAGTGGATCTGGGTGGGATGCTCTTCGGATGGTCGGTGTGGATGTGGTGGGCTGAATAGTCTGCTTCTGCACTGTGGGAACTCTGAGATTCTATTCTCTGATTCCTAAATAAGCTGAGCTTTAAGGTGCAGGTGTCCATGTGAGTGTAAATGTGTCCTGTATATGTGCTATCCCTGTGCACAAATCAAACTGGCAGAAGCATGCAAGTCATGGGTGTTCCTGAACTCCAAAGCAAAGTGTTATCAGTGTCTACATTATCCTTAGAAAGGGACAATGATGTTGCAATGCTGGTGGATAGCTAGTGCTGAGTTGTTTGGATGAAGATTCAAGGAGGTTAATGAAAACATGGAGCATGCAGGGACGTTGTTCTGAAGGAACAAGTGCATATTGATCAGGGCATGCCTTTCGTGAGATGCAGCCACTAGCTACCTACTCAGATTTGCATTTGGAGAATTTGCACTCTTCTTCACTCAATCTCTAATTGATGAAGGGAGAATGGAAGTGGCATACAAATTAGACAGGTTGGACTTTTAATGACATGGATATATGATGGTCACAACTTTCTGGAAAGACTCTGAAATCATGATTCAAGGCTTGAGGGAAAACTGGAAAAGTCACTATCGTTGTTGAGAAGCTTATTTTTTCATTTGCATGATATTTTTCACCATTCTGCACGACCAGTGAAGGGAAAATTGTACCTTTGCTTTTGGTCCTCAGTTAATAAAGCTCCCATGTTAACATTCTGCAATTGTGGTCTTGCACTGATTGCTTGCTTATTTAAATTAGAACTGAAGTACTTCAACGGTTGAAACTTTATTATTATATTTTAAATAATTATGGCATTATCCAATTGTCTTAGTTTCCACTTGTTAACAAAAGTTATTAGTGCAATTTGGTACACTTCATTAAAACATACTCATGACTGTACTTAAAAAAATTGCTGTACTTTTAAAATCTGTTTAATTACTATCCATGGATTTTAAATTATTCAAAATAGTCTCCAATTAAGTTTTGTAAGTTACATCAACAAATTAACCAAATAGCTGTTGGAATCAATGTATACTTAATACTATCACAACTTAAACAAGTTGAATTTCTTAAAGAATGAGGTGATCTGTTCCTGGATCTGGAAGTGGAAATTGGAGCCCATGCATCTAAGCAGCAGGACCTTGCAGTAGCATTTCACTGGCAGTGGCCAATGAACAGGTATTATCGAGGATGGCAACCTGAGATATATTCAGAGCCAGGAGGATCATTTTCAGCAGCAGTGCCATAGCTGCAGGAGTCCTCCATTATGACAAGGGAGGTCTCACTACAGGCACAACACAGTTGCAACCAGGGCCATAACAACTTCAGGAACCCCCTGGAAACCTACAGACTTTATCTTGTTATTTCCTCACATGGCAATGGGCCATTCCAGTACCACCAAATTGTCAAAATGGTGGAAATGGCCCATGATAGGGCCCTTAAATTGTTCAATGAGCATATGCTGGACAGGCATGCCAGTTATGTTCTCACCAATGGTAAATAGCCATGGCAGCAAGGAAGTATTAGCCTTCCCTTCTGAAGCCTTCCTTTACTCTATTAAGAATTTTGCCTCTTCCCAGCCGTCCTCAACAGTTCAGCAACCCAGCAAAAGTAGATTCTCTTTTGCCTCCAACAAACTAAATAATCCTATAGGCTGAAGAACAGGGATATGTGAAGTAAAAGTACTGGTGTATTTGTAATGTTTCAGCAGCAGTTTTTTTTTCTTTCAAAGCATTATGTTTGTCAATTTTTGTATTGTGTATATAAAGATATTACAAGTTAATCAATTATAATAAGGGATTGCCAATCATGGCTTCAGAATGAATGGGATTGCTGGAAATCTGTCCTCCACACCACAAATGTGAATATACAAAGTGGGAACAGGATAAGTCTTTTGGATCTCAAATCTACTCCATCATTTGATAAAAGCATGATTAATCTGTTTGCACTTTCCCATCCATTCTGAAATGTTTGAGTTCGTTATTAGTCATTCTTTCTGATTTGCACCCAGGATGTGGACATTGCTGACTGAGCCAGTATTTATTGCCCGTCACTAGGTGGCCTTGAGAAAGTGGTACTGAGCTGCCTTCCTGGACTGCTGCAGCTCATTTGGTGCGGGTACACCCACCAGGCTGGCAGTTCCAGGAGTTTGCCTCAATGTCAGTGAAGGATGTGGGCTTGGAGGAGAAATTGCATGTAGGTGGTGTACCTGCTGTTCTTGTCCTTCTAAATGGGAGTGATTGCGTATTTGGAAGATACTGTATAAGGATCTTTTGGTAAATATCTATAGTACATTTTTATAGATGGTGTACTTTGGTGCAACTGAGCATCAATGGTGGAGGGAATTGATGTTTGTGGATGTGGTGCCAATCAAGTGGGCTGCTTTGTCCTGCAAACGTTTTGAGTGATGTTGGAACTGCACTCATCCATGAAAGTGGGGAATATTC
Source organism: Stegostoma tigrinum (assembly GCF_030684315.1). Taxonomy (NCBI): domain Eukaryota; kingdom Metazoa; phylum Chordata; class Chondrichthyes; order Orectolobiformes; family Stegostomatidae; genus Stegostoma; species Stegostoma tigrinum. The sequence continues at coordinate 100,199,869 of NC_081355.1, read as the reverse complement.
AATCACACTCCTGACTTCTTCCTTGTAAATGGTGAACAGGCTTTGGTAAGTCAGGAGGTGATGTACTTGCTACAGTATTCCAATACTCTAACCGGCTCTTGTAGAAATTGTGTTTATGTGGCTAGTCCCATTCAGTTCTGGACATTGTTAACCCTCAAGAAGTTAAAATTGATGGTGATGCCAGTCATTGAAAGGTGATAATGGTTAGATTCTCTCTCGTTTGAGATAGTACTTGTGCGGTTCGAATGTTAATTTCCAATTTTCAGCCCAGGTCTGGATAATGTCCAGGTCTTGCTGCATTTGAACACAGACACCTTCAGTATCTGATGACTCGCAAATGGTGCTGAACGCAATGCAATCATCAGCAAATATCCTCAGTTTTGACTTTATAATGGAGGGAAGGTCATGAATTGATTTAACTTTGACTTCAGCATATTTAATGACACTGCATCCACCACTATCTAGGAAAAAGAATTTCACAAATTAGAGATCATCTGAGAGATAAAGAAAATCTCCTAATCTTTGTCTTATATGGAAGAACTCTATTTTTTAAACTAAATTCTAGTTTTTCAAGAGGAAATTTTCTTTGCACATCCTCCTGTCAAAACCCCTCATGATCTTCTATGTTTCAATAAGTTCACTTCTCATTTTTGTAAACTCTATTGATACAAACCCAAACTTTGTACTTAAGATGCCCCTACACCCAGAAATCAGGCGAATGAAATTTTCCTGCTCTACTTTCGAATTAGTGAGACACTTTCTTTAAAAAGACCAAAGCTGCACACAGTACTCAGAAGCAAACTCCACCACAGCTTGCACAACTGCAGCAGAAGTTTGTTACACTTATAAATGTTTAAAATATGTGATGATTTTGGCGTTGTACATATATTTTAGCAGGCCAAAGCACAATATATAAAATGCAAACTTTGCAGGAAACATAATGAGAAACTTTATGCATTGAATGAGTTGCAGTACAGGTATTCAGAAAATGTAGTTTAAATTTTAAAATCTAATAAAAATCAGAAATTGGTGAGACACCGAAACAAAGAATAATTGCTGTGTAAAAATTTGGCTGCAAGCCAAACCTGACATTACTTTGTTCATTTAATGGGTGAACACCAGATTTCTCCTTTTAAAACAAGTTTGAATTAATCACATTTATCTAAATACAATAAAAATTTTAATTATAACAAATGATTCCCAACTCTATCTGAAATTATCATACAAAATTTGTTCCCAGCATGTATACACCTCGACAATGATGAATACAACACTGTGTTGTATGGAATTGCAATATTCTGATTGCAAATTAAGGGCAGATGTAAGAAATAAATGTATAATATCTTGACGAATTGATTTAGAGTTAAAAAAAAGTTTAAAATATTGAGTGTTCTACAAGCTACTTTGTGATGTTACTTATTTATTTCTGTTTGCACTTTTGAAAGCATCATTTTAGTGTTTCCTCATTATTTCTCTCCAATGTAATACATTTCTACCATTGGCCATTTTGACATTCCTTTAACTTTGACAAGATATCAATGCTGGAAAATATAAGACCACAAGACCACAAGCAGACAGAGGCCATCCAGCCCATTAAGTCTTTGCCATTCAATGAAATCATGACTGATTTGATCATCCCCAACTTCAGCTTCCTGCTTTTTTTTCCCCATATAAACCTTGATTCCTTTCCTGATTCAAAATCTGTCTATGTCAGCCTTTAACAGAATTAATGACTCAGCCTTGACAGCCCTCTGAATTCCACAGATTAACCATTCTTTGAGAGAAGAAATTCCTCTTCATCTCTGTCTGAAATGTGCAACCCCTTATTCTGAGTCATGTCGTATAATCCTAGGCCTTCCCACAGTGGAAACAACATCTCTGCATCTACTCCCTTAAGATTGTGTATATTTCAATAAGGTTTCCTCTAATTCTTCTAAAATCCAACGTGTACAGGCCCAATCTACTCAACCTTTGCTTATATAACAGCCCTTCCATGTCTGGCCTAGTGAACCTTGTCTGGACTGCCTCCAAGATGCCAGGATATCTTTCTTTAAATAATGGGTCCAAAACTGTTCACAGTATTCCAGCTGTGGTCTAGTTCGTGCCTTATATATTTTTGACAAAACCTCCCCAATTTTATACTCCATTCCCTTTTCAAATAAAGCACAACATTCTATTTACCTTCCCTGTTACCAAATGAACCAGGATGTTAGCTTTTTGTGATTAACGGAAGCGGACTCCTAAATCCCTCCATGCTGTGTTTTTCTGTGGTCTTTGTCCACTTAAATAATATTCAGTTCCTCTATTCTTCTGCCAAAGTGCATAATCTCAAATTCTCCCAAGTTATATTCTATCTGCCAAGTATTTGCTGATTAAATATCTTATGTATACCCCTTTGAAAACTCTTTGTATCATCCTCTCCACTTGTCCTTTCACCTGTTTTTGTGTTGAATGCAGGCTTGGTTATGGTGCATTCACTTTCCTTGTCCAAATGATTAATATGTTTTGTATGTAATTGTGTCCCCAACATTGATGGTAGTCCCCTGGCAGTCACCCAGCATGGCCTCACCTTGCACCTTCAGCCTCAAGGTGATTACAGAGTATTATCCAAACATCAAGGGCCTCAAGGTGAAGCTTAGCATGGTCTGGAGTCAAGGCTGGCATGGACTGGGATGGAAGTACTGTTATTCTCAACTTTTTTTTCTAGTGTATCCTTAGAAACTGAAGCGCTGAACTTTTTATTTCTGTATTTTTCTAACATTTTTCCCTAATAATTTGTTCTTGACAATCTGTACCTAGGTACAAAGAACAAAGAACAAAGAAAATTACAGCACTGGAGCAGGCCCTTTGGCCCTCCAAGACTGCGTTGATCGAGATCCTCTCTCTAATCTGTCATCTATTTTCTAAGGGTCTGTGTCCATTTGGTCCCTGCCCATCCATGTACATGTCCAAATATATCTTAAAAGACGCTAACATATCTGCGTCTACCACCTCCGCTGGCAACGTGTTCCAGGCACCCACCACCCTCTGTGTAAAGAACTTTCCACGCATATCTCCCTTAAACTTTCCTCCTCTCACTTTGAACTCATGACCCCTAGTAATTGAGCCCCCCTCTCTTCTTAAACAAGGGTTCTTAGCAAGTCTCCAGTCCGCTGGGACCTCACACGTGTCTAAGGATGCTGCCAAGATATCTGTTAAGGCCCCAGCTATTTCCTCTCTCGCTTCCCTCAGTAACCTGGGATAGATCCCATCCGGACCTGGGGGCTTCTCCACCTTAATGTCTTTTAGGATACTCAACACTTCCTCCTTCCTTATGTCAACTTGACCTAGAGTAAGCAAACATCTATCCCTAACTTCAACATCTGTCATGTCCCTCTCCTTGGTGAATACCAGTGCAAAGTACTCATCAAGAATGTCACCCATTTTCTCTGACTCAGCACATAACTTTCCTTCTTTGCCCTTAAGTGGGCCAATCCTTTCTCTAGTTACCCTCTTGCTCTTTATATATGAGTAAAAGGCTTTGGGATTTTCCTTAACCATGTTTCCCAGCAATATCTCATGCCCTCTCTTTGCCCTCTTAATGCCTCGTTTCAGATTCGCTCTACATTCCCGATATTCTTGCAAAGCTTTGTCTGTCTTCAGTCGCCTAGACCTCATGTATGCTTCCTTTTTTCTCTTGGCTAGTCTCACAATTTCACCTGTCATCCATGGCTCCCTAATCTTGCCTTTTCTATTCCTCATTTTCACAGGAACATGTCTCTCCTGCACGCTAATCAACCTCTCCTTAAAAGCCTCCCACATATCAAATGTGGATTTACCTTCAAACAGTTTCCCCCAATCTACATCCCTCAGATCCTGCCGAATCTCGGTATAGTCGGTCTTCACCCAGTTTAGAGCTCTTCCTTTAGGACCACTCCCATCCTTGTCCTTGAGTATTGTAAAACTTACGGAATTGTGGTCGCTATTTCCAAAGTAGTCCCCTACCGTAATTTCAGCCACCTGGCCGCGTTCAATCCCCAACACCAGGTCCCCTTCCCAAGTTGGACTACATGCATACTGCTCTAGAAAACCCTCCTGGACACTTTTTTTCGTAAGATGGGACCGCAAATGTATGCTTTTCATTATACTCATTTGAATACATGTGATAATTAAGCTAACTTGAATTCTATAATCCCTGTGGCACTCCACTAGTTACAGCTTATCATCCTGAAAATGCTCCTGTCTCTGTCTTCTATTTGTTAGCAAATCCTCTATCATATGAAAATACTACCTTCAACACTGTGGGCTTTTATTTTGTTAAGTAGCCTAATGTGTTAGGACTTATGTGTTAGGACTTATCAAACACCTTGTGAAATTCCAAATATATTGTAAGTAGTTGAGTAAATTTGTCAGACATGATTTCCCCATTCTTGAAGCTGTGCTGATTCTGTTCAATCATATTTAATATTCCACATGCTCTGTTGTTACATTGTTTATAATAGTTTGACATTTTCTCAATAATAAGTGTAATCTGTAAAGGTAACACGTTTTTCTAAATTTTGCAACCAAAGTGAACACAGGGACATCCTAGTCAAATGCAAATCCCTGCAAGCTGTTGATAACAATGGAGAGCACTTGCTTTGTATACTATTTTTCACAAAAATGGAAATCCATTCAAGAAGATTCCCTTTGACTGGTATTTATTGAAAAATCATAAAGGTCCACTTTATACTCTACTACTTTGTGTCGTCACTCCTTAAAACAGTTCAGGCATTTGAAGATTCAAGTTTCATACAAATCTTCGGAAAATGGCTCCTACAGGAATCGGATGGAGGTGCAGTTGAAAATCCAGAATTAATCTGGAATTTGTTTTATTTTCTCGTTCTTCTGTTGAAGAACAAAACCAGACTCTTGATTCTGTTTAATGAGTGGGATATTGTGACTACAGCATTGGCAGCTCTACTGGGTGAAGCAAGTGCTGCTAAGGCAAGTAGGACACCTCAATGATGCCTCCACGTGGAGGTGACCTTGGGAAAGTCAAGTTGAATTGTTAAATCTGAAGAGTGAAAGTGATGGCCCATCCACATTGGTGAGCCAACCTCAGCTGATGAATTTTTACATTACCTCGGTCTGCCTTCGTGAAACAGGCTGCTTCTTTGGGGCAGGGAGTATCAAGGTCTGATGCCACACAAAGACTGGCACACAGTTGTGCTTCTGTTGACCTGGTCTCCCCATACCATGAGTGCTGTTCATCTCTGTTTAGCTGACTGTTGAATTGGGTGCTTGTTGGTCCAGGAACATTCCTTAGAAGGATAATCCATTTAAAAGAAATCAATACAATTTGGTATTGAATGCATTGACCATACTGGAGATCCATTTTCAGGCAGACAAGACCAGTTGGACAAATGGACGCCCTTTCTGAGATTCGCTGTTTCCTTCTTCTCTGGCTAGGTATGTATTGGCAAGTAGAATGCATCAGAAAGCATTGGGTAATCTCTGTTTTTCCAACTCAACATCTCCAAGCCAGGCAATTGAACCCAAAATTTCTACCTTACATACAAGGGCACTAAAATTGTAACACTCAAAATTGACTGATAGTAATGAAATAATATCATCAATTAATTGCTCTCATGCAAAAGACCAGAGTAAAATATTTCTATATTGTGCATTAGGCAGCAATGAAAAAATGTCCCAGATAGCCGAACAGTAGGTATAAAGGTCTAATGTGAAAAACAGCGCAAATATGCTCCGTAATTACTTGAATCCAAAAGCATATGTCTTCTTTCTAAATCCATTTCAAGACAACCCATTAGATAGTGCCCTATCTCAGGTGTACAAACGCTTGCAGCCATTGCTCTGGGGTATCTAGATTGACTGAATAATTGGTGAGTGACACTGTCAGAATCTATACAGCAATTGTTACACCATCTTCTGTCCATTCTTCTTTGCAATCAACTAAAGCAAAAGTGTAATTAACCAGCAACACTTAATTTAACTGTGAGTGTTTAATTATTATTCTGCAATGGAGTTCATGATAAAGGTCACATATACTCTTGTTATTTATTGCTGCTGAATTGGGATATTTCAGCTATATTTTTAAGACCTGACTGATGAAACATGTGATTTCTGCACAGATCCAGCTTGACTGCCTATAAATGCACACTACTGCTAAACTGTGTGACTCTGTCAGAATATTGACTGTGCCCATCCATTTACTCAATGTTATCTCTTCCACATTTGTGCAACAATGTCACACATGCAAATAACAGATAGTATAAATTATGGCCAGTTTTATATAATGCAAGCTGAACTAAGCACATAGTATGCCCAGAGAAAAGAAAAATTGGATGCTTGATCAAAACATAATTGGTTGGAAGCTATAGCTGTGTAATTTAGGGAGTTCTGTAGCTTTTAATGCTAGCAGATTGTACAGCGATTCTTCAGTATGAAAAATAAACATTTACAATAAAAGAAGTAAAGATTTCATTATCTCTCGAGGACTATGACTCCTCTGTAATTTATCGGCAAGGTGATGAACCACAGCTGCAAGTGCAATTCGGCCATGAAGCAGCTCATATTTCCTTGGACCTCATTCTCAATGCTTACCTGATACAGTTTTCACCCTCTACAGGCAGGTAGTTTCTCAAAGGAATGACAAATAAAGACTTTTGCAGATATATGATATATCAGAATTCAATTGTATTAAAAATTTTTAATATAATTCCATAAATCATGTCTATTAATCCATTAACCCACTAATTTGTGGTTATAATAATAACTGCAGACTTCCATGTATTAGCCAGCCCCCATTCAAACTAATTCGGGGGTTCGCTGCTGTCTCAGGTTACAACCATTTCAAATTACTCTAACACCATCACTTTACAGTATTCAAACACCAGAGAGAATTCACTTCTCAATCACATCCATAGATTTGATCTAACTGTTTCTTTTAATTCCGCTAATGAGAGATATAGCCTCTTCCTTGATTCATTACACAACTAAATACAAACATTCTCAGCGTCGAATAACCCCTTCAGGTTTCTTCACACATCATTTCTGGCCTTTGAAACTAAAATATTACTCTGAGGTAACTTATTTTACAACTGTTCTGAGCCAACTCCTTTCTCTGGAAGACTGTCTCATAAACCTAATTTTAAGTAGAACTTCTGTGCACTGAATCCAAAATCTTTCCAAGTCATGAGGAATTCACCTCAGCAAAAAAAAATTAATGATTTTTCTAAACTGAAAGCAAACTAATGTTCCTCAATGTTTACTCAATCTGCTCATAAAATCCCCAATGTAAACAAATTCCGATTATTATGCCTGGACCTCCCTCTCTCAAACTGAATAAAGCAAGTTGCTTCCAGGAAGACTAAATACTGAAATAGTGGCCCAGTGGTTAGCACTGCGGCCTCACAGCTCCTGGAATCCAGGTTCGATTCGACCCTCTGTGTGCAGTTTGCACATTCTCCCCTTTTCTGTGAGTTTCCTCCCACAGTCTAAAGATGTGCAGGTTAGTTGAATTGGCTGCCCTAAACTTCTCATAGTATCCAGGGCAGTGAAGGTTGGAAACAAAACCAAAGTCGCCGGAAAAGCTCAGCAGGTCTGGTAGCATCTGTAGAGAAGAAAACAGTTAATGTTTCAGGTCTGGTGACCCTTCCTCAGAACTGATGGTGGCTAGGAAAATGTCAGTTTATATGCAGAAAATATGGAGGTAGGTGGGGTAGGGAGTAAACGATAGGATAAAGCCCAAAGAGAGAGAAAGACAGTTGGACAGACAAAGAAGTTGCTAATAATCAGGCTGGGAGGGTGAATAGCTGGCAAGGGGAACTGTTAGTGATGAACAACAGTGGGTGTGTAGTGACAGGCTATGTGGTAATAAGGTCTGGTGTGTGGGGCGGGGGGGCTAGGACATGGGACAGTTTAGGCCCTAAAATTATTGAAGTCAATATTGAGTCCAGAGGGCTGTAGGGTCTCCAAACAGAAAATGAGGTGTTGTTCCTTCAGCTTGCGCTGGGTTTCACTGGAACAGTGTCGAAAGTCGGAGACAGAGATGTTGGCCAGGGAGCAAGGTGGTGCTTTGAAGTGGCAGGCAACAGGTAGTTCAGGGTTTTTTTTGCAAGCAGACCATAGATGTTGTGTGAAGCGGTCGCCAAGTCTATGTTTTGTTTCCCCAGGTTAGAGGAGACTACATCGTGAACAGCGAATGCAGTAGACTAGATTCTTGAAAGTGCAGGTGAAGTGTTGCTTCACCTGGAAGGTATGCTTGGGCCCTTGGATATTGGGGAGAGAGGAGATAAACGCACAGGTGTTGCACCTTCATTGGTTACAGGGGAAGGTACCGTAGGGCTGTGGGGAGGTGTTGGAAGTGAAGGAGGTATGAACCAGGGTGTCCCGGAGGAAACGGTCCCTGCGGAAGGCAGACAGGGGAGGGGAGGGGAATATGTGTCTGGTGGTGGCATCTTGCTGGAATGGCAGAAATGGCGCCTGATGATCCAGCCGGAAGTACTGGTTAGACAGGTTAGCCATGAGAAATGCAGGATTAGAAGGAAAGTGTAGGGGGCTGTGTCTCGATGGGATGCTGTTTGGAGGGGTGGTGTGGAATTGATGAGATAAATGCCTTGCTTCCACACTGTAGGGATTCTATGATTCTTTGATGATCAGTAAACTTCCACATGCCATGAGTTCAAAGTCTATTAATAAATGATGCCAATATATACATCAGTCATGCACCTTATACTACGTACTGTTTCTCCCACAGTGAAGATAATAGATTTGTGAGTGAATAGCATTCCTTGGGCAAACTCCAAGGCATTTTAAAAGTAAATGAAAGTAACAAGATTATCAGGGAAAGAGTGGGACCTATTTGAGGTGTTTCCTTCTGTCCTGTAGCATTAAAATTAACTTTTGTCAGTGGTTACATTCTTTCCATGTAGTCAAAGGGTTGTAGGCCTTCGCCCTCATTGAAGAGTTTGAGCATATCATTCACGTTGGTATTCCATTGCAGTTCTGAATAGATGCAGCAATGATCTAATCTACCCCTTTTTTCCAGTTTGAACTGTTTTAAGAGTTCTGATTGAGAATTGCAGGAACAAGGAAACCGCTCTCCTCTTTTTCAGTTCCATCAAAACTCTTTTGAAGTGTTTAAAGAAGGGTCACTGGACCTGAATCAAATCTGATTTCTTTCCACAGATGCTGCCAGACCAGTTGAGATTTTCCAGCAATTTCTGTTTATGTTTCAGATTTCTAGCATCTGCAGTTCCTGTACTTCTTTGTCGAACATTCAATCCACTGTTAATTAAGTGCTCAAAGACAGAAATAAGGATCCAAGTTTCATAATTGTATCAGAGATAATGGGAACTGTAGATGCTGGAGAATATGAGATAACAAAGTGTGGAGCTGCAGGAACACAGCAGGCCAAGCAGCAACTTAGGAGCACAAAAGCTGCTGGGCCTGCTGTGTTCATCCAGCTCCACACTTTGTTATCCCAAATTTCATATTGGTGTGTTTGAGCCACGTGCTGGGGGATGTCAAATCTAACAGGTGACCTTTCCAAGGGTCTAGGCCCGAAACATCAGCTTTTGTGCTCCTGAGATGCTGCTTGGCCGGCTGTGTTCATCCAGCTTCACACTTTATTATCTTGGATTCTCCAGCATCTGCAGTTCCCAATATCTCTGCTCACCTTTCCATACCTAGTGGAAATTTACAGAGAGTAAGGAATGTAACAGGTATCCCAACAATTAATGGCAGTTTAGTGTCCTTTCCCATCCCTACTGTTTATTTTACCCAGCATCCCACATCTTGCAGAAAGACTGGCAGCTTCACAGGGCAGCCTATTTTTGGGCAGGGGTGGAAATCACACTTTCAAGCAAATAACGTCGCTCCCAATTTTAAATTGCTGCAGGGCAGACACTCAGATGTGAATGGGACTTCCACTGACATTTTAGCTGGGAAAGTGGGGCAGATAATGCAATCCCCTGTAAATTCTTACCGAGAGAATCAGATGGCACTTGTCATCAAGTTACCCACAATTGGCCAGGTCCAAATTTGATCAGAGATAAAGGGAACTGCAGATGCTGGAGAATCCAAGATAACAAAGTGTGAAGCTGGATGAACACAGCAGGCCAAGCAGCATCTCAGGAGCACAAAAACTGACGTTTTGGGCCTAGACTCTTCATCAGAGAGGGGGATGGGGAGAGGGTTCTGAAATAAATAGGAAGAGGGGGGAGGGGGACTGAAGATGGAAAAGAGGAGAAGATAGGTGGAGAGGAGAGTATAGTTGGGAAGGTGGGGAAGGGATAGGTCAGTCAGGGGAGGATGGACAGGTCAAGGAGGCAGGATGAGGTTGGTAGGTGGGAGATGGAGGTGCGGCTTGGGGTGAGAGGAGGAACAGGTTAGGGAGGCGGGGACGAGCTGGGCTGGTTGTGTGATGCAGTGTGGGCAGAGGGCGAGCTCGGCTGGTTTTGGAATGCAGTGGGGGAGGGGGAGATTTTGGTCCAAATTTGACTGTGGGTTTTCATTCGTTCACTGGATCATCTCTCCCTGCAGGACTGAAATTTAAAACTGACTGTCCCTTACTGAGTTAAAGTTTCATCACCATGCTGGAGGCCAGTTCTTACTTTCCAATGTTCTTCAGCTGAACTCAGCTGTGCTGATATTCTTCCAAACAAGTTTGTGCCTTTAGCCTTGTCAGCCATTGTCAGTTGGCAATGTCTTATCAAAAGTAATCAAAACCTGTCAATTCTTAAGGTCACAACATAGATGTTACATCTCCCAGCACTATGGCTTTATTCAATTTGATAGCATAGGCTTTAAAGATATGATTACTGCAGAATATTGAAGTTCAGCAAGTTTTGCCCAAAAATGAACTGCCATCACCTTGGATATAATTGTATGCTCTTTTGAACAAACCTAAGCAATTTATATATGTATAATATCATGGTTGGAGATTGATCTTGATGCAATTTCAATGGTAAGTTCCAGCTCTTCTTTTTACATGTTTCATATCCTACATTTTATTCTATGGCTATGTGCCATAGATACATTTCTTGAAGCATGGTTTCCTCCACCCTTTATACCTTCAATTGCTCTTGCTCTTTTTGCTGCTTTCTACAGAATAGGAGGCTAATCTGTCACATTGGGGTGGGCTTATAAAAGACTACTGTTCACCGATACGATTCTGAGAACTGCAGATTAATATTCATCACTCAACACCACCAAAACAAATTAATTATTCTTTTAACGCAGTTGCTTTTTGGCATGCACAAATTGGCAGTTGCATATGCTTCCAAAATAAGCTGTTTACACTTCAGAAATAATTAGTTGATTGTGAAACACTGTGAGATACTCTGAGGGAGTGAAGTGTGTTGTAGAAATATAAATGGCTATGATAGTAGAAAAATGCAATGACAAGCCGGGTAGGAATTGATCTAAAATTTACTGCCACTTTATCTTAGAATATCTGAGCAGCACGATTTTAAAAAATGGATATAATGCATAATTCTGATCTGTTCTTCAGGTTTTATCAAATTGTCAGTGGGCACCAGACAGATCGAAAATAACCTTACACCAAACAAGAAGGCCCAAGATCCAATTAACATTGGGTTTTATGCCGTCTATTAATAGGGCTGGCGTGTTATGGATGCCAATTGCACATCTCTTAAAAGCTCACCAGATACGCTCAGATGAACGTTAGGTCAGCCAACCCTCGTTTTGGGGGCAGTGATAGAAAGGATCCAAGGGGAGACCAGCAATTTTACTCAGGGTGATTCTATTTCTCCCTCTGTGAAGTCAATTATCTGTGAAAATACAACATTTTTCCAATGGCTTCCAATGGGTTTGACTTTAAATACACAAAGTAATTCAGAGCAGAACATCCTTTGCATTGTCCAATGTTTTGAATGGATATTAGAAATGGCATTAGACGTGTCTTTAGCATACATAAAAGACCTTATGCCTGTCTGCCATGTTTACATGTGTACCAATAGAGAACCATGAGAGAACCAACAGAGGAACCAATGTTGTTCAAGAGAAGAGATGTGGGAGTCTGATTTCTAAACTGGAGTGTCATCTGATTCCATTGATAGCAATTGCACTCAGATTATGGCCCAGATTTTCACTGTGACAGAGAACCTCTCTATTATGGCAAAAATGGTAGAAATCCTGGAAAAGTTAGAAGTCCTGCTCTTGAATGTGCAATGTCCATTTTCTTTTGTGGGTGGGTTTGGTGAATACCTAGAATTCATACCAGCAAGATTCAAGGAGCTGACTGGCCATTTAAATAACCATCAGTTTCAATTTAAATGCTATTTTGGCATCTCCCCTGCCCTGAAGCTGTTGTGCGAAAAGCAGTTCGGTTGCAGTGAATTTATTTTGGATAGCCAGGATAGCCCATTGGAGAAGTGAAAGTACACCAGTGGATAAGATGCAGAACACCTGGGAATGGGTGGGGGTGGTGTCAGGTTTCCTTGGTACTCTTGGCAGGTACTTTTTATGATTGTACAACATAGAAAGAAATATGCCGAAACAGTACATAAACTCATGGATTTATCAAAGCTGTTAAAGAACAGAAAAAGGCGTCAAAAATGTCAAAGAACTGTCAAGTCTGTTGAGATACTCAAAGCTGTTGAAGAATTTTCAAAGCTGTCCAATTTGTCAAATCAACTCGAAATGCAAATGCTTACTTTCATGTGTAATCTCTACAAGAATTTTAAATGCATGATTTTTATTCATAAACATCATAAAGTCACAGAGTCATACATCCTAGAAACAAGGCCTTTGGCCCACCATATCCATGCTGACCAACAAACATGAAACTACAGGAAACCCATTTCACTGCACTTGGTCCACAGTCGACTATGCCCTGGCATTTTAAGTGCTTATCTAGATGTTATGTAAATGTTGTGAGAGTACCTGTCTTCACTACTCTCTCCATGCAATGCATTCCAAATTTCTATCACCCTCTGAATGAAAAAATAATTTCTTAGATCTCCTCTAAACCATGTACTCCTCATCTTAAATTTATGTTCTCTGATCTTAGACCTGTCTGCCATGGGGAAAAGATTTTCACGATTTACTCTGTCTCTGCCTCTCGTAATTCGTATACCTCAATTAGATCTGTCCTTAGTCTCCTCTGCTCCAAGGTAAACAAACACAGCCTATTCAGCCTCTGCTTATAACAGAGACTCTTCATCCCAAGCAACAACCTGGTGAATCTCCTCTGCACGCTTTCCTGTGCAATCACATCCTTCTAATAGTGTGGCAACAGGAACTACACTCAATGTTCCAACTGTTGTCTAACCAATGCTTTATAAAGTTGTAACAAGGCTTCTTTGCTTCTGTTCATTATTAATAAATAGCATAGTGTTATAGTAAAATAGTGACGGCATCAATTCACACCTAAGTTTATTTTATGTCAGCATAGCTCCTGAGGTTTGTCCATGGTGGATACTAAGTGAGACATAATGAAGCAGAGAGGTTGGTGAATGAGAGACACATATTGTCATGAGTTGGTACTAAGTGGCAGAAGGATTACAGAGGTGTTGAATGTACGTTACTGCAGGAGATATTAGGGGCAAGAGTTTTGAATACACAGCCAAAATTTGACATTGAGAGAGGGGACAATGGGGTAAAAGGAAACCTTTGGATGGCTAGGGAGCACCCATATTTCTAGGATGGCAATAAGGGGTTAGACTGGGCTGTGGGATCATTGGTTATGAGATGCCAGGAGGGCTGTATGAGTGGGCATGGAAGTTTTATGGTAAAGAAGATGTGAGAAGTGAAGGCTGGAGGGACTCTTTTATTTGCTTCCATTTTTTATCGAAATGCACAATAATGCTGGTGCAGGAGGCCAGCCTTGAGCCCAGTCTCCACCAGTCTCCATTTTCATTCTGGTGCCACATGGCCCACAGGCCAAACAGCCCCGTTATTCCATAATGGATGTCAAAGGGCATGTTTCCTGTAGTGGTGCAGAGCCAGAACACATTTTGCCTCTGTTGCCAAATGGGAAGCAAAAATCATAGTCTGTGGGTCTAAACCCAATGATAGGACTTCAACATAAATATCAAGTCTGCCACTCCAGTGTCCTACTGAGGGAGTGCTACATTATTTAGGGTCCCATCTTGCAGATAAAATGTTAAACCAAGGCTCATCTGTCCTTTTGGTGGACATAACATATCATATGTCACTGTTCTGATGAAGACCTGACCAATTTTTCTTTCTCAATCATTTTTCTCACGAACGTCTCATTATTATATCTCATGGTGGTGCAGTAATCTTCTGTGCACAGCCTGACTGCCATGTTTCCTACTTACAATGCTGTTTATATCTCCAAAGAAATGCTTGACTGTGAAGTGTTTTGGGATTCCTAAGAAGTGATCTATAAATGTAAGATTTTCTATTTTTCTTTTTGCACTAAAAATGTCCACCTTTACAACACATGAAAGCAAAGTACTGTTATGCTGAAAATCTGAAACATGAAAACAGAAAAAGGCAGAAATAGTCAGCAGGTCTGGTAGAATGTACAGAGAAACAGAACTATTATAGGACGCTACTGTACTTCAGAAGCAGGCTGGGACAGACTGCAGTATATGGATTGGAAGGTGTTAATGTCTGGAACAGGGTAATGCCTTCTACGCTGATGTAGGCTTGAGAGAGAGTTAGTTCTGCTGTTGTAAAGTTCTACATAGTTCCTCAATATGTAATAAACCAGCCATTGTTCAAACCTACAAAAGGCTTGATAATGGTTCTGAGCTGTATTAGCCAAACATACAACAGCAAAAGTACCATACAACAGAGCTGGAAGGCTTGGGATAGACAGGCCATTGTCTCTCCAACTTCACCTATTTTAAACCCAAAAACAAATCGAGGTTGAAGGTGACTTTCCCATATGAGTCTTACATAGTTCTACTTGATTTGATGTATTGATTTGATTTTTATTATCATGTGTTCTCAAGTACAAATGCACAGGAGTACAGTGAAAATTTGCACAATGCCACCATGAGCGCCAAAGGCGCCATCTTAGGTACAAGTACCTCAGTGCAGAATCTTAAGAACAAGTTAGAAAGAAGGAAGATAGTTAAAAGTTAAACATTGCAGAAATTATACTATAGTGTAAAATTTACAGCATGAGGTTAGAAGTTATACTTGTAGACCTTCTTAGTTTTAAGTAACAAATGAGCAAATAAAGCAGTAAGTTCAAATCTTAGTCTTCTTAAGTGCTCAGCCATGGTGGGACTGCACTTTGAGGAATCATCTTGAGAATGAAAGTCCATGCTGAGGCCACACCAGGCCGAGACACCGCCATGTATCACCAAAAGACCACCACACCACACTGGGCCAAGACACCCTCATGCGAGGCTGAAATGCCACTTCACCAGGCTGGGAGGCCACCATGCTAGGTCTACACTGAGTCTGAAGCCAGGAGCCCATGGCTGAGAGAAGAAAGAAGAGAGAAAACTGGAAACTAAAACACAAAAGAGAAGAAAAGGGAGAAAAGAAAGAAAAGGAGATGGATGGAGTGGGTGACCTTCATCTGAAGCATCCTACTCTCCTGTCATCTTGGGCTGAAGCAGAATCATATCAGAATCAAGGCATTAAATCTGTGTTTCTCGCAACAGATGCTCTCAGCCCTGCTGCATTTCTTCAGCACTTTCAATTTTATTTTGACTTTCCTTCTGTGCTCTCCTCACAGGTCCATTTGATCAGCCTATCTCAGTGACCTGAATTCTTTAGCTACGTAATTGTTCCTCCCTCTAGAGCTTACTGTAATATCGGCAATGACCACTGTTGCCAGTGTCGCTGCTAGTACTGAACAGTTAATAACTTCTGATTTGTTTCACGGCTCTTGGAGGTGGGACATCTTGCTGATAAAGCCCAGGAAACCCAAAGGTGACCATGTAGGTGTCTGATCGACTTGTAGTCATAGGGGTGTAGCCCAGGAATAGTTACATGGGCTTTGCTGCCAGCTCATTGGCCAGTGAACAGGCATGTTTCAAGTCTGTGTCCTTTCATTTGATTTAAAACCATACTATAAAGAAGGATGATTAAATAATCTAGTGATAAACTTTCGTGCTGGTTCTATAATGGACCATGATATAATTGATACATTCCAATAAATTTTGTTTTTGCTGTTTTCAAATCAAAACACTCATCCTAATGTAATAGGAACATATCATAATGACCTACATCTCAGTATTTCAAGCCCATTCCAAGAACTATTCATGACCAGAAATATCCTTGGAAGAATGAATGACTTTCAAGCTAATTCAAAAGTCAATGATTGATATAAGAACTGTTACTAATTTATTTTTAACTTAAGACAGAATTTTGAAGTTCTATTATTCCCAGTACCTGCAAAGACAGGTTGTCACTGTCACCAAATCACTGCTGTCAGAGCTTACACTTGAACTCACTTCTATGACCTTGAATACGTACATGTGATCTTAATGAGGCTTCAAGCTTTTTATCTGTTAATAACCATTGTGGACATATTTCATTATTTAATATTGAGATGCACCTTGCCAAAGGCATTTGGAACAAATCTGAGATTTTAAAGTGAAGGACATTGAAATCTAGTGTGAATGCTATTCTTCTTAATGTTGAATATTAGAATAATATGCAGATAATTTAATATACTCCTTTTAATTATTGACTGTTAATATAGCTTTTACAAATTTCAAGTTTATTTGCTGTAAGTTTGCCAACCACCCTGGAGTTCTTAGGAATCTCCCGGTATTTCAAATAAATCTCCTGGTCGTTGCCATGAGAAGTCCACAAAGAAATGCAGAAATTGATCCGCATTATCACGCATTTTGGTATTATTTCAAAACAACAGTGATCTAAATAGCTTCGCTGTAAAAGGGCATATTTTGGCAAATATTTTCATCTTATACTCTATGGGACAATTTGCAAAAATTGTCAAGCCATGGGAAAATGATATTAATGCTGTATGAGTGGAGAGGACTGATTGGTTAGCACGTGGACTCTGGTAGAAGCATCATCATGGAGATTGACCAGTGAGATAATGGCTGGCAATTTACTACCAAGCTAATACAAATGTTAAAATTTAAATCAGTCAGGTTGACTCTGAATGCTTGCCTCCCTGCATACATTTCTGTTAATAGCAAGTTTAGCATCCATATATTTAGTCTTTGTTGTCCCAGTCATTGTTAAAGATTGAATTTAGTTGAGGGCCCTGTGGAACTACACTAGTAATAAGCTGCCAACCTGAAAATGAACCATTTATCCAGAATTTCCACTTTGCATTTGCTGACAAATCCTTTATCCATTTTATCATGTTACCCCCATACCATTGACTCTTATTTTGAGTGGTGTATTTGCTATGGCGCCGCATTGAATGGGTTTTAGAAATCTAAGTGCTGTCACATCAACCAGTTTTCCTTCATCTATCTTGCTTGTTACTTCTTCAAAGAATTTTAAATGTGTCTAACACAATTCTTTTTAATAAAATCATATTGACTTTGCACAACTGTATTATAATTTCTTTCATGTTGTGCTATTACCTACTCAATATTGTGTTCAAGGGTTTTTCTCTGACAGTTGTTCATTTAACTGACCTATAGATTCCTGATTTCTCTCTCCCTCTTTTCCTGAATTAAGGTATTATAGAAACAATTTTCAAATCATTTGGGCTCTTGCAAATCTTTGAAATTTTGTAAGATCACAACCAATTTGTCACATCTATTGAGACGATAACATGAAAGCTATCCAGCCCGGGTGGAGATAGTTTGGATACAAACCAAGCATTATCTTGCGAAGAGGAGGGATGGTATATTCTTATCTTTGTCAACCTTTTGTTCTAACAGTTTTCTTCGGTATCTATTTCCAAGTGATGACAGTTTTTGAAACTCCCTCCTTTACCTCTTGATTTTCAAACATTTTTGATTTTTGTTTAGTCTTCTGCAGTAAAAATATATGCAAAATATCTATACAATTCTTCTGCCATGCTTTTCCCAAGATTAATATCTGATTCTCAACCTTTACAATGCTCACTTTAGTCACACGTTTTCTTCTTGTGTACTTGTAGAAATTTTCTAGTTATGTTTGTATTATTTTTGACAGCTTTCTCTCATACTTCTTTTTTCCCTCTCTGTTTTATTTTAGTCGTTCTTTGTTAATTTTTAAAATATTTCCAATCTTCCAACCTATGGTGAATCTTTGTGCATTTTTCTTTCAATTTCATTCTCTGCTTAACTTCCTTAATCCAGGATGTGCATTTTTCTTTCTCACAAAGGTTTTCAATCTCAATAGAATATGTCTTTTCTCAGAATTATGGAATATTGTCCAAAATGGCTTCGATTTTAACCTATTTTCCCGACTTACTTTAACTCTATCTTCATACTTTTGTAATTGGTTTTACTGAAGCATTCAATTATTGCCTCTGATTACCTTTTTCACCCTCAAATAGAGTGTAAAATTCTGCCATGTTGTGATCATTGCTGCCTGACGGGTCTTTTACTCTGATTTCATTGCTTATTGCCAAATCTAAAATCCCCGGTAGGCACTAGAATGTACAGATATTAGAAATTGTTCGAACACCCTCTGTGAACACATTTTTCATTTGCCAATCTGATTAGCTCAACTGAAATGAAGATTAAAATCATCATTGATTAGGCACAAGCATGACGGCTTGCAGGCCGCCTGACACTTACTCCTCCATGTTTAATATTCCAATGAAGGCAGGTAGGTGATGGGCAAGAAGCCCCATTTGCCATCATGTCAATCAAATGTTTGCCCCCTTCCTGCTAACTGCTCTGATAACAGGAGTGAATTAAATCCTTGCCGTTGGAAGTATAGACTATCATTGTTCAAAGCTGATGGCTGGAAATGGGAGTTAGGACAATTCCTGATTTTGCCCACACACTCCCAACACTTTTGGACACAGATGGGATGCATGCTAATTAACAGGTGGAAGCAAAGATGTAGACAGCAGGAATGCCCACCAGAATTTTTCAGTCCTTCTTGGATATGCATATAGTGCCAGAGAATGGAGGATTACAAATGGTACACCACTGTTCAGATAGAGGAGAGAGATTATCTGGTTTGATTAGGCCAGTCAGCTCTACAGCAGCATTGGGGAAAAAGCTCCAGCGATCATTATTAAAGGCTAAGTGAATTCTCATTTAGAGAAGTATAGTTTAATAATGGCCAGCTAGAACATACTTGTTATTGATAAAAAATATCTGACTAACCTGACTGTGTTCATAAATGCAATAACAGAGACTTGTTAACCCAGTGCAGTCGATGGATTTTCATAGGACATTAAAAAAAAACAGAATATTGTTATTCAGAAAATGGAAGCACATATCTTTAAGGATGACAACTTGAATACATAATTAGCATCGGGATAGATATTAAGAAGTAGGTGGTAGAAAATATAAACATTCTTCTTGGAGAGGAGTATGGTAGTGGTCTCTACCAGGAATTGCTGTTACGACAATTGTTTTTCTTAGCAATGAATTCATGAAATGAACTTGAGCAAATTGAAGTTTCAAGTTTGAGTGGTGCAACTGTCACATCATAGTAAACAGTGAGGAAAATGTAGAAGACCTTTGGAGCACTAGGACTCTCATGTCCTCGGGTACATATTCTCAAGTATTTGAAGGGGCAGGATGTTTGAAAAGGCATTTAAAAGAAACTTTTAGTGACTTGATATTATAAATTCAAGCATTGAATGCAAAAGCAAAGAAGGCATGCAAGACCTGACATTAGAAAGCACAGGTTAGACCTCAACTGGAGTACAATTTTTGGTATCATTGCAAGGGCAGAGATGGCAGAAGCCAGGTACCTGTGGCACTTGGAGAAGCTAGAATTGTTCCTCTTACAGCAGAGAAAGCTAAGGGAAAATTTTGAGGTAATAAAAATTCTGAGTGGAACATCTTCACTGTCCCATGATAAAATATCACCATTAATATCATCAAGAATAATTTCAGGTGGAGTGGAAAACTGGGAAGACAGTTCAATGTTCCCAGTTTTTAGAGTTCAGTGAGATGAGCCATTCACTTGTCAGGACTTAAATATTAAATGCTAGTTGATCTCTGGATTTCTAGAGACAGAGTCATTGCTTTACAAATCACAAAGTCTCTTGTTTATTTGTCTAAAAAGAAACACAGCTTATAGCAACTAGTGAGGGAATTATACTGGCCTGCTTTAGAGTTTAGGTGATCTTTAACTATAGAGAGAGAGAAAAACCACCTCCTGTTGTGAATGTTGGAAGCCTTCTGGGCATATCGTTCACACCCACGGTCTGTTCGACTGCCTAGGAGTTCAGCACATAGTTGCTGGCAAGCAGTCATATGCAACTGACAATTAGTTAGCATTCTATTGATCAATCGGTTATCTGTTGCAGACCAAATCTCATTTTGTATGTATCAACTAGTGCCAGCCCATCTGCAGTCAACTTGCCCCACTGCTTGAAAAAGTAGCAGTATAAACACTTGGTAACAATTGGAAAAAGTGCAGTATTCCCTTCCGCAAATCTTGTTTTTTAAAACATTCATTTCCCCACTTCGCTCCACAGTCAAAAATTCATTAAAATATGTAAAGATACAATCTTGACATTATGGAAGTTTATAAGTTTATGGAAGTTGGTGAAGTAACGTTTTCTTCACATTGATGAGTGGATATTACAGACTTGCACTCCAGATTCAGAGCATAACATCATTAAATCGATCTGGTAGATCATAATATACTTCAGAGTGTTACTAAAACTAATAAACTATACATTATGTCATAAAATCTTAAAATTATCTGAATAAATCTATCATAAAATAATTTATGTAAAGGATATAATAGTATATATATCATCTGATCATCAAAATCAATATCTCGTTTACTTTCTAATAGTATTGCTATTTGTCATTGCAGAATAAAGATTCCAAAATTAACATTGCTATGTAGGGACTAAAACAGAGTAAAGTACTTGTCTGAAATACTTTAAGTGCTAGTGTAACCAACACTATCTTCATGTTCACATTTTCTCAATAAAAGGTAATTAACCAGCACAGATTACCTGCAGCAACATTGAACTGTCTAATAAACATTCTCATGTAACTTATTGCTCACTGGATAATTATGACAAACAATTGATATAAGAATTTAATCATAATATTCATCATGCATTTTTACTGCAACAAAAGCAGAAATTGAGGGATTGAAATGTTTGCGGGTTCAGGAAGTCTTAAAATTATCCAAACAGCTTATTTCAAGGGAATCTGATGACAAAATGAAGTACACACTTGTTTTTAACATTGGTGCTTAAATCCCACCAAAACTGAGAGGTTGAAAATATCTCTTGTGGCTTGAGGGTTCTGTCTTACATTAGGGCAGGCATCTCAATCTGGAATCTTACAGTATAAATCTGTTCCTCCTTCTATGCTAATTTGCAACTTTTCTTAGGAAGGTTGGTGTGAATAATGGAAGAACGGTCCAGCAGGGAGTTTTCTTGCAAGATTTACAGCTGAGTTATGTTCTGAGAGAGTTGCTTTATCTGGCTTAGGAATGTTTGATGTTACAAGGATGAAAGAGGCAGAATTTAATTCCTCAGTAATAATGTCTGTCTTCTTAAGCACACACAAATAATACAAAAGGCTCTACTATTTCAAAAAGATCTCAGCAGTAAACTCAAGACAAAGATGTATTGTATATGTTAATAATCAGAGTAGATTTCAATAAAACTATACAAATGTCAGCAAAGGAGAAGGCCATTGGCCATTTGACTCTGTGCCAGTATGATGCTTCTTGTACATTGAAGTTGTCCATCCAATTCCTGTCATTTAAATCTTGATTTTTAACAGAGGGACAATCTTAACAATCTTAAGGTGAGAATGAATAGTTTAGGGTTGGGTCTTCCATAAATTCAGAGAAAATAGAAGCATGATTGCAATCAATTTTCAATATGTGTTTCCTGTGTTCAACTAAAGTTTCACTGTTTGCAAACAATCTACACAGAAGAGCCACTGGGAACACTCAGACAGCAATGAAACTGACAGTTCATCACTCTGACAAAGACGTGCTGAGGTCAGATCATTTCAGTATACAGGAGAGGGAAGATCAATAGAGGGTCCACAGCCACAAGAAGCACTGCCTACATAGCAAGATATATGGGTAGACAGTCAGCTTACTCAGATTTTAGAACAATTCTGCATCTGCTTATGACAACAAACTGAGATTCTTAAGTCAGATTGTCAAGTTACATTGGCTATGAAGATCCTAGCTAATATTGGATATGCTGTCTTATCACTCTCAGGACAGATGTACAAAATTCCATGACACTAACAGGATAGGTGTCTCTTAGTATCCCCTGGTAACATCTGTCCATCAGGCAATAATTCTAAACATAAATTTAATCTTGCATCAGACATAAAGTCATTGACCTGAAGTGTAAACCTAGTTTCTCTCTGCACAGACACTGTGTGACCTGCTGGGCACTTCTAGTGATTTCTGTTTTTGCTTCAGATTTCTAACGTCCTCAATATTTTTATTAAAGAAGATTACTTAGTCATTAATCTAACTACTGTCTATAAAATGTTGTTCTATATAATTTTATTGCAGCTTTTGCCTTTATTGTCCATAAGACCATAAGACATAGGAGTGTAAGTAAGACCATTCGGCCCATCGAGTGCACTCTGCCATTTAATCATGGCTGATGGGCATTTCAACTCCACTTCCCTGCACTCTCCCCGTAGCCCTTTATTCCTTGTGATATCAAGAAATTATCAATCTCTGCCTTGAAGGCATTTAACGTTCCGGCCTCCACTGTGCTCTGTGGCAATGAATTCCACAGGCCCACCACTCTCTGGCTGAAGAAATGTCTCCTCATTTCCATTCTAAATTGACCCCCTCTAATTCTAAGGCTGTGCCCACAGGTCCTAGTCTCCCCACCTAATGGAAACAACTTCCCAGCGTCCATCCTTTCTAAGCCATGCATTATCTTGTAAATTTCTATTAGATCTCCCCTCAACCTTTTAAACTCTAATGAATACAATCCCAGGATCCTTAGACATTCATCGTATATTTAACCTACCATTCCAGGGATCATCGGTGTGAATCTCCGCTGGACACACTCTAGCGCCAGTACGTCCTTCCTGAGGTGTGGGGCCCACTGATTAAATATCCCATCTCTTCAACTATGATGTGCAGTGGAACATCCCGCAGATATGAAAAGTATTACATAAAAACAAGTTCTTCCTTTCTCTTCAATTCCATGAGTGTTTCTGCTTTGCATGTTGGAAGCAGAGCCTCTGACTTTCCAGCCATATGTCTTTACTGAAAATGCTGAATGACGGATTATAGTGGAATCCCCACTGAAGAGCAGATGCTGTCATATACCATACATACATGCCAGGGCTGTCACAAGCAAGTGCTCTCGTGGTGTGCTCAAATCAATGCAGGAGAAACAGTCAAAGATCATCAAAAAAAAAATGAATATCAGTAGAGTAAGAATCCCGTTTGTGGTTAGTCCTTATAATATTGATAAGTTGTGTTCTATTGCTTTGAAATTTCCAAGTGCTTCACTGGAGAATGTAGCGTCACACCTTGTGAGATAGTGATCACAGGTATGCCATTGTGGGACTATAATATGTTCTTCTCACTGTTTGAGACTGAAGTCAAACATTTACAATTTATTTAAAAACTGTAAGAACAAAAACAAAGTTGCGGAAAATCTCAGCACATGACATATAAACTGACATTTTCCCAGTCACCATCAGTTCTGAGGAAGAGTTGCCGGACCCAACATGTTAACTCTTTTTTTTCCTTCACAGATACTGCCGGACCTGCTGAGCTTTTCCAGCAACTTTGTTTTTGTCCCTGATTTACAAACTTTTTGTTTGAGATGAACTTTCAACCACATGTCTGAGTTATCACTAGGACCTTTTATTTCTAGGTCTATAACCTCACCTGCCTTTGCCCTGCCTCAGTTTTGTTTTAGCTGTGCCTTTGTTACCTTCCGACCTGTCCATTCAAATGCAGGCTAGCTTCTAACACTCTACCAACCTGAGGCTATCCAAAACTTCGCCACCTGTCTTCTAAGTCAAGCCAAACTCGGTTTCACCCATTCCCAGTTCACTGACCTACCTTAGCAGCCAAGTAAGCAATCTCTTAATTTTAAATTTTCATTCTCATTTTCAAATCACTCCATGGCTTGGTTTCTACCTGCATTGTTCTAAATCTGGTTCCTCCACTATTGATAACCTTGCCTTCAACTCCCTCAGCCTTTCTGCTTCTGTACATGACTTTCCTCCTCCTTAAAACCTATCTCTTCAACCCAGACTTAGTAAGTCAAGGCTAATATTTTCATATATGTCTTGGTGTTAGATTTCATCTTAAAATGAAGCACCTTGGGACCTTTTCACATTAAAAATGCAACATAAGTACCAGTTGTTGTTGCTGCAAGGTATAAGAACAGAGTGAAAGCCAAATGAAAATTCACCATTAGTTATTGTCATGTAACTCACAGCTGGCTTCAGAGTGTAATTGACAGAAAACTCTCTTTACCAGGTTAATGTTGTGGGACCACTTCAAAAAAAAACAAAGATAATCAATGATAAACATAAGTTAACTTTGTTTTCTCAGTGTATGCTTTGAAGTGGAATGATACCAAATGCATCATTAATTGTCAGCTATTCAGCTTGATAATTAGTAATTCAGGAACAATGACATTTATCCACCTTGCTATTTTAACAAAGGTATGAAAACATCTGAAATAAAGTACAATCTGTTTTAAAAAGAAGCATACCAAACAAAAGAAGCCCAAAGGAATATTTTATCATTGTAGCATTTGCTCTTTGAAAGATGATAAGTCTTAAACTGTCTACCATCATCATGTCTGGAAGATCAACTGTTTAACCTGCCTCTGCAATCTTCTGAAGATTAGATGGAAGGACAAAACATCAGACACTGAGGTGCTCATCTGAGCTGACATGCCAAGGAGCCATGCAATACTGAGTCAATAACAACAATGGGCAGCTGGTCATGTAGTCAGAATGCCTGAAATTATATTATTGAAGTGAAACTTCAATGAAAAATTTGAGTCTGGAATGCACTATTATGATGGTCAAAGTAAATGATACAAGGACACTCTGAAGGCTTTTTTTGAGAGTTTTGATATTGACTGTAAGTCATGGGAGAAGCTTGCCGGCGATCTCTGTACTTGATACAACCAAAAGGCAAATGGTGCAGTCTCTTTTGTGATCAAATGCATAATCAAAAGCTGAGAAAGAAATGCAGGGGCAGGAAATCCAAAATCAGGAATTTATCCAGATGGAAATCATCTGAGGTCTCCTGTCTTATTCATAGCAGGACATTCTGGGCACACGTTGGTCTCAGCAATCAGTTATGTACCATTATAACCCTACCAAACACCCCAAATGATCAACACAGTTGTCTTTATCTCTAAGAGTGAACAAGTGAGAAATTTCTTTAATGGAGTATTTATTTATAGTAGTTTGACAGTACAGAACTTGTTTACCACTGAAAAAGCATGCATCTTGTCAAAACTTAAACTCATCGTAAAAATTCACAAGAAATGCAAAGTGAAGACAAATCAACATTTATTTTTGAGAGGAGAGCTGATTGGTTAACAGATAGACTCTGGCAGAGGAGTTGACATTGAGGATGCACCAGTTAATGATGACTGACATTTAACTATCAATCTTTGTTTACACTTTAAACAGGACAGATTACAGAAACCAGAGAATGGTTATCCTGTGAATACACGGTGTGAAGCTGAATGAACACAGCAGGCCAAGTCGCATCAGAGGAGCAAGAAAGTTTGACGTTTGAAAATTTGACCCGAAACGTCAAACTTTCCTGCTCCTCTCATGCTTGGCCTGCTGTGTTCATCCAGCTTCACACCATGTTATCTCAGATTCTCCAGCATCGGCAGTTCCTACAATCTCTGTGACAATGGTTATCCTGTCTTTTGTTGCATTTAATCAAGTGCAGCATATGCATACATTCTTTCTGTCTGCAAATTACAGAGCCCAGTGTATAAATATTTGTATCTTCTGGTATAAAGAAATGGGTGATTCTGAGAACTCTATTGACAATCCTAAATTAGCTGCCAGCATAATTCTTCATTAACTCAGGATTCTGTCATAAATGTTGCTCAATTGCACAATTATAACTAAGGTTGGACACTGAGTTGTGATTTTTGTAAGCAACATGTTTACGGTTTAAATCGCAATCAATTTAAATAATAGAACTTGACTACAGAATTGATACACCAAAGAAAATGCAGTTTGTGCCATTCTTTGGTCTAGATTTATCATTTTACCTGTAAAGCTTTAGGCTTCATCACATGGCCTAGTATTCATTATGTGTTATTACCATTTATATAAAGAGGGATGGTGTTTGATTTGCTATGACATCAGTTATGACATAATATTGTCATTCTCATTAACAGGGCAAATTTAAATTCTGTATACAAGCAAACTATTTTTAAGGAATGCCAGTTCTGAGGAAGGGTCCCGACCCGAAACGTCAAATTTTCTACTTCTCTGAAGCTGCCTGGCCTGCTGTGCTCCTTTAGCTCCACACTGTGTGTTATCAATAATTCTGTGTGAAGCCTTTGCATGTTGGTAATGGTAGCCTCCAAAAATTACTTTCACAAAATAATCATGAATACTTCACCAACTGTTGAAAAATTTCACAGCAGAGGTAATGAACAATTTTCTTTAATTTTGTAGATATTCCAACAATTAGCAATTATAATCACAAATAACTTAAAGGTCATGTCAATCACCAAATAGATTGCAAAGCAAATTGGTCTATCAAATGGAACAATTAAACTGCTGTACAGAACATCAAAACAGTCTATTTTACATAAGTTTTATCCAAAAGAAAAATTATTATTCTTTGCTTCTGACCATAAACCGCTACAAAATTCTCATATATTAGAGGAAGTACAACAACCGATACAATAATTTAGTAGCTCAAACAGAGCAATTATTCACATTTCCCATGACTAAAGCAGGCAACATGCCTCAGAACAAAACTCAGTACATGATGCATCATGTACACATGTGCATTCATATATTTTCTTCAATAATTTCAGGACAGTGGAAGCATTACACAAGAAACAAAGTGCATTTGAATTGTAGTTATTCGCTTTAAAAATAAACAAAGAAGCCAATTGTGCATAACACTGTCCCACAGACATCAATGAGATAAATTGTATGATAATTTCAGGGGCATTGCTTTAGAAATATTGTCCAGGGCATGAGGAGATCTCTTTACTCATCTTCAAGTAATGCCATGGGACGTTTTATATCATAGGAACATGAGAATGGAAATAGGCGTTGAGGCCCTTGAGACTGTTCATCCAGTGAGATCATGACTGAACTGTGACCTGGCTTCTTTGCCCCATATCTACTGATATCTCTGGCTAACAAAATAAATCTACCAATTCTGAATTTTAAAATGAACAAATTATCTAATTTCATTTCTCCTTTGGGAGAGGGAGTTGCAAAATTCTACTATCCTTCAATGCAGAATTGCTTCCTATTTTTAGTCCTGTTTCTTCTGGCTCTGAATTTTAAATAATGCCTCCTTGTTCCAAACTCCCCTAGCAGCAGAAGTTATTTCTTTTTCCATTCTCCCTATCTGTTCTTTTAGTGACTTGAAAAAATTGATCAATTTACTCTTTAACTTTCTAAATTGTCAAACATTTTATTTAATATTATGCTTGGAATCTACATATCATTCGAATGTATCTATGCTGCACACCGTTCAAGATCAATATATCTTTCCTAAAATATGGTACCCAGACTATTCATAGTATGCCAGCTGTGTTCTAACCAGGGCTTTATACAGCTGAAACATGACTGAAATATAGGATAGAATTCTCTAGCCCACATTAGCGAATTTTTGTGGAGGAGGTAGGGGGATGCAGAACAGAGAATAGGTAGCCAATCAGCTTCACACTCTCCCCGGAGCTGTCCTAGATAAGTGATAAAACATCAACAATCTGAATCACCCTCAGGCCTACTGAAATCCCTAACTACCAAATTAATAAGCAGCTAAAAGCCTATTTCTTTTCAACTGAAAGATGTGTGCACACCACCAGATGGTGGAGATCCCGAATGGAGGGTTCTTTCTGTGGGAATTCTCCCATTTTCCATCAGGGTCCAGGTGGAGGGTATTACATGAAGCAATCCCATGTTATCACAGATGAATGATAATGGGAACTGCAGATGCTGGAGAATCCAAGATAACAAAGTGTGAAGCTGGATGAACACAGCAGGCCAAGCAGCATCTCAGGAGCACAAAAGCTGACGTTTCAGGCCTAGACCCTTCATCAGAGAGGGGGATGGGGAGAGTGTTCTGGAATAAATAGGGAGAGAGGGGGAGGCGGACCGAAAATGGAGAGAAAAGAAGATAGGTGGAGAGGAGGCCATAGGTGGGGAGGTAGGGAGGGGATAGGTCAGTTCAGGGAAGACAGACAGGTCAAGGAGTCGGGATGAGGTGGCAGGTAGGAAATGGAGGTGCGGCTTGAGGTGGGAGGGAGGGATGGGTGAGAGGAAGAACAGGTTAGGGAAGCTGAGACATACTGGGCTGGTTTTGGGATGCAGTGGGGGAAGGGGAGATTTTGAAGCTTGCGAAGTCCACATTGATACTATTGGGCTGCAGGGTTCCCAAGTGGAATATGAGTTGCTGTTCTTGCAAACTTCGGGTGGCATCATTGTGACTCTGCAGGAGGCCCATGATGGACATGTCGTCTGAGGAACTATTTTAACTCCCCCTCCCATTCTTCAGATGACATGTCCACCATGGGCCTCCTGCAGTGCCATAATGATGCCACCCGAAGGTTGCAAGAACAGCGACTCATATTCCGCTTGGGAACCCTGCAGCCCAATGGTATCAATGTGGACTTCACAAGCTTCAACATCTCCCCTTCCCCCACTGCATCCCAAAACCATCCCAGTTCATCCCCTCCCCTCACTGCATCACAAACCAGCCCAGCTCTTCCCCTCCACCCACTGCATCCCATAACCAGTCCAAACTGTCTCTGCCTCCCTAACCTGTTCTTCCTCTCACCCATCCCTTCCTCCCACCCCAAGCCGCACCTCCATCTCCTACCTACCAACCTCATCCCACCTCCTTGACCTGTCTGTCTTCCCTGGACTGACCTATCCCCTCCTTACCTCCCCACCTATACTCTCCTCTCCACCTATCTTCTTTACTCTCCATCTTCGGTCCGCCTCCCCTTCTCTCCCCATTTATTCCAGAACCCTCTCCCCATCCCCCTCTCTGATGAAGGGTCTAGGCCTGAAACGTCAGCTTTTGTGCTCCTGAGATGCTGCTGGGCCTGCTGTGTTCATCCAGCCTCACATTTCATTATCAAGGTGTATGGCATGATGCTTAAACACGACTATGGGAAGAGAATGCAGTTGAATGTGTGACTGAGTGTCAGCCATGCCAGTTAGCCACTGTGGACTGCATGGCTTCTTGGCTGGTGTACCAGGATATTGCCAGTGAGGGGGCAATGCAATATCAATGCAAGTACACAGTCACCTTTCAACTATGGCATAGGCCCAAGAATTACTATCTGCTGAGTGGTGAGTAGTTCTGGGAAGGGCACCTGGTAACGTGGGGTAGAGCTCAGACATGTGAGACACTGCAGGAGCGGGAGAAGTAATTAGTGTGACAAATTTAGTAAGCAATAGAGAGTAAACTCACTGGGCTTCATAGCAAGTCTAGGACCAGACGGCATCCTCTCAGAATAAGAGGTCGCACATTTAGGACAGATGAGGAGGAATTTCTTCTCTGAGGGTGGTGAATCTGTGGAATTCTTTTCCTGCTGCAGAGGGCTGTAGTGTCAGACTTGTTAAGTATATTCAAGGCTGAGGCGGAGAGATTTTTAATCAATAAGGGAATCAAAGGCTATCACGTAAGGACAGGAAAGTAGAGTTGAGTATTATCAGATCAGCCAAAATCTCATTGAATCGCAAGACAGATTTGATGGGCCAAATAGCCTGCATGTATTCTTACATCATATAGTCTTATTGTATTAAGGAGACAGAGTAGGTCAAGCTACACTGAATTTGAAAATGTAAAGCAAATTAATTTTTATCATCAAATATAGGCATTAGCAGTAAATACCATGTCTGAAACTTCAAGAAGTTATTCTCTCAGAGTAATTTAAAAAGTTACTACCTATAGCAATTAAAACCCAAATTGAAGAGCAGCAACTGTGAAGCAGGCCGCAGTGATGTTAAACAACAATGAACTGATGTATAAAATGAAATCTCTTTTCCATTACTGTGCAGGAGCGGGAGCGTTAGAAGGTGGAACAATGTAAGGAATACATGTAGCAATATAAAGAAGGAACAGTTGGGAACGCTGCAAGATCTCCTCCTCAGACAAGTAAAGAAAATGCTGTGGGTGGAACTGAGAATTGCAGACCTAGGTGGTTCTGTGTAATAAACTGCAACATTTCATTCAGAATACAGCAAGTGGTGAGGGAGGTTCATGGGACTAATTGAGGCTCTTAAGAGTGAGTCCAAAAGGAAAAACTTCAAGCTCAAGCAAAATCTTCGGTTCAGTTGACTGGATACCAAATTGAGGATCGCTGCAGTCAACAGTGATGCGATATCCTCACCAGAAACTAAAAGAACTGTGAGAATAGCATTTTATTTTCTACTTGTGGTTT
This sequence comes from Stegostoma tigrinum, assembly GCF_030684315.1. Classification (NCBI taxonomy): domain Eukaryota; kingdom Metazoa; phylum Chordata; class Chondrichthyes; order Orectolobiformes; family Stegostomatidae; genus Stegostoma; species Stegostoma tigrinum. The sequence goes on along the minus strand of NC_081355.1, from coordinate 100,169,217 downwards.
GGGTTCTTGATCCACATAATTTGTACCTTTTTTGTTGTTTTCCAATCATGTTATTTCTGCTGTGTTGTTTGTCTTTAATCTGTTTTGCCATTGTGGTCTGGTGTTTGTTTATAATAAATAAAAGCTGTTTTTCTGTTTATTTCTGCAACTTAGGGAGAATTTATTTTGTCTTAGCTAGTGATCAAAGTCCGGCATATTGACCATCTTCGTGATTGAATTGTGATGACTTGTAGAATATGAAGCTTGATTTCCAGGCTCTTTCTCACTAATGTCATAAATAACAAATTGTATTTATATAGCACTCTCAATGTAATAAAGCATCTTAAGGAGTTAAAATCTCAAAAGGAATCTGAACTGCCTACATCGATGCTACCGCCAACCACCATGGCAACAGCTGCAAAGTTCAACTATCTGTTCTTTCTGAACTGTGTGTCTACTTTTTAGCTTTCATCTTTATGGATTCACCTCTCATCTCTGATCCACGTGCAGGTGCATTGTTTTTCTAATTCTTCTTGTATGTGGTAATTAATAAATGCATTCTTTTTATTAATTCGGGAACACCTATTTAAATTGGTTCCTTGCAAAATATAAGTTCATTCAGGTCTGGGGAAGTGGTAGAGACAGAAGAGAGATTTTTTAAAAAAAAATTATTCATGTTGCAACAATTGAGAGGTTGGATGAAAAAAGGAGGGCCAGATCATCCTCCTTCACGCAGGAGCTTAACAGTTTGGAGAATTCTGCCTGCAACTGTGCTGAAATGGAGAGCCTCTCCCAGGGCTTGGTCACAGAAACATAAAATGCCTCTTAGACATTTGTGGATACCATTCAAACACATTTCTGTGTTCACCTCTTCGGTGACGTCTATTCAAAAAATATAATCGGTTCTGTCAAGCATTAGTCACCCTTCTCAAAACTATGCAGACTCTCTGTGAACATTTTAAAGTTTTCAAGATTATATGATCTTAATTTTTGTTAATTTAGTAATTTGCCAACAACAGGCAGTAAAATTACTATAATTCCCTGGTTTCACTTCACATCTTCTTCACACAGCATTGTGGCTTGCATTATGTCCAATCAAGGGAAATAATTCTGAATCAAGAGAGCCTTGAAAAAATTTTATTAGTTGCACTGGAATCTTCGAATCCAATTGTCTTAAAATACTGAGATGGAAATGATCTAGCCCTCAGGAACTGTCATTCCTCAGTGCCATTTTGGATTACTATTATTTTGCTTATGTTATCCTTGGTGAGATGCCGCACCTGAGTTAATATCACCTTCTTTTTGGAGTGTTATTAGGCCCTCCACAGGGACTCAAAAACGCCGAGGTCCCTTGGAGAGGCCAAAGCTGGGAGTTATGGAAAAGAAAATTTCAAAGGTGCCGAACTGCCTTGAGTTTGCATTTCAAAGAGCAGAAGCAGCAGGTTAGAACATTCCTGTATGCATTTGGGCCTACTGCTGAGGATATTGTCATGAGACAGGGGTAGAAGAGATCAATGAAGGATTCAAATCCATCATGAAGGCACTTGCTGCATATTTCAGCCAAAACCAAAACCTTGTTGTTGAAAAAGCATAATGTAATCAGAGATTCCAGAGGCCTGAGGAATCCCTCATGTCCATTCTTACAGACTGTATAGGTCTGCCAGTTGTAGCAGATGTGGATCATTGAAAAATTATCTTGCTCAAGACAAAACAAAAATATTGAAAATGAATTGAATGAATTGAATTGAAACATTTATTGTCACTTGTATTTGTTGTAAAAATATAGTGAAAAGTGCGTACCTTTGACATACATGGTGCCGTTCGCATTAACTCAGTATAAGTTAAGAAAAACGATAACTCGAGTGAGTACAACTTTCCTTTCCACTGCTGTAGTCCCACTCAGGGCTTTCCAGCCTTCGCCATGCCGCTGTCGGCATCCCACTCTGAGCTGCCCCATTGGCCGAACCACACTGCCGCTGCCTCACTGGCTCACTGCCAATAAGGGAATGAACAAGTGGCAAACACTCTGCATGTGCATCAACCAAATGATCACATCTCAAAGTAGAAAATATGTTTTCTTCAAGCCCACCCTGCTGTCAGGGGGTCCTAGTTAAAGTCAGCCAAGGGCAGCATCCAACTACAGTTCAGGGCCTTGGGCAGGATCAATTATCCACTTCATGTGGTCAGGACCTGAGGGTCCATCTCCGTACAGTCCAGGGGATGGGCCATATTCAGTCCTGGACAATAGTGGAAAGAATATCAAGATGTGGCGGGTGTCGATGCGAGGGAATGAGGACAGTAACCTGGGATGTGAAGGGATCAAGAACAGTGAAGGGGAAGGGAAATTCGACATACGAGGAAGGGTGGAAGCTGTTAAATCATAGGAAGGTGTAAGGTGCTACGGAAGGGTGTCGATAGTTGGTTACCACCCCTGTGGCTCCAGGGGGTGGGCTGTGCAGCCTGGTGGTGGGCATTACCCAACTGCACTGAGAGAGCTCAGGGGTTGAACAAGATGGAGTCTCAACTTAAGGTGGTGGGTAGAATTTGTTTGGCTTTGGTTGAGATGGGCTGTCCAGGCAGTACTGGGGAGACAGGACATGGAGGCTTGGGGGAGAACTGATGAGCAGGCTGAGTCCAGTATCACAATGTTCTGTGCAACTTACATTTCTTTTCATGATCTGCTGATTGCTCAAAGCACCCTGAGAATGAAAAATGGTGAGGACCACACGTAGAGTGGGTACAATTGGCACCAGATTGATTGTCAAAATCACTGCCTTCATGTTTGCGTGATGGCAGCCCCTTGAATGGTAATTGAGCCTACAAGTGTGCAGGTTCACATCACTTGCAACTATATTATCATGCATGTGTAATCAAGCGTGAAAATACAGAGCACAAGCTTAGTTGATGATGTTGTTAATCCTTGTAAATTGCAGAGTGTCCCTCTGTTTTTCTGAAGCAGAAGCAAACACAGGTTACCTTAAAAGAGGCACATGGGGGCCACAAGTCTCAGAGCTAATGTAAAACATTTTGAGGTGCAAAGGAGCATAGAGGTGATTCCCTTTCCACCTGAACTGTAAGTATAATATAAGACACTTCTTTATACGATGATCCCTTACTTGGGTTTATGTGGCTTATAGAGAAGGGCTCCTAACGCATTCAGCACTCCGACTGTACTGTTATATATTTACCACATGGCCAGCGAAGCACTCATCAAAATAAGGCCCTATGACAAATTGCCAAGGCCATTCAAGACATGGAACATCTTGACGGATTATTGCACTTCTCACTCTAAGCAGAAGGACATTAAGTTGTCACTTGTAAGGGATGCAATTGTTAACTGTTTTCTTGCTAACAACCTGTCTGTTTCTTATGTTCCCAAGACAGGCTCATTGGAAACATGACAGATGAATCCAGCCATAGTAAATGAGATCACAATTGTTGCTGCCATGAGCCAACAGTTCAACTGCCCAAGTGGAACAGTGTCCATTACGTGAAGACATTGTAACTGAAGGGCCTTTCATGATGTGTCCTCAATATCCTTTCCCCTACATGGGTAAGGCTTAGTGCCGGCACAGACTGAGGATATCCTGGGATGCTATAAATGAACTATGCCAACTACTGGACCAGGACCTGTGACCTGATGGAGTGGGGGCCCATTGTATCCTGGTATTCATTGAGGTGACAGCTGCTGATGCAACTGGCTCCATCCAGAGAGTTGTCGAGTCCTCTGTGGCATCTCTCAATTATCAATTCACAAATTATCATAACTGTTACAAATGCCATTTATGCCAGATTACACCAGCTCGTCTCATTTCACTGGGATGAGATCAATGCTACAGTCCAGTCAGTAGGTTTTGGGAACAAAGCTGGCTTCCCAAATGCAGTTTGTCATATCACAGAGGATGTACCACAATGCAGCTGAGTTCATTGACAGAATGGACTTCTTTTCTATTAATGTGTAAATGATCTCTGACCACCGGCACCACTTCTTAGGCATTAATAGTTTGCATGACTCCTACATCCTTGTGAATTCATATTTCTGCTACATTTGAGACTTTACAATGAGGGGACAAAGGATACCCATTGTGACCGCAGCTGATGATTTCAGTATGCAGCCCACTGACGGAAGTGGGATGAAGTTCATTCTTAAGCAGGGCCATGGTGGAGCAAGTGGCTAGAACACTGAGTTTGAAATTCTGCTGCCTCGAGTGGTCAGGTAGAGCTCTACACTATGTTCCAGACAAGAGTGTGTGGCATAGTCCTGGCATTCTGTGTTTTGCATAACTGGATCAGGCAATGAAGAGATGTGATGCATGCTGAGGAAACTGCGAGAGTCAGAGCAATCTTCCAAGGAGGAGGATGAGGACATTGAACAGAATGAAAATTACCTTACTCTGGGACAGAGCCTAACTACATTGAGTGCTGCAAAACAGATAGGAGCTATTTGATACCCGGTTCCATTTTTTTTTACATTCATTAACGGGACGAGGGCATTACTGGCTCGGTAGCATTTATTGCTCATCCCTAATTGCCCAGAAGGTAGTTCAGAGTCCACCACTTTGCTGTGGGTTTTTTTTATTATTCATTCACAGGAATGAGGGTGCCACTGACTAGGCAGCATTTATTGCCCATCCCTAATTGCCCAGAGCGCAGTTAAGAGTCAACCACATTGCTGTGGGTCTGGAGCCACATGTAGGCCAGACCAGGTAAGGACGGCAGTTTCCTCCTATAAAGGGCATTAGTGAGCTAGATGAGTTCTTCCTGACAATCGGCAATGGGTTTATGTTCATCATTAGATTCTTAATTTTTATTGAATTCAAATTCCACCGTCTGCCGTGGCAGGATTTGTACCTGGATCTCCAGAACATTTTCCGGGTCTCTGGCTTAACAGTTCAGTGATAATACCACGAGGCTATTGCCTCTCCTTGTCTGGAGTCACATGTAGGCCAGACCAGGTTCCTTCCCTAAAGGACATTAGTGAGCCAGATGTCTTCATATGTGATGACACTGTGGCTTTAAATGGTATATTTTGTCCTTTTTTAAAGGAGGAATTGTTGAGACAGAGGTGCCAAGTGGTCTGCACAAAGCCAATAAAATAAAGAACTTGTGAAGTTTTGCTTTTTGTAAAAGTTGGAACCATAGAAGCAGCACAATATAACACTTTTTGTTCAATGTGAAACCTGTATTCTGAAATGTTCCAAACATCACAAAACCTAGATCAAGTTTTCACAGAGCCAGGTATTTCATTTCAGATTTTTATAGTAGCTTTTGGGGTCTTGAAGCTGGATGTTGAAGCTTTAAGTCCTCTCTCTGTTACAGCTAAAAGCTGGGATTCTCTTCCTGCTGCAAGAAATGTATATGAGACAATCTATTTTGCTGAATTTGCCTTTGCCAAAGGTGTTTATGGGATGTTACTGTATTGGAATAATTAATTAATGATTGTTAATATCTATATTATTTTGTTCGGCATTTTGATAGAGTTACAGAGATAACACAGTGTGAAGATGGATGAACACAGCAGGCCAAGCAGCATCAGAGGAGCAGGAAAGCTTGACGTTTCGAGTCGGGATGCTTCTTCAGAAATGGGGGAGGGGAAGGGGATTCAGAAATAAATAGGGAGAGAGGGGGAGGCGGACAGAAAATGGATAAAGGAGAAGATAGGGTGAGAGGAGACAGACAGGTCAAAGAGGCGGGTTTAGAGCCAGTGAAGGAGAATGTAGGTGGGGAGTTGGCGGGGGATAGGTCAGTCCAGGGAGGACAGACAGGTCGGTGGGGCGGGATGAGGTTAGTGGGTAGGGGATGAGGGTGGGGCTTGAGGTGGGAGGAATGGTTTGGGAGGTGAGGACTAGCTGGGCTGGTTTTGGCATGTGGTTGGGGGAGGGGAGATTTTGAAGCTTGTGAAGTTTATATTGATACCCATGGGCTGCAGAGTTCCCAAGCGAAATCTGAGATGCTGTTCCTGCATCTTTCGGGTAATGTCATTGTGGCAATGCAGGAGGCCCAGGATGGACATGACGTCCAAGGAGTTGCAGGGTGGGGGGGCAGAATTGAAATGGCTCACGACTGGGAGGTGTGGTTGTTTGTTGTGAACAGAGCATAGGTGTTCCACAAAGCGGTCCCCAAGCCTCCGTTTGGTTTCCCCGAAGTAGAGGAGGCCACAACAGGAACAGCGGATACAGTATATAACATTGACAAATAGAGACAGATTGACTGATAGAGTTACAGTTAAGTCAAATCCTTTCTTTGAGTTTAATTTTGTCTGTATTTTAAATGCAATATAAAATAAAATGTGTTTAGCTAAAGTAGAGTAGATTGACAAATCAAATTGCATCTGGAAAGCAAAACCTTGCACTTATCTTTAAAACAAGACAAAGTTAAAATGTTTTGAAGGAGTTTGTTCTGATCCATAACAAATGAATGAGAGTTGGGTGCAATTGGGTGTAAAACATTTGCTGCTCAACTTACAAATAGTTTGTTAGCATTCCAGAAGAGAAATGCAACTTCTGTGTGTTTGATTTTGAATCATTTGAAGGTTCCCCTGTTCAAGGGTAACAAATTGGCTCAATGGTTAGCCCTGCTGTCTCGCAGCACCAGGGACCCAGATTCAATTCCAGCCTTGGGCGACTGTCTGTGTGGAGTTTGAACGTTCTCCCTGTGTCTTTGCAGGTTTGTTCCAGTTTCCTCCCACGGTCCAAAGATGTGCAGGCTCGGTGGATTGGCCATGCTAAATTGCCTGTAGTGTTCAGAAGATGCACATTAGGTAGGTTATAGTGGGATGGATCTGGGCGCGTTGCTCCGAGGGTTGGGTTGGACTTGGGCTGAAAGGCCTGTTTCCACACTGTGGGATTCTATGATAATGGCTCCATATTGAGCAATGATAAGATGCTGGCTGACAGCGAAGGAGTTGCATTGAGAGAGACAGGGCTATAAGATTTGATAAGTTGTGCTGCCTGGTGCTTAAACAGTCATAAGTGTAGGAATGTGCTGTTTTATCTGCAAGGAATTGTAAGCCATGTCACCAAAGTCACCACATTGACAATGAAGGGCAACTCCATCCTGCCATCATTTGACTGGTGGCTAAGGTTCAAAAATGTCATCAAGGATGATGGTCTTCTGGGATATTCTGTGAGCTTATCAATCTATGATGAGTGGTAGCATCAGGCTAGCATTGGATAACAGAGTATCATATAGTATGGTGTGTAGTTAATGAGGTGGGCTTTGGACAATTGTGTAAGAAAACTCACTAGGCTTCCTGGGGAGAAACCTTCCATAAAACGTAACAAAAACAATACTTAGCTAAAATATAAAATTCACTCCCCCATGTCTTGTAGAATAAACAATGTCATTATTGAGCAGAAATGCATGTTCACAACTAGGTCTGGAAAGAATAAATGGACATCCTGTAACAAGACAATGAGACGGAATTCCATTGAGAATTCCCACACCTTCTTCATGATCAAGGTAACTTGAAAGATGAATATCATTTGGTAAAGCTTCAAGATGCTATTAATCCCAGAAGCGTATCACATTCATTTCTGGGGAAACTTCAAGAAAAATTTAATCGAATGCTACATACAAGAGTAACATCACTCGTCACAGGCGCTGTGTTGTGTTTAGGGCTTGTAACCAGTCTTATTTCACTGCACATGGTCACACATTCCAGAAGAGAAAAAGGAAATAACGTGTTATGTGGATGACTCTATTGTACATGGTACTAAAGAAGAAGAACATAACCAAGATTTTGTGAAGTTTGGAGCATTTCAGAGTACTGGTCTCACATTGAACACAAAGTGTGAATCTGTAAGAACATGAATTAGATTCTCGAATCCTATGATGAAATAGAGAGATAATGATATATTCTCAAAAATGAAAGCCAGAAATTACTTTCTACAATCAATGAATGTCAAAACCTTGGCCTCAGCTGCATGACCTTTATGTATCTTCTGAGAAAAGGTCAACAAATGGCTTCAGATATCAAGCAAACCATGGCATTTGTGAAGATAAAAGAAATTAATTTCTTCAGACATGCTGCAGCATTATAATTTCAGGTTGCCAAAGGTGGCTGTGGATGCCTCCTTAATTGGCTTACAAACAACATTGTTCTGATCTCCTCATTTGAAAAAAATGTATAATTGGCACAGAATCAATTCAAAGAAGATTCAATTGACTCATTTCTGGGATGAGAGGGTTACATTATGAAGAAGATTAGGCGCATTAGGTTTATACTCATTGGAGTTCAGAAGAATGAGAGGGGATCTGATTAAAACATAAAATATTGAGGAGACTTAATATGGTGGGTACCCAAAGGATGTTTTTGCTCCTGCGCAGGATTAAAACTAGGGTACATAGTCAAAGGATAAGATGCCTGTTTTAAGAGAGAGTTAAGAGAAAATTGCCTTTCTATCCGAGAGTTGTTGAAATATGAAATTCTCTTCCCAAGAAGGTAGTGTTGCATATAACCGTGAGTTATATAACTTTCTGATAGGGGAGCCCCAGAGTCATGGGATACAGAGACAAAAGTGGTAAAGAGACCACAACCAGAGCTTCCTTGATCTTGTTGAACGGTGGAGCAGGTTTGAAGGGCCAAATGGCCTACTTTTCCTAAGCCCTATATTCCTAGGTCCTGGATAATGGTAGATGTGAGCCACTTTATTTCATTTCTAGAGCAGTCAGGGATCAGAAGAATGTTTCATGATCAGAAAAAAAAACAGTAATGTGGGGATGGGACTGATTCTCAGATTCCTTGATGGAATTTGAGTTTTAAATTGAGACAGAGCACAGGCCATTGGTTACACCTTTGGACTCCCAAAAAATCATCAAAATGTTGTTAAGTATCCAGAGCCTCAGATGTAGACTGATACTGTGTTATGATCAGACAATGGTGTATATAACAGTAAATTCAGATCACAGCTAACACATTGTTAAGCGCTACAGTTGATCAAGCTGAAGCGTAAGATTTAGTCCTTTCAGAAGTAAGATAGTTTTATCCATGATAATAACTTCTGTACCAGCTTCTGAGAAGATGTTCCAATAAATCAGAGAAGCACAAAAGGCAGAGCATGAGTATACCCAGAACAGGAAATTCTGTCAAGGGGTTTGGTCAAAACATAACCGAAATGATAAACCATCGTGAAATTATCATGAAAGAAAGTAACATTTGACCACAGTGAATGATTGTCTCATCTTTAATCACAGGCTAACGATGCCAAAAGCTATGAAGAAGGAATTTCTTTATCAAATCCATACAGGTCACATGGGAAAGCCACGTGTGTTGTTTGTACACAACAGTTTATCTGGTGGTTTTGAATTTCAGAAGAAATTGAAAATTTCCTATCATCATGCCACATTTGCACAATTATTATCTTCTTACCAGAAAACATATTATTATCACAATTATTATTACCTTCCAGTCTTCCAGACAACCCGCGACAAAGGTTGAGACTAGATCTCTTTGACTTTCAAGGGAAAGCACTTTTGTTGACATTCAACTATTATTCCAGGGAACAAGAAGTTCCCATATTTCACATTATTACATCTGAGGCAATGATCATTGAAGGAAGAGATGACAAGGTGTAGAGCTGGATGAACACAGCAGGCCAAGCAGCATCAGAGGAACAAGAAAGCTGATGTTTTGGGTCTGAACATCATCGAAGAAAACAGTTTCTAGACATGGGTTTTTCCAGATGAGATTGTTTCAGATAACTGTCTGCAGTCCATCCTTTAATACCTGAAAGATTCATCATAGAATTGAGCATTAATTGTGTCAATTGTTTTATTTTTTGTCTAACAGCCAATGGAGAAATCAAGTCAAAACTGTGAAAATACTAAACATGAGGAATGGTGATTGGTTTTCAGCTTTACTGAATTACAAAGCAACACGCATGAGTCATGGACATTCACCAGCAGTTATTTATGGGCAGGAGGCTAAAAACAGAGATTACATTGCACATAACAAAACTTCTGACCAAATGCCACACCTGAAGGTCAATTGAGAAAGGCCAAAAGGCAACACAAAAGGCACAGGGCAAAGTATTTATCAGCTTCAGTTCCAGATCAAAAGATATGGGACAAAGATAGGAAGTTCGAAGGTGTAGCTACCAAGCAGGCAGAGCAATTGTTGGAAAGCCAGAAGGAATGTTCAGAAGGAACAGAAAATGTTAGTACCACGATTAGCAGAAATAAATGAATATGTTGACCACACACCTTGTGATGATGAGTCTAGAATTACATTGATTATCTCACACCCTATTAATCATGTTATAGAAACAGTTGAAGACCATTACCTTCAATCAATGGTGATCAAAACAAGGTCAAGGTGAGCTGTGCTATCTAAGTGCTATTATTATATTATGTCAGTACAATATTAATACTAATGAGATACTATATTAGGCAAAGGAATATTACTGAGACTCAACCTGGGAGTTTCAGATCTTTGGGAATTGTCTGATGGGTTGATGGTGAGAATATAAACAGTTTAAATAATAAATAGTTGAGTAATGTTTATCTAAAAATTAAAGAAAGTTTGGGGAGAAGGGGACAAATGAGAATGCACATGGTAATGAGATAGCGCAAGAGATAATGAAGAAAGAGTGGAATAGAATAATGAGAGACACACTTACAGAGAACTCTATCAAGTACAATAGTTTAATCAGAAGTGTTTGTAGAAACATACTAGAGTTAGACATCAGTCAGTCACAGATAAGAGGAGATCATTACAAACCAGAAGCACCAGAAGAGACAAAAATCTCAAGAACTCTTTAGACATCTTTGTGTAGAAGATAAAGGGAGGGTGATGCATGGAGCCTTCACCTATGTTCCAGGAATGGAGACAGCTAGACCTGTGTGAGATACATCCACTCAGGACTGATTGTAAAACAAATCCAAGACTGACTTCATAGGGAAACTGAAAATTTATTGCTTAGTGAGAAGTTGCTGCTGCTAGGGAGTGAATCTAAATGTCTTAAAAATAGAGAATTGTATTATTTATAAGGAGGAGATTGCTACTTGGATTGCAGTAAGGAGCATTGACAAAAGGGAGTCACAATTGAATCAAATCAAAGTAAAATAGGGTTATAAAGTAAATAGAGGGAATATGAAGTAAACATAAGTGTAGTAAAGTTGGGCTACCAGTAAGTTTTTTTAATGGTAGGCTTCTATGTATTCTAAGGGTTACAAATAGTTTTCAGAGTTATATGGTTGTAAGTCCACAGGATCAAGTTGAATATGTGTCCTTAGGTATATGTCCATAATGTATCCCAGACAAACACTTCTGCGGGGAATATCTCCAGCAGTACAAGCTAAAGCTCTGGGTTTCAGAAGTCACATAGTGGCTGGACTCACTGTTGTGAATCCATGAGACTCAAGTCTACATGAATAGCACAGAGGCAGGGAGATGATTACACAACAGATGAGAATCTACAGGCTGAGAAGGACTGGGTGACTACCAGGTAGTACAGGAAAACCAACCAAGTTTTTTTTATTCATTCATGGGATGAGGGTGTCACCTGCTAGCAGCATTCATTGCTGACCCCGAATTGCCCAGAGGACAGTTCAGAGTCAACCACATTGCTGTGGGGCTGGAGTCACATGTAGGCCAGACTGGGTAAGTATGGCAGTTTCCTTTCGTAAAGGGCATTAGTGAACCAGATAGGTTTTTCCAAAAATCGACAATTGATTCATGGTCATTGTTTGACTGTCTATTCCAGATTTTTTTTATCGTATTCAAGTTTCACCATCTGCCATGGAAGGATTTGGACCCTGGTCCCCAAAGCATTATCTGGGTCTCTGGATTAACAGTCCAGCAATAATACCACTAGGCCATCAGCTCCGCTAGCTAATGTAAGAGACCTCTATCATGCTTGCCAATTTGTAGCCATTTTGGAAATTAGTGAAAGTAATGGTTGCTCAGGGTAGTGCAGCCAGTGGCAAGTCCATTGCACCCATAGAGTCACAGCTACAAAAAAGATAGGGAAAAAGAAGAATTGGAGGGCAATAGAGAAAGGGGATCCAATAGTCAGGTAATCAGAACACAATTTTGCAATATTAAATGTGATCCCACAATGATAAATTATCTCCCTTGTGCCAGGGTGAAGAATGCCATGGAGCAGCTGCAGTAAATCTTTGTAGGGGATGGGATCAGCCAGAAGTCATGGTTTACATTTGTACCGAGGACAGAGATAGGAAGAGAGATGAGTCTTAAAAGCAGATCTTAGGAAGTTAGGAAAGAAATTGAAAAGCATTACCTCAAGAATTGTAATCCAAGGATTCTTCCCAAAGACTAGTACTATTGAGCATAAGAACATGGGGCTGCTGATCAACAGCAAAACCATTGAACGCAGGCTGGAGAACTGGCATAGAAGGCACGGTGTCTTATTTCTGAGACTCTGGGACTGATTCTGGTGTAAGTTGGGCCTGTCCATGCTGGACAGATTACATGTTAATAGGACTGGTACTTGTAACCTCACAGGGAGGCTTGCTGGTGTTTTTGGAGTTGGTTTAAATTATCTCGTTAGTGGGATGGAAACTTGAGGGCTGACCTAAATTAAAAGAGAGTAAAGTTGGTAACTGAAAGTGGAAAAGGTGCTAGGGAGAATAGAAAACAGGAGAAATAAAGACAATTATTGAGTATGATTTGAATGCAGAATTATGTCAAAAAGAGAAAATTCAGGGCATTCGCGCCACAATGCACATTGCATTGACAACAAGATAGACAATTTAAAAGCCAAAATCAGGTAACTAGTTATAATTTAATTACCAATAGAGAAACATGGCTCCATGATAATCAGGTTTGGGAACGGACTATTCAAGGATATTCAATGCTTAGGAAAGACAGACGGGAAGGCAAAGGAAGTAGAGCTCTGCCAATAATGAGGGATAGGATCAGTACAAGGGAGGGCTGCAGATCAGAAGAAAAGTAAATGGCATCAAATATTGGTTGGACTTCTTTATGGACAAGAGGTAGCAGTAGTGTTGGGAACAGTGTGAATCAAGAGGTCTTGGATCAATCAAATCTTGTAGCGTGGTCAATGCAGTTTTCAGGGATGCCTTTAATCCACATGTAGACTGGGCAAACCAATTGATGCTATACCTGTAAGGGACAGGTTTCTTCGGTGTGTTCGAGTTGGTCTCCTAGAGCATCTTGTTAAACAGCCAATTAGAGGGCAAATTGTTTTAGATCTCGTATTATGTAATGATCTTATTATTAAAAAACCTTAGGAGGTGAGTCAATCACAAATTAATAGAACATAACATTATTCTTGTGAGTGAACTCAATCTGAAGCAAGAATGTTAAACCTAAATGAGTAAAATTATGAAGACATGAGGTACAATTGGTTGAGATCAATTGGGAAAATACATTAAAAGGCATGACTGTATATAGGAAGTGGATAGATCTGAAAACATAGTGGAAGGTTTACAGCAACAATACATTCCTCCAAGGCATAACACTCAAAAATGGCCAGTCAATGGGAGTGAAGTATTTTATAAGGTTAAAAGATAAATTTTAGAAAGTGGCCAGACACAATAATAAATCAATGAGTTGGAAAGTTTTTAGAATACAAAAAGGATGACTAAGAAACTGACTAGGAGGAAAAGATACAATATGAATGCAATCTTTCAATAAACATAAAAATGGACTGTAAAAGCTGTTGGTACGTTGAAAAGAATAAACATTTGGCAAAGATAAGAGTGGGTCCATTCTCTGCAGATTCATAAACAGAGAAATAATAAAGAAGCATACAAGAATGTGAAGCGATCTCATTTTGATTTGATTTGATTTATTATTGTCACGTGTAACAAGATATAGCATAAAGTACTGTTTTGCATGCTAACCAGACAAATCATATCTTACAAAAGTATGTCAGCCTAATAGAACAGAATGCAGAATAAAATCTTACAGCTACAGAGTAGTTGCAGAGAAAGAACAACTCTAAGAAATGAGATAATAAGATGTAAAGCTGGATGAACACAGCAGGCTGAGCAGGAGACCTGACATTTCAGATCTGTATCCTTCTTCAGAAAAAAGTTTCTGATGCTGCTTGGCCTGATGTGTTCATCCAGCTCTACGCCTTATCTCAAATGCTCCAGCATTGGCAGTTTCCACTATCTCCAATACATGAGAGGTTTGTTCATTAGAGATAATGGGAACTGCAGATGCTGGAGAATCCAAGATAATAAAGTGTGAAGCTGGATGACCACAGCAGGCCAAGCAGCATCTCAGGAGCACAAAAGCTGACGTTTTGGGCCTAGACCCTTCATCAGAGAGGGGGATGGGGAGAGGGTTCTGGAATAAATAGGGAGAGAGGGGGAGGTGGACCGAAGATGGAGACAAAAGAAGATAGGTGGAGAGGAGAGTATAAGTGGGGAGGTAGGGAGGGGATAGGTCAGTCCAGGGAAGACGGACAGGTCAAGGAGGTGGGATGAGGTTAGTAGGTAGGAGATGGAGGTGCGGCTTGAGGTGGGAGGGAGGGATGGGTGAGAGGAAGAACGGGTTGGGGAGGCAGAGACAGGCTGGGCTGGTTCTTCTGTTCTTCCTTTCACCCATCCTCTCCTCCCAACTCAAGCCGCACCTCCATCTCCTACCTACTAACCTCATCCCACCTCCTTGACCTGTCCGTCTTCCCTGGACTGACCTATCCCCTCCCTACCTCCCCACCTATACTCTCCTCTCCACCTATCTTCTTTTCTCTCCATCTTCGGTCCACCTCCCCCTCTCCCCCTATTTATTCCAGAACCCTCTCCCCATCCCCCTCTCTGATGAAGGGTCTAGGCCCAAAACGTCAGCTTTTGTGCACCTGAGATGCTGCTTGGCCTGCTGTGTTCATCCAGCCTCACATTTTATTATCTTAGGTTTGTTCATTAGTCTGGTAACAGTAGAGAAGAGGCTGTTCTTAAATTTATTGGTAAATCATAAATCAGGGCAGCACGGTGGCTCAGTGATTAGCACTGCAGCCTCACAGCGCCAGGGGCCCGGGTTCGATTCCAGCCTCGGGCAACTGTCTGTGTGGAGTTTGTACATTCTCCCCGTGTCTGTGTGGTTTTCCTCCGGGGGCTCCGGTTTCCTTCCACAGTCCAAAGATGTGCAGGCTAGGTGAATTGGCCATGCTAAATTGCCTGTAGTGTTCAGGGGTGTGTGAGTTATGGGGGATGGGTCTGGGTGGGATGCTCCAAAGGGCTGTGTGGACTTGTTGGGCTGAAGGGCCTGTTTCCACATTGTAGGGAATCTAACCTAATCATCAAAATATATCAGGCCTTGACAGGGTAAATACAAAGAGGATATTTTCCCTCATGGGAGTGTCTATTGTCAGACAGCATAGTTTAAGAATAAAGGGGCACCAAGTCAAGACTAAGATTATGGAGAATTTCTTCTCTCAGGGGGCTGAGTGTCTTTGGATCTCCTTGCCACAGAGTGCTTTGAATATTTTTCCCTGTAAATCCATCAGGATAATACCATAATAATGTAAGAAGAGAATTGTCAAAGACAAAATGAACATTTTACATTCTCCTCTGAACTTATTTAAGTGTTGCATTTTAGTTGTGATGAAAAGTTTTTGCATCAAATTTGGACACCAATAGTTGAGTAATGATGCATTAATATTGTTCTTCCTACAATTACACTGCCCTTAAACACCTCAGTATTTGTCACAATCAATTAAATCCAGAGATTAAATTGTATTAAAAATTTGCCAATGGGGCAATAATATCAAATATTATCATTTTTATAAAGTAAAACTTAATTGAATGCTTTATAATAGCACTGACATACTGTTCGTTATATTGCGATCCAGTCATGCAAAGTCTTAATTTTCAAAACCTTATTCTTGTTTTCAAATCCTTCCGTGGCTTCACTTTTAATAATCTTTTTCAGGCCCACAGTCCTCCATGATATATCTGTGTTCCTCTACCTCTGGTGTTTGCACATCCCCAATTTACATCATCCCATCATAGGTTGCCATGCCTTAACTCGCCTCAGCACCAAGCTCTTGATGCCCTTGTGGCATCTTTCTATATTGTTTAAGCCAACCTTTAAAACATACCCCTCTGACATAAGTTTTGGTCATCTCACCAAATAGCTACTTATACAGTTTTGATATCATAGTTCGTCTTATAATGTTTATTAGAGGTGTCTCAGGACATTGTATTGTATTAAACGCGACATAAAATGTAGGTTTGTTGCTGTTGTGCTGAAATATTTTAACACCTATTTTAGCACCTCATGCTCCTATTTTAAGAAATGGTGTTACTTGTTACTTTCAAGAATTAGTATCAAGGTGGGAAATTTACAGGTTACTAACCATAAGGTGTGAATATAATTCCTTATGAAAAATCTGATACAACTGGAATAGCATTTCAACGTTGACTGCTGCAGGATTTATGCGTTAACATTAGCATTTAGCTAATGTCATTAACATACTCAAGCCAGAAGCTTTGTGTTCCTGATAACTAGTGCAGTGACATTACCGCTAAGCCATCACCTCCTGTGGTCTTAGATTCTTTGAGGTCTATAACACAGAGAAAGACCCTTCAGCCCATCAATTCTGTGCCATGTTTCAAAACCTTTCAACTTGTGTTATATACAAATGGTTTGGTTTATTCTTCTTTTTATATTTATTTCTTTTGTGAAATGAGCTTCTGTTTTGTTGTGTACTTGTGTTTCAATGAGGGTCCACCACATTAAATGCAAAAAAAAAGTTCTATTAAGCCATTTTCAGCCTGGAATTTGGCTTGTCCAGAGTAGCATCTATTAGTGTCATAACATGAGAATGTCGCAACAGGGTTTTGGTTGAGCTTATATTTAAGGTGGGTCTGGGAATGCATTGAAGCTAGGAGACTAACAAGGTATGGAATATTTCACTGTTCTGGCATAAACAGTGGGATAGTCAAGTTTGGGGGTAACACGTTTATAGATAGCTTATCTGCTGCTGAGGCACGAAGGCAGAGACTGAAACATTGGTACCTAAAAAGTGGGAACAAGGGTAGTATGTTCAAACACTCCAGCTTGCTCTGCCATTCAACCAGTTCGTAGCTGATCATTTATCTCAATAGCATTTTTTGATGCTATTCCCCTGATGTAAGTTACATCTAGAAATCTATCAATTCCTGCCCCCTGTCATGAACAGCTAAACCTCCACAGTGAAGCCCAGGGTAGAGAATTCCAATGATTTAACACCCTCTAAGTGAAGATGTTCTTCCTCCTCTATTCTAAATGGTCTGCACTAATTTTAACAATGTACACCCTGCTTCCAGAACACTCAGCAGCGAGTGGCAACATCATTCCTGCCAAGCCATGTAAGACTTTGGTGAATTTCATGTCTCATTCTTCTAAACTCTACAGAATACAGCACCAGTCTCCTTTTTGAAAGGACAATCCTGCCATCCCGGTGTTTGGCCTGGTGAGCCTTCACTGCATTCCATTTTTGGTACCTATATGCTTCCTTGAGTAAGCAGACCAATACTGGACACAATAGCCCCAGCATGGTCTCACCAAGGATCAATGCAATTGTAGCAAGCCATATTTATCAGTGTCTGCAAATCCTCCTGGAATTTACCATCCTAATTGTTTGCTCCATTTGTGTGTGGGTTTTAGCAACTCCAAATTCTGGTCCCTTTGGGTATTAACACTTCTCAATCTCTGACCAATAATAAAGTGCTCTCCATTCCTGTTTTCCCACCAATGTCTATAAGTTATTCTTTCTTGAAATTATATTTCATTTGCCATGTTCTTGTCCATTCTACATGATGAGTTTTGTGATATTATGGAGGTAGAAGAGGACAATCTTGGTAATAAAAGAAAAAGTTCAGAAGATCACCTTGAGGTCAAATAAAGGTGAATTGTGATTCACCCTGAGACAGTGAATAGGGAAATGCTTTGCAGGGGCTCCCAATAAACAATGATGGCTTTATTCCCTTCAATGAGTAACTATAGGAAATTATGGTGTACCAGAATGGCATATCAGGATATACAAAGGTAGTGGGAGGCAGAGGTGGTCGGTGAGGCAATTGTGTGGATCCTGAAGTTGTATAATTTACATTATGTTGCACAATATTCACAGCATAGAAATTGACATTCAACCTAACAGGTCCATGCTAGTGTTTATGCTCACACAGCAATCAAGTTTCTAAACATCTCCAGAAAGAGTCAAAGAATTATGGAAATGTACAGCACGGAAATAGACCCTTGGTCTAACTTGTCTATCCGAACCAGATATTTTAAATTAATCTGATCCTATCTACCAGCATTTGGCCCATATCACTCTAAGTCCTTCCTTTTAATATACCTATCCAAATGCCTTTTAAGTGTTGTAATTGTCCCAGCCTCCTCTACTTCCTCTAGCAGCTCATTTCCTACACGTACCACCCTCTGTGTGAAAATTTTGTCCCTTAGATCCCTTTTAAATCCCTGCACCTGAAACCTATGCCCTCCAGCTTTGGACTCCCCTACCCTGGGAAAAAGACCTTGACTATTTGGCCTATCCATGCCCCTCATGATTTTTTAAACTTCTATATGATCACCCCTCCATCTCTGATGCTCCAGGGAAAATAGCCCAAGCTTATTCAGCCTCTCCCGATAGCTCAAACCTTCCAACCCTGGCAACATCTGTAAATCTTTTTGGAAGCTTTTCAAATTTCACAGCATTTTTCCTATAGGAGGGAGAACAGAACTGATTGCAGTATTCCAAAAGTGGGTTAACAATGCCCTGTGCAGCTGCAACATGACCTCCCAACTCCTATACTCACTGCACTGACCAATAAAGGTGAGCATACCAAACGTCTTCTTCACTACCTTGTCTCCTGCAACTCTGTTTTCAAGGCATGATGAGCTTTGGTTGGCAACAATCCCTGGGACATTATCATTAAATGTATTTGTCTTGCTTTGATTTGCCTACCAAAATGCAGCTCCTCACATTTATCAAATTTAAACTCTACCTGCCACTCCTCGACCCATCAGCCCATTCTGATCAAGATCCCGTTTTACTTTAAGGTAACATTTTTGTGTACGAGTACACTGGTTTGAAATCACTATAGAAGGACACTTTTGCAGCAACTCCATTGGAAATGTGGAAATTGTTGGGGGTAGTGCCATTTACATGGACAATATGGAGACATTGTCAGAGAAGGATAGCCATTTGATTAAAATAGATCTAATTTTTGGATTATGCTTATGTTGAATATCAAATAACTACTCAGTGTGCTCAGTTAGTAAGATTACACAAGGCACTGTGCAATAGGGTGTTGTGAAAATGGGCTCTTTAGCATTAGAAGCAATGCAAAATAAAATCACGTTTCATGTTCTACCATAAAAGCCTTGGCTCTCCCTTTAAAGGGCCGATGAAGCAAATCAGCAATGGCATTTATTCTTATTACAGCACCTCAGGGAAAATACAGTATAAAGATTGACTGTTTCTATTATTTCATAGCAAAGAAAATAAGTAATAATCCATTAGCTAGGAGACTCAATACACCCACCATAAGGAACTCCAGATTGCAGTATACCTAAGCATCTGGTCTCACATTCAAAAGAAAATTGTTCACAAGAGCCAATGTCTAATTATGTTTAAGGTCAGATTCCAGGGGGACTTTGTTGCAGATTTTTCTAATATTAAAATTATCTTGCTGACTCCTAAAAATTGTTGTTAGAAACAGAGCTTGACTCAAAGGTAGTAAATCACAACCAAGTTTGGTTCCAGCACAAAAATTGATGACCAATCAAAGAACGCTCTAGTTTTATTTCCTGCATTAATACATTCTTTATTTCAAAGCTTTCACACGAAGATACTCCTCAAATACATGGAGAAAGAATAGCTACAGAAACATTTCATATCCATCAGGTTTAGTAATGACATACTTTCGGAAAAACCATGTGCCTATATCATGCAATATTCTAGTCAATGCTGAGGATTTTGGGTTTGATCAGCTCCAACTTAATTGTATCTCTTCTAAGGTTTGGCAGATGTCTGTATCTCTAATCAAAGGCTCAACTTTGCAGATTGTCAAATAGTGTTCACCTGCAAGTTGGAGCAAATTATTGAATGGTGTTATTTTCTTGAAACTTTGTAACTTTTAGTGGTTCCAAACAATCTCTGAAGAAGAACAGAGGGACGAGTTGTCCTTCCTCCCAGCATGTATTTTTGTGGATGCTTTTAATTAAAATGACATATAATAATATAATGCTTGATAATTGTTTATTTTATGTTATATGACTCAAAGGAAACCTGTAAATGGGGCAAACTGCAGCAGCGAGAGGAGCCAACAGGCAGTCAGAGTCATTTGTCATTGTCTTCTTCAATGTCTATGGAGAAGCAATAATAAAAGAACGGGTTGAAAACACGTTGTTAAGGTTAGTAGAAAAATTAGTGCTTTAGTTGGATTTGCAGATCAAAAAGTACTTGTGTAAAATGCAGAAGAATGATAACAAGAACTAATAGGTAGACTTGTGACAACATCAGGAAGTTTGGAACGAAAATGAAGATTGGCAAAACCAAATAAAAACCGAAAGAACTGCGGATGCTGTAAATCAGGAACAAAAACAGAAGTTGTTGGAAAAACTCGGCAGGTCTGGCAGCATCTTGTGAAGAGAAATCAGTGTTAATGTTTCCAGTCCGGTGACCCTTCTGAGGACCCAAAATGTCCACTTTGATTTCTCTTCACAGATGCTGCCAGACCTGCTGAGCTTTCCCAGCATCTTGTTTTTGTTGTCAAAGCCAAAGCAGTGCATAACTCAAACTCACCAAGAAATATTCAGAGAAAGAGAACTAGAACAGGTGCAAGAATTCGATATTTAGCAAATATGATATCTGCAGATGGAAAATGCAAAAAAAAACAAGGGTAGTGATGAGAAACACCCCATTTAGTAAGAAGAGACAATTGCCAACCAGTGAGCTGAATAAGCTACTCAAAAATTATCTTGTAATGCATTTGGTTTGAGCCGGTGTTATGTATGGATGTGAGAAGTGGACCTTACTGAAGGAGGAGGCCAACTTGTTACAAAGGTATGAAATATGTTCGAAGGAGAGTGGAAAGAATCAGCTGGGCAGAAAAAAATCAATGATGTACGGAGAAAGAATTAAAATCTGGATTATACTTAAAAATGTGGTACTAATCGCTCTTCTTCATAACTTGTATTTACCACGTGGTGCTAAACCAGCCATCTGCAGACTCAACGTACAAATACTGACAATTCATCAGACCCCAAATCCAATCAAGGTATGGCCTGTTCAGGACAGAGGGAATGGTTCTCAAATGTAGCATTGGAGGATAAGCAAAGGAAATGAGGTGTCCTCTACTACAGGAAGGGAGGATGCCACCTTTCTCTCCACATTCACCTATTCGTCTCTCCTGCAGCTTTTGGTGCTCACCTGCATGACATCACATCCTCCTTCCATTCCTTATACTGATGAAAGTGGTCTCTGAGTAAGACACCCATGAGCATGCCTTCCCTTTTTCTTGGTAACTCCTATTAATATGGAGGAGCACAACACATTCTTTTTAAATAAAATCTTCAAAAACTTTCCATAATAAATTTTGCTTGGATATGAATGGCGTCTTAGCAAAATATCTCAGAAAGTCTTTCTGTATGTTTCCAAGATTCTCTACATAGCAAGAGCAAGTGAACCTGAACATTTTAGTATCTGCTTGGGTATCTAGCATTTGAAAGCAACCAGCAATTCCATGTTTACTCAAATAACTGGTCATTGTTAGTGGGAAGGATGGTTAAGCTAGATGTTGCCTACCAATTGCCATGCAGTCTCTTTAATGAGCTGCAAAAGAAATTTTAAGCCATCATCAGCCCCTCAGCAAGCCTCAGATTCGCCATTCTTAACGCAGATTTCAAATCGTATATCAAGAGATTTCTTGTACTGAACCATGTTTCACCTTGGCAATCTTGAAGTATTGCTAATACCATACAAGTATTAAGGAACATGCTGTACTTTTCCATTTGGCAATTATTGACCCTTATAAAATTTGAAGAGAAATTAACACAGAAAATGATTGGCTTCATGGGAGGAACAACAACAGATAAGCAAAGAAAGTTTCTTCCAAGAGATAATGGGAACTGCAGATGCTGGAGAATCCAAGATAACAAAATGTGAGGCTGGATGAACACAGCAGGCAAAGCAGCATCTCAGGAGCACAAAAGCTGACGTTTTGGGCCTAGACCCTTCATCAGAGAGGGGGTTGGGGTGAGGATTCTGGAATAAATAGGGAGAGAGGGGGAGGCGGACCGAAGATGGAGAGAAAAGAAGATAGGTGGAGAGAGTTTAGGTGGGGAGGTAGGGAGGGGACAGGTCAGTCCAGGGAAGACGGACAGGTCAAGGAGGTGGGATGAGGTTAGTAGGTAGATGGGGGTGCGGCTTGGGGTGGGAGGAAGGGATGGGTGAGAGGAAGAACAGGTTAGGGAGGCAGAGACACGTTGGACTGGTTTTGGGATGCAGTGAGTGGAGGGGAAGAGCTGGGCTGGTTGTGTGGTGCAGTCGGAGGGAGGGGACGAACTGGGCTGGTTTAGGGATGCGGTGGAGGAAGGGGAGATTTTGAAACTGGTGAAGTCCACATTGATACCATTAGGCTGCAGGGTTCCCAAGCGAAATATGAATTGCTGTTCCTGCAACCTTCAGGTGGCATCATTGTGGCACTGCAGGAGGCCCATGATGGACATGTCATCTAAAGAATGGGAGGTGGAGTGGAAATGGTTGGCGACTGGGAGGTGCAGTTGTTTGTTGCGAACTGAGCGGAGGTGTTCTCCAAAGCAGTTTCCAAGCCTCTGCTTGGTTTCCCCAATGTAGAGGGAGCCACACCGGGTACAGTGGATGCAGTATACCACATTAGCAGATGTGCAGGTGAACCTCTGCTTAATGTGGAATGTCATCTTTGGACCTGGGATAGGGGTGAGGGAGGAGGTGTGGGGGCAAGTGTAGCATTTCCTGCGGTTGCAGGGGAAGGTGCCGGGTGTGGTGGGGTTGGAGGGCAGTGTGGAGCGAACAAGGGAGTCATGGAGAGAGCGGTCTCTCCGGAAAGCAGACAGGGGAGGGGATGGAAAAATGTCTTGGGTGGTGGGGTCGGATTGTAGATGGCGGAAGTGTCGGAGGATGATGCGTTGTATCCGGAGGTTGGTGGGGTGGTGTGTGAGAACGAGGGGGATCCTCTTTGGGCGGTTGTGGCGGGGGCGGGGTGTGAGGGATCTGTTGCGGGAAATACGGGAGACGCGGTCAAGGCCGTTCTCGATCTCTGTGGGGACTGCAACTTTCCCCCCACAGTGATCGAGAACGCCCTTGACCGCGTCTCCCGTATTTCCTGCAACACATCCCTCACACCCCGCCCCCGCCACAACCGCCCAAAGAGGATCCCCCTCGTTCTCACACACCACCCCACCAACCTCCGGATACAACGCATCATCCTCCAACACTTCCGACATCTACAATCCGACCCCACCACCCAAGACATTTTTCCATCCCCACCCCTGTCTGCTTTCCGGAGAGACCACTCTCTCCGTGACTCCCTTGTTCGCTCCACACTGCCGTCCAACCCCACCACACCCGGCACCTTCCCCTGCAACTGCAGGAAATGCTACACTTGCCCCCACACCTCCTCCCTCACCCCTATCCCAGGTCCCAAGATGACATTCCACATTAAGCAGAGGTTCACCTGCACATCTGCTAATGTGGTATACTGCATCCGCTGTACCCGGTGCGGCTCCCTCGACATTGGGGAAACCAAGCGGAGGCTTGGGGACCGCTTTGCAGAACACCTCCGCTCAGTTCGCAACAAACAACTGCACCTCCCAGTCGCCTACCATTTCCACTCCCCCTCCCATTCTTCAGACGACATGTCCATCATGGGCTCCTGCAGTGCCACAATGATGCCACCCGGAGGTTGCAGGAACAGCAACTCATTTTCTGCTTGGGAACCCTGCAGCCATATGGTATCAATGTGGACTTCACCAGCTTCAAAATCTCCCCTTCCCCCACCGCATCCCTAAACCAGCCCAGTTCGTCCCCTCCCCCCACTGCACCACACAACCAGCCCAGCTCTTCCCCTCCACCTACTGCATCCCAAAACCAGTCCAACCTGTCTCTGCCTCCCTAACCTGTTCTTCCTCTCACCCATCCCTTCCTCCCACCCCAAGCCGCACCCCCATCTACCTACTAACCTCATCCCACCTCCTTGACCTGTCCGTCTTCCCTGGACTGACCTATCCCCTCCCTACCTCCCCACCTAAACTCTCTCCACCTATCTTCTTTTCTCTCCATCTTCGGTCCGCCTCCCCCTCTCTCCCTATTTATTCCAGAACCCTCACCCCATCCCCTTCTCTGATGAAGGGTCTAGGCCCAAAACGTCAGCTTTTGTGCTCCTGAGATGCTGCTTGGCCTGCTGTGTTCATCCAGCCTCACACAAAGTTTCTTCCAAATTGCTTTATTTTCTTTCAAATTTATTGAACTGATTTTTTTTTCTCCTGGGAGGAAAATTATTTAAACTTGCTGGAATATATTTTCCACTATTTTTACTGTTATCAGAATTGTGGAATCCAATAATCGGGGCTAGTGACAGAATGCCTATAACTTTCTACAAGGAGTTACCATAGAAATTGGAAAAACATTGGAAACATTGATCTGGAAAACATCTCAGTGTTGGAAACCTTATTCCAAGAATACGAGCACACAGGAGGCAGGATCAATCATTATCAAAATTAAAACCAGATGGACCATAGCTCAATGTAAATTGCACCCTATTTTCTTTTATATTGACAGCTTACCTAAGGTTTTGGAGTAGATTTGTAGCTCAGGTTGTGGATGTTGTTGTTGGTTGTCTCGCTGAGCTGGTTTGTTGTTCTGCAGACGTTTCATTACCCTCTGCGTAACATCATCAGTGCTGCCTCTAATGAAGCACTGTTGTGTTTTCCCGTTTGTTATTTAATCTCTGGTGTCCAACGAGCTAGATTACCTCACTTCCGGTCTTCTTTCGTAATGGAGTGTGCATGGGGTCTAGTTATATGTGTTTATTGATGGCTTTCTTAGTGGAGAGCCAGGCGTCTAGGAATTCCTGTGCTTGTCTCTGCTTTGCCTGCCCCAGGATCCTGGTGTTGGCCCATTCGAATTGGTGGTTTTCCTTATCCATGTGGATGGACATGAGTATTGGTCATGTCTTTTTGTTGCCAGTTGATGTTCGTGTACTCTTGTGGCTAATTTCCTTCCCTGTCTGTCCAATGTTATGTTTGGCATAGTCTTTTCAGGTAATATTGTTTATGACGTTAGTCCTGTCCATAGTGGATACTGTGTCTTTGGTTTGGGTGAGCAGTTGGTATAGGGTTGATGTGGGTTTGTGTGCTATTCTGATGCCCAGTGGTCACAGGAGTCTTGTGGTCAGTTCAGAAGGGTTCTTGATATAAGGTAGTGTGATGGCTGTTTTGGGGTGTGTAGTATCTTCCTGGTGTCGTTCATGTAGTGGGCATCTTCTGACCCAATTTTTCAGGTATCTGTTGTCTTTGAATGCCTGGAAGAGGTACTCGACTTCTTTTTGGTGTAGTTCTGTGTGGCTGCAGTGTGTTGGTGTCCATTTAAATAATGTTCTCACGCAACTTCGTTTGTGTGTATTAGGGTGGTTGCTGTTGAAATTCAGTACTTGGCCAGTGCGTGTGGCTTTCCTGTGTATCATTGTTTGGAATTCCCCGTTGGTCCGGTATCCCACCATGGCATCCAGAAATGGGAGCTGTTTATTCTTTTCCTCTCCTTTGGTGAACCTGATTCCAGTGAGGGAGTTGTTTATTAGATCATGTGTCTCGTCTCATTTGGTCCACATCGTGTATGCATAGTTTTAGTTGAGTTAGCAGAAGGGCCATGCTTTCAATGCGCTGCATCACCGCTTCAGCTATTAGTCTGGAGATAGGTGATCCTACGGGTTTCCTGTTGATCTGTTCATATATTTGGTCATTAAGGGTGAAATGGGTCATGAGGCATAGGTCCAGTTTACTCTAGCTTAAGATTTCTTACTCTAGTTGTGTTGAGTAACTTCACCCCTCTAATCTAACCTCACATACAGAATTGGGGTTAATCACTTTACCAACATGGCCATGGGTGTTGTCGTGTGGCCAGTCCTGGAAGTACAGATACAAACTGCTCCTAAAAGGAACTTTATCCTGAAAATGCTAAAAATAGTGGGGGTTTGTGCTCCTAGATGCTGCTTGGCCTGCTGTGTTCATCCAGCTACACACTTGTTTTTGTTTATGGTTTACAAAAATGTTGTTTGGCATTGGCTTCACAGAATTAACACACGTGGTGTTGAATTTGCCAGTACATCCTTTTCTGTGCTTTCTGCAAATTGCAACATGGTATCTTGCATAATTATTGTAACCCTATGTTCTGACCCTGTGCAAAGACAGGGCTTGATGAAAGACTACACCACCAGTAAGGGCATGGCATGGACCTTCTTGGATGAGAAAACTACGAATAAATGAATTCTCCATCTTTTGCACCTTGTCACCTGTCTCACTCAGCTAGAAAGCAGGCCAAGCCAGATGGCATTCTTACAAGCAAGCAGGATGGCATCAGTGGCCAGACCAACTTGGATCCAAGAAGGAAACAACACAAAGGTCCACAGTTTTCAGAAACTCCACTAATTTACAGGAATGAGGCTCTTCGTTATCATGAAGCTCAAGGAGAGCATTTACAAGGTAAATCACATTGTATCATGGGAAATATTTACCTACAGCTGAAGAAAAAGCACTGGGACAAAAATATTAAGAAGAAATAATTGGAATTGGATTTAATGGTGCAGAGTTCATTTGCACATATACATAGCAGTAAATGACACGATGTGGAGACATGTTTGTTGAGAATATTGAACCACTTCTCTGGGAAAATGTACTGAATAATGCACATTATAAAGTGATTGTCCTTCATGAAGTTGTTGATACAACTAAATGTTTCCTTCTCGCTGCTGTTGCAGTGCAGGTAGCCACAGTCTAACCAGACTTCAACATAAAGTCTCCATTATATTCTGTCTTTCTGGAACCTTCCCGCTCTCCAACTGTGCAACAAACAGCTCACTGCTGCTTTCTCAATTAAAGCCTTGTCAAGGCTGCAATAATTTGTTTCAACTTACACCAACACCCCTTTCATTTATTTAAATATTCTTAATTTCCATCCAATCCCAGTTTTTTCTTTTGCTCGGGACTGTCCTTTCCCCGCTGCTATAGTTTCATAAAATTGTTTTTATCTATAACTTTTACCAGTTCTGATGAATGCTTATTGAGCTGAACAGTTAACCCAGTTTCATTCATTGTAGATGTTGCTTGATGAACTGGGAAGTTACAGAATTTTCTATCCCCATTTGGGGAGGCAATGGCCTAGTGGTATTGTCACTGGACTGTTAATCCAGAGACCCAGATAACATTCTGGGGACCAAGGCTCGAGTCCTGCCACAGCAAATGGTGGAATTTGAATTCAATAGAATATCTGGAATTAAGAATCTAATGATAACCATGAATCCATTGTGAACCAGATGGGTTTTTTCCAACAAATGTCCTTGCAGGAGGGAAACTGCCATCCTTACCTGTGTGGCCTACATGTGACTCCAGACCCACAACAATGTGGTTGACTCTGAACTGCCCTCTGAGCAATTAGAGATTGGCATTAAATGCTGCCTGGTCAGCAACACCCTCATTCCATTAATGATATATATATTTTAAATTGCTCATTGTATATTGACTTAACATCTTTGTTGAAGATTTGCAGCTTAACTTACGTTCCTCATGCTACAAATTTTGGATTCTGGATTGATGTAAATTAGAATAAAAGCAGCAAGAGCTGGTTCAAGTATTTCCACTTCCATATGTATCTAATTTCTTTTTCAAAGTAGATAAAAAACCTGTTTGTACCACAATTTCAGGTAGTACATTCTGAACAAAATAATTTGCTACATGTTAAAACATTACCCCATCATTCCTCTGCTCAATTTGCCATACAGGTATTTAGTGGAGCATCTTCCATCCTGCTCCACAAATGTGTAAAGAAAATAGATGCTGAGCAACAAGTGAAAGATAAAGACAGGTAATGAAATGCTTGATCAAAGAGTTGGAATTTAAGCAGAGTTATGAAGAATGTGAAAGAGATCGAGAGGTAGAAAAAAAAGTTCCAGAATATGATGCTTTTGTAGTTGGAGACACTTAAATTGCTGTTGGGTTAGGATAGGGTGGAGGGGATATTGGTGTATGTATGGCTGTAGTGTTGGGAGTGCAAAATAGTTAGAGGCGAAGGGAGATTGTTACGGGGTGGGAATGTTTGTAGTGCTAGCTAGTGTTTACACGCAGAAATTATAATAAAATTTGAGGTATTGGGGAATTGGAATTCAATGAATGTCAGACAGGCATCATGTGCAAGTATGGATTGTGGTTGGGAGACTGTCAAGAACAGCAAAAGAGCAATAAAAGAAAAAAAAACAAAAGATGTTCAAAATACTCAGCAGGTTTGGCACACTCACATAGATAGCGAAGGACTGTTAAATTTCAAATTGAGTCGTTCAGAATAGAATAGATGTACCATTGAAAAACAAAACTCCAATTAAAGAAAAAACATTTGGTAAACTAATTTGAAATAGTAATGAATAATTATGTATAACAAAGCTCTTATTTCCCACACCACAAGCAGCTACTTTGGGTAAACCAATGTTCAAAATAGGATACCTAGATAATGGTTAGTAAATTGAATTAGATTTTATCTGTAACAACATGTAAATTAACAGAAACTGTGTGTCAAATCTGTTGAATTGGTAATTACATCAATATCTAGTCACAGTCTAAAGGAATACATTCTGACTCAAATTGATAAAATATTTGCAGAAAGACCATGGCGATGAGAAAATAGGTTATCTCGCAATCAGGGCAGCTTTGAAGTAGTTTTCTGGAGTAAACGGGTTTAAACAGAAGCTTTTTTGTTCTGCAGTGAGATTATAATCTGAGGAGTGTGGTCAGAGATATGACTGGAGGATCAGGTTCATCAGCCACAGAAAGGCCCACAGAACCAATGAGCAATGACGCAGATTTTCCTAAGTGAAAAATCATACTCGATAGCCAATGATTGTTGATGACAAATCGAAGGAGACACTAGGCAGAATCTATGAGTCTTGTAGAAGCTGGTCTGGAGGCAGGTAACTGATGTCATGGAATCAGATTGGAGATATCACAAGGACTCAACAGTATCAGACGAGTCTCACACTGTAAGTGAAGCATGGCAGATCTCTGAAAGCTGTCCCAGAGGCTAGCACTCTAGCATAAACTCCGACAGAAACTTTAATGTTTCATTGAGATCACATCTCACTTTTCTAAACCCCAGAGCATATAAAGCCAGTCATAGCTCAACCCTCTAATCCCAGGCACCAATCTGGTAAATGTATGAGGGGCTGACTTCCATACAAGTGTATCTTTCCTTACATGTGGAAAGTCGTATCACACACAGTAATGCAATATGCAATCTCAGTGAAGACTACTATTGCATACTATTGTAACACGATTTATTTATTGGTGCACGTTGACCTTGCAATAAAGCACAGCATGTTTTTGCTTCCTCAGTTGCTTGTCTATCTGAGAATGTGATCGTAAGCCGCTTTATTAAACTATTGTTGTCCACACAGGCTGCTACTTTTTTAATTATTATTCATTTGTGCAATGCAGGCCATATTCTCTGGGCCAGTATTTATTATGCATCCCTAATTGCCCTTGAGAAGGTCATGATGAATTGTTGCACTCTAAATGATATAAGTAGTCAGACAATGTACTGTTGTGAGTGGGGTTCGAAGATTGTTTTCCAAAGACACTGAATCAAAGACAAGAGGTAGGTGCGGTGTTACCATGTGTCTAATACTCTTGTTCTGGTGGTAGTATTCATGGGTTTGGAAGGTGCCAACTCAGGGGCTTTGTTCACCACCTGCAGTGCACCCTTTAGGTAGTGTGCACTGCTGTCACTGATCTTCAGTGATTAGAGTAGATTCCCTCCAGTGTGGAAACAGGCCCTTTGGTCCAAAAAGTCCACACAGCCCTTTGGACCATCCCACCCAGACCCATCCCCCTATAACCCACACACTCTGAACACTACAGGCAATTTAGCATGGCCAATCCACCTCGCCTGCACATCTTTGGACTGTGGGAGAAAACCCACGCAGACACGGGGAGAATGTGCAAACTCCACACAGGCAGTTGCCCGAGGCTGGAATCGAACCCAGGTCCCTGGCGCTCTGAGGCTGCAGTGCTACACACTGAGCAACCGTGCCGCCCACAATCTACATCCACAGACATTCACCCTAGCCATGAGGGATAGGGTGAATGTCTGTGGATGTAGATTGATGTTAATCCAGCTGCCAAGGTACAGCAATGTAAGTTTTTTTTTCTATATTTGTTCACGGGATGTGAGCATCATTGGCTAGACCTATATTTATTGCCCATCCCTAATTGCCCAGAGGGCAGTTAAGAATCAATCACATTGCAGTGGGTTTGGAGTCACATGTAGGCCAGACTAAGTCTGGATGACAATTTCATTCCTGAAAGGGCATCAGTAATCCAGATCCACAGTTTTCCCAACAATCAGCAACAGTAATAGTCATTATCATTATTGGACTCTTAATTCTAAAATTTTTAAAATTGAATTCAAAATCCAGCATGGCTCAATTTGAATCCAGGTCCCTAAAACATTACTGGTTGTTTTTGGATGAATAGTCTTCTGTTAAAATATCACTAGACCATTATCGGAATCATGCTTGGTATGGAGGGGAGCAGGCAGGCGCTGGGTTCCTGTACATATTCTGTTTTGTCCTTCTAGGTGATAGAGTTTTCAGTTTTGCGTGATGCTTTGGAAGGAACTTTGTTGAATTGCTCCAAAACAAAACTCATAGTGCAGGAATAACAATCCATGGTCACCTGCAAACTTAAAGATAGTAACAAAATTTAACAAAAAGCACGTAGTTATGCAAAGATGAGTGGAAAGTCAGAATATTCGATATGATATAAAAGATAACAAAGAGGGACTAAGACATTAATTAGGAGGGAAAAAGTAGACTACTAGCGAAAGCTAGCTAGAAATGTAACAAATGATACCAAGAGTTTCTATAGATATTTTAAAAAGTAGTGTAAAAGTGAGCATTGTTCCTACAGAAAGTGGTCTGGGAATTAATATTGGGAAGTGAGAAAATGAATTGAACAGGTGTTTTGTACTTCTTCATTCTAGTGGATATGAGTATCTTTCCAGAATTGGCTATAAATTAGAAAAGGGAAGAGAAGAAGGAAAGCAAGGAAATTAAAATCACCAAGGCTCTGATTTTGAGCAAATTGTTACAATTGCAGGCTAGCATGTCTCTCAGGTCCTGGTGGACTAAGGTCCTAAAAATAGAGACAAATGAATTATTTGATCTGAATTCTCCAAAATTCCCTGTAATCAGCGATGGTTTCATAAGATTGAAAACTAGCAAAACTGACTCTATTCCAAAAAGTGGGTAACAGAAAACAAGAAGCTACAGGCCAGTTAACATCTTTCACAGGAAAAATATTAGCAGGTTTATTAAAGATGATATTGCTGGGCACATAGAAACAATATTTACAGGCAATGTCAATGTGGTTTTGCGCAAGGAGTAATCATGCCTAGCCATTCTATTGAAGTTCTTTGAAAAAGTAGCATGTGAATAAAGGGGAACTGGAGAAGGTACTGTATTTAAATTTCCTGGAGCCATTTGGTGAGGTAATCCATCAAAGGTTCTTGTTGAATGTAAATGCTCATGGCATTATGGTAATGTAGGTAGAAGATTGGTTGACTCAACACGGGTTGAAAGTCTGCTTAAATGGGTTAGGTTCTGGTTGGCAAGATATAATGAGTGGAATGCCTTAGGGATCACTGCTTATACCTCAACTATTTACAACTTAGAGAAAAGATTTGGA
Source organism: Stegostoma tigrinum (assembly GCF_030684315.1). NCBI lineage: Eukaryota > Metazoa > Chordata > Chondrichthyes > Orectolobiformes > Stegostomatidae > Stegostoma > Stegostoma tigrinum. The sequence goes on along the minus strand of NC_081355.1, from coordinate 100,137,332 downwards.
TGATTGGTTGCTAAATTTGCTGATAATGCAAAGATAAGTAAGAAAGTAAGCTATTAAAAGAATGTAAGAAGGCTACAAATGGTTGTAGATAGTTAAATGAATGGGCAAACAGAGTAAGAAAATGTGAGAAAATTTGAAATGGTCTATTTAGGCATAGAAGGAAGCATCTTATCTAAATGGCAAAGGATTGTAGGGTTCTAAGGTGCAGAGGGTCTGGTGACCCATTGCATGAATGCCAAAAGGTTAGTATGCAGGTGTAGCAAGTACTTAAGAAAGCTAATAGAATTTTTTTCATTCAGCAAAGTGAACTGAATACAAAAGTAAGGCAGTTATCGACAGTGCAGAAAAAAAGTGCAGGTAACATCAATGAAATGCAAAGATTCTGAAGTACAGTCAAAATCATTTAAAGCCCAAGTTCTGAAGGACTTACTGAAATGAGAATAGAATGATACCCATCAAGGTCAGGGAGGCAGCCAGTGGATGTTGGAAGGAGCATTTTGCAATGCCCTTAACTGAGGTTCAGTTATTAGTATGAGTGCTCCCACAGTAAATTAACTACCACGACCTCAGCACAATGCCAGCAAATGACAGGAGATTGAAAAAGCCATCCAATGGCTGAGAACCATCAAAGTTGGCAATGCAAGTGGAATCCCCATTGAAATACTGAGACATCGTGGAGAAACATTTTTGACATGAGTGTATGACCTCGCCTCCCTCATCTGAAAGGAGGAAAACATGTCAGTAGATTGCTGAAATGCTATAATTATGAACATTATTGAGAAAGACGATAAGATCCATTGTATTAACTATCAATGCCTTTCATTCTGTATTGTCTGCTACAATGAAAAATACTCCTAAGTCACCTCACTCCATTGTCATCAAGTTGTAATACTCAAACAAATTTGTACGTGCACAAACTCAGATGCTGCACTCCAAAATTATCGTCTCACGTTTGCAGAGGTGTTTTGAGAGAATGCACTTTCATTTCATCATCCAGAATATAAAGGTTCTTCACCAGGAACACTAACCTCCATACGTCACCATACATGGTGAGCCACTGGACAACATTAATCAATTCTTATACCTTGGGTCTGGTCTCAGCAAGTTCAGACATGTATGATAAAAATCAACATTGCCTCCAGTGTGCTAGCATAGACTTTGGCTGCCTAAAGAAAGTGATAACAAATGCATCACATCCATCAACAAGCTCATGGGCTTCGGAGCAGGAATGGCACCTGCCCCTATGAATGTGTTGCAAACATGGCCAATGTACAGCAGACATCTCAAATCCCTAGAAAAATATCATCAGTGAAACCTCCACAAAATCAGGGAAAATCCAATGGCAAGATAAATGCTCAAATACCAGGGTGCTTTCACAGGCCAAACTTCTCAGCATCAAGGTACTGGTTGCAATCAGTCAGCTGTATTAGACTGGTGACATCAGCTGGGTGCCTGAAAATGGACTTGATTCCAAAGATTTGTCACAGCATGCAGTTATCAAGAGGGCAGAAAAAACTTTTGACATCCTCAAAGCTTTCCTGAAAAAAACACAACACGCAGACCAATTCTTGTGAGTTTATTGCTCAAGACTATAGAAACAGCAGATGAAACACTCTCAAAGGTGTCAACCACCTTAAGAATTTCTAATAATTCTGGAGAAGAGCCCTTGGACTCAAAATGGCAACTTTGTTACTCTCTCCACAAATGCTACCAGACATTCAGCACTTTCTGTTTTCATTTCAAGGACGGATGGTTTGATTCTCTCTTCTTGAAGATGGCCATTGTTTAGCACTTGTGTAAAATTAATGTTACTTACCACCTATTCCAAGCCTAAATTTTGTCTCGGACTTGATTCATATTCACATATTGTGCTCCAGTATCTGAGAAGTCATGCATGGCGCCGTACTTTGTGCTAACATCTAAGAACATCCTGATTTCTGATGTTGTGAAGGAAGGAAGGCCACTGTTGAAACAATTGAAGGTGAGATCCCTCCTTCCTTGTTCAGCAGTTGCATAATTGCTAACTTCTAATCTGATAGCACCAGTCCAGAAAATAGAGCATTTAAAACTGTCACAGCTACTGCATCTATTATTTCTGCAGCTAAGTCCTATAGAACCTTAAGATGTAGGTCACTAATCCTGAGAATTTTCAGATTTTAGATTCTCTGATGCTTCTCTGTTGATATTAATTTCATAATTTATCCACTCTCATTAACTCTTGCATTCTCCTTCATTTCTGTTGCGTAACATGCACATTTTATTCTGACAAGAAACACAAAATATTTGTTGTTGTCCATGACATTTTTCCTGTCTCTGCTTATTAGGAACCAACCTTACCTTTTATTACAATTGTAAAACCTCACAATGTGTTTTAATATTCCTGGCAAAATTAATTACTTTGTCTGTGTTTTCCCTTTTATCATTTTTTAAAAAAATTGATCCATTGTTTATTTCTATAACACACCTGATCCTCAGATTTAGGACTATTCATTGCATAATTATAAGCCTCTTCCTTTAATTTAGTGCTATCCTTAACCTGCTTTGTAAGCAATTGTTAGCTCTTTCTCACTGAATTTTTATTCACGATGGAAATTGTTTTGAATTTTTAAAAAATATTTCCAACTGTTTATGTACCAATAAGCCTTTTGGCCTACCTTCTCAATTAAATTTGTCTAGCTCTCTTTTCATAGGCATGTAATTGGTTTTGTTTAAGTTAAGCATTCTTGTTTGTAATTTGACTATGTCAGATACAAACTGAATGTGGAATACAATTATATTATGATCACTATTTCCCAGTAAATCTTTTATTTTTAAGTTACTAACTGACCCTGCCTCATTGTACAATTTCAGATCTAAATGATTTTATCCCCAGTTGGTTTAGCAACGTATTACTCCAGCAAGCTGCCACAAAAGCACTCCACAAACTGATCTTCCAAGCAACATTTGTCAATTTGGGTGGTTCAGTCTATATGAAAAGTGAACTCCTCAACAACTATTACCAGATATGCCTCCTGCACTTTGGTCATTCCTGAGGCCCTGAAGTTTGTACTTCTTATCTTGTCAGAACTCTACACTTTGTTCTCAATATGAACATGCGCTGAATTCCTCAGCTCCATCTAATGGGAGAACTTCAGCTGCACCCTGCATTGATCAACTTCTGTTGCCAGATAGACCCAGGCCAATCTAACCATACTATATGCATAAATGCAATTCTTAATACAAAAAAATTAGCTTTGTGTAATTTATTTTATTTCCAACGATCTATTGTATTTTGAAAGTTGTTTCAACTATTTTGTGTTACATGTGCATGGTACAGAATTTCAGCATATAGATTGTTATTATGGGAATGAAATTTCTAAAGGAATCTAACTCTAGCTTTCACATTGATTCTTTTGGGAATCTATGAATCACTTAATGTCATTTCACTATAGATAAGGATTTTATGGAGCAACCTACATTGTCCTCCATTGAAAAGAACTCAGCTTTGCAAAATTTTAAACTTTTGTTAACAAGAACCACTGGGATTCAAAGTTCCTTGAATTTACAAAGTAAATAGCTGCTTCAATTTTAACTAAACTAACCCCTTGACATATGGAAACTGACTGATGCAGACAATATGGGAAAAATGTGACATTTCTTCATATGTCTTCTGAGTATAAAATTAATCTTGAGAAGGTCAATATTTGCCTTTAACATTCTATGATCAATCTCTCATAAATTGCACATTTCCTAAATTGGAAGTTTGCACTACTCATTCTTTGCCCAGTTGGATTTGATCATGAGCAATCTTTAATGAGAGCACAGAACAAACAGGCTGACTCCACCTACCACAAGTTGATTCCTTTTTTCTGCCTTTTAGCTGTTTGTTCTTATGGCAGTCCGAAATCATGTGAACATTTCATGACACCATCATTGAGAAACAATACTTCTTAAAATTGCTCAGCAAACATTTTATTTGTAAAGGGACATCTGGTAAAATAATGTAAGATCTTCCAAGACCATGTGTGATCAGAAATATATGGAGTGGCTTGAGATACTGGGACTATATTTGTGAACCAGGGCAAGCTACAGGGAGATATATTACTTTTTTTAAAAGTGCCATAGTTTCGATAGACTGAATTGCAAACTTTGTTTCCTTGAATTGAGGGTACCTTCTGTACATCACAGGATGCTCAAAAGTGCTTAATTGACAGTGTAGGCATGGTTGTATTGTCGCAAGTGATGTTAATGTCTTGCCTACAACAAGCTTTCACATAAGGCAAAGAGACAATAACCAGTTCATCTCTCAGTTTGTGATACAAACTGAGAGATAAATATTGGCTGATAAAAATAGGTACAGTTCCTCACTGTTTGAAATAGTGTCAATGATTGTTTATATCCACCTGCAAGAGCAGATAAGGTTTCTGTTTGATGCCCAATCTGCAAAGTGGCACTTTTACACTGCAACAGTCTGAGTACTGTCCAGGAGTGTCAGCTTCAATTTTTGTGCTCAGGACCTGGAGTGGGATGCAAATCCACAGGTTTCTAATTCAAATTCAAGAAAGCTAGCAAGTAAGCCCTGACATTAACAAAAGGTCAGCATGTTACATTTGTCACTAAATGGGTGAGAAGAGAAGTCAGGAGTTATTTGCTTCAATTCACATGGAATCCTTTGTGACAGATAGTGGATGTGGAAAGACCGTTGTAACTTCCAAAAGGAAAATTGCACAATATTCAGAACTAAAGAAAGGACAATGCAATATACAGAACTGTGGATTGTGTGATTAGTCTTGAATCGAGCTAGAAAATGCATAATTGGCATAAAGCGTCCTTCATTAAGACATTTAATGAAAATCCGAGGACAACTCTTCCTACTCATTTAGCTCCTGCTTTTACTTTATTTGTATCAGAATCAAACACTAACATTGGTATTGTACCAACATTTGTATGATGTGGAGGTGCTAGTGTTGGACTGGGGCAGACAAGGTCAGAAATCACACAACACCAGGTCACGGTCAAACAGGTTTATTTGAAAGCACAAGCATATTAAACCAGGCATGCTCTATTGAGATGATAGTCCCAATAATGAAAATTCATAAATTGAAATATTCTAAAGATAAATCTCGAAGATTTCAAGTTGGGGCTATGACTGTTTCCTGTGGCAGCTTGTTCAGCTGTGGGGCTGTTGTTGGCGAATAAGATTATTGTTAAATGTTTTGATATGTTATTAATATTCTTAGAAACAAATGTTCTTTGTAGTTTCTGTTATTTGAAGAAGGATTGTGAACTGTCTCTTAGGCAAGAATAGTGTAGATTCAAATTTTCACCATTTTGAGTTTGGTGAAGAAAAAAACCACTTTAAAAAGCTACACCAATACTGGTTTAAAATTTCTATTTCCAACAAAGTTTATTGGGTTCTGAAGAGTTATACCGGACTTGAAATATTAACTCTGCTTCCCTCTTTACTGAAGCTGCCAGACTTGCTGTGTTTCTCCAGCATTTTCTGTGTTTGTTTCAGATTTTCAGCTTCTGCAGCAATTTGGTTTTATTAAAATTCCCATTACCTGTGTAAGTAAATCCTCAGCTTGCCAATGGTGCATGCTTGTGTTCATTTCAGTTTCATTAACTGATGCACATCAGAAATTTTGGGTGAGAGCAGCATTGTGAGTAATGCTGTTGTGGATCTGTCATGTCACAGTTTTCATTCTTAAATTTGACTCAATGCTGTGCAATTTTGAGACCCAACTTTTCAGTCATTATTGTGCTGAGTAGGTGTTGAAAAGAACAAGAATGATTTCAGAATTCAGCACTAAATCATGAAGAGATAGTCACATGTTCATTCAGTTTGATTACAGCAAGTAAGATTAGGTAGCAACTTCACTGAGATTTTAAAAATGCTGCAAGTGCTGGCGGATGAAGATGCAGACAGCATTATTTAACTTGGATCATATGTGCAGAACAAGAGTTTGTTTGCACTGTATTTAAGTGACATGCCTAAGGAAATGTGAAGGCTTTCTTCTACGCTGCATTATGAAATTTGGAATTCACTTCTGGCTTAAACAATGAATGTTGGCTATGGCTAGCTGTTAGCTTTAGAAAGAGAGCATAACTAACTGTCTAACGTAATAAATTGTAAGTTCTAAGGTTATAGACAAACAGAAGTACTGCATGACCAGGGAATCATAGGTACTCCTCCTGAAATGAGCCACAGGTCCCTGACTCAAGCTCAGTGTCCCCATCCCTGTGGCCCAATCACTGCCTTAGACACAGTGGGCCCACCCCACCTCTGCCCAAGCTCAGCTGGGGGTGACCCATATCCCCAAGTCTTAGTTATTGGGCCTTGATATGCCCCTCTGTCTTGGGCCTTGCTGATGATATTATTTGGTTTCTTGGGCTTCCGGTACAAAAGAAATGTGGTGATAACAATAATTGGTTTATGATGTGAATGGAGATCTTGAAGGTGTGACAAGGATCTTGACCATCAGCTGCAGAGCCAGCAAGAAATTTGTGTCGCCTCTTTTGGGTAAGCTCACTTCATATTTTGCTGTACAGGCCCTTCACAGGCCAGCAGTGGGCTTTCCAGGCAGAAACCCTGCCCACTGAGAACTGCTGGCAGATCACAGCATGGCAGCTCTCTGTCCTTAGAAGTAGTGGATGGGGCTAATACTATGCCCTCATGTTTCAAGGAGGATGCCTGGCACTAGTGAATGATAGGCAAGGAGGGAATTGCAGGGTGGGGGTCACAGGGGAAAGGTGTAGAGATGTCAGCATTGCCCTCCATTCCTTCTGACACACAATCTTCCTGATGACAGCTCCCTTTTTCAGGCACTTTGAGTGAGGGGCCAACCCAGGAGAATGTTACCCAACAAGCCAGGGTATTCTGGACAAGCTCCCTGGATGGCAAACCTCTTGCCAGCTGCTGAGTTGATACCAGCAATTGTAGGAAGAAGCCCTTAAATGAGTATTATTGGCTACTTAAGGACACCAGTTGACAGGCGGAGTGTTGGCCTGACAATCACCAATTGAACTGGAGTAAAGACAAGTTAGAGACAGTATAGCCATTAACTAACCCACAAGTAATTCAGTGCCCCTTGTCACCAAAGTCACCTCAGGGAGGCACAGGATTCTGGCCACAAAATAGCACCAAAATAAGTATTATGAAATTTTGTTTGATTAAATTTGCGAGGAAAAAGAAAAATGTGTTGCAGACCATTTGCTCAAGAAAATAAATGAGTGCATTGAAAGATACAGTTGGGTCTTTTAAGGGATTAGTGTTTTCAAGTGAAATTGCTTCCTCTCTACATTATGTTTTAATAACCATCTCCTAAGCATCGGTTAATAACACCTGCTCAGCTTTACTTGTGACTGGACTTGACCAATAATTTATTCAAGAAATACCTTCACATAGATATTTTCTTTACAGACTATCTCATTGATCCATTTATTTCCCTACATACAAAGTTGATAAATCCATGCAAAAGTTGTCAAATTTGCACTTTCCAATAAGATTTTGGTTTGGAAATAAAAGATAAAACATTCTCTGCAATAACTTGACCACAACTATGAAAACCTCATTTCATACAAAAATGATTCAGGAGGATCTCAGAACACTTGTACATTTTGAAGATTAGCAGGTAATCCCAACAGGGGAAGTTTTCACACAAAGCTACTACTTACCAGTAAAATCTTCTTCATCTGCAATCCATGTTCAAATGTCAAATTATTCACAACACCAGTTTGCTTGGAGCTGACATTGGGCTGTGGGAAAACTGTGACTTGCTCATTGAGAAGCCCGTACAATTTCTTTAAGGCTTTTGGTGGTCCCATTAAGCAACAGGATACAATTTATGAGACATTTGTCCTTGCAGCAGTCTCTGATTCTACCTTGTTAAGCGACCTGTTAAACTAAAAAGGCTTCTGGGGTAGCAGCTTTTCTCTATTAGTGCCTTGCTTTTAAAGATGTTTTTTATACATCAGCAGAAGTGACAGCAGTCATTTCTCATTGATAAGTGTCAATCCCATGAGAATGTCTGTGACAAAATGAATGGTTAGAATATTCCAGGGCACAGATTCCAATTTACCTGTGCACACTTACAGAATAAAATGTACCAAAAATGGTAAGCATTGCTGAAGTATATTAATGAATAACCTGATATTAAATTGAAAATTTAATAGACAGAATGTGAATCAAAATTTGACAGTTTTATTATTGTAAGTGAGCTACTATAATTCTATAAGGCAATTACAGTCTTTTGTGTTGTTTCACAAATTGAATTTTTAGAAGTAATAGGGCACACTGCTTTCCAAGTTTAATTATGAAGATCACTTTCAAGGTATAAACCTTCAGGCCCAAAACTTCCATCATGATCAGAAATCCTATGTTTGACCCTGATCAAACAAAAAAACCCAATTACATTCCTCTTGTTTTCCTGAATAATCTAATGAAAAATGATTCAAAACCAATTCAGTACAGAGATTTTTGACAGGAGGAGCAAACCTCCTTTCAACAATACTTTTCATACCAGTTGGGAAGAGCAGTAGGTGGGTAATGAGGCAGATGGGTAAGGTGGCAAGATGATGGGTTAGGAGAGTGGTAGGTGGGTGAGATGGCTAGGGTGGATGGGATAGCAGGTATGTAAGTGAGGTAAGTGGGTGGGTTGGAGTAGTCAGTTCAGGTCAGGAGGCTTTGTCAGAGAACTAATGAGGTCAGATTATGGGGGCAGGTGTTCAGGGAAGTTAGGTGATAGGATTGGGTCAGAGGGGAGGTCTATTTGAGAGCTAGTCAGATCAGGTGAGTTGGAATGTAAGGATGAGTCATGCCAGTCAGAGTAGATATGTAGTCGTTGGAGTGGTCAGAGGCTCAGTTGATTATTTAGGATTGAAGGCAGAGTTATGACAAAAGCGGTCATAACTGGGACAGCAATTATATAATTACTTTGGAGGTAAATCAGGATTTTCTACCTAATGTTTTCTGGATAACTATCCAGGCAGGTGTGTTTGCATTATCCAAAGCCTTTTACAGTGGGTTCAATGGAACAAAAAAAATTCCCATCAGACGCTCAAAGTTTTCCAGACAATTCCCATGGAGTCCTTGCTTTGGGATTTATGAAAGGACCCATGGTACTTGTTTAGGGATGCATTCAGTCTCTGACAATCTGCAGAACTTTTGCAGACCTTTAAAAATGGCTGATAGGTTGTTATTTTGGGATTCCCAATCTCATTCCCAGCAATCACGCATGCTTGACTGAGAGCCCAGACTTCTATTACTTTGTTGGAACCAATGCCAGGAGGGAAAATAGTGTGAGATGGATAGGTTCATTGTGACTGACTCAACATTCATTTACAAAAGATAAAGAGCTGTCAGGTGCATGTAGTTTCCATCACTGATGCTTTAAAAGGTCTGGTTGATTGATAATTTGATAAACTAACAATAACAAGTTTTTTTAACAAGATAGTTATGAGTAGCTGATTTGGCACGTGTGTCATTGTATCCAGTGACTCTACTCAGAGTGAGAACTGGGTGGATGAGCATGTAAGTATGATAAATTGGCATGGTGTTTTATGAGGGACTTTTGAGCCTAGGTAAGTGGCATGAGTTGGCCTGGAGAGTATTCTGGGTCAATTGAGGTGTGTAGGAGCCAAGGATTGGCATGCATTAGGCAGACATGATGGATGAGGATTGAATGGGCCTGAGGGGTGAGGAATTACATTTTAACAAAACCATGGAATTTTCCAGTGAAATCACAGGAAGCCAAGGTGTATTTTTAAATTATTTCACACAACAAACAGTGGCTCTTGAGGGTACCTCTGACCAGTATTCAAGGAAGTTGCAATTACAGTCAGCAGTTGAACACCAATTGAGGTTGGGATTGCATATGGTCCTGATCTCTTAGAATCATCTGAGTTGAAAAGATTCATTCCAGGATTTTGAAATTGTCATGCATAGTGAATATTGGGGAAAATTGCACCAAGATCCAGGGTCTTGCATAGAAGGCAGATGAAATTTACAACGGTAAAATCTGAGGTGGTTAATTTTGATACGAAGTATAAGAAAGCTACGCTTTTCTTGGTAGAAAATTAAATGTGCTTTAAAACAAAGCTTTTGGAGCCTAGGACATATAATGGCTAAAAAATGGTACTCCAATTGATGAGATTCTTAACAGCGTCAACAAAGTACTGGAGTTCATTTCTTGAGAACAAGAACATAAAAGGAGGTGTATAATAATAAACATAAATGAAAATTTGAGTGTTGTGTGCATTTACAGTCTTTACACTACTAAAAGGATATTGATGCACTGAAGAAAGTATGGAAAATAGTGATAAGGAGGTTACCATAAGATGAAACCATCAAGAAAGATTGATTCGCTTTGCAAAGAGAACATTTCTACTTGGACAAACTGTCTCCTTCAATCCTATTTTGATTCTAGGTCCAACTCTATGACTAATCAGAGACCTGATTGAGGCCTTTAAGTTTCTGAATGAGTGCAATAGGGTCTATTGGGACTATTCCCACTTTCATGTGACATGAGAACAATGAGAATAAATTTAACCAGTAATTTATTAAATAACTAATTTAGGAAGAAATGGTGCGGCGTTGACAGATTATAAGGAGGCTTCATTTAGAAAGAAGGAGATAGGAAAGAGGTGAGTAGCTATAGGTTGAAATGATGTAATTTGAAAAGGAAGGGGCTCTTCTGAATTACAAATACTAGTGTATACTAGTCAGGAGAAATAAATTATTCCTATGCTACAGATGTTTTGTTCCGCAATGCAGTGGAATTCGGATCTGAACTTCTGTATCTTGTCTGCTAAGTAAAGCATACACAATTTAAAATGGTTATAATTGCGTTCAGCCTTGGCATTGATATGTTCTAACAAATATATTGTTAACTCACAGAAATAGAGATTCCCAGGTGAAATGTATTTTGTACATACTTTCAATTATTAAAATAAATGAATATCACAATAACAACACTGAATAACAAGAAAGATATGAATATTTTGTACATCTGTGTTGAATACATAAATCTTCAAAATAAAGAACTTTTCTATCCAATTAAAATATCAAACTTGCCAATTAAATTTTGGAAACGAACTAATCTACTTGTAAGTTAACAGCAGAATTTGATTTTTAATTCCTTCAACAGAAAACTGACACCAAAGCCACTTCTGCCATTGTACTCCTAATGTTTGCAGTTTGGCAAAAAGAGAAAACTTGTAATGCAAAGAGCATTACTTAAAAATGAAAAAATAAAGTTAAAAGTAAAGAAATGAGCAGAAAAAAAGCTACAAGTGTTGCAACAAACACTGGATCATCTTTAAAAATATAATTCAGTACTTTTCCTTGTGTCTATTTTAGAGGGACCAATAATAGGAGGGAAGGTCTCTGCCAAATTAGGATGGAGCATGATAACTCTCATTGATATGGTATTGAGGAGAGAACTGCACTGACAGGTGGCAAGTTTCTGATGCTGTCTGCTGTCAAAAGAGAACCCAGAGGAGCCCATATCCAAGAACGAGAGTGGACATCACCCCTGTGTCTTGGTCGACATTTATCCCTTAGGCATCAGTTAAAACATATTAATAAAACATAAAATGCTGGAAATATACTATGTGTTGTAATGGAATTCCACAGGGGAGCAAAAGAAGAGTCAATAATTGTATTTGAACTTAATGCTTGATCATAAGGTGCATTCATTTGTGAGTCACAAATCCAAATAGTGAAACAGAAGAACATCCTGCCTCCAGTTTTCCTGGTCAACCAGGGATGAATGTGCTGGTATGTCAAAGGAAACCTTTCTGATGCAAAAGATAACAACATGGGCTAGAACTGTTTACTACACATGGATTACTGAGCACAACAGAAACAACAAGAATGGAGAGAAGATCTGGGAAGACTGCCTCTGGCCAAATGGTCTTACCCTCAACCTTGGCTCATTAGTATACTCAGTTTTTAAATCAATAACACACCATCCTTGTCCTACCCCAAAATAAAATGACATGCATGGATTCATGAGTATTTTTATGCTAATTGAACATGGAATATCAACATACAACTCTGTTTTTTTATTATCTGAGACTTTTATGGACTTAATTAAGTTAGATCCCATGGAATGCAGGGAGAGTTTGCCAATTGAGTACAAAATTAGCTTGATGGCAAAGGTTGTTGGATGTGGGGTGTTTTTCAGATTGGAGACCTGTGACCGACAGTGTTCCACAGGGATTGGTGTCTGGTCTGCTTTTGTTTGTTATTTGTATAAATGATTTGGATGAAAATTTAGGAAGCATGATTAATAAGTTTGCAGATGAAACCAAAATTGCTGGCATAGTGAACAGTGAAGAAGGTTATCTAAGATTACAGAGGCACTCTTGGTGGTCGACATTGAAATTTCCCACCCTGAGTACATTTTGAACACTTGCCATCCTCAGTGCTTCCTCCAAGTGTTGTTCAACATGGAGGAGTATCAATTTATCAATTGAGGGAGAATAGTGTGTGGTAATCAGCAGGCCATTTTCTCGCCCATGTTTAACCTGGAATATGAGACTTCGTGAGGTTCAAAGTTCATGATGAGCATTCCCAGGGCTATTGCCTGCTGATTTTATACCATTCTGCTGCCACTTCTACTGGGTCTGTCCTGCTAGTGGAGGTTTGTGGGCAGAGCTAAGAAATAAGGGGATGGTGATGTTATTGGAGTCGTACCAAGGATCCCCAAATAGTCAAGAGGAATTGGAGGAACAAAAATGCAGGGAGATTGTGGAGACTTGCAGGAGCAATAAGGTTGTCAGAGGAGGGGATTTTAATTTTTCGAACATAAACTGGGTCTGCGATAGTGTTAAGGGCTTAAATGGGGTGGAATTTATTAAGTGAGCTCATGAAAGTTTTCTCGAGCAGTATATAAAGGGTCCTACTCAGGAAGGGGCAAAACCCGACCCACTCTTGGGAAATACAGCAGG